>NC_068916.1:95309558-95948596 GCF_023091745.1 Budorcas taxicolor | reverse complement strand
CTTATGAACACAAATGCAAAAATCCTTAACAAAATTCTAGCAAACAGAATCCAACAACATGAATCATAGCAGCATGATCAAGAGGACTTTACCCCAAGGATGTAAGGATTCTTCAATAAATGCAAATCAATCAATGTGATACACCATATTAATGAATTTAAAGATAAATATCATATAACCATCTCAATAGATACAGACAAAGATTTTGACAAAATTAAACATGTATTTGATAAAAAAAAAAAACAACAACAACTCTCCAGAAAATCAGCATAGAAAAAACCTAACTCAACATAATAAAAGCTGTATACAACAAACTCAGAGCAATCATTATCCTCAACAGCAAAAACTGGAAGCACTTCCTCTAAGATTGGAAACAAGACAAGGGTGTCCACTCTTCCCACTATTATTCAATATAGTTTTGGAAGTCCTAGCCATGACAGAGAAGAAAAAGAAATAAAAGGGATCCAGATTGGAAAAGAAGAAGTAAAACTGTTTGCAGATGACATGATACTATACATAGAAAACCATAAAACACCACCCAAAAAAGAACCTACTAAAGCTAATCAATGAATTAGTAGCCACAGGATATAAAATTAATACACAGAAATCCCTTGTATTCCTATACACTAAAAATGAAAAATCAGAAAGAGAAATGAAGGAAACAATCCCATTTACCATCACAACAAAAAAAATGAAATACCTAGGAACAAACCTATCTAAATAGACAAAAGACATGCATGCAGAAAACTATAAGATACTGATGAGAGAAATCAAAGATGACACAAGCAGATGGAGAGAAATACCATGTGCTTGGATTGGAAGAATCAATATTGTCAAAATCACTATACTGCCCAAAGCAATCTACAGATTCCATTTAATCTCTATCAAATTACCAATGGCATTTTTCACAGAACTAAAATTTAAAATTTTTACAATTTGTATGGAAATACAAAAGACCTCGAATAGCCAAAGCACTCTTGAGAAAGAATAATGGAGCTTGAGGAATCAACCTCCATGACTTCAAATTATACTACAAAGCTACAGCCATTAAGACAGCATGGTACTGGCACAAAAATAGAATTATGGACCAATGGAAAAAGATAAAAAGCCCAGAGATAAACTCACACACCTACAGTCACCTTATCTTTGACAAAGGAGGCAAAAATATACAATGGAGAAAAGACAGCCACTTCAATAAGTGGTGCTGGGAAAACTAGGGAGTTATATGTTTAAAAAAAAAAAGAAAGAAAGAAATTATAACACTTTCTAACACCATATACCGGAGAAGGTGATGGCACCCCACTCCAGTACTCTTGCCTGGAAAATCCCATGGATGGAGGAGCCTGGTAGGCTGCAGTCCATGGGGTCGCGAAGAGTTGGACATGATTGAGCGACTTCCCTTTCACTTTTCACTTTCATGCATTGGAGAAGGCAATGGCAACCCACTCCAGTCTTCTTGCCTGGAGAATCCCAGGGATGGGGGAGCCTGGTGGACTGCCATCTATGGGGTTGCACAGAGTTGGACACGACTGAAGCGACTTAGCAGCAACACCATACACAAAAATAAACTCAAAATGGATTAAAGAGTTAAATTTAAGGCCTGAAACTATAAAGCTCTTAGAGAAAAACAGAAGCAGTGTACACTTTGACATAAACCACAGCAATATTCTCTCTGACCCACCTCCTAGATTGATAGAAACAAAAAATAAATGAAACCTAATAAAACTTATAAGTTTTTGCACAGCAAAGGAGAGTATAAACAAGATGAAAAGACAACTCTCAGAATGGGAGAAAATAACTGCAAATGAAGTAACTGACAAAAAGTTAATCTCCAAAATATATAAGAAGCTCCTACAACTCAATATCAGAAAAACAAACAACCCAATTCAAAAAAAAAAAGAAACGGGCAGAAGACCTAAACAGACATTTCTCCAAAAAGACATACAATTGGCCAATAAACACATAGAAAGATGCTCAACATTGCTCATGATTAGAGAAAGGCAAATCAAAACTACAATGAGGTATCACCTCACACCAGCCAGAATGGCCATCATCAAAAAAGTCTACAAACAATAAATGCTGGAGAGGATGTGGGAACAAGGGAACCCTCTCACATTGCTAGTGAAACTGTAAACTGATACAGCCATTATGGAAAACAGTATGGCGATTCCTCTAAAAACTAGGAATAAATCTACCACATGACCCAGCAATCCCACTACTGGGCATATACCATAAGAAAACCACAATTCTACAAGAAACATGTAACCCAATGCTCACTGCAGCAATATTTACAGTAGCAGGACATGGAGGCAACCTAGGTGTCCACTGACAGATAAATGGATAAAGAAGTTGTGTTACATTTCTACAATGGAATATTTTTCAGCTCTAAAATAAGAACGAATTTGAGTCAGTTGTAGTTAAGTTGGATGGACCTAGAGCCTGTTATACAGAGTGAAGTAAGTCAGAAAAACAACTATCATATATTAACACATATATATGGAATCTAGAAAAACGGTACTGATAGGGACCTCCCTGATGGTTGGTCCAGTGGTTAAAAATCCACCTGCCAATGCAGGAGACACGGGTTCAATCCCTGGTCCAGGAGGATTCCACATGCCACCGGGCAACTAAGCCTGTGTGCCCTAGAGCCCATGCTCTGCAAGTAAAGAGTAGCTCCCACTTCCTGCAACTAGAGAAAGCCTGTGCACAGCAACAAAGACCCAGCACAGCCAAAAACAAAATGTAGTAAACTTAAAAAAAAAAAAAATGGTAGTGATAAACAGTAGAGAATGAAGTTGTGGACACAGTGGGGAAAGGTGCTGATGCTGCTGCTAAATCGCTCAGTCGTGTCCTACTCATTGCGACCCTATAGACAGCAGCCCACCAGGCTCCGCCGTCCCTGGGATTCTGCAGGCAAGAACACTGGAGTGGGTTGCCATTTCCTTCTCCAGGGAAAGTTGAAGGTAAGACAAATTGACAAAGCAGCATTGACATAAATACACTATCATGTATAAAACAGATGGTTAGTGGAAAGTTACTAAAGAACACGGGGAGCCCAGTCTGGCACTCTGTAATGCCCTAGTGGGGTGGGGTGAGGGGAGGGAAAGGAGAGGAAGAAGAAAGGTATAAATATATATATATATATATATATATATATATATATATATATATATATATAAAATGCCTGATTCATATTGTTGTATGACAGAACCCAACACAAAATTTTAAAGCAATTTTCCACCAATTAAAAACAAATAAAAGTACTCAAAAGAAGCAAAAAAAAATTTACTGACATACATTAGAACCTCATAAGAAAATAAAGATTCCTAAAATCTCACTTGTATCCTAGACTTTATATTTTTCAGGAAATATTTAAAATTTACTTCATTTGTCAAAAAACAAGCAAAAATTCAGTACTATTTAAGTGTCTGAATCCCTTGAGACTACAACACAAAACCCTTATTTTAGAAAGTTCATGTCCAGCAAGAAAAGGTATCAAATGAACACTTAACAATAAAAAAAACGGTAAATATTAAAGGGACGTATGGACCAGGAGTTACACAGGCACTGGGAAGAGAGGGCCTAACACTAAGGATTGCAAAACGGGTTCCCGGGGGAGTCTCTCTAGGAAGAGCAGTTGTGGTAAGGGATGCAAACTTATGGCTCCAGACCCAACATAAGAAAAAGCAGCAGTGCATGCACATGGCGACAAGTCAGCGTGCAGGGAGGAGGGAGTGACGGGAACTATGGCACCCTGGAGCATGGTCCAGAAGATCCCGTCACTCAACTCAGCCAGTGGTTGTTTGTGGGGAGCAGGTTCACCATAGTCAGATATTCCAATTTTCCAGAGGTTGGAAACTTGCATTTTTGTGCAAATTTTCTGAACTGTAAAATACTTGCCATTAATTCACACTTTTAAAAAACACCATGCAGGCCAAACAAAATACATCTGCAGGCCAGATTCAGCACAAAACCCGGCTATTTTAAATCTCCACTTTTTATTTCTCTCTGAGCCCTGCACAAGAAATTTAGGAACTGAGGATCCAAGTATTCACATTAATAAAACTTCTCAAAACTATTGAAATGTTTTTAACTGCATTTTTTTCTTAACTCTTGACTTTCCCAGGTTGGAGAATCTTGATACATGGAACCTTGATACATTTCATGGCCCTGTATATGGGTTTTCCCCTATTATGTCATGTGTTTCTTAAGGAACATTAATCTAGAAGTGTTTCCAATCTTAAACTATACTAAAAGAGTAAAGATATAAACACCCTATTAGATATAAACACCCTATTAGAACATCCAACCAGAATTTATACTTGGATGACGTCAAAGCCCAAATTGTCAAAATGCTCTACTTTAAAATCTACATTCTATTCATGAGACTACTTAAAAGTCCTTTTAAAAAGGATAATCTCAACTGAATATTGAGAGAATTATAATGTAAACACAAAGAGAAAAACAGCCAAAGTTATCAATTAAGAGCAAATAATGAGTGCCTTAGTTTTTCCTTCTGCTGCTTCTCTTTCATGCATAAGAAAAATAAACAAATGGGATATTTATGAAATTTAAAAAAATCAAGTCATACTAAAATGAAGGATATCATTCTGTACACCGCAACTTAGGATACTACAGTTGGATGAAAAATCAAGAAATCTTTATTAAATCCTGCATTTCATGATTAACATTCCTTATTATTCAGAATTCATCTGCATATATGACTTGGTCACAATCCAGTAAGAATGAAAATACTAACCTTAAAAAGTTCAATGAAGGTAAATTAAATAGATAGTTAAACATATTCAAAATGAATTATTAAGAAATTAATTTATCACAGTTTGAACAGACCAATATGAGAATGACCTAAAAATGATCACTATGCTTATTTTATGCTTAATCTGGTATTTCAGAATTGAAATATTTTGGTATTTCAGAACTGAAATATTTTCAGAAACAAACTATGACAATATAACCAACTTTTCTCTCATCATAACAGAATAAAAGAAACATTAAAAACAAACTACCACTGCTGCTGCTTGGATTTTTCTTTACAGATGTAGAGTGAGGGGAAGACTCAAGAAAGTAAGAAGTTTCAGGGTCATGAAAACATATGACCATGATGATATCTCTTGATAAAACAAAAATTTACCCATGTATGCTGTTTCAGTTCAGTTCAGTCTCTCAGTCGTATCCAACTCTTTGCAACCCCATGAACTGCAGCACACAAGGCCTCCCTGTCTGTCACCAACTCCCAGAGTCCAACCAAACCCAGTTCAGTTCAGTTCAGTCGCTCAGTTGTGTCCAACTCTTTGCGACCTCATGAATCGCAGCACGCCAGGCCTCCCTGTCCATCACCATCTCCCGGAGTTCACTCAGATTCACGTCCATCAAGTCCATGATGCCATCCAGCCATCTCATCCTGGGTCGTCCCCTTCTCCTCCTGCCCCCTATCCCTCCCAGCATCAGAGTCTTTTCCAGTGAGTCAATTCTTCGCATGAGGTAGCCAAAGTACTGGAGCTTCAGCTTTAGCATCATTCCTTCCAAAGAAATCCCAGGGTTGATCTCCTTCAGAATGGACTGGTTGGATCTCCTTGCAGTTCAAGGGACTCTCAAGAGTCTTCTCCAACACCACAGTTGAAAAGCATCAATTCTTCGGCACTCAGCCTTTTTCACAGTCCAACTCTCACATCCATACATGACCACAGGAAAAACCATAGCCTTGACTAGATGGACCTTAGTCGGCAAAGTAATGTCTCTGCTTTTGAATATGCTATCTAGGTTGGTCATAACTTTTCTTCCAAGGAGTAAGCGTCTTTTAATTTCATGGCTGCAGTCACCATGTCCATTGAATCGGTGATGCCATCCAGCCATCTCATCCTCTGTTGTTCCCCTCTCCTCCTTCCCTCAATCTTTCCCAGAATCAGGGTCTTTTCAAATGAGTCAGCTCTTTGCATGAGGTGGCCAAAGTATTGGAGTTTCAGCTTCATCAGTCTTACCAATGAACACTCAGGACTGATTTCATTTAGGATGGACTGGTTGGATCTCCTTGCAGTTCAATGGACTCTCAAGAGTCTTCTCCAACACCACAGTTCAAAAGCATCAATTCTTTGGCACTCAGCTTTCTTTATAGTCCAACTCTCATACCCACCCATGATTACTGGAAAAACCATACCCTTGACTAGACGGACCTTTGTCAGCAAAGTAATGTCTCTGCTTTTTAATATGCTATCTAGGTTGGTCATAACTTTCCTTTCAAGGAGTAAGCGTCTTTTAATTTCATGGCTGCAGTCACCATCTGCGGTGATTTTGGAGCCCAGAAAAATAAAGTCTGACACTCCACTGTTTCTCCATCTATTTCCCATGAAGTGATGGGACCGGAGGCCATGACCTTCGTTTTCTGAATGTTGAGTTTTAGGCCAACTTTTTCACTCTCCTCTTTCACTTTCATCAAGAGGCTTTTTAGTTCCTCTTCACTTTCTGCCATAAGGGTGGTGTCATCTGCATAGCTGAGGTTATTGATATTTCTCCCGGCAATCTTGATTCCAGCTTGTGCTTCCTCCAGCCCAGCGTTTCCCATGATGTACTCTGCATATAAGTTAAATAAGCTGTATAGTTTATAATACACATAAATGTATGCTGGTAAGATAGAATAAAATCTGAATGCAATTAGAGTAGTTTCTACTCCCAGTGATAAAGAGGCAATGATGGCAGCCAGGCTCGGGGCTGGTGGGTGGACTGTTGTTCTGAATCTCTGGCGATACCTCTAGCTCACTCAGAAGACCACGAGTTCTTTAAGCGCAGGAGCCAGGCTTTCCTGGTGGTTCAGTGGTGAAGAGTCCACTTGCCAATGCAGGAAAACACGGGTTCCATCCCTGATCCGAGAAGATCCCACATGCTGCGGAACAACTAAGCCCATGTGCCACAACTACCAAGCCTGTGCCCCAAAGCCTGGAAGCTGCAACTACTGAAGCCCCCAAGCCCTAGAGCCTATGCTCTGCAACACGAGAGGCCACTGCAATTAGAAGCGTACACACGGCAACTGAAGAGTAGCCCCACATCTCTGCAACTGGAGAAAAGCTGGGTCAGCAACAAAGACCCAGCGCAGCCATAAACAAATAAATAGCAGGATCCATGCCCATTTTATTCCCTGTGACATACCCAGCACTTAGCACACAGCAGTACACAACTACTTAAATACATAAGTGGAATAAGTAAGCATATTGTGTGCTAGCCAATAATTATACAAGAGTTAGTCGCTCACTTGTGTCCAACTCTTTTGCGACTCCAAGGGCGGTAACCCACCTGGCTCCTCTGTCCATGGAATTCTCCAGGCAAGACTACTGGAGTGGGTTCCCATCTCCTCCAATTATACTATAAACTTAGCTAAATATTTTATTCAGTATGTTAATGGAATGAAACTTTTGATTAATTGTTAATAGAAAAGTTCCTTTTAAGTTAGAGACAGTTTTAAACACACAGACTTTGAAATCAAGCTGATGAGTTTAATTTCTAGATCAGCCATTTAGAATTACCTAACCTCTCTGAGTCTCAGGTTTCCTCTTTGATAAAGTGGGAGTAACACTGTCTACCCACCTCATTAAAGAGGGCAAGAGGGCTAGGAGAAAACACATGTGAGATGCATAGAATATCATTTGATCAAAAGTGATAGTTATTATCATCTGCTTCCCCCCCTTAAAGAAATAATAATTTTTAAAAAATGAAACTATAAAATCCACACCAAACAAAGTTTTAGGTGTTTTTTGTTCATTCATATCATACTGTTACCAAAATGGAAGTCCCTCTGTCTGACACATAGTGAAGCCAAACAATGCCAAGACATTTAGAACAGAGCAAGGTTTACTGAGGGCCATGCCAGGAGATGGGTGGCTCATGCCTTAAAACCCCCAAATTCTCTGAAAACTTTCAGCAAAACTCTTTTCTAGGAAAGGTGAGGGAGTAGCGGGGTTGATTATTGCCAACTTCCTGGTGTCAGAGCCTTTGTTCTTAAGGTCAGGTCATGGTTTCCTAACCAAGTTTCTATAAATCTCCACCAAACAAATGTGATTCTCTGTTACGACAAGAGCAAGGCTCCACCACACAGCTTTCACCCTTTGAGGTCCAGATCCTGCCTGAGGAGGAGGCAGGTCTCTAGTTCGCAGTTCCTTGGGGCCAGGGCCCCAGACTCTTCCCAACTGTCATCTCTGAGGGAACCAGGCACCCAGAGCCCAGCTGGCCTTCAGGTTCCTCAGGCCACCCAAACTGAGGGAGCCAGTTCCCTCAGACTGCATCCCATGCAGACTGCCATGACCATTAGGTCGTGGAGATGGGATGAGGGAGAAGTTCAACCCCCTCGCTTCAAGGCCTGGGCTCAGCCAGTAGGCGGCATCGGTGAGGGCTCAGGAGCCCTGCAGGACACAGCCCCCATCCTGCTCCCTGGGCTCCCCCAGCTCACCGGCTGGCCTGAGGCTGCGTGAGTTGGAAGCCCCTGGGGAGAAGGCTGGGATCCACCCCTTTCCTCACTCTCCGCCTGACGACCGCCACTCCACTGACTGTTGGCTGAATGGGACCTCTAACGGTTGTCGCTTGCGGGAGGAACCCACCCGGAGCGGAGCTGACCAATGGCTGAGCAGGACCACTACTACTGCTACTACTACTAAGTCACTTCAGTCGTGTCTGACTCTGTGCGACCCCATAGACGGCAGCCCACCAGGCTCCCCTGTCCCCGGGATTCTCCAGGCAAGAACACTGGAGTGGGTTGCCATTGCCTTCTCCAATGCATGAAAGTGAAAAGTGAAAGTGAAGTCGCTCAGTCGTGCCCGACTCCTAGCGACCCCATGGACAGCAGCCTACCAGGCTCCTCCGTCCATGGGATTTTCCAGGCAAGAGTACTGGGGTAGGGTCCCATTGCCTTCTCCGGAGCAGGACCACTAACAGCCGCTGTTTTGACAGTTGCTTGCTGGGGGCGGGGCCCACCACGGTGCTGACCAATGGCTGAATGGGTAACTGCTCTAACCCCCCTGCATGAGTGTGTATGTGTCGCTTCAGTCCCACCTGACTCTTTGAGACCCTATGGACTGTAGCCTGCCTACAGGGACTTCCCTGGTGGTCCAGTGGCTAAGACTCCACACCCTCAATTCAAGGGACCTGGGTTTGATCCCTGGTCAGGAACTAAATTCCACATGTTGCAACTAAGAGTTTATATGCTACAACTAAAAATCGTGCATGTTGCAAAGAAGATCAAAGATCCAGTGTGTCACAACTTAGACCTGGCACAGCCAAAGAGAAGTGCTTTATAAACTGTGAGCAAATTACAAATATTAAAAAAGAGACAGAGAGCACAGACTATGGGAAAATTGCGAGCGCAGAGTTGATGGGGATAAGATTATAATTTCAAATAGGTTGGTCAGAGTAGGTCCCATTGGAAAGAGACTATTTAGGGGAGGATTTGAAAGAGAGTGGACTTCCCTGGTGGCTCAGAGGTTAAAGTGTCTGTCTGGAATGCAGGAGACCAGGGTTCGATCCCTGGGTCGGGAAGATCCCCTGGAGAAGGAAATGGCAACCCACTCCAGCACTCTTGCCTGGAGAATCCCATGGAGGGAGGAGCCTGGTAGGCTACAGTCCATGAAGTCGCAAAGAGTCAGACACAACTGAGCGACTTCAATTTCACTTTCACTTTTGAAAGAGAGTGGAAACTTGGCTATGTGAATACCATTCTAAAAATGGATGCAAAATCAATAATTTTCTTAAGTTGTCAATTACTGATTCTCAATCCTAATCAATTTTCTGTAATTCTCTTGTTAATCATTATCAAATTTTTCTTACTCCTTCTTACTGAAAAAATTCTGCTGATGAAAGAGAACACTGTCATTTAGTGAGCATTCATAAACATATTTTTAATAAATATGATTTAAGAGGCAAATTAAATTAAATTAGCACGTTTAAATTTCAGAGATGATCCTTCACTTAAATATCTTTTTAAAATAATTCATTTTATTAAATGCATTGTTTCTCTAAATTCTCAAATAGGTGACCAATATTTTTTAGCACAACATACAAATATGACTGCCTTTCTAAGTAGACCAGCAGATTTGTGTTTCTTGAGAAGATAACTATAAACTATGCAAATTTCTACAGGAAAGCATAATAAAAAGAGTTGAGAAATAAGATTCTTGGAAATAATTACACTAATTTTTTAGCTCTCATATCTCTGTGTATGCTCCAAAAAAGAAGAAATTATACAACCAGACTGATGAAATAAAATCTCTTAAGAAAACAAAGCAATGCTAAAAAACATACAAGATTAGAAATGTTTAACAGAAAAAAAAAAAATGAACCATATAATAGAGCTATGAACTCCCTAACTGTTCTGGAAAATGTTCAAGCTAAATTACAAAATAAATGTTCAAATATATATTTTAATATCCTCCCAGCACATTTCAGTATTTCCCTGAACCAATTTTATATACATGTAATTTATGTCCTTGTGTCAAACACCTGCATGTTATAAATATATTAGCACAAAAACCTATTTTGAGGATTTTATTAAATCAAGAGTATGTACTAGTACATTTCCATTCAGTTGAAGAAGTTAATACAAGAGTTGTTGGCTAGTTATGGCACAAAACTGAGCCAGGAAAAACATTCATATATTTATATACTGTAGCACCTGAAAACGTTTCATTTACACTGTGCCCAGAACCACAAAATTTATCAAATAAATTTTCAGACTCTCCCATCCAAGTAAAGGCTACATTTCCAAAGACACTGTAAGATTCATATTTTTAAAAGTAAGAATTAGCATTACATGATTATATCTAAAAATCATAAAAGCAGAAAAACAGTATTCTGTAAATGATGAAAAATAACGTACCAATGATTTTGTAAAACAAAGTATCGCACGCAGAGATTGGGGAAATAATGACCCTAAGAACATTTTATGCAAAAAAATCAAGACTGCATATGATAAGATGAAAAACCAAGGGGGCTCGGGATTAAAACAAGTTTATATTATTACAGGGAGACAAACATGTTGGAGAGTCTAAAATTTTCTATTTTAAATTATTATTCATTTATACTACTTACAATCAGCCTTTTAATACAGCATGGAAAAATTATTAACACCGAAAAACCCAAACCAAGTCAGCCAGCACCCACAAGGATAGAGCTTAACTAAAAATTCACATTATTCATATATTTCAGTGGTTCACAACTAGGGGTAATTTTGCCCCCCAGGGACACGTGGCAATGTCTTGGAACATTTTTTTTATTATTACAACTGAGAAGGAGGGAAGGAGGCACTACTGGTATTACTGGGTAGTCAGGAATGCTGCTAAACATCTTCAATGTACGGGACAGAACTCTGTATAAAAAAACCATCCAGTCTAAACTATTAATATTCGTTGGAAGGACTGATGTTGAAGCTGAAGCTCCAATACTTTGGTCACTGGATACGAAGAGCTGACTCATTAGAAAATACCCTGATGCTGGGAAAAATTGAAGGCAGGAGAAGGGGATGATAGAGGATGAGATAGCAGGATGGCATCACTGACTCAATGGACGTGAGTTTGAGCAGGCTCTGGGAGTTAGTGATGGACAGGGAAGCCTGGCGTGCTGCAGTCCATGGGGTCGCAAAGAGTCGGACACGACTGAGCGACTGAACTGAAACCATCAACAATGCACAGACTGAGACACTCTGCTATAGAGATATAATGACTTTGTCTAAGACCCTCCCCTGGGTCAGTCAGCTCTGTCCAGAAGAGCAAAGTCAGATAGAACAATGAATAGTGATCCCTATAAAGAATCCCTCAGAAGAGGTCCCTGTATTAGAAGACAACACGATTGGCCTGTCCAATTTGCTGAGAAAACACAGGGTACTTCCTTTGTGGCCATCACTCAGCTCTTCCTCACTCCTCTGCCCCACCTGTCCAGGACCTCTATTTGGCTGGCAGTTAATATGTTTGAATTCTCCATGTGTCTTCCTTTTTGATTTTTTATTATGGAAAATCCATACATACACAAAATTGAATAGAATAATATAATCGTCACCCAGCTTTATCAAATATCAACAGACTTTCACATTTTGATCTTGTCATTTTCATTTTTAGTTCTACCACTCCTGCTTAGTACTTTTGCATGGATATTTAAAAGAAAATCTGAGACAACACATTGCTTCATCAATTAATATTTCACTTTCTTCCTATGTAATTAACCCCTGAAGAAAGATATTCAGGATGAACCAGATACGATCAATCTGGGAAATGGGCAACAATATAATCAGATAAGTTAAATAAAGTAAGGAATTACTGGGAGGGACCAGAACAGACACTCCAGATCTAGATATGATAGGGCAAGACTTCCATGGCTATAAGAAGTGAGCCAAGGGCTGCACACCAAAAGACAGTGAAAAAACAAAGGCACTTATGGTGGATGCAGTCAGACATAGATAAAATAGTTAGGACCTGGGTTCAGAGTAAGGCAGCAGTGAGATGATGTCACATAGTTGCCAAGTATCTGTATCAGAAATGTTGATAAGTCCTAACGTTCTTGCCAGCTCTAACAATTTGATAGCTACCTGGAGTGATCTTATAAAGAGTTTGGCAATCAAAAGAGGAAAAAAAAAATCCAAGATTGGTGAGGAATAGGGGAATAGTAGCACCTGTGCCACAGAGTTGCCAAAGTAATAAAACCTGGAAAGGAAACTTAGCTTCCATGTAAATGGCAGGCATTACCTGAGAATCCAGGAGACCAAAGGAAAGTCAAAAGTAGCATACATTATCCTGTAGTCAACTGAAAGGCTGGCAGGCTCCTTGGCATTCTGCCTATTCTCTGCCAAATGTGGGTGGCCCTATACAGACAAGTTTGTTCATAAAATACCAACAACATAGGAGCTTCGTGACATGCAAGTGTACCACGAATATGTCAAAATAAAAGAAGCCAAGATGCCTGCTATATACTTATGGGAAGGATTTAAAACCACAGATTTAAATCAAAGATACTCAGCTTACAGATATACTGTGCAAAGGAAAGAACACCTACCCTGGCTTCTCCAGTTTCCAGTCTCCAAACAGTGGCCTCTACGTCCTTTTCAAAACACAAATCTGTTTACGTCATACCTTGCTTAAAATCTTTCCATGATTCCACCTTACCATAAAATAAATTCCAAAATCCTAACACATCCTAACCTGGCCCTTGCCTAATTTTCCTCCTCCAGCGGTACAGCATTCTGCCTTTCTCCATCCGTACTAACCTTCTTTCAGTTCCTCTTCCTCTCTCAGATAAAAAACATTGTACACCTGTAATGCCCCTGGCACTGCGTTAAGCATTTTACATACACATTTCATTTAATCCCTTCAAAACCTTGTGGGATAGGTGTAGCTATCATCTGCACAAGAGATAAGTGCCTTGCCATGGAAGAGCTAAGTACAGAGCTTAATAAAAAGTACTACACCTCAACAAGTGCTTCCTTCATAGCTTAGCTGTTAAAGAATCCACCTACAAAGCAGGAGATGCCAGTTCAATTCCTGGGTCAGGAAAATCCCCTGGAGAAGGGATAGGCTACCCAAACCAGTATTCTTGAGCTTCCTTGGTGGTTCAGACAGTAAAGAATCCACCTGCAATGTGGGAGACCTGGGTTCGATCCCTGGGTTGGGTAGATCCCCTGGAGGAGGGCATGGCAACCCACTCTAATATCCTTACCTGGAGAATCCCTACTGCAGAGGAGCCTGGGGGGCTACAGCCACGGGGTCACAAAGAGTTGGACACAACTAAGCGATTAAGCATAGCACAGCACAGTACACACTTCACCTAAAACCTTCTGCAAAAGAGACTTGCCAAAAATATAAGAAATTTATTTTTAAATCACAAGCAAGACTTGTCTTAAAATGTCTGGTCATTTTTTGGTCATATTTTTTTAAAAAATAGTTTAAGTATAAAATACAATAATGTCTCCACTTAGGTCACAACTCTGACAATGTATAGCCCCCTATATAAGTTGGTTTAAAGAAAAAGAAAAAAAAACAGCTGGAAGGCCTATTGTGAGACCCATGAACTTTATAGTATAGGACAAGCAGAGTTATTAACACATTGCAGACACCAACAGTCAAGTAATCCATATCATGATAAATGATACGTGGATATAATAGCCAGTGAGAAGTAAAAGCAAGTAGACAACCTAGAAAGAATAGACCAGATCTTGTCTTTTTTGGGGTTCTTCTATACAATGTAAAGGTGTTCACTTTGGTTTTGTTTTTTTTTTTCCCTTTTTTTGTGAGGTCACAGCACACAGCTTGCTGGATCTTCCCAGACCAGGAAGGGAACCACAGCCACTGCAGTAAAAACCCAGAATCCTTGCCACTACTCACCAGGGAAGTCCTACGGGCATTCAGTTTTAATGAATAATAACATATTCAACAACGTGTCAGTGCATCACAGTTTAATATTTGAGATTCAAATACCATTTAAGTCAAGGAAGTCAAGCATTGTGCAAACACTTTCATTGTAAATAAGTAAAGTAAAAGCTTTGAAATTTAAGCTTCAGTTATTTTAAAAGTCCTAAGTTATCCTATGATACAGGCTAAATGAGGTGTCGTTGTACAATGTAACAGCCAACCAGTTGTTAAACATTTAAAGTATAATTTCTTTAAGAATTGAAAATTTACTGCACCAAAAATAGGACTTGAGGATGCCTTATATTTCTTTTGCTTGTCTAATTGCCCTAGCTTGATCCTTCAGTATAATGTTGAATAGATGTGAATAGAGGGCACATTCTAGGGGTAAAGCTATCAGTCTTTAACCATTAAGTGAAGCATTAACATTGAATTTTTTATAGATGCTCTTTATCAGGTTTAGGAACTTCCTTGTATTCCTAATACACTGAATGCTTTTATCATAAATATATATGTATTTTTTTCAATTTTTTTTTTGTTTGTTTTGAGATGACCGTGGGATTTTATTCTATTGTGCAGGCTCCTCTGTCCATGGAATTCTCAAGGCAAGAATACTGGAGTGAGTTGCCAGGCCCTTCTCCAGGAGATCTTCCCAACCCAGGGATCAAACTTGGGTCTTCTGCATTGTGGGTAGCTTCTTAATCATCTGAGCTACCCAGTAAAGCCCACTCTATTGTTTCAATCTATGTTATTGGTTCAATGAGAGATGGGAATACCAGACCACCTTACCTGCCTCCTAAGAAACCTGTATGCAGGTCAAGAAGCAACAGTTAGAACCAGACAGGGAACAACAGACTGGTTCCAAATTGGGAAAGGAGTGCATCAAGAATGTATATCGTCACTCTGCTTATTTAACTTATATGCAGAGTACATCATGTGAAATGCCAGGCTGGATGAAGCACAAGCTGGAATCAAGACTGCTGGGAGAAATATCAATAACCTCAGATATGCAGATGACACCACCCTTATGGCAGAAAGTGAAGAGGACTAAAGAGGCTCTTGATGAAGGTGAAAGAGGAGAGTGGAAAAGCTGGCCTAAAATTCAATATTCAAAAAACTAAGATCATGCCATTTGCTCCCATCACTTCATGGCAAATAGATGGGAAAACAATGGAAACGGTGGCAGACTATTTTCTTGGGCTCCAAAATCACTGCAGATAGTGACTGCAGCCAAGAAATTAAAAGATGCTTGCTCCTTGGAAGAAAAGCTATGACAAACCCAGAGAGCATATTAAAAAGCAGAGACATTATTTTGCCGAGAAAAGTCCATCTAGTCAAAGCTATTGTTTCTCCAGTAATCATGGATGGATGTGAGAGTTGGACCATAAAGAAGGCTGAGCCCTGAAGAACTGATGCTTTTGAACTGTGGTGTTGGAAAAGACTCTTGAGAGTCCCTTGGACTGCAAGGAGATCCAACCAGTCCATCCTAAAGGAAATCAGTCCTGAATATTCATTGAAAGGACTGATGCTGAAGCTGAAGTGCCAACAATTTGGCCACCTGACACAAAGAGCTGACTCATTAGAAAAGACCCTGATGCTGGGGAAGATTGAAGGCAGGAGAAGGGGACAACAGAGGATGAGATGGTTGGACGGCATCACTGACTCAATGGACAGGGGTTTGAGCAAGCTGCAGGAGATGGTAAAGAACAGGGAAGACTGATGTGCTGCAGTCCATGGAGTCGCAAAGATTCCGACACGACTGAGTGGCTGAACAACATTTTATTGATTGGGTTTTGTATGTTGAATCAACTTTGCATTCTTAGGATAAACCCCACTTGATCATAGTATATAATCCTTTTCAAAAATTTGCTTGATTCTGTTTTTTATTATTTTGTTGTGAAATCTGGGGCTCTACATTCACAGAGATATTGGTCAGTAGTTGTCTTTCTTGTAATGTCTTCATCTGGTTTTGGTATCAGAATAATACTGATTTCACAGAATGATCTGAGAAGTTTTTCCTCCTTTTCTAGTTTTTGTAAGAGCAGAGTAATAAAAAAAAAGATTTGTAAGATTTTATGTACTCATTAAGAATTCAGATTTTGAGTGAAAAAAGATAAAAAGATAACTATTGAAAGGATTTAGAGGAGCACAGACTTCTGCTTTGGGTCACTGTACAGTAACAAGTATTGTACGTATCAATTATAAAACTGGACAAAATATATGACTACCTCTTTTATAAACTGGACAGCCTGTAGTACAAAAGGAATTAAGTCAGGTGAGCCTCTGGGGCTCTTTCTGCACCATGTCACAGTGAGGAGGAGCTCAAGTAGAAAGTATCATTCTCACTGAGCTGACACGGCAAAGACTGGAGATTGGGGTGTTTATTGCAGCAACTGGAATTTATGGAGCAGGAGTCACAGAGAGGGGAGAGGTGGTGAGAAGGTAACAGAAGCATGCACCGTAGTTTCCTTCAGGGCTTTGGCCACAGCCAGAACTGTGCATTTCAAGCTAAGACTCCCTGAGAACTAGCTGACAGTAGCTACCAAGAGTTCAATGGAAAAAAAAGAGAGAAGTAACACAAAGTTAGAAAATGTTTAGGGCAAAAGGAAAGGAAAGATCTTGTAAAGTTTCTCAGGTACTCGGTTGCAATTCCCAACAGGATCTGCCTTAACAGTAAGAACCAAAACCCAAAAGAAGAGACAAACGTAGGGCTAAAGACATATCTAAATTGGACCTACACTAACAAACCATTATTCTAATTCTGACAGATCAAAAGGATCTTCCAACAATTTGTTTAATGGGAAAAACATTTTTTTATTTCTTTAATGGAAGTATAGTTAATTTATAATGCTGTGTTAGTTTCAGCTATACAGTAAAGTGATTCAGTTATGCATACATATGTATCTATTTTTTTTCAGATTCTTTTGCCTTATAGGTTACTACAAAATATTGAGTATAGTTACCTGTGTTATACAGTAGATCCTTGTTGTTTATCTCTATATATATTTTTTAATATTTTATACGTAGGTGTATTTGCATATGTTAATTCCAAACTCCTAAGTTTCCGCCCCTGCTTTGTTTGGCTTTGGTAACCTTAAGCTTGTTTGCTATGTGTGTGGGTCTATTTCTGTTTTGTAGATAAGTTCATCTGCAGCCTTCTTTTTTAGATTCCACCTATAAGTGATATCACATGATCTCTGTCTTTCTCTGTCTAACTTACTTCACTCAGTCTCTAAGTCTATCCATATTGCTACGAATGGCATTATTTTGTTATTTTTCATGGCCAAGTAATATTCCATTGTAAATGTATACCACATCTTTTATTATTTTTTTTAATTGGGATACAGTTGATTTATAATGTCGTGTTATTGGTATACAGCAAAGTGAATCTTTAATGCATACATATATATCCACTCCTTTTTTAGATTCTTTTCCCATATAGGACATTACAGAGCACTGAGTAGACTTCCCTGTGCTATACAGTTAATCCTTGTTATTTACCTATTTTTCATATAGTTGCTCAGTTTGTTCAGTTCAGTCGCTCAGTCATGTCCGACTCTTTGTGACCCCACCATGAATCGCAGCACACCAGGCCTCCTGTCGATCACCAACTCCAGGAGTCCACTCAGACTCGCATCCATTGAGTCAGTGATGCCATCCAGCCATCTCATCCCCTGTCGTCTCCTTCTCCTCCTGCCTTCAATCTTTCCCAGCATCAGGGTCTTTTCCAATGAGTCAGTTCTTCACATCAGGTGGCCAAAGGATTGGAGTTTCAGCTTCAGCATCAGTCCTTCCAATGAATATTCAGGACTGATTTCCTTTAGGATGGACTGGTTGGATCTCCTTGCAGTCCAAGGGACTCTCAAGTCTTCTCCAACACCACAGTTCAAAAGCATCAATTCTTCGGCGCTAAGCTTTCTTCACAGTCCAACTCTCACATCCATACATGACCACTGGAAAAACCATAGCCTTGACTAGACAGACCTTTGTTGACAAAGTAATATCTCTCCTTTTCAATATGCTATCTAGGTTGGTCATAACTTTTCTTCCAAGGAGTAAGCATCTTTTAATTTCATGGCTGCAGTCACCATCTGCAGTGATTTTGGAGCCCAAAAAAATTAAGTCTGACACTGTTTCCACTGTTTCCCCGTCTATTTCCCATGACGTGATGGGACCAGATGCCATGATCTTCATTTTCTGAATGTTGAGCTTTAAGCCAACTTTTTGACTCTCCACTTTCACTTTCATCAAGAGGCTTTTGAGTTCCTCTTCACTTTCTGCCATAAGGGTGGTGTCATTTGCATATCTGAGATTATTGACATTTCTTCTGGCAATCTTGATTCTAGCTTGTGCTTCTTCCAGGCCAGCATTTCTCGTGATGTACTCTACATACAAGTTAAACAAGCAGGGTGACAATATACAGCCTTGACGTACTCCTTTTCCTATTTGGAACCAGTCTGTCATTCCATATAGTTGTATGTATATGTTAACCCCAAACTCCTAATTTTCCTCTCCCCCCTTACCCCTGGTAATCATATTTACTACATCTATAATCATATTTTCTATATCTGTAATCATATTTTCTACATCTATTTCTGTTATGTATATAAGTTAATTTGTAGCCATATTTTTAGATTCCACATATAAGTGATGTCATACTCTGTCTGACTTCACTCAGTAGGACTATCTCTAGGTCTACCCATGTTACTGCAGATGGCATTATTTTGTTCTTTTTAATGACTCAGTAATACTACATTGTATATATGTACCACACATCTTCTTTATCCATTCATCTGTCAGTAGACATTTAGGTTGCTTCCATGTCTTAAATATTGTAAACAGTGCTTAAATGAACATTGGGGGTGTATGTGTCTTTTCAAATTATGGTTTTCTTCAAATATATATCCAGGAATGGCTTTGTAGGATCATATGGCAGCTCTATTTTTAGTTTATTTTTAAGGTGCCTCTATACTGTTCTCCTTCCCTGGTGCCTCCCCTGGTGGCTCAGAGGGTAAAGTGTCTGCCCATAATACAGGAGACCTGGGTTCGATCCCTGGGTCAAGAAGATCTCCTAGAGAAGGAAATGGCAACCCACTCCAGTACTCTTGCCTGGAAAATCCGAAGGACAGAGTAGCCTGGTAGGCTACAATGCATGGGGTCGCAAAGAGTCGGATACGACTGAGAGACTTCACTTTCACTTTCATACTGTTCTGCATAGCAGCTATCCAGTTTACATTCCCACCAACAGTGTAGGAGGGTTCCTTTTCTCCACACCCTCTCCAGTATTTATTATTTGTAATCTTATAGCAATTTAACCAACAAATTTAATGCGTCAGGAAAAACAAATTTGACACCCAAAGGATAATAATGTAATACAAAAACATAATACAGAATCCTTACACCCTACCATTGACAATGTCCACTATCGAATAAAAAGACACTATATTTGAAAAAGGCAAGAAAATCCGGCCCATATCAAGAAAGAAAAGAATCAACAGAAAATATCCAGATATTGAGAGTAGCAGAAAATACTTTCTACTCAAATATTTTAAAAAAGAGAGACACACACACAATAAGTGAACAGATGGGGAAGTTCTGTGGGGAAATGGAAACTATTCTTAAAAAGACTCAACCAAAAGTTCTAGAAATATAGATGCACACACAGTTATTTAAGTCAGTAAAATAGCTGTAATATTAAACACTGTAATATATTTTTAAATTATTGTTAAAATTCTTAAAGAGTAAATCAAAGTCAAAAGCGACAGATTCAAATGAGTATGCTAATGTCTAAGTACAAATTAAATTATAAATGTCATTATGCAAAGGTCATTTTAAAAGCTAACAAACTAATATCAGAAATATACTATCCAAAAATAAAAAATACCTCATCAAAATTAAATTTTAAATGCTGGCTAGCATAACTACTAGATATAGTTATGCTATACATAATAACTACTAGAAATTCACCAGTAGGAAGCAATTCAATGGGTAAGAACTGTTGAAATGTTAACTAGATATTTGTGTTATACATTCCTCATCAGAGGTATGAAAATGGTGGTAGAGACACCAATGTTGTATTATTTGGTATATTTAAATATCAAGTGGAGAATGAAATACTGATGTATGGCTCCTTGCCTAATTAAATTGTGATTTATGACACATTTATATGCCATCATATATGTCAGGATAAGTGATCTCCTATTTTTTCAGTGGCAAATCCAATTTAAAAGATTTTTTCCAAAATAAATATATAAACTTTTATGTAAGTGGTATCCCCATATATCTATTAACAATATCAAATTAGTTCATTTAGTTATATATTAAATTACACATAAGATTACATAGTAATCTAGAGATATTGCTTTGTTCCACCTAGAGTTTGATGAAACAATCTTATTCAAACTCTTCACATGTACGTTCAACAACAGCTTCTTCACTATTACCACAAGATTTCAAAATAGGTAGCTGAGACATGGATAGACAACTCACCTTTATAAAGAATTCTGTTGATGAGGATTATGGAAGTATTTGCAAAGAAGATTTCCACTAATAAAGTTGTCATTCTGACCCATTCTGGAGAAGATGTGAGTGGTATCCTCACTTTACCCCAAGCCTAGATAGATTTTGAAAAAAAAAAAAAAAAACTGGGAATTTCTCAGGTATTCTCTGAAGTCAGGGGACAAAGTAATCTATTGACTGACTTGTTCCTGAGAAAACTAAAGCAGATTATGACAGCAGAATAGACAGGGCTGCATCTGGGAAGTAACTGCACTCTCCTCCAATGAATGACCAAAATGTGTGAATCCTAAAAACAAAATACAGAATTCATGGTAGGTATAAGAGTTGGACTATAAAGAAAGCTGAGCGCCAAAAAATTGATGCTTTTGAACTGTGGTGTTGGAAAAGACTCTTTAGAGTCCCTTGTACTCCAAAGAGATCCAACCAGTCCATCCTAAAGGAGATCAGTCCTGGGTACTCATTGGAAGGACTGATGTTGAAGCTGAAACTCCAATACTTTGGCCACCTGATGCGAAGAGTTGACTCATTTGATAAGACCATGATGCTGGGAAAGATTGAAGGCAGAAAAATAAGGGGATGACAGAGGATGAGATGGCTGGATGGCATCACCGACTCAGTGGACATGAGTTTGGGTGAACTCCGGGAGTTGGTGATGGACAGGAGGCCTGGTGTGCTGTGGTTCATGGGTCACAAAAAGTCAGACATGACTGAGAGACTGAACTGAACTGAACTGAACTGATGTTGCCTTGTAATCACTCAAACCAAGATCCTATCTAAAAGCAACACTTGGCCCCCTATTGTACTCCGTCCATAGGATCACCTGAAGAAAACTAGAGGAAAGGAGGAGAGGAAGTGAATTGGCCTCTTCCTTTGTGTGCCCTATTTCTGTCAGCATCTTCAAGAAATGACACTTGACTCTCAGCAGAAACAGTTGATCTTAAAGCAGTAGTGGGTGGCAGTTTCACTCTCAAAACCACCTTCCTTGTATCCCTCAAATAGGTCAGTACCAGATGGCCAATGCCCCTCACCTGAGTTGTTGGTCCAATCTCCACTTTCCTAAAGTTCCACAGTGACCCCACCTCAGAGGTCTGACTCCCAGCTCAAGCTCCCTTGTCTAAGACTTTAAGATACCAATCTCTTCCCTTTTGTACCCCCTGACTTGGAGAGGTTATCTGCTCTCTAATACTTGGTTAATAATTATTTACGTAAAACTCTCCTTTAAAAATAATTGGTTTCATTGTTCCTGCTTCCTGACTAGACTTTGACTGATTCATAAGTTTCACTGTCTTCAGTAAAACCTGATGCAGAGCCCATGAACATGGCATTACAGAATATGGCATTATCTCCAAGTTCATGTTCAGCAAGTGGTGACCACAAAGAGACCCACCTGGCATGAAACAGCTGTAAATGGGCAACATTCTGTAAACCCTTTGAGTACTCCCCAACTAAACATTGGAAGCACAGAATGGCCTCAATACAACCCTCTCCTTTTGTTTTTCATGAAGACCTCTCCCACCAATCTTTTGACTTAAGACTCTTGGAAGTGAGACAGTCACCAGGCCCTGTAAACTCTAAATCTTCAGTTCCAAATGTGAAGTTCTCTAAATGGGTCTCTTCAAGGCCCCATCTCTTGACCTGAGGTACAGGCCAGTACCACTCTCCTCTCTGTGGAAAAGGTGAGAGAGGAAATATCATTAAACATTGACATTTCTCTCCCAAGAAATATTCAATACAGGCCTTCATCTTTCAATCTTCAATATTTCTCAGCCTTTTTAAATGTAGCATTTATAAGTCTTGATTCCCTAGAGCCTCCTCTGAAACCTAAAGTCATAAGGAAAAGTTTTCACTTAAAATCCTATCTGTATTAGCTAGGGTATAAATTAATCTTCTATAACAAAAGACCTCAAAACGCAGCAACTCAAATAAGGTTGAGTTTTACTGCTCTCTCTTGTTAAGAGAGCAATAAGCTTCTACCTTATGGAAGAATAAACTTCTACTTCATGGCAGGAGAGCTTGCTCCATGATGTCACCTAGGACCAGGACCCTTCCACCTCTTTTTCTCAGACATCCCCTCAGAGTACTGCCTACACCTGCATAGTTGAAGTTGGCTCACTATTGTGATGGTCAAAGTACAGCCTTCAGAAGAACTGAATGAAACAGGGGAATCTGTGTACCCAATATTTTAAAGGCAAGACTCAGAGAGCATGTTTATAATTTGCACTCACATGGCATAGGAAAAACTTAGACATGCAGTCACATCTAGCTCTAACAAGGCTTGGACATGCAATCTCTGGCTCGGGGGCCATGTGCCCAGCTGGAAGTGAGAAGATTCTATTGCTAGACAGGAAAGACATTTGGGATAATTAGCCGATTCTGCTAATGATCACTTATAAATAAGTTCAAAATTCAAATAATATTAAAATGAAATCACTGAAAAAATTTAACATGAAATGTTACATTCAGAATATACTTTTAGAACTGAAAAGTTTTCTTTGAAAATTTAGTTCTAAAATATCTTAAACCTGCATAAATTATAATCTACCTTGATATTTAAGAAAATAATATTGAGATCTACTACTGAAAACAACAAAAAAGATCCTCAGATGAGCCAGGACCTTCAGTGCAATGTTTTCAAACTCTGAACCATTTTACCAGAGCCAATAAAATTAAAACAGTAAAAATAGCATAGTTTTCACTCCACCTCATTTTTCAATCTACCTACCCTTACTTAAACAGGTAGGAAAATGCCTAGAGTGGGAGCCATGAGGAAACACTCAAGAAAAGGGTACTGTTCATTCACAAACTAAATAATCAATTCCTCCAGTGACTATAAAGAGACCATGTATTAAGCACTACAAGGTACCACCTCTAATATTTATAGAAATAGCGAAAGTCTTAAAAACTACCAGCTAACAGGTTATTTTTGGCTAAACTATACTGTGTCAGCTTTATTCCATACAGGATTAACATATGTTAAGATGTGTTCAGAAAAACAAATAAGTTCAACATGAACTAATAGTCAGGCGGCAACCACAGATCAATTAAAGCCAATTCTGACTTCCTTGACAGGAAATCCCTCATATGTTAATAAATGAGTTTGGACTATCAGAGTATTAGTGACTATGGTAATCCTAGTCACTTTTTAAAAAGCTAATTCCGAAGTTTCTAGATGTCCTCTGACTATAGATGGTTGTGAATTCCAAGATAACTAAACAGTCTTATCCTTGGGAAACCTGTTTGAAAAGGGACACTTTTAATAATAAAAGTAGAACGATTTGAACGTGTCTCAAGAAGAGTGGTTTTCCCAAAGTTAGGATGAAAGAATCCAGTGTATAAACTGTCCTGTTAAGGCTAGACTTTGAGAAAGCATATTGAGGTATTTATAAATCTACCTATGGAAAAGAATTTGCAGTATTTGGAGGTCTGGCACAGTTACTGCCTTTCATTAGCTTAACTTGAACCCATTTTCACAACTGGGATCTTAGAGAATGTACATTTTTGGATCATCAAATTTTAAACAAAATAAAAATTTTAGATATATAACAACTTAAAGACAAAATGTAAAAATAAAGCTTTTTCATAATTATTCTTTATAATAAAGTTTCAAACACAAGTGATGAAATAATTACATTTTCATGTTACTTTATGTCAACAGACATTTTTAAGTTCTTTTCAGGTAATTAAACCACCATTGCTCTTTTGAACACCTCATTGTTAATATTCTCTACTTGACCATTTCCTACTGAAAGTTTAATATCACAATTTATATAAAGTCTACTTTCATGAGAACTCCTTGTGAGCAAATAATGTTTTCATGTTAAAGACTAGCATATTAAGCTGTATTAAAAAAGGAATGATAAGAATGTTTAACCAAGTTTGGAAGTTCAGCAGTAGCTTAGACTAAAAATAAAGCTGTTCTAACAGAGGGCCAGTTAAATACCCCATAGTCTGAAGAATATTTTTAAAACTCAGATTCATTATTCAAAGAAAAAGTAATAAAACTATGTAAAATTTAATGTGTGGAAACATTTAAAAGTCCACCATTTGAAAGAGTGACTTGGAATAATACATTAAGTGTTCTAATTTGGAATCAAGATAATTACACTATTTTAGGTAAACCAAAAGCCCTTACTTAATAAAAATCTTTATTAGAATAATGGGGTTGTTTTTAACTCTTATAGACAAAAAAAAAACAACACAACAAGAACAAAAGAGCAGGACTAAAGCAAGGACACCCATTAATTCAAGTAAGGCAATGAAGTAGAAGATCAAGAATATGAAACAAGTTATTTACTCCCTGAATCAAAGTACATTAAAAAAAAAAAACCATAAGATTCTTACTCAGGTCTAAGATTCTTACTAAGGTCCCTGTGCAGGTCTAAGAGGCAGACAAATGGCATATTAAACCTCAAAAACATCTCAGAGATTGTGTCAGTTATTAAGCTGTTGTCTTTTAGCTCCAAACCCACCTTGTACATTACACTTTCTGATGGTAGAGCTGAGACCCTGTAAACCACATTTCCGTTTTTCCAGCTGTCTCCACGTTGGATTCTGCTGAAAAGCAATCCTAGAAGGATAAAAAATCAACTTTGTGCATCTCATTTACTTCCTTCAGGCTTTTTAGGTACATCATTCTTATTAGCATTGTCCCAATACTTCTTCAGTCCAGCAGCAATACCCTTTCATAGCAACATGTGAATCTAGTTTGCAGTTTCTGCCACACCTGCTAAACCAATGCTTATCTTATCTTCCTGGTAGTTGTGATGTCTTACTCTTCTTTTTTTTCCCTTATAGCTTTCCATTTAGTTTTATGCCAAATTCATTATTCTTAATATTAAATTTTCTTTTTAAATAATGAATACAGTTTCTCTCCTCTGACTGAACCTGGTCTGACTGACCACCTCTCCAGTAGTTCCAAAGGAGAATGGTGCTATCAAAGTCATCAATATGAAAAAATATATATTATTTCCATAAAATAAATCTTAATCAAATATTCTTGGTTCCCAAGCATACACAGAAGAGAGTGATTCTCAACCAGAGGAGAATGGAGATTATGGGGCCAATTATGAGGACTTACATTAACCAAAGGTTTAGAAACACCAAGTCCAACCCTTTCACAATATAAAGGAACCTATGAACTTACCATCTATGGCAAAAAAAAGAAAAACAAAACAAGACTTTGCAGATGTGGTTAAGAATCTGAGAGGGCTCTAAATGCAATAGCATGTATTTTTATAAGATACAGACAGAGAGAGACACACAGAAGTGGGGAAGTCAATGTGATTCAGAGGCAGAGAGACTGGAGTGATATAAACACAAGTCCTTGTGACGAAACCACAAGGAGAGAAATAGTCACCAAACCCTGGCAGAAACTGAAAGAAACAAGAAACAGATTCTCCTTTAGAGACTACAGATGGAGCATGGTCCAGAACCATAAAAGAATGAATTTTGATTGTTCTAACTCACCAAGTTTGTGGTAATTTGTTAACGAGCACTAGGAAACCAACATAAGGATATAAAACAGAAGCTTTATGGAATGCACCACATTTTAAGAATGGCAGGTAGGGTCTACATACACAATGATTGCAAAGAAAAAAACAAAAAGGGAAAGAAAGGTGAGAATTAGAAGCAGAGGGAAAAAGCAGTGAGACAGAAAACCAAGGGAGCTGTGCAATGTAAAAAAAACAAAGTAGTTCAATTAGGTAAGAGAACATGCTACTCAGAATTAATGACACAGATTACTGAAGATCTTAAATGGCAGCCTAAGAAGTTTGAACTTCAATCTAAGAAGTCTGAACTTTAATTTCTAGACAGTCAAGATCCTCTACAGCTTGTGAGGACAAGCTCTGTGTGTGGTGGGGAAAAGGGTAGGAGATAGAGTCTGGGAGGAAGAAATAGCGATGTGATAAATCCTTTGCATACCTCTATTATACTATTCTCTAACTTTGTACTCATATCCTTCCACCACAAGGCTTAACGATTGGGACTGAGTTTCCCCAAGAGTGAGAAAAATTTTGACACGTACGATTGACGAAGGGTGCAGGTCAGGAAGCAACAGTTAGAACTGGACATGGAACAACAGACTGGTCCCAAATAGGAAAAGGTGTACGTCAAGGCTGTATATTGTCACCCTGCTTATTTAACTTATATGCAGAGTACATCATGTGAAATGCTGGACTGGAAGAAGCATAAGCTGGAATCAAGATTGCTGGGAGAAATATCAATAATCTCAGATATGCAGATGACACCACCCTTATGGCAGAAAGTGAAGAGGAACTCAAAAGCCTCTTGATGAAAGTGAAAGTGGAGAGTCAAAAAGTTGGCTTAAAGCTCAACATTCAGAAAACGAAGATCATGGCATCTGGTCCCATCACTTCATGGGAAATAGATGGGGAAACAGTGGAAACAGCGTCAGACTTTATTTTTTTGGGTTTCAAAATCACTGCAGATGATGACTGCAGCCATGAAATTAAAAGATGCTTACTCCTTGGAAGAAAAGTTATGACCAACCTAGATAGCATATTGAAAAGCAGAGACATTACTTTGTCAACAAAGGTCTGTCTAGTCAAGGCTATGGTTTTTCCAGTGGTCATGTATGGATGTGAGAGTTGGACTGTGAAGAAAGCTGAGCGCTGAAGAATTGATGCTTTTGAACTGCGGTGTTGGAGAAGACTTGAGAGTCCCTTGGACTGCAAGGAGATCCAACCAGTCCATTCTGAAGATCAGCCCTGGGATTTCTTTGGAGGGAATGATGCTGAAGCTGAAACTCCAGTACTTTGGCCACCTCATGCGAAGAGTTGACTCATTGGAAAAGACTTTGATGCTGGGAGGGGTTGGGGGCAGGAGGAGAAGGGGATGACAGAGGAGGAGAAGGGGATGACAGAGGATGAGATGGCTGGATGGCATCACTGACTCGATGGACGTGAGTCTGAGTGAACTCCGGGAGTTGGTGATGGACAGGGAGGCCTGGCATGCTGTGATTCATGGGGTCGCAAAGAGCTGGACACAACTGAGCGACTGAACTGAACTGAACTGAAATGAATTGAATGAAGAAGACTTGTGCATTTTTTTTATTTTAGTTATTAAATGGCACCCCACTCCGGTACTCTCACCTGGAGAATCCCAGGGACGGAGGAGCCTGGTAGGCTGCAGTCCATGGGGTCACTAAGAGTCGGGCATGACTAAGCGACTTCACTTTCACTTTAAGCAAGGTATGGTAGAACAGAGCAGAATACTGAACAGTACTTGAATCACTTTTACTTTTCTAGAGTTTGAGTAAGATAATTTTATAAAAACATATATTAATATTGAAAGTTTAAGATATTTGGAAAGTATTCCCTGATTAACCCCAGGGAATACTCCAGAATCAGCAATTCTAGCCAAATCCAATCAATTAATGGCTACTGTCTGGAACAGAGTTAAGAAGTAAACTAAAGTTTGTGCCACAACAAATTAACAATCTCTGCTAAAGTGTTGGATTAGGAGTAGACACTCAAAAAGACTCAGGTTTCCCATCCCATTCTTACTTCATAAATTAGTAATTTGGTTTCTTTAAAAACTTTGCATGTTATGTCTTAGGTGAATTACAGAAAGAAAAATTCCATTTCAATAAAGGTTTCCATTAGTTGAGCTTAGTTAATCAAAGATTTACTGCATTCAGGTCTTCTCTGATGGTTCAGTGGTTGAGTCCACCTTGCAACGCAGGGGACACCACAGTTTCTATCCCTGATCTGGGACGATCTCATATGCTAAGGAGCAACTAACCCTGTGTGGCACAACTACTGAGACTATGCTCTAGAGCCCCAGAGCTGCAACTACTGGGCCCAAGCAATGCGATTACTGAAGGCCTCGCACCTTAGATCTGGAAGGCCCCAGCAAGAGAAGTCACTATGATGAGAAGCCCTGGCTGCAACTAGAGAAAAGCTTGCCCTCAGCAACGACAAAGAAGGCAAAGGGTGTGTCAAAGGGATAGAGGATTGTTCTGCTTTCTTTATTTTCTGATTTCAGGATATTAACTATTCTGGCTGTAAAGATAGGGATGATTTGACTACGTGCCTTAGAATTCCAGTGCATGTTCTACGAAAGGGCTAGTTCTGTGTTTCAACAGAGCAACAAACTCAGATCGCCTTGGAAAAGAGGAAAATCAACACTTGGGTCAATGAAAGCTGGAGGGGGCGGGGGTGGGGATGCAGGCAAAAACACCTGTAAATACTGAGTTCCAAAGTTTACACTGAAAGTTTTGAGCCTGGACCCAGGGAGAGGCTGAACAGCAGTGGTTTGAAATGTGGCCAAGCCAGGGATGGCCCACAATCCTCCTCAAATACACACAGTGCCCTCACCTCCTGTAAGGAGTGAACCAAAATAACTGCCTTTTAATGGTTTAAAATATCTACTTCTCCTTTATTGATTACACCAAAGCCTCTGATTGTGTAGATCACGACAAACTGTGGAAAATTCTTCAAGAGATGGGAATACCAGACCACCTTACCTGCCTCCTAAGAAATCTACATGCAGGTCAAGGAGCAAGTTAGAACCAGATATGGAGCAGACTGGTTCCAAATTAGGAAAGGAGTACATCAAGGCTGTATATTGTCACCCTGCTTATTTAACTTATATGCAGAGTACATCATGTGAAATGCTGGGCTGGATGAAGCACAAACTAGAATCAAGATTGTTGGGAGAAATATCAATCAATAATCTCAGATACACTGATGACATCACCCTTATGGCAGAAAGTGAAGAGGAACTGAAGAGCCTCTTGATGAAAATGAAAGAGGAGAGTGAAAAAGTTGGCTTAACGCTCAACATTAAAAAAACTGAGATTATGGCATCCGGTTCCATCACTTCCTGGCAAATACATGGGGAAACAAAGGAAACAGTGACAGACTTCATTTTCTTGAGCTCCAAAAATCACTGCAAATGGTGACTGCAGCCATGAAATTAAAAGACACTTTCTACTTGGAAGAAAAGCTATGCCCAACCTAGACAGCATATTCAAAAGCAGAGACATTACTTTGCCAACAAAGGTCCGTCCAGGCAAAGCTACAGTTTTTCCAGTAGTCACATATGGATGTGAGAGTTGGACTGTGAAGAAAGCTGAGCACCGAAGAATTCATGCTTTTGAACTGTGGTGCTGGAAAATACTCTTGAGAGTCCCTTGGACTGCAAGGGGATCAAACCAGTCCATTCTGAAGGAGATCAGTCCTGAATATTCATTGGAGAGGCTGATGGTGGAGCTGAAACTCCCAATACTTTGGCCACCTGATGGGAAGAACTGACTCACTGGAAAAGATGCTAATACTGGGCAAGATTGAAGGTGAGAGTAGAAGGGGACGACAGAGGATGAGATGGTTGGATGGCATCACCAACTCCATGAACATGAATCTGAATAGGCTCTGGGAGTTGGTGATGGACAGGGAAGCCTGGGGTGCTGCAGTCCATGCGCACGACTGAGCAACTGAACTGAACTGAAAGGCTTAAACTATAGTTCTTGAGATGAGACAAAAACGCAAACATTATCGTACAAGTTTTGTCATCCTTATAAAAAACAGAGTCAGTTCAGTCAGTCAGTTCAGTCGCTCAGTCGTAACCGACTCTTTGCGACCCCATGAATTGCAGCACGCCAGGCCACCCTGTACGTCACCAACTCCCGGAATTCACTCAAACTCACGTCCATCAAGTCAGAGATGCCATCCAGCCATCTCATCCTCTGTCGTCCCCTTCTCCTCCTGCCCTCAATCCCTCCCAGCATCAGGGTCTTTTCCAATGAGTCAACTCTTCGCATGAGGTGGCCAAAGTACTGAGTAGGCACCCTTTTTGTCGGGGTGCAAGCTGTTAACGGTCCGGCTCAGGTTAGATTTTTGTTTTCCTAGGGAGAAGTTCCTGGGCTTGTGTCCGCAGTTCTCCGAAAACCTTTAAATTAGGCCCTCGGAACCTCGATAGCTCCACTGGGAACGGTCCATGCGCGCCCTTTCTCTGGAAAAGCGCAGGAAAGCACAGGAGGGACGCCGACTGCACCCGCGTCCTCCCACGTCACTCCAGACACCACCCCCAGGCAGCGCAGGCGCACTGGGGAGTCTCGGGGAGCAACTTCGACCAAGTACGCCGAGTGCCGCCCGAGTTCTCTTCCCCCTTGGCGGCCCGTCCTGAGCATGCGCAGGTAGACACTGCGCTTACTCTTACCGAACAGCCTTGGTTTTCCTGAGTCCAGCTCAAGTTCTTTTCGTCCCTTTCTTGATGTAACTCACTTCATCTAAAGAAGGAGTTGCTGTTTGGAGATAAAACTTCGTCTTCTCATTAAATTACCACTCTGCTCTTAAGAGGCAGGTCGCGGGCCTTTCGACAGCGGTCCTGACAGATAGGAAAAAAAAAAAGTCTGATGATCTCGAGAACACTGAAAGAGTCAGCCAATTCAGCGACATAACAAAATCACTTTACAAAAAGTACTTTTCTTTGTTCCATACTATGTGCTTCATCAGACTCAGAAGATGTTTCGTTGCCCCAAGTCAGTGAGAACGGAACATCTATTTAGTGACAAGGACCTGTAGGATAAACTGCGCGTGCGCGAGCCGCCCGGCCGCCGAGCGAAGCGTGAGAAGCTGAGTTAACTGCGCTCCCGGTCTCCCCGGTTTGCCTGAATTCCGGTCCAACATGGGGAAGGTGAATGTGGCCAAGTTGCGTTACATGAGCCGGGATGACTTCAGGGTCCTGACAGCGGTAAGAAGTACCCCGTTTCCCCGACCCCTCTGTCCTTTTCCGCCGCGCGTGCCCTTCCTCTTGCTCCAAGTTTGCTGGGAGCTGAGCAGGGACCTAGGCCTCCAAGAACGCAGCCGACGTTGGGACTGAGGAAAAGATCAGAGAGTCGGGTTTTTCAAAAGCCTTTGTCCACAAGCTTTTATTTTCCCCCACTTGAAGCAAAGGGCCCCTCCTTGTCCTTCCTTTCTGCTCCCCTTCTCCAGAATCACATTCCAGTCTCTGTGGCCTGGGAAGCTTCTCTGACCCCTGGCTTCTTTTTCCGACAGAGAAGGGTTTAAGACTCTTGAAGAGGATTAATTGGTAGCTGAAGAAAAGTTATGACCAACCGAGGCAGCATATTAAAAAGCAGGGACATTACTTTGCCAATAAAGGTCCGACTAGTCAAGGCTGTGATTTTTCCAGTAGTCACATATGGATGCGAAAGTTGGACTATAAAGCTGAACGCGGAAAGATTGATGTTTTTGACCTGTGGTGGAGAACACTACTGAGAGTCCCTTGGACTGCAAGGAGATCCAACCAGTCCATCCTAAAGGAGATCAGTCCTGGGTGTTCTTTGGAAGGACTGATGTTGAATCTGAAACTCCAATACTTTGGCCACCTGATGTGAAGAACTGACTCATTTGAAAAGACTCTGATGCTGGGAAAGATTGAAGGCAGGAGGAGAAGGGGAGGACAGAGATTGAGATGGTTGGATGGCATCACCGACTCAATGGACATGAGTTTGAGTAAACTCCGGGAGTTGGTGATGGACAGGGATGGACAGGGAGGCCTGGCGAGCTGCGATTCATGGGGTCGCAAAGAGTCAGACAGGACTGATTGAACTGAACTGCATTTCCTACTCACAAACTCAGTCACATAGCATTCCTTCAGTTTCATTCAATCAACACATACTTAACGGATTTTTTGTAACGTTTTAGGGAATTGCAGAGGGTACAGGACAGATAAGAGGAAGGAGACAAGTCATCCAGTAAACGAATAAATAAGAGGGATATCAGGTAAAAAGTGCTGTGAAGATGATAAGAGGATAATAAAATAGAAACAGCATGATGGGGGCAAGGGGGCTGAATACTGTTTTTAAACTGATCAGTCAGACAAGACTGCCTGAGTGCAAGAATCTTGTTTTAAAAAGTTTCTGGCACTTGGTAGGTACTGAATAGGTATTTGCTAAGTAAGAGAAAGAATAGGGGCAGGCATAATAGCTGAATAGAAAGGAGCCGGCAGAGTAAAGTCCTTGCAAAGAATTGAAGGGAGAGGAAACTGCAGTGGTTAAGAGCGAAGACCGGAAGCAGGAACAATTTTTGAAGACTAGAAAGGCCAGGGTGGCTGGAGCATAGTAAGAAGCTGAAGAGTTGGAGAAGGTGGGAGCCAGATAATATGCTATAGATAAAGAGCCATACAGGCTTCGTAAAGAATTTGGAATAAATTCTAAGTATAGGGAAGCCCCTGAATGTTTTAAGCAGGAAAGTGACCAAAAACTGATTTTATAGTCTTATAGTACAAAGATCAACACATAGGTTAGCCATTTGCAGAATAAAACACATTTATTTAGGAGCTGTTATCTTTTGCTTAAATAGGCATTGCTTTTGGAGAAGGAAATGGCAACCCACTCCAGTGGAGCCTGGTGGGCTGCCATCTATGGGGTCGCACAGAGTCAGACACGACTGAAGTGACTTAGCAGCAGTAGCAGCAGCAGCAGGCATTGCTTAAGGACTAAACTGAAATGCAAATTCATTGTAAAATTTGGAAGACAATTTTTTGCCCTCCTATAGATTCTGAAATTCAAGTAGACTTCCTCTAAATACCTACTGTCAAAGATTCCTTCGTTCTCTACTTGCTCAGCACATTAACTCATCCCTTAATGCCTCTGTCAGAAATAGGGGAGTCAAGAGAATGTTAGAGAAACAGAACAAAGCGTGAAAGGTGAATTAAGTTTAAAGTGTGAGTTTTGGTTGGGACATCAGAATGAATGCCAGATTTCTCTTCCAAAACTTGATTTTTGCAATTCTTAAGTTCTTTTTGAAGCTCACCAAGGAGTGGCCTACTTGTTAAAATATTTCAGTCTCACTTGAGTCTTACCGGTCTTGATATAAGTGGCCACCTTTCCTTGACCTTCTTCCTTTTATTTCTCTGGTTCCTCCTGTGTCAATAATCATACTTTGACTGGCTGCCCTTAACCTTTTGGTGTGAATTCCCACCCAAGTTCTGTCCCTAATCCCTCCTTTTTTCTCCCATTATATTCTTGATTAGTGATCATGCTCTTTCATGACTGTATCTCTTCATCAAATAATTAACCATTTTTTTCCTGTAGCTATTACTTCATTCCCGAGTGCAGGTCACCCTTTCCAATTTTCCTTAAAACATCTTCATTTGAAGTATCTTCTATGAAGGACCTTCCAACACCTCAAGCTCAGTGTGCTCAAATAGAATTAAGTAGCTTTGTCTACCTCCTCATTCCTTTCCCAAACTTCATTAAAATAATGATTATTAATGTCTTGAAACTTGTCCTTCCTCTTCTTCAACTTTCACTCTTCATTCACTACCGTTCCCTATCAAGTGCCAGTCTCTCCCATTACTAATTTCTTTAATTCTTTCCCTCCATTACCATCACCTCTTCCCTATTCTGGCTTCTGTCTTCTCTGACTTAGACTATTGTCTTTGTTCTCCAGTATACCACCTCCAGTTTTTGCCTTCCCTAAACTGCTTTGCATATTCCTGCTAAATTAATGTCCTTAAAGCACCCCTTTTCATGAATTTCCCTTGACTAAATATCTTCATGAGTTTCCTGCTTTCATCGATATAAAATATGACTAGGGAAGGTAATAATTGTGTCTTACAATTGGTTTTGGAACTGCGTAGTCAGAGAAGTTTGAAAAAGTTAAGTTTTTAACAAGGTTTTGATAGACAGCAACTCTATGTTGCTTATGATTACATTTTGATTTCTTTTGTTTCAGGTTGAAATGGGCATGAAGAACCATGAAATTGTTCCCTGCAGTTTGGTTGCTTCTATAGCCAGCCTTAAACATGGTGGTTGTAATAAAGTCTTAAGAGAACTAGTAAAACATAAACTCATAGCTTGGGAGCGAACCAAAAGTAAGTATTTGAGGCACCATTTGTGATTTTCCATGTAATTGGCTTCCCCCAGAGCAGGTATTCCAAAAGGCAGATAGAAGTTGTCAGGCTAAGAAAGCACTAGACCTAGCTAGAACTGACACAGCACACTTTTGCCATGTTCTGCTGCTCAGAGCAATCACCAGGCCCACCCAGATCAAAGAAGTTAGAGAATTCCCTTCCACTTCCTGATAAGGGATTAGGAAGTTCCAGGTGCAGAAGAGCAAGTAGGATAGAGATACTATTGCTACTGTCTTGGGAAAGTACAGTCTGCCAAAGGACCCTAGAGCATTACCTCTCACACCGTCATGGTGAGGGATGAGTTCTCTTTTCTACCTTTATAAAGGGTCCATACCTTTACAAAATAATATAAATACTAGAAAGATCAAAATACAGGCGCATATGCCTTCTTGTTAGACTTAAAGACAAAATAATTTTGTAATATTGATACAAAAATATTTTAACTTAAAACATTTAATTTCAGTTTGTATAGGGCTTCCCTGGTGGCTCAGCTGGTACAGAATCTGCCTGCAATGTGGGAGACCTGGGTTTGATCCCTGGGTTGGGAAGATACCCTGGAAAAGGGAAAGGCTACCCACTCCATTATTCTGGCCTGGAAAATTCCATGGACTCTGTAGTCCGCGGAGTTGCAAAAAGTTAGACGCAACTGAGACGAACTGATAGGAAAATTTTTTAACTTAACCACTTAATTTCAGTTTGTGTAACTTGTCACAGACTAGTAACAAGCATTGATAGACTGGTGTCAGTCTGTAGATTACCATTTGAGAAACACTGCTCTAGAGAAGAAATAAAAATTACAAGAAATGCAAAAACTCAGAAGACTAGGTAGCCAGTCTTTCTCCAGCTAAGACTTCCCAGGTTTAAATTCTTCTCTTGACGTGATGTGACTTGATGGTACAATATAACTAAAATATGATCTTTCTCATTTGATTTTGTCTAGCTGTCCAGGGCTATCGGTTGACAAACGCAGGCTACGATTACCTAGCTTTGAAAACATTGTCTTCTAGACAGGTGGTTGAGTCTGTTGGAAACCAGATGGGTGTTGGCAAAGAATCTGGTAAGTGCTAATAGTACTATTGAGTGCATTATTTGCTTTAGTTTATATTTCCCTTTGAAAAGGATTCATCTTTTTAATTTTCTATTTTTCTAACTAAAAGTAAATTGAAAATTTGTTTGGAAGCAATATGGATTTTGAAATTACCCTTAGTTCGGTAAATTGTTTTTTCCTAAGTCTATCACTGAAAGTTCAGTTACACCAAGAATTAGTTTTCCTATACCAACTGAAATCTTTGGCAAAAACTTTATTTGTTCTTACTTTAATATCTGAAAAACTGGACATTTGTAATAATTTTTTAAAATACTACAAGGAAGTTCTAAAAACCACATTTTTTCATAACAGCAATATGATGAACAGGCAAAGTTAAGTATGTGTAGAACACAGAAAAAAATTCTGAAATAGCATTAAATACTTGTGTACTGATTTTTTTAATGTGTGATAAAAATAAAGAACAGGGGATGATTTTCGTTATGACATGCTCTCTTATACACTGCTTTTTGTCCTACATAGTTTATCCTGTATAGTTACATAATTTAAACTGAGAGAGCAAAAAAATTAGAAGCAAAAGAACTATTAGAAAAGCTATTTCAAAGGAAGTTGTTTTGGTTACTTCATATGATTTGGATGTCTAGCATATTATTATCCAAACTATTTATATTTAATAAGGCTTCCCAGGTGGTGCGAACTTCCCTGGTGGCTCAGCAGTAAAGAAATCTGCCTGCTAAATGCAAGAGATTCAGGTTCAATTCCTGGGCCGGGAAGATCCCCTCTAATAGGAAATGGCAACCCACTCCAGTATTCTTGCCTGGAAAATTCCATGGAAAGAGGAGCCTGGTGGGCTGCAGTCCATGGGGTTACAAAGAGTCAGAGGTGACTGAGCACACACACAGTCAAGTTAATATTAGATTCCTAAATATGAGAAGATATGTATAAAATGCTGTAATGAAACACTTTTTTTGAGATACACTTCCTCTTAATGTTTTTTATGTCCAATTTTTTCAATCAAAAAAATGGCTTTTTTTTTTTCAAGAACTTCATTACTTGCAAAATGATGAAGTACAGAAGAGAGTACAATGAAAAGTGAATCTTAACTCCTAACCCATGTCTCCATCTCCTGTTATTACCTCCCAAAGCTATTACTGTTTATTTAATATTCTATATGTCCTAGAAATATTCTGTGTGAATACAATGTTCTAAGGATGTATGTATCTTTTATAATCATAGGTGAAAGCAAGCAGTCCTTAACAATTCTACACCTTGATTTTTTTTCCTTTTGGTGCATCCATGATATTTCATATCAGTATAGATGTTGTCCCCATAGTTGTCGAGTATTACATTCTTAGCAATTATTAGAGCTAAAGTTAGGTACATTAAGAATTTTGGTATTACCAAATTTCCTCCAATTTGTGTCAGTTTATAATCTCACCAACATGAGAGAGAGGCTGTTTGTCTCATGAGTAATTAAGACGTGTTCTAAATGTCAGTAATAAAATAGAATATTTATGGGAAAATCTGCTCCATTCTGATTACTTAGGATTATATTCTGACAGTATTTATTCATTGAAACAGTTTAAGAATTGAACTTCACATTGCTAAAAAGGAAGGGTTTTTTTGTTTTGTTTTTATTTTTTTTTTTGGCCTCGCCTCACAGCATGTAGGACTAGCTCCTAGCCAGTCTAAGTGTAGAGTCTTAACCACTGGACCACTGGGAAAGTCCCATGTTGTAAAGGAAGATGTTATTAATCCCTTCTCATACATGTAGGACACTAAAGAACAATTAGATGTATTTCCCACTAAATTGAGCATTAAATACCTTTGGAAGCAATAACTTCTGACACCTTTGCACCCCTGTTTTCTTTGTAGTAGATATTAATACATGTCATAACTTTGAATTGTAACTAAAATAAAGAGTTTGCCAAATGAGTATTTCGAGTTATTGAGAAAGATAAAATTTGGTACAACTAAAATCAGTTAGAAAATTAGAATTGATTAAACTTACTAAAATAAAAATATAATAATGATCCTTTAAATTTTTTGATTTTAGATATTTACATTGTTGCAAATGAAGAAGGGCAGCAGTTTGCATTAAAGCTTCACAGACTGGGAAGAACCTCCTTTCGAAATCTGAAAAACAAGCGTGATTACCATAAACACAGGCATAACATGTCTTGGCTTTATTTATCTCGTCTCTCTGCCATGAAAGAATTTGCTTATATGAAGGTACTTTTAATTAACTTTAAACTATTAACCAAACAGTATGTATAGTTAAAAGGTTGTAGTGACATGCATCAGTCCATTGCCTCCATATCTCCCTACTGCCTGTCGCAGTCCTTACAGACAGTCACTTTTAACTCTTTTGACTATTTCTGTTATTTGTTTTTCTGGTGTTTTCCTTCTGTGCAAAGGTGTTTTTAGCTGTTACAAATGCATAAAGGCAACTTTTATGCAGCAATGTTAACAAGGTAGAGTAGGCTAAAATAATTAATGATGTAAATGTGTGTGTGTGAATGTATATCTGTTCAGTGTATATATGTATGTCTGTCTCTGATTAAAAACACCAGAGTTACCTTCTTTAGAAACCTTAGTGTCTCAGATAGTTGACTATTATTTTTTTCCCCACAGTGGAAGAAATGTTAATTTATGAATTTGTATGTATATTAGAAATGGTAAAAATCTTAGTTTTTAACCTTTTACCTTTCAAAATAAGTTCATACAGATTTATTAAATATCTTTAAAAATAACCAAGTTAATTGTCTTCACTAGTAAATTAAAAAGTAACTGCATTTTTATTATTCTTTCCAGTAGGATTTATTTGTTATAACTTTTTAAAATTTTGAATTATTAAGAGTTATATGACCTGTTGTTTCTTGGGAGTTTCATGTATGCCGGGGTCCAGCCCCAGTGGATCCAGGGGAAGTGGGGACGGCATGGCGAGGAAAAACTTATTTATTTAATTAGAAATATAAAGAGAGATTAGGAAGAAATAGTGTAGTAGGAAAATTTAGTGGAAAAAAGAGGCTAAATAACTTCGTTTACGAGGAAAGCCAATAAAACTTCAGGACAAGAAGTTTGCACCATCTGCGTTAGGCCACCGGCGTCCGTTTGAATAGTGGAGAGTGCCCCGCCTTGGGCTCCCTCTCTCATGGATCTTAGAAGCCTGGGCAAGTAAGTAGACATGGCGAGCCTCCTTGCTCCAGATGAGAATTCAGCCAGAAAAGGAGAGAAGGAGAATAGACCACACAGGGGAAACCGGTCCAGTGACTGGCCCATCCTCTATTGTCCAGAACAGCCTTTTATACCTTTTTTTTGTACATAGAGATCAATGGATAATATAAAATTATGCAGCATCAGCAGCCCTGACTCTTATCGAGACCAGGCTTTCTCTCTGCATACCTAATTGTATACATAAGTCTTAGGTGATTTGCATCATCTTCTGGCCAGAAGGCCAATTGACATTTTACGGCCCTTTTCTGATAAGGGTTTGTCAACCAGAAGACTTATTTGTGGTGTTCTTCCCAAAGTCTGGTGCCACTCTCAGAAAGCACTAAAGTTACATTCTTACATAGCAAGGATACAACAATTTATAGCAAGTAAAAGGAGTACAGTGATTTATAAGAGAAAAGTAATTAACTCAAAGTCTAGTGTTGCTAACATCAAAACTACTATATTCCTATTTCTGCATCCCGATTACATTGATTGATATCCTCCCAGGTGCCTAAAAGATAAAGAATATGGAGGCCTGGCAGCAGTCATTGAGTCAACTGTGAAAACCCGTCACCAGTATAATTTTTAGCTCTTTAGAAAAGGCTCTGTATCTTTAAGATGCTTTAAGCTTTGTGCCTCTCGCAGTTGGGGAGCTGTAAGCAATTCACAAGCTGCAAAAAGTCCGGGGGAACCTGTCAGGCAAGTTAGAAGCCATTAAAGGGGTTTGAGCTGAAACATTCCTTTCATATGCAGGAGACTGAAGCCCTGAGCTAACTTTTCTCCAGAGAATGTCAGAAGAGTGGAAAGCACAGGACAATGAAATCAGGCCGACTCTGGTTTTATGGGGATAGATGTTCAGGAAAACCCAGGGGGAACCCCTGAAGCTAGATCACGCCTTTGTGTTTTGTCAGGCTTCCTTCCTCATGACCTTTGTCATAGGCGGGATTCCTCACACAGGCTTCTGGCACATGTACTTAAATTTTTAGTAATCATGAGGGAAGAATCCTCAAGGCAGTATAAATAAGTGCTACTAATATCATATATACCGTGTTTTTTGTCTTATACCAATGGTTTGTGCCCTGTGACCACAAACCATTACTCGTCAGTAATGTGAGTAAGCAGTTTGGTAGGAATTGTTACACATTTCCCCCAAACTACATTAAATGTTCTCTTGGTGTGTTTATAGGAAGACACGGGAATCGAGTCTGGTTGTACATAAATATGTTTCGTAAGTTCATTCTGTCTTTTCCTAAGTAAAAATAAGATTGAGCTTTATGGCACAGGGCTAAACCACTATGACATTAGTTAAAGTTGTTATATACTCTTGAGCCACCAAGGCTCAGATCCAAAACCATTTGGATTTAAAAATAAAAAATCTACAACGAAGCAGACAGTCATTGGAGAGTGGGAAGCAGTTCAGCTCCTGTGTAAGGAAGGTAGGAAAGAGTAGACAGCCTCATAAAAGTAACCTTGTTAAGCATATACTGAGTGTCAGCTATGTGCCAACTCTGTTGAGTGTTTTGCAGAGTAGGAGTGGGAGGGTGGAAGTGAACAATGAATACCACAGGAATAACAGTCTATCTTAAAATTAGGAAGGTAACATGAACACACACCTGGAGCCTATTATAGAGTGAAGTAAGTCAGAAAGAGAAATACAAATGTCATATACTAATGCATATATATGGACTCTAGAAAGATGGTGCTGATGAATTTATTTGCAAGACAGCAATGGAGAAACAGACAGAACAGACTAGGGAAAGGGGAGGAAGGAGAGGGTGAGATGCATGGAGAGAGTAACTTGGAAACTTATATTACCATATGTAAAGTAGATAGCCAGGTGGGAATTTGCTGTATGTCTCAAGAAACTCAAACAGGGGCTCTGTAACAATCCCTAAGGGTGGGATGGCGGGGGAGATGGTGGGGGGGGGGGACAGTGGTGAACCTATGGCTGATTCTTGATGTTTGACAGAAAAAAAAATTCTGTAAAGCAATTACCCTTCAATTAAAAAATGAAGTAAAAAACAGTTTAAATGTCAAATCATGCTGAGTTTAGAGAAACTTCTGTAGAGTAGAATACGTAGAGTAGAAGGAGGTTTCTTGAATGGGAGTTGCATATGACTTGTAAAAGACAAGACAGTATACTTTTCCAAAGAAGCCAGAATGACCAAGACATGAATGTGGGCGTGAGCCTTGTGTGAACGGTAACAGTCACTGAGGTGGCTGTTAGGATCGTGCTCTAGAGTGTTTATTGGACAGAGTATTGAAGAGAACTAGGACTGGAGAAGTGGATTAAAGAGTTTTGAAACCTAGGGAAAATTATTCAGATGAAATCAACGTTTACAGCACTGTAGGTTTTTTTAAAATGGAGCATTGACACAAGCATCTTAGTTGGTACTGGGACACTGAAGAAAGGTTTGGTGTGCAGAGCTAGAACCATTGCTGATGTGGTTGGGGTAACAGTGACACAGCCCTGTTAGAAATGGCAGCATTCCAAACGGCAGAATGCAGAAAACCAAGATATTTTGAAGGAAGTAATAACAACACAACTTTGAAAGCAGTAGGATAGGAAAAGTTAAGCATAGCGAAAAAAATGAATTTATGGATGGTGGGTAGTAACATTTGACTCAGACTACCGGTGCCAACAAAGGTCCATCTAGTCAAGGCTATGGTTTTTCCAGTGGTCATGTATGGATGTGAGAGTTGGACTGTGAAGAAAGCTGAGCGCCAAAGAATTGATGCTTTTGAACTGTGGTGCTGGAGAAGACTCTTGAGAGTCCCTTGGACTGCAAGGAAATCCAACCAGTCCGTTCTGAAGGAGATCAACCCTGGGATTTCTTTGGAGGGAATGATGCTAAAGCTGAAACTCCAGTACTTTGGCCACCTCATGCGAAGGGTTGACTCATTGGAAAAGACTGATGCTGGGAGGGATTGGGGGCAGGAGGAGAAGGGGATGATAGAGGATGAGATGGCTGGATGGTATCACTGACTCGACGGGCATGAGTCTGAGTGAACTCCGAGAGTTGGTGATGGACAGGGAGGCCTGGCGTGCTGTGATTCATGGGGTCACAAAGAGTCGGACATGACTGAGCGACTGAACTGAACTGACCGGTGTTTGTGACTACAGTGACTCTTTGTCACACAATAGATTGATATTGTGGTCTGAAGAAAAAAGTCAGTGCTCTATAAACTAAAATGTCTGGTATACTGAAATACTTCATTTCCTGATATACCAGAAGACAGTATTTCCTAAATCACAGTTTATTTCCATTTGAATTTTTTAAGCACACTCCAGTAAATGACAGAAACTTACAAAATAGAAGAGGATATACATGTCCTAAGAGACTAAACTTCTTGAGGGCAGAGACATTTTCACACTCATTTTTGTAACCCTAGCACAATGTATATTTGCTAAATGTTCAATAAATGAATGTTTGGTAAAAAAGTGAATTACAAAACTGATTTCCAGTTTTATTTTTATGTACAGCTCATCCTCCTGTGCTGTGAATAAGCCATACGTAGTCATGTGTTAACTGTAATTTTGTGAAGGTTATAATTTTTTTTTCCCTGGTTTTGGACAGGTACATTTAACTTTATTGTTTCCTAAAAATTAATGACCTCTTCATTACTTTTTACCTGTTTTGCTATATTTTAGGCATTGTATGAAAGGAAATTTCCGGTTCCAAAGCCAATTGATTATAATCGCCATGCAGTGGTCATGGAACTCATAAATGGCTATCCTTTGTAAGTATTTATTATTCTTAAAACCGTGAATTCCAATAAATAGTTGTAAGGTTCAGGTTTTTGTAAATGAGTTTTTTTCATTGACTGGAGTGTGACTTTGGGGAGGTTAGAAATTAACATAAAGTAGTAGAAATTAACATAAAGGCAAATTGAAAATTCAGTTTCATTCTGACAATGTGGATTTTTATTAACAGTCCAGTGTGTGCCAAGCACTGTTCAAGGCACCGCAATAAACAAAGTCCCTGTCCTCACAGAGCTTACATTCTGATGGAAGGAAACTTGCATTAAATAGCTGAACAAGGAATTATGTGATGCATCAGATAGTGGTGAATGCTGCAGATAAAAATAACGTAGGGTAAGTGGGACAAGAAATACTGAGATAGATGTGGAAGGCTGGGATGATCAGAACAGTTCTCGTTGGTAAAGGGACTTTTCAGCAGAATCCTGGAAGAAGCGAGAGAAGAAACGATGCAGATATCTAAGAACATTCTAGGCAGAGAAAAGAGCAAAAGTCCTGAAATGGGAGCACACCTTCATGTTCAGGGAACAGTGAGGAGCCGCTGGAGCTGGAGCTGAGTGAGTCAGGGAGAAAATTGTGAGTGATGAGATTGGAGAGGCAGCCAACTATTTTGGTAGAAAGGATATATTTAAATATGAAAGAAAGTGGAAGTGTTAGTTGCTCAGTCTTGTGGGACTCGTCGCAGCCATATGGACTGGTAGCCTGCCCGGCTCCTCTGTCCATGGAATTCTCCAGGCAAGAATTCTGCAGCCGGTTGCCATATCCCTTCTCCAGGGGATCTGCCTGACACAGGGATCGAACTTGGGTCTCCCGCATTGCAGATGGATTCTTTACCATCTTCCAGGGCTACCAGGGAAGCCCAACACTGAGTAACTTTAAGGTTGATGTGATACACTTCTGTTTCCTCACATGACTGCCATTGAGACAGTATTACAGGGACTATTTTGTTTGAGACAGAAAACAATTGGAGGATTATTTTGGTGGCAGTGACAATGCTAACCACTGACTGCCAGGGAACTCCCTGCCATCGGAGGATTTTTGAACTGAGAAGAGACATGATCTGACTAATGCTGTAATGGGATCACTCTGGCTGCTGTATTGAAAATAAACCAAAGAAAAACTAGGACAGGATTAGGAAGAAAAGTTAGGATTATTATAATACTCGAAAGAGATGATGGTAGTCTAGATCAGAGTGGTAGATGTGAAGGTGAGGGAACACTGTCAGATTCTGGATGAGTTTTACAGTCAGGGCCTACATGATTTGTTTGAGATTGGGTATTGAAGTAGCAAGTAAAGATCTGGGGCCTGAATAATGAATTACTTAGAGGGATAAAGTTGCCACTTTTAGAAATGGGGAAGGCTGCAGGAAGACAGTTGGGAGTTAGAGAGTGGGGCAGAATCAGAGGTTCACTTGGGGACATGGTAAGTTAGAGATGCCTAGAATCTCAGGGGAAGTCTAGATTGAAGGCTGTGAATGAGATCAAGAATGGTGAAGACAATAGGTTTTAGGATTAGATTTTGAGGTGCTCCAAAATTTATAAGTCAGGGAAAAGCTGAAAAACCAGCTAAAAAGACTAAGAAGGAATGATCAGTGCAGGAAGAGGACCGCCTTAAGAGATAGTAGGCCAAGGGTCAAGTGAAAGGATCTGTTTCAAGGACTGGGAATGGATTAGCTAATAGACCAGATTATGATAATCAAGAATTGACCATTGGATATGGCAAGTCATTTGGAAGTCATTGGTAGTTTTGACAAGAGCTATTTTATTGGAGCAGGATGAATGAAAGCCTGTTTGAAATGGGTTCATTAGAATGGGAGGAAAAAAATTGGAGAAAGCACAACTAGAGGAGTTTGGTTATAAAGAATGCAGAACAAAGAATGTGTGTAGTAGTGGAAAGAAAATGCAGATTTGAGTGCGTTGTAGCTTTTTTTTTAAATAAGAGGTATCATATCATGTCTATATGCAGATAGGAATGAAGAGAGGCTTGAAGTGGAAATTATATGTAAATACACCCGTGCTTGTTTTAATTAAAATTATGAATGAGGACAAATTAACCATTTCCATACTTTCAGATGTCAAATACACCATGTTGAAGATCTTGCCTCAGTATATGATGAAGCTATGGAACTAATTGTTAAACTTGCAAATCATGGACTGATTCATGGAGATTTCAATGAATTCAATCTCATTTTGGATAAAGATGACCATATTACCATGATCGATTTTCCACAGATGGTTTCAACTTCTCATCCCAATGCTGAATGGTATACTCTGGACATGGCTGTGTTTATGTGTGCTGCAGTCATTTTTTAATTTATTCTTAAAGTTTTCAGCCTTGTCATACTGCCATTTGGTTAATAACTGTTTTGAAGTGGCTGATAAGGATATCAGAGTGCTAGGATCTTTCCACCTAAGAACTTTTCTTACTCCTCAGTATTTTAAAGGTGAAAAAAAATGCACATTGATCCAGTTTTTAAAATTTATTTATTCATTAAAATAATATTGTTTAAAAAAAATAATAGTGTTTATTAGAAGTCTGAGGAAACTTTACTTTTATAAATCATCAAAAGAATTTGAATTACTCTTGTAAGTTGACAAACTTGCAAAAGTCAAGCTTTCTTAGCGATGGAACTATCTATCCAAACAAACTTTGGGGTAGAACCCCAATTTTTAAAACAAAAGCCTGCTCAGAAGTAGGGACACAGAAGGGGGAACCCTGAACACCATCCTTTCTGCCTTTTTCTGCTTTTCTCTCTGTTGCATAGTTGCCTCCAAGAGGATTTCACCCAGCATAATTTAATAATTTTTTATGGCCTTAATGAAAGTTGTGGTTTTATACTGAACCTCAGTTACCAGTCAGATAATGATACCACCTCCTATCATTTTTAGCTTTTATTTTGTTAAGAGAAAGGAATTCATGTAAAACCTCATCCTGACACAGGGCAGAATCAATTTATATACTGTGGTAATCTTATTTCCCCTGTTGCTTGACCATCTAAACAAGCCCAATTGTGAAATATGACACAACATTTTCCTTTATGTGTTTGTATTCCATGATGCAATTGAGCATAATCAAATTAAGGCTGAGTACTTTTCTCTCCTGTTCTTTCAATTCCATGTCATCCTGTCTCTCAATTCTCCCTTTCTGGACACCTTCTAGAGAATTTAATCTGTTCCTGCTACTTTATGGTTACCTAAAAAGCACCCTGATACTCAGAGGTCCTTCTACTCCCAGATTAGCGTGTCTTCAGATTACTATTTATAAGCCATAGCATTATTAATCTCTTATAGATGTTTACTGCATATTAGCTATTGGGTAATAAAGATAATATAACCATAACATTCATTAGTCCCCAAACTTTTTCTTCTGAGTCACTAGTCTGTTTTTGTCTTCAACTTTCCCAGTTGACTAGAGGTTCTAGTGAACATAGTTGATGGGAACTATAACTAGACAGACTGAAAAGTAGAAACTGGCCCCCAAACTGCAGGCCCGTATCTTCTTTTTCTTGTTTCATATGTGTATCTGTCACAGTATGGGGAAACCTTGGGTTTATTCTAACCATAGAAACTGTATGCCCTTGACAGCTTATAGTCCTTGTTAGTTCCTCTGCTTTTAGTTTTAGTTCTTCAGATACTGGAAACTGATTTATTTTTCTTTTGAGTAACATCCTTTTCTCTTTCATGTAAGGATAAGAGCGTCATAACAAATAGCAGGGATGTTGTCATTGGCTAATAAGGAAAAAGATGAGCAACAAAGTCTGTATATAAAAATGATTCTTGCTTTTGCAGGTATTTTGACAGAGATGTTAAATGCATTAGAGATTTCTTCATGAAACGTTTCAGCTATGAAAGTGAGCTTTTCCCAACCTTTAGTGATATAAGGTTTGTACACTGTATTGCATAAGATGATAGAATTCTGTTAAAATACCTGATTTATTTACTTAGAAGTTAATGCTTTCATCTAAAAATTTTTTGAATAGTGACCTTTGGTACATTATAACCGTTGTTCAGTATCACTGCTGGTAATATACAAAGGAAAGTTAAAAATTATGCCTCCCTGTGGTCCAGTAACCTTACTGAATTTGGAGGAGGAACATACTTAGTTTCTTATAAATTCAAGAACTCTTATTCAATAACAGATGCTCTGTGAAGAACATATTTTTAAGAAATAAAGTCAAGTGTTTATCAGAATTTGTGTTTTTCCTTTATTCTCTATAGAAACTATCTTTAATTGATTCATGGAACATAATTCTCACAGCCAAATTTTCTCATTCTATATGCTCAGTTAAGATGCCATTTTCTAATTTGGGATGATTGACCTAACTTAAAATTGTTAGCCCCTTCTGAAAGTTAATGCACCGAAATTTCTGTAACTTTTCTAATATCTATTGCTCTTCGCGGTCCTTTTATTCTTAAATGACAACTAACATGTCTTTTATATTTGTGTACTTAAGTGATTTAAGTATTACCTTTTAGGCAGAGAAAAACCTTTAAAAGCTATAAACTGTTAAACTCATTTAAGAGCAATGATTCATCAGAATACTAAATACACTTGCTCATGTCAGGTGGATTTTTTTCTCTCTCCTAAATGCATAATGTTCTTTTTTTCTAGGAGGGAGGATTCTCTTGACGTAGAGGTTTCTGCCAGCGGCTACACAAAGGAGATGCAGGCAGACGACGAACTGCTTCACCCAGCAGGTCCAGATGATAAAAATATTGAAACAGAGGAGAGATCTGAGTCCCCATTTTCTGATGAGGAGATGTCAGAAAGAGCCAAGGATTGTAGATCAGAAAATGAAAGTGGACGAAACTCTGTAGGTGAATCAGTTGGCTGCTGTTGCGGGTCACTTGAAAACCTTGAGCAAATAAAGGAAGAGAGTTTGTCAGAGGACAATGCTGATGCACACAGATTCGAAATGACTGAATTCAGTCAAGCTTTAGAAGAAATAGGAGGGCAGGTTGTTGAAAGCAGTTCTGTAACTGAATTTCCCGGGGAGAACAGCAGACGTGAACGTGACGCCAGGCAGGATGGTGAGACAGGAATCCTCGTGGGCCCTGAGGAGGCTGAAGATGAGTGCCCTCATCTGATTGCCTTGTCATCATTAAACAAAGAATTCAGGCCTTTCAGGTATAGATTTTTGTTGATTGTTTTTTCACTTTAATCTGGAGACCTATACTTTGATTTTGATAAATGAGTGCTTTTTTCAAATGGCATGACAGCTGTATTCTGCATCAGATGTGCAGATAGCTCAGTCAGTAGAGCATCCATTTAATCTGAGGGTGCAGGGTTCAAGTCCCTGTTCGGGCACAACATTCCTTTGGGGCTTCCCTGGTAGCTCAGCTGGTAAAGAATTCGCCTGCAGTGCAGGAGAGCCCAGTTCGATTCTTGGATCAGGAAGATCCGCTGGAGAAGGGATAGGCTACCCACTCCAGTGTTCTTGGGCTTCCTTGGTGGCTCAGCTGGTAAAGAATCTGCCTGCAATGTGGGAGACCTGGGTTTGATCCCTGGGTTGGGAAGATCCCCCGGAGAAGGGAAAGGCTACTCACTCCAGTATTCTGGCCTGGAGAATTCCATGGACTCTATAGTCCATGGGGTCTCAAAGAGTCAGACACAGCTGAGCAACTTTTACTTTCATGCATAGAATAAAAGCAAATATCACTTTTATTGTTAAAATTCAAATAACTCTATCTACCGTTGACTTGATGCTACCACATGTATTCAGTTTTAAGCAGTTCTGCCTTAAAATTCAAATGATTACTTTCAAATAATAAATTGATAAGGTTTTAAATGTATGAATTGTTTGTATTTTTTAATAATTATTCATCTAACATGTTTGATTATAGTCTAATAAAAATATAGTAAGTGTTCTCTTAATATACATACTTAAAATGAATTTTATCTGGTACTTTGAAACTTCTGTATTTATTTGTTAATGTACAATTAAAATTACCATTACATAGCTCAGTCAGTAAGGAATCTGCCTGCAGTGCAGGAGACCTGGGTTCGATCCCTGGGTTGGGGAGATCCCTTGGAGAAGGAAATGGCAACCCACTCCAGTATCCTTGCCTGGAAAATCTCATGGACAGAGGAGCCTGGTGGACTGCAGTCCATGGGGTCGCAAAGAGTCAGGCACGACTGAGCAACTAACACTATTTTTCTTGTAAGATTTTTTTTGGACAAATTTCACATATTCATGAATCAGCCTCAGCTTAGATAGCAAAAGATGAAAAATTTAACTTTCAGATAGGGGTAGTTTAATGAAATGGCTTTATTTCAGAATATTGATAGTAAAATTCTATAAATTAATCAAGCATAATTAACTGTTAAGAATTAACTATGTAAATTTTTATTTTATTTTTAGAGATGAAGAAAATATTGAAGATACTAATCAACATAGAACAAGAACCCCGAGTGTTACTTCTGTGGGCAGTGTTTTAAGCTGTTCAACGATTCCTCCGGTAACTATTCATTCAACATTTCCAGGATGTTCACTGGGTCACTCTTGTGGGCTTCCCAGGTGGTGCTAGTGGTAAAGAACCTGCCTATCGATGTAGGAGACATAAATGGCAACCCACTCTGGTATTCTTGCCTGGAGAATCCCCATGGACAGAGGAGCCTGGCGGGCTACAGTCCACAGGGTCGCAAAGAGTTGGACACGACTGAGCATGCGCAGAACCACATGGTCTGCAGTTGGTTGACTCTGCAGTTGCAGAGGCGCCTCTCATGCAGGCGGCTGACTCTTGTGTTATACTCAGATTTTTGACTTTAAAGTGGGTCCATGCCCCTAACACAGCCTCACTGTTCAAGGGTCAACTGTATTTTATTTACCATTTCATCATTCTTTTTTAAATATAGTAATGTGGATTTTTTTCCCCACTTGTTTTTAACATAAAAGTTAAATTTGTAGGACTTATAAATTGTTCTAAATTAGGGCATGCATGCATAGTAATTCATTATCTCCTTGTTTTCTTTAGCTGCTTGATATGATTATCTTAGGTCTCGGCTGAAGTAAAGAACCAAGGGGAAGTTCAAGCAGAATATTTAGAAAATGAATTGATTTTTTCTTTTCTTAGAGCTATCCTGGAGGCCTCTGTCTGAATTCTTATTTAAATATGGTACACATTCTACAATTTTCCCAGTCTCCAATCTGTTGAGTGCTTTCTTTCCTAGTTTTATCTCTTTTTTCGTACCAAGCTTACTTTTTTATGGGACAGTATGGACTTGAGTAGTTATTTGGGTGGGCGGGGAGAGGACTTTTTATTACTAGATATGTCTTTTTATCCTGTTCTCACACCTGATTGAGAATTTTAAGTATTAGAGTTGTGATTTGGAAATAACTGACTTCAGAAGTCTGAAGGTGTTGCTCTGTTGTCTTGGTGATGTTAGGACGCCAGGCTTATGATGCTGATCTGATTCAGGTTTCTGGTCTCCTGGGGTGAGGAACTGTGACAGTTGCCTTGTTTCCTGAGATAGAGAAAAGGCACTCCCATGTTAAACTTTCAGCCAGTCCTAATGCTTTCAGTCATGAAACTTCTGCAGTACCAACCAGGTAGTTCTGAAACTGTGACTTTCCTGAGACTGCATCTCATAGGGTATCAGCCTCTGTAGGAACTTGCATTCTGATTCTTGTTTCTCTTTCTCTTTTTTTACTTTTGTTCCCATTGAGAATCATCAGACTAAAATAAAGAAGGATAACTTGTTAAAGCCCGTCTGCCTAACTATGTGAAATAGTCCAAAGTCTGCATTTAACTCAACTCATCCAGATTTTTACACTAATACACATACGGTCCAAGAAACACTGCATTAGGAAGATTAGTTTTCCTAGTTCCTTTTTACCTCTCACATCCATTAGTCTTTACTTTTTAATGACAGATTTTTAATAAATGCTGCCTTGTGCTTAACAGGGTGAGGCATAGTAAGAGACCCTTGCTTCAATCCTTTCACCGTTCAACTTCTTTTTTTAGGAGAGGTTGGATGATGTAAGATTATATATGATTAAATAACAGGCTGAATACTCCAGAGGGGGAAAAAAGGTTGCTATGAACAAAATATTCATCTTGCATGTCATTTGGCATTGGCAGCCTGTGTCTTAAGTGATAAAGAAATAATTTGAATTTATGATCGTTCATCATATGAAAACATGTTTCTCCCAGAAACTGAGGACTTTTCCATGAGTAATTCCTGCCATCAAGTCGTTTCTATACCTAAAGTTATGAAAGCGCTCTTAAATGTATTTGACCAGTACTAAGTGCTTTCAGACATAATTTTCTGCTACAGAACCATACCTGCTTTTACTTAGAAAGCAAAGGAATAAGCAAATTTTTTTGTCTTGGGGTTTTTTTTTGGTTTTTTTGTTGGTGGTGGTGGTTTTGTTTTCCATCTTGTTGGGTTTGGGTTTTGAGGATTTGTTTGGCCAATTGTTTGGTTTTCCCAGTTTTCCCTGTGACACTAGGTGGCACTATGATGATTTGTTACTCAAATTGTGACTGTTCACTACTATACTGCTATACCCTGCTTTTTGCTGTGATCTGTATTTCAGTTGGGAATTTAATTCCTCCTATTTAGTAGCAGTTCAGTGTTTTGTTTTATTGCCGGTTAATACAGTATACTGTCAGTGTTTGGAACTTTTTAAACTCAAGCTTTTAACAGAAAATTTTAAAATATTAGCAATGTAAATCTTTTCTTTTATTGACCGTTTACTCCTTATCAAAATGATCAGTTAGTTTTCAGTGATACTAATTCATATCTTTCCAGGAATTGGTGAAACAGAAGGTGAAACGTCAGTTGACGAAACAACAAAAATCAGCTGTAAGACGAAGATTACAGAAGGGAGAAGCAAATATATTCACCAAGCAACGGCGGGAAAACATGCAGAATATTAAATCAAGTTTGGAAGCAGCTAGTTTTTGGGGAGAGTAATATATTTAAGACCTTGACTATATTGCACTATGATCCCTTTTTAAGCCACCTTTAGTATTTTTTGGACCAAGGCAGATATATAAATAGGTAAATAAACTTTCTTTCATTGATAAACTTGACTCATTCAATACATGTTTTCTAAAAAATAGATGAGAGTAATTCTCTGCTAAAGCAACAGTTTTCCAAGTTATTTTTGTTAGGAATATTTGAGTAGTTTTTGAAATCTGAATATCACTGTGCTTGTTGTTTCTTTGTTCTCTCCCAGTACATTGCTTGGTTTCATATCCCAGCTTTTCCATTTACCAGTGGGAACTTTAAAGCAGGTCTCATTTCTCTCTCCCTCTTTTTTTTTTCCTCCTCCGCCTCAGTTTTCATACTGTTAAAATTGGGTTTATAACTACTTCGTAGTATTGTTTTGAGGACTGTATGAGAATGCACAGAAAGCACTTGGAACAATGCCCAGCACTTCAGAGTGTACCTGGGCATTGGAATGATAATTATAGTAATATTTATCTTTCAGAAAATTTGCTGATGACTTGATTGTGTTTCATGTAGCCACTGGAAGAATTCACTGCCATCTATTTTTTTTAGTCTCCAGTATTAAGGATAAGCCAGCAATGTCTGTCTATTTCCATTTCTTAAATTGGTAACATGATAATGGGAGCAGAAACTTGAGACAGTCCTGCCATGATTTTTTGCTGTTTCCAGATTTTATGCCGCCTGAGCAGAGGTAGACCTAAGGGTGGGGAGGAGTAGAAAGGACGGGAAGCAGAGGTAAGGGTGGGGAGGAGTGGAAAGGACGGGAAGAGAAAGATTCTCATGACCCTCAGCTGGGTGAGTCGAGAACATGCTTCACATCAAAGTTAACAAACGTGGTTGACCCTTGAACAACATGGGTTTGAGCTGCGAGGGTCCACTTATACACAGATTTCTTTTTTTTTTTTTTTTTAAGTAAATACATACTACAGTCCTGTTTGGTCTGAGGTTGGCTGAATCTGCAGGTGTAGGAGGGCTGACTAAAGTTACAGGTGGAGATTTCGCTGCCTTGGGGGTCATTTCCCCCAGGAAAAAAGGATACATAAGGCGTGGTTTCTCCCTCAAAGACTTTATTATGCAGTGAGATGTGAAAATGGGTTCTTAGATACACGTAACTAATAATAATCCAGTCCCTTCAGCACCAGCATGGCCAGGAAGAGAGGTGTCCCCTGCAGTGGAGATGGCCAGTAGGTGGCAGTGTCACCCCGCAGTTGCCGGCCAGGATGACCTTGAATTACTTGATACTTGATACCACTGGCCAGGAGATGTAACAGCAGATTATTTCCCAAGCTTGATAAAGACAGCAGATTCCCTTTAACCTTTGCAAAACTAGTTCTACTGCCCATTCCCAGTAAACCTCTCTGATAAATTCACTTTAATAATAATATAGATGCAAGAAAATGTCAAATCCAAGTCCCTTGATAATTATACTAATTTTGAAAGTATTTACATAGCTTTGAATTTTAGGTATGTCTTTAAATGCAGGTATTCATTTTTTATAATCTATCTACTTTAAAGCGTTTTAATAACAAAGTTGAAGACAATGTAACAGAACCACAGACTATTTTGGAATACATTTTCTTATATTAAAAAGTTTCAAAAACAAATTGGGAATGAAACTATATGGCTTCACCCTACTCAGCTTTATTCAGCTGATCAGTCTACTTTTGAGTGTCTGTTACCTAACAGTCTACAATTTGAGGAACTTAGAAGGCAAATAAACATAGTTCTTATGTTTAATAGCCTAAGATTTCCCATTAGTCAAATAGACAAATTTAATTCTGGGTCCAATCACAATAATGATTCTTAAAAGATGTTTTTAAGTGACCCTCATTTAGAATTTAGAGACTTTGCCTTATCAGACAAGATGTAACCCTCAGATTTTAAAGCATCCGAAGTGAACAATCTTCCCTGGTGGCTCAGACAGTAAAAGCGTCTGCCTGCAAGGCAGGAGACCTGGGTTCAATCCCTGTGTCGGGAAGATCCCCTGGAGAAGGAAATGGCAACCCACTGTAGTACCCTTGCCTGGAAAATACGCTGGACAGAGAAGCCTGGTAGGCTGCAGTCCGTGGGGTAGCAAAGAGTCGGACACGACGGAGCGACTTCACTCACTCACTCAGTGAACAAATAAGAAAAATTTTAAGTCTGCTACTACAAATGTAGTGAAAGTATTGTGATTCAGAACACTTGGTGAACCTGGGAGTCTGAGAGAAAAATCCTGCTTCTGCCACTTCGCTGAGGTACTTCCCATACCCTCACTTTTTTGATCTGTAAATGAAGACATGTAATGGTGCCCGTGTCAGGGTTGTTCTGAAGACAAAATGAAGCAACACCTTATAGGAGCTTAGCACAGGATGTGATACATTACAAGCATCCCTTAGCATCCTCTGGGGATTGGTTCCACGACCACCTGTGGGTATCAAAATCCTCTCTTGTTCAAGTCCCTCATAAAAGTGCAAACATGTGGACTCCCTCTCAGAGTTTCTGCCTCTAAGGATATAGAGAGCTGAGTAGAGTATGTATTACTCGAATGACTTAAAGTTACCAAAAGGGAGAGCCCAAAGGAATCTTTTTTCATGGTGTTTCAGCTGATTTTATCAAGGCGCACAGATGCTTTGCTTGCAGCCTTAAGTTGTCTACTTGGTGTTCCCTTGAAATGAGCTTTTCCTATAAATAACAAGTTTTGTAACCCTAAGTTTGTGGTGTTGATGGCCATTGGTCTGCTCTTTGGACACAGATGGCTGGCTGAGCTTTCTCCAGAACCATAAAGATCTTTTAAAAGGTACTAACTGTAAGGTTAGTGTAGCTCAAGATAATCATTCTCTTAGTTAAGTGCTCAGTAAATTTTCTGACAAAACATAGAGTTGCCTAATCTAAAAACTCCGCAGGTAAAGCTGCTGCCTCACAGATTTAATCAGCTGCTTCCGCAGGATAGAGGGTCGAGTTCAGGGTCTCAGGGGGAGCATTCCCCTGCGCTGTAGGTTTGTTTCATGTTGCAAATTGAGTGCTCTGGGTGGGCTAAGGTTCACCACCTTTGTTCGTCATCCCTCTTCAGAACAACTCCCGAGAGAGCATGGGGCCATCTTAGTTTGACCTTGACGTGCTTTATGAAGTACTGGAACCATCTTTCTCAACTGTATAATGCTGGGCATTGGTAAGGTTCAGAATAGTCACGAGCTGCACAGTTGGATAATAACCAGGAGTGGGAAACAATACTCAAAAGACTAATATTGATGCATTTAACGATCTTAAGTTTTTCTCTTAATATTGTAAATAATGATGACATTAAGAATCAAGTCATTGTCGCTTTAATCTCATAAATAGGAGCTATACCTCATAAATATGTTGATTAGGATATTTGTCAAGTATTGTGTGCTTCCTTTTAGAAAAAAGTACAACCGCTTAAATGAATCAAAAAAAAAAAACCCTGATTACTGTAACTGTGCTGTTGGTAAAAGAGGTGTCTACCTAAGAGTCCTACATTAGGAAAAAGAAAACGTCCAGTTTTCTAAGTGTTTGGTGTGGTATAAAGTGACATCTGGGGAAGGGGTACACAGGTTTTTTTAATGAAATTTTTGTTGACTGAAGGACTCAAAGTAGACTACACTAAAGAGCCTGATACCATGATTCTAGTGCTGAGGAATTTCTAAGGACAAAAGAAGTGAAATGCCAGAGTGTTTTGGTGAGCTATCTTGGGCAAGGGGGATTAGGTTAAATAGGTAGACTGAAAGAGCTTGCTAAGGAAATCATGCAGAAAATTCAGACGACAGGAATTAAGGTAGAAAGCTTATTACAGTGTATGTGGAGAAAGGTGGTGTGGTAAAGATGATTTTGAAATTTTTTTTTAATTTATTGAAGTATAGTTGATTTGCAATGTTGTGTCCATTGCTGTACGGCAAAATGACTCAGTTTTTTCTTTTTTTTTTTTCATATTCTTTCCCATTCTGGTTTATCACAGGATACTGAATATAGTGCTATACAGTAGGCACCTTGTTTAGCCATTGTATATTTATTTTTTAAAAAATAAGTCTAACTTGATGTATTAGGAAAATGAATGATTTTAGATTTTTAAGCAGTGCAATTATTTGACTTTAAAGAAGTGGGTGGAACTAAAGGAACTTTGTCAAAGTTAGACAGTGGACTGAAGGAAAACCAAAATCTAAAGTGTTAATCCTGTCGTCAGCCTAAGTATTCCAACTAAGACAATCTGAACTAGAATCCTATCCTAGAGTCTTGATTGTCTTATTCCTATTTTAGAGATAAGAAAACTTTCAGTGTAAACTAACTTCCCCAAAGTCACATTGACTGGATAAGGTTGGAACTGAGAGAAAAGATAAAATTCATGCTAACAGCTAGGCAAACAGGAGAAGCAGGTGGTTTAAAGCTTTTCAATTCTCCAAGTGAGTAAGCTCCACAGACTGTGATTTGTCTTCTGGTGCCATGGAAATACGAGAGAAGACAGTCCTATAGCCAGACCCGGCTTTGAGTCCTGTCTTTCACAAAGTTCCTCCATTTTTAGAAAGTGGTTGGTTTGTTGTTGTTGTTGTTTTTGTTTATTTTTCCATAACAAGCCTTTGCATCTTCTCACAGGCCCAAGAAAATCCATGTCAGTAGACTGAAGCCCTGAGTGGAATATCTCTGATTGGAGGAGGTGGAAGGGAAACAGGGTAATACCAAAGAAATAGTTATTTTTCCTTGAGCTCAAGTCTGCTGCAGCACCTTGAGATATATTTCCCTCTAACTTGGTCGTTCTCCAGTTTTCAATTTGTGGAAAAATAGCTCCCCTTTCTATCCCTCCTTCTTTAAACAAATTTGGAAAGAAATAATGTTTCCTCTTAGTCAGCAGGACGCACGCTAAGTGCATTGCTCTGGCGGAGACTGCATAGGAAGTGAAATGGAAATTACAGTTCCCAGTGCGAAATGGATGGGCTTTTATCTTAATGTAAGCGTGTCCATAAGTGTGGCCTGAAGTGAACTGAGAGTATACTAATGATTCAGTCTTTACCGGAAGCTGCATCTGAAATAAATGGAGCTGTGAAGTTACTGGCTTGCTTGAACCTCATGTTGCCATCAACTGATCTCAGGTTTGTCATTTGTTCATAGCCAAAAACATTTCCCTTGGTTTGTTTTAATCTAATAACTAATTCTTTTCATAGTCTAGATTTTCATTTTAAATTGCTTACTGTTGCAAAGTTTTAAGCATTTCATGCAATTCATACCCAGAAGTGTGGCATTACATTAAGAAAAAAAGAAGGTAGCTAATTAGCCCATGTAAACTGGTGTGTCTCACCCCCCAGCATGCCCATTATATAGAGTGGCTCAGAGACTCAAATGGAATTCAGGTAACTCTTTTAAGATCCAGCTGATCATTTCATAGTCATAGCTTATGTAGGTTTTTCCCCACCACCTAAATTTTTGTCCTGGACAGCAGGAAGCAGAGTCAACAGGGGTGGTGGTCCTGTGAGAAAGTGCAGGGAGAGGGAGAAGAACCAATAATCAGATTAAGTTTTCTGGAAGATAAAATATTGTCGTAAAGGCCACTGGCAAAGTCCACTCTAACAAGCTAAAAGAAAAATTTTAACTCTTCTTTCAAAGTACATATTATCCTGGAAGTACAGGGAGCCAGTAGTCAGTTCAGTTTCCACAGAACACGTATCTCATGACCCAAGGTTTGGCATCATCATCTCCAGTCTTGTAAATCTGAACGTCCAGAGTCTTCCACCATTTAAAAAACTCTGAATTTATCCTGGAACTGTTAACCTGTGAACTAACAAAGTCTTCCCCCAATGATATCTTTGTCCTCCAAAGTACTTCTTAGAGAATCAATTGTACTTCTCTTTAGAGACCAAATACCAGGATAGGGCTGAGTACTTGGTTACACAAAACAACCAGCATGGCGTCGGCTCATTCAGGATCCTCAAATATATTGAAACAAGGTGCAGGTAAATGAGGGGTTTCCTTTCACTGTGCTTTTTGGTTAAGAGTTGACTCTGACTGCTCTGGCAAAGATAAAGGGCAGTTCACTAGAGTGGTTCTGTCCAGTGGGGAGGGAAATTACTTCAGGAAAGCATTTTTCATAATTTTCTATAAAAATTAGAGAATATACATTCCTTTATAAATTGGAGAATTAATTTTCTTGTTATTCATGTAGTTTAACAGATTAATACTTAATATCCTGAATGTAGAAAAATATCAATGAACAAATAACCTGAGATAGGGCTCTTTCATGTGGCCTGTGTTTTTAAGCTTCTTTTGTCTGGTAAACTGAAGCTGCCTCTCCCAACTGACCCCTCTCATAAATACCTTCCTTGATGCAAACATTTCATTGGTCTCTTCCCAGCTGAGAGTAAACAAATTAACACTGAGCAGCCATTTCATTCCTTTTACTTGTTCCTTCACAGCTACAAGTAAACAAAGTTGATGCTAACCAGCCATTCATTCTTCCTACTGGCCCCTTCCTAGTTGAGGCTAAACAAAGCTGACACTGAACAGTCATTAGTCATTACCTCTGCAAAGGCAGTTTCTTCCTGGCCTTGCCCTTTTCCCCCGTCCCCCATACCCCCAGCAACACTACACAGGGCTCTGACCCTCTTTGGCCAACCTGGCATTTCGGACCTTCCAGTTCCCCCACACATCTCCATTGGAATCTGGAAGGAGGTGCTGTCAATCTTTCCCCACTGTTTTTGTTTTAAATAGTCCTGAATTGGCTCAGGCTCACTTACTGCAAGGAGATCCAGCCAGTCCATCCTAAAGGAAATTAGTCCTGAATATTCTTTGAAAGGAATGATCCTGATGCTGAAACTCAAATACTTTGGCCACCTGATGCAAAGAACTTACTCATTGGAAAAGACCCTGATGCTGGGAAAGATTGATGGCAGGAGGAGAAGGGAATGACAGAGGGTGAGATGGTTGGGTGGCATCACCCAACACAATGGACATGAATTTGAGTAAACTTTGGGAGTTGGTGATGGACAGGGAGGCCTGGTGTGCTGCAGTCCATGGGGTCACAAAGAGTCGGACACGACTGAGCAACTGAACTGAACTGACTCTTTGGAGTTGGCATACGTTGTGCTAACACTGTTCAGGACCTGTATTCCCGCCAGTTGCACTCCAGCCTCATCTACAGACCAGCTCTCCTGTTTCACTTACCCCATCTTCCTCCTCCAGGGCCAGGCACTGCATGAAGTGACGCCGCCAGTAGGAGAGTGGAGATACTTCCTGTTTTAACTGAAGATAATTCTTTGTTGCATTTATTCTGTTTATTTTAATTGATGGCTTGCCTCCTTATCAGTTTTACCTGTAATGAGCTAGTTAACAACAAGAGATTGCTCATCTGTATTATTAACCATCCTATCTGGGAGCTTAGTACATGCTGTGGCACTTGGCCTTCCCCTTTTACCACTCGCTGATAAGTTTTGAACACTAAATATATCAGTTGGATGCCATTTCTCATACTTCTAAGTGGTATTCTTGACAGGATTTCTAAAAACATCATTTTGTATTTTAACTGTAGTCATCTGCCCTGTTTTACTAATTGTGCTTTTGGCGTATGACTAGAGGTGGTGAGATCTAATGTGTGAACCGTAGAATCTGTACTAACATGGGCGCACAGCACAGGGGTTTCTCAGGCTTTTTCATCTTCATCAGGTGCTTTCTACATCAGAGAGAGAGAATGGTGAGAAACCGAGCTGTTTTTCTAGACTTTCACAATAGTGCTTTGAGGAAGGTGAGAAGTCTTTAAAGGGAATATGCAAAGACTTCAGACTGGACCTAATGAAAAAGAAGCAACTATACTATCCAACTGGAATGTTGTATATCCACCTTTCTAGAATTCCCTTGTTTTATATTATTTCTTAAAATAGAACCCATTAGGGATCATGATTTTTTTTTTAATAGTCTTTGCAAAGCTGTTTTGGGGTTCTCTAAGCAGTGGAGAGTGAAAACGTTGGCTTAAAGCTCAACATTCAGAAAACGAAGATCATGGCATCTGGTCCCATCACGTCATGGGAAATAGATGGAGAAACAGTGGAAACAGTGTCAGACTTTATTTTGGGGGGCTCCAAAATCACTGCACATGGTGACTGCAGCCATGAAATTAAAAGACGCTTACTCCTTGGAAGGAAAGTTTTGACCAACCTAGATAGCATATTCAAAAGCAGAGACATTACTTTGCCGACTAAGTTCCGTCTAGTCAAGGCTATGGTTTTTCCAGTGGTCATGTATGGATGTGAGAGTTGGACTGTGAAGAAGGCTGAGCACCGAAGAATTGATACTTTTGAACTGTGGTGTTGGAGAAGACTCTTGAGAGTCCCTTGGACTGCAAGGAGATCCAACCAGTCCATTCTGAAGGAGATCAGCCCTGGGATTTCTTTGAACTGTGGTGTTGGAGAAGACTCTTGAGAGTCCCTTGGACTGCAAGGAGATCCAACCAGTCCATTCTGAAGGAGATCAGCCCTGGGATTTCTTTGGAAGGAATGATGCTGAAGCTGAAGCTCCAGTATTTTGGCCACCTCATGTGAAGAGTTGACTCATTGGAAAAGACCCTGATGCTGGGAGGGATTGGGGGTAGGAGGAGAAGGGGACGACAGAGGAGGAGATGGCTGGATGGCATCACTGACTCGATAGATGTGAATCTGAGTGAACTCCGGGAGTTGGTGATGGACAGGGAGGCCTGGCGTGCTGCGATTCATGGGGTCACAAAGAGTAGGACACGACTGAGCGACTGAACTGAACTGAACTGAACTAAACTGAAGCACATGTTCAGGCTTCTCAGGTGGCTCAGTGGTGAAGAATCCATGGATCCCTGGGTCAGGAAGATCCTCTGAAGAAGGGAGTGGCCACCCACTCCAGTATTTTTGCCTGGGAAATCCCATGGGCAGAGGAGCCTGGCAGCCTACACTCACTGGGTGGCAAAGCCTCAGACACGCTTAGCAACTGAGAAACAGCAGCAAACAGATTCTCATAGTTCACCTTTTTAGAAAAATCTCTGGAGGTTGAAGACAGGTTTTAATAAAGGCTTACCCTTCCTTCTAGTTAGCATTAATGGTACCTTTGATTTCACCCTATGAATATGTGTCCCTTTTTATTGATGAAGGGATATAAAGTTGACTATGAAAACAAAAGTGATCTTTATGAAAACAATCTAGCTTTTAGGAAATAAATCTATGACTTTCCAGAAGTTGAGAAAATGTATGTTAATATTTGTGCTCATTTGCAATGCAGCCATAGAGTCACAGATGTTGGATCTAAAAGAGAGCGTCTGGCACAAACCCCAAATTTTTTAGATGAGGATTCCAAGTCCCAAGAAGATGAGTGACTTTCTCAAAGTTACACAGATAACAAAAATCAAATCCCAGATCATACTAATACCAAATTCAGTGTTCCTTCCTCCACCTTACACATCTAAAGTACTACTGGAATTAGATTTAATCCCATAAAAAGTCCATTGTTGATTAAAATCCCAGCATTAATCATTTCTAATTTTTCTGCTTTTAGATTATCAGTCTTCTTTGAGAATGCCGTACTTTTTGTTGTTGTTGTTGTTGTTCTTCTTCTTCCAATGGGAATGTTTCCAATTCAGTTATCACACTGAAAATATTATGCATTCACTTATCCTTCATGTCCAATCAGTATATAATCGTTTTTAATCTCCAAGCCATCCAGTTTCTCTTAAATTATAAACTAGATGGCAAAGACATTGATGATTTCATATTACAGCGCATGGAAAGTACACCTGTGTCTTCACATGAAGTGTGATTCTTTCAATTAATTTTCTTTATACTGTCTTTGCACTCTGGGGCAGCCCTTGTGGGATATACATATTCCTGTGGGCATTTACTAAGTGACAGTCCTTATAATAGGAATTACTATTCTAGCCTCATTCCTTCTGTTTCCTTTTATTAAGCCCACCCCTTCTACCAACTAGCTGAAGAAACTGATCACATTGAAAACATTTTATATAGTCTTTAAAGGACTGCATTCAGTTAATCATATGGTACAACATGATTATGGAATCTGGAAATTGGAAAACAATCTCTTGTGCCTACAAATAAAAGTAAAGAAGTCCTCAATAATCCTTCAACTAATGTGGGTTACAGCCACTGAAATCAATTCTTCTATATCTGGTGTAAAACCTTGTTACTGCAGTGGAATTCTATGACATGTCTCCTGTGAAAAGACTATTTAATATTGTTGTGAGCAGTGTAGGACCTCAATAGAAAAAGCAGCTTTGTTTTCTTCAGATGTTTTTGTAACCACCTATATTCTCTGAAACATATTTTTACTTCTCCTGGAATTTTTAGTATAAAAAGTTATCATGAAGAGAAGTGAATATCAGAATTCATTAAAATCAATCTTGGGAATGATTTGCCTTGAAGGATAAAGAGGGAAACAAATGTTGCCAGACAAAGCCAAAAGACAGACTATGAAATTTTACTTGTCACTGCCCATCAAAGTGACTATAATTTGGGTGGATGAAAAAATTAAACACTTAGCTCCCAAAGAGATGCTTCTGAATTCAAACTGAAAGCATGATCTAGAGCCTGGCTACATCCACAATCTTTATAGCACTTTTACCAAAGAAGAGTTTAGATTATATGGATTCTAAGCTGGAAATTCCTTTGCTACTAAGGAAACTTTCTTGAGAAATCATCTTCCTGATTCTATGTACCCGAAGACAGCACATCAAAAGATGAATGACCAAAAGAAATACCGAAGTCAGAAAACTGCACACCATTCAGGCAAAATCTGGTTTGAGAGGAAGGCTGTTTGCATGATTAGTGAGCTTCCCCAGCTAGCCTGTAGGTGGGTGTGTTTAACAGAAGGAAGCAATGGGAACCCGCCTGTCAGCCAGCCTTTAGAGCTAATTAGCTCAGCATACAACAAAGATAAGTGAGCCTGGGAGGAGGGCCCCCTGAGGGGTCTTAAGATTCTGGGAAATGTCTGATTGGCAGATGTTAAAAGAGATTCTTTGGTAATCCTGTGCATCAATGAGCTGCACAAATTCAGACCAGGACTGCAAGAATCCAGGCATGAGGGCACTGTGCAGCAGGCTCGCACAGGCAGACACAAGATGGACAGAACCTTGGAATCCCTGAGACACATCATTGCCCAAGTCTTGCCTCACAGAGACCCGGCTCTGGTCTTCAAAGACTGTAAGTACTGCAGGGGAAAAAGTTTTTTTAGACTGTTTTAGAAAATAGTCCTAAATGTCTAGTCACATCTTATTTAAGTATGTTTTCTCCTAAATCTCTGTAGTCGTGTGCTGTGGTCTAAGTGGTATTTAACTTGTTCCTGACTTCAGTCAGGAGAATGATTTCATTTCACCTACGGGTATCAGTCGCTGGGTTACTTTTTTCAATGATACATCTTGCTAACAGTTTAGAAGTCTGTCCTAAAGTCTAAGACTCGCCTCAGACTTGATGAACTTTTCCAGATGCTCTTTAAAATAAATCAAAGCTGATTTGGTACTAGGATTAAAACAAAAAATAACTTGAAGACGATAATAAGATATATCCCCTTTTAAACCTGTTTAGTCCTCCATGCCATTTATTAGTTTTGTTAAAAATGTACTGTGTTTGAACTGTTTTGTTGCAAACAAAAGTTAACAATAAATCACCGCTGAGCTCTTAAATTTTGATAACAAATGATAACACTTTAGTTAAAAGGCCAATAAAATAAGATGTCTTCCCACCTCTACAACAACACGTTCCCCCTACACACACACACACACACACACAAACTAAACAACTATGCAGGGCAGAGTTATTTCAAAATCTTTTTTTAATGATTATGAAAAATAATTCAATCAAGATTTCCAATTCTGGCAATACTATTAAACCATTTGTCATGTAACTGTTTCTGGAACCAATTTGACTTCCTGCTGCTGCAAGACAGACTATCTTCGCCTTGTATCTTATCTACAGTGGGGTTCATATTACAAAGGGCTTCTGAAACAGAACTTTGCTATGGAGCTGCCCAAAAGGTAAAATGCATATGGAATTTTTTTTCTTTTTAAACTTCAATAAGTTACAGCTTTCTTCTTTGGGAATCTCATATGTTTGTCTCCATCAAAACATCAATGGTTTGGATTTTTGCTTTCTGATTGCCGAATAATGTTCGTTTCCAGATGTCCTTTTAGTTTATATTTCTCATATGTGTGATGCAGAGATGTTAGGCAATTTTATTCTATAAGATATTCTTCCTAGAAATCAAATTGTAACCAATTTGCCCTCTAAGGCATAAAGTGAAAAATCTGCTCTTTCTTTTTTCTTTCTTCCTTTATTTCTCTTTTGTTCTCTTGGTTTCTAATTTTCTTGCTTTCTTTTAAATACTGTTTTCAAGCATGTGTCAATAGCTGTGTTAGAACTAACAAAAATCTCTCCCCACCCCCTCCCGTCTAGCCTGGAATCTATTCAGGTTTGGCATGTTTTTTAAGTGAAGAGGCAAGGAAAGACTGCTTATCTCCTACCATAGCACTGAATTCACTAGTGAAGGGCAAAAGGGCTCTCGACTTAACACTTTGGATAAATTGTAGAGGACCAGGGCTCTTGCGCTGAGGGTTTGGATAGTGGAAACAGTAAAAAGAAATAGAGGTAAAATGTTTCACTGAGTTCACTGTGAATTTAAGAAACTTCACCTGAAGTTATATGGACCACTTTCTGAATCCAACTAAATCCCAGCAGCTGTTTACGTTTTACCAGAGAAAGTAAGATAGAAAAGGGTTAAAATAAAACGTAACTTATGCCCTGTCATCTAGGCCTTTGTGGAAACTCTTTTATGCGGCAAAGAAAAGAAGTGTCACACATTTTGTTTATTAACACGGAACGTAAATTTAATCAGAGAGTATTGCCTGATTACCCTAGAATGGGCTGACACTCTGCGACTGCTTGCAAGGCTTAATAGGCGTGAATTTTAACTACTGAGCCTCTCCCTTCAGGTGTTTCTAATCTGAAAAATGACTAAATGAAAGTAAGCCAAATGGCAGATTTCTGTGCCAGGGATTTTTTATGTTATCGAAACATCCAACCACTCACCATCCTCGTGGAATAAATGGGAACAGGTTCACAGACTTGCTGAGGCAGACTTCACAGGGGCCTATGCCCTGCCTTGGCAACCTACCATGCATATGCCAGGGTTTAGCACATGGACTCATTTTCATTGGCACAGCCCTAAGTTGCTACCACTGCACGCCTGCTTCACCCAGCCTGTAAAAAGTCACCATCAACCTTGAATAGCAGGTTCTAAGCAGCCTCCTCTCCTCTAGTCACTCCTGGCTCCTTTTCCCCCCACCCCAGGCCAGCCTATTTTTTGCCAAAAGGGAAGAACTGAGCACCTCAGCACATCACTGCCAACTCCATAAGAAAAATTACTACCTTGCTTTCCTGCAAGATGAAAGGCCAGTTCAATGATGTTTGAAACCATACACAGTTGAACAAAGGAGCATAGAAAAATAATAACAGTCTGTGTTTTTCTAAATTTCTCTTCTGTAAATGCAAAGGTAGTTTGTTTTTTGTTTTTTTATCCTTTTATTCTTCTGAAACGTAGAATACAAGAGAGGTACATTTGATTAATTTGCTTCCCTCACTTGGCTTTCAATTTGTATAAAAACAAGCAATAGTAAATTGAATTTTCTCCTCAAGTTGGTCAGGAAAAGTACCCAGGGAGTTTTCTGGTCTGAGACTAATGCACATGGGGATAGTTATATTCATTTAAAGAAATAAAATATGAATGCTTTTCTCAGCCAAGGAGGTCTTCCACGTGGCATTTTGTATTGCATTAAATCTCTAGTTTATTTTAGGCAAGGTGTTCATCTGACAAAACTTGTAATTTGTTTATTTTCTTTCCTGAAAGGAAATGAATTTCATGACATTTTCCCCCTTTTCTCTATTTCGAGTTTCAAATGAAAAATAATAGAAAGAAATTTTAAATGAGGTGGGCTCTAGGTTTGTAATTTGTTCATCTAAGCTGACGCGAGACTGTTCTCCACTGCCTGAAAGTCTCCACTTTGTAACAGGTATCTCCAGGAGTCTGTACTGCCCGACAGAATCTCTTTGCAGAGGAAGTAAGGCATATGTCCTTGTTGCCTTCTATTCTTGGCTTTGTGCAGCATCCAATTTCTTTTCTTGTGTCATCACAACCTAAGATGAGCTATCCTGAAAGCAGCCTGTGTCAGCTTTCTTGAGTTTGTGTGTAAGCTTACTATCTGTTGGCCATAGTTTAATGGATTCTCACATGCTTGCCCAAATGAAGTCACCACCCCCCGATTTCAAGATGTCTTCATGTTCAGATCCTATCCTGTTAACTCTTCAAATTGCAAGAGCATCATAAGCTTATCTGCCATCTTTGGGATCTTTCTTCATGCATCATTAGTAATGCTAGGATGTCAAGTCCTCATCCTATGATTAAGACACTATGCTAAGAATGTTTATTCTTCACAGCATGTCAATAATGCAGGTACTATTGTGATTTATAGTGAGAGAAGTGAAGTTGCTAGAGCTTAAGGTGACCTGCTCAAGGCCACACCTAATGAAATGATACAGCCAGGATTCAAATTCTATATTCCAACTTCTCACCTTTAACTGAAACAAGACATTGCCTCTCGGAAGAGTTATGTTGCTACGCCATTTGTGCGGTCATGGCAGTGTCTGTCAGGACAACAGGTGGGACTGAAATGGACCTTTCTGGGTATTCGGAGAGAGTCCATTAAATAAGCTTATCTGAGTGGAAGCATAATAGGGGAGTGAGAGGGGAAGGGAATTTTTTGAAGAGAAAGAACAGTTTGCCGAAAGGCAAATCAGGCAATACAAGAACGACGCATCAGGGAAGGTGGCGACAAGGCTGAAAAGGCAGGTGGAATCACGCTCCAGTGTAGGCAACAGGGAGCTGTTGGAGTTAACAGTGATCCTAGATTAGTTCTGAAAGCATAGGGAATTATGTTGTATTGGGGAAAAGATTGTATTGACATCTGTTGAAGGTACACTTCCTGATATTAAGTTGGGGAGAACTACAGCTTTTTTACAGCAAGAATCCTTTTGCCCATTCAGGCAAGATACAAGAGTTGTAAATGTAAACATGCCTATAGGGAGAAACCACTTTCACTAAATAAAGCCAAAATTATGACAAACTTTCTCAAACAGATAGTTACAAACTATCTTAGTTGTCACCGAAACCCTGAGAATGTGTTGGTTTCTAGCACTGATTTATAAAGTAATGTGTTAGATTTCACTAATGTTCCCCCAAATTTTGCAATGAAAACAAATCAGGTGGAACCTTTACTAAACATTGCACAATGAGAAGAAAAATTTTTCACATATTTGAAAGTTGTTAACTCTTCCATTTGAGGAGACACTTTTCTGTATGAAAGCTTATATTTATCCCAGTTAGGTGAATACTTCAAAAAGTACATTTTTACCCTTTGGAAAAATTGGACCAGACTATAGAACCATTAAAAATGTCTTATTAATCGTGATTCTGGCTGTATAGAATGCAAGGGAGGAAAAATTCTCAAGAGTCAAGTATTTTCCCCGCCCCATGCTTTTTAGCATAGTTATCTGAAATCTATAGATTTGATGATACATTTATGGTTTCTGCATTTCACGTAGAGGAATGGAGTGGGAAGTGAGAGATGAAGGCCCTTGTGCAGTAAAATCCCTCCACGTATTGCATTGCATTCCACCACAGAAAGTGTGCTGGAAAGAGCATGGTTAAAACACAAAAAACAAAAACCTCTACCTCTTGCTAGCTCGTTTTAGATTAATGACTACATCCTAATTACAATAATTTGAACTCTGATAATTTTAGCATCTAAACTGTGGATGCCTGTTCTACTGAAGAAGCCTATTCAAATGCTAGTTTTACTTTATTGTAGGATACAACTATTTTTATTTTGACTTATTTCAAGAGAAAAATGCAGATTTCAGTCCAGCTATCTGTGGCATAAGCACTGTTCTCTTCTCCTTTTTTTCAGTAAAGATTCATTTGGCAGAGTTTAAGTACTAATAGTGCCAGAGGAAAATTTTTCAAAATGGAAAAAAAGGAAGAGGCTTCTTGATCACTTAATGGCAACATCTGTCTTAATACATTTATTTCTTAATATATAAATAAGATTTCACAAATCAAAAAGAATATTGATTGACACCAATCCTGGGATCAAGTCTGGTGCTTCTCCACGGTCTGCAGTCTCATCTCACCGTAGGCTTCTTTTTTTGCCAGTTAAGATTTGTTAGCCTGAGCTCAACTTTAACAACTTCTGAAACTCATGTGTTAAGTTACAGCCCATAATACGATACAGCTGCACAAGGGTGAGTTTCTAAGTTATGATTTTTCTGTTTAAATGATACGGTTTTACTGATTATGTGCTACAGATTGATTTAAGAAATGTAAGACAACTTTAGAAGCCTTTCATAAAAGAATCTTCTTTATTGAATACATTTCATGTTGACATTTTAACCCCAAAGGCTCTTATTCCTTTTCTTCCATGTTCAAATGCTCACATCAGTTTAATCTGTCAAGGTAGTTTCTAAAACTCCTATTTTAAAAGAAAAAGAGGGAAAAAAGAATCCTACTGAAAGTTTAATAATGACAAAATAGGCAATTATTACAGTCCCTGTCGTTTTCTACATTCTCTCTCTGGTGTCCTTGGAATCCTGTTTGCATTATGGTTTCACTTTGTTTTTCCCTTCCTCTGCGATGATAATCAGTTGATCCCTATTTTGATCCCTTCCCATTACACAGCTGTGGGAACCCATCATTTAGTTACCGCTCCTTTGGCACTTATGGACTGCATAGTATAGTTTACATTTTTCGCACAGGGCTCTGCCCCATGAGTTATAGTTTTGCTGGCATGTTTTTTTCCACATCTCAGTTGCAAGTCCCAGGAGGGCAAAGCCATAGCTTGACCTCTATGTAGCCACCAGAGGCATCCCTCACAGGGCCAAGCACCTAGCAGGTGTACAACAGACTCTTTTGGTCACTGATTCACTGGTTTTCTCCCTCTCAAAAAGGAGGAAGACTTTTCCCATTGTCAGGTGAAATATGACGAGATAAATGGTACTGGGACTGACTAAGCCATCATCCATTGACACCTTAATCACAGCCTAATTGCACACAGCGTTCAGTGGACAGCTCTGTGAGACAGGAGGGCACATCTTCTTCAGAAGAAGGGGTTCCGAAAATAAACACAGCCACCTCAGACGACTTCCCCAGAGTGCTGCCTCAGGTTGACCTTGGTATTCTGATATCACTCAGTCAGGTCCAACTCTTTGTGACCCCATGGACTGTAGCCCCGCCAGGGTCCTCTTTCCATGAGATTCTCCAGCCAAGAGTACTGGACTGGGTAGCCATTTCCTTCTCCAGCAGATCTTCCCAACCCAGGAATCAAACCCAGTTCTCCTGCATTACAGGCAGATTCTTTACCATCTGAGCCACCCGGGAAGCCCCTGGCCTTGGTAGAGCAGCCCAAATTATCCCCTGTACCACACTGGCACAGTGACTCAGATCGCCAGTTCTTATTTTCCTTCTCTCAGGCTACCCTCAACTCTGATTCACCAGAGGCTGTGTACATCAAGCTCTTTAGGGCTGAACTCTGTCTGTGCCTTGTACAAAAACCCAGTTAAATAGCTGTGGCAGGGTCACGGATAGCTTTCTTATAATGACTATACCGGGGGAAAGTTCGTGACGTACCTAAAGCCGCATTTGCACAGATTTGACCGTTTTAACTAAACAGAACTGGTCAGCAAAGCAACAGTGTTTGCTCTTTTGTTGTTTTTTGTTTTCTTGGGTCTTTGATTGTTATCTAAAGTCAACAGTCCTACAAAGTCTCTCCCTTTTTTAAAAAAATTGGCGTATAATTGCTTTACAGTGTTGTGTTAGGTGCTGCTGTGCAACCCAGTGAATCAGCTCTGTGTATTCACATAGCCGCACGCACCCCCACCCCACCTATCCGGGTCACCACAGAGCACCGAGCTGAGCTCCTGCACTGTATTGCAGATTCCCGCCAGCTAGCTGTTTCACACATGGTCGTCTATTTATGTCAGGCCTGATCTACCAGTCCATCCATTCTCCGCTCCCGTTCCTTCTCCTGCTGTGCCCACATACCTGTTCTCTACGTCCGTGTCTCTATTCCTGCCCTAGAACGAGGTCCCTCTGTTCTGTTTTTCTAGATCCCACATACATGCGTTAATATAGGATATTTGTTTTTCCCTTTCTGACTTACAGTGCAAATCCAATGCCCAGTGGTACGTGGGAAAGATATATACTTCCTAGTTGCTTAAGCAGATTACATCAGGTTTTTAGTCTATGTAGTTTTTGTGATTGGATGACATCATCTGAACCATGACGTACATGAAAACCATGATGTACGTTGAAAACTTGGGAGTTCAAGTGCTGCCTTTTAATGGTGGTATATTTAATGACCTTTTATTTTGTCTTTGTGATTCCATCTTGTTCCTTGATATTCTCTCTCTTAAAAAGTTACCTTGTACTTCCAAAGATTTTTTTTTCTTTTTTAAGTTTCATTTAACACAAGGAGCCTGGCCTGGTGCTCTGGAGCTCTGGAGCTCCTAGAGCTAGGAGGTGGAAGGGAGGGGATATATATAGATAGATAGATGGATATAATTATGACTGATTCATGTTGTTGTATGTCAGAAACCAACACAACATTGTAAAGCACTTATCCTCCAATAAAAAAGTATCATTTAAATTTCTCCCCCAAATGATTATAGCTCATCAATTTTAAATTCTAAAGGTGAAAATTAAAGCAAAAAGAATGATGTAATTTTTTTTTTTTTTAATATTTTGGAGAGTCTTCCAAGAGGTTAATTTTGTAAAGCAACCCAAAGGACTTAATTCCCTCAGAAAACGTGTTCAGGATGGAGAACAGGGACCAGGTCAGAAGAAAAGAAAAAGGAAACAAAAGAAGAAATATGATCAGCTGTCCAACTGCTGCAGGAGCTAGGCACTGACTCTGGAGAATAACTAAAAGAAAGCTACTAATGCTGGGAACAAAGCAAGACTCTACGCTATCTCATATCTGTGTGTGGTTGTGGCTACCTTTGAGAGACTGTCTACAGAAAAGAAGACGTGGCCCAAGTTTCTTGCATGTTGTACACGACACATAAGCGGTGTCAGCAAGATTCCGTTAGCCTGATCAGAACTTGTCAGAGCCTGAGAATGGTTATAAATGTTTAGACAGCTGACTCTGTTGGTCACTGTCCTGGTGTTTGCCAAGCCAAGCACAAGACCTAAAGGAACCTAATTTTGCATGAATGTCAAATTGTTAAGATGCCTTGAGCTTGCTCCTTAAATTATTTGGGAATCCTTTTCCTGTTTCTCCTCGACAAAACTAGGGGATCACATTTACAAAAACAAGGTATATGTGATTGAATTGCTAGAACAGAAAATGCTGTTCATTTTATTTAAAAATATCACCTGCTAAGAGTAATTTATAGTTAAAGATTATATTAAATCATTACATATCATAAATCCATCTGTTTGGAGGCAGAGAATCAATTTGAAACTATGTTTCTCATCTTGAAAGCCTCTAACTGGTTTATCCTAAAATGGTAGCCTTTCCAATTTGTCTTAGTTTTTGGCAAAGGAAATTTTTACCCAGCTAAAATTTTTGCTCATGTAAGGCATAAAGAAATAGGCTCCTTTTTTCTGATAGATTTATGACATGCTTTTAAGATCCCTTATTGCTGACAAATGACTGTCTTTCCAGTCAGGACTTACCTCATATTAGGTAATTGAACTGGGCAATGAACTATAATGTTTCTACTTTCCCAAAGCATAAGAGTTATTAACATTAATTTGAAATAAGTGTTAGTCCCTTTCTGTAGTTTTTCCTAAGAGCAGGTCTGTTACCATTAGCATTCATTAGAAAATGAAAAATTGTACAAACATCCATGTTTCCAGATTTTGGAAAAAGCTTCATAATAGCCAAAAAATAGAGGGAAGAAATACTACATGTTTTTGTAGTATTTCTTCCCTCTATTTTTTGGCTATTATGAAGCTTTGACTTTACCAGTGAATGATATTAAAAGAGTTTTCTCATTTCCATCTCTGAATTCTTCACATATCTTAGACACAAATTAAATAGCCCAACGTGTACAATTAGAGAATTTTCAGACATGAGACTATTTTCAGAATGTTTAATGATATGGTTTCCAATCTAGGAACAGTCAGTTTCAAAGATGCAATGTGCAAGCACATAATCATGCCCTTTCCTTTCTTTCTTCACCTTCTCCAACCACAAATAATAGCTAACCCTCTAGTGTTTACTATGCGTGAAGCTCTATTCTGAGCATTTTCCATTTTAAGCTTTACAGCAACCCTGTAAATACTGCCTTTTACAGACAGAACAGGGGCACTTGGTAGGTATCTCGGCACAGGAGAGACCAGATTCAGACCCAGGCATTCTGACTCCAGTTCAGTTCAGTTCAGTCATTAAGTCATGTCCGCCTCTTTGCGACTTCATGAACCACAGCACTCCAGGCCTCCCTGTCCATCACCAACTCCTGGAGTCCACCCAAACCCATGTCCATCTCATGCTCTGTCGTCCCCTTCTCCTCCTGCCCCCAATCTTTCCCAGCATCAGAGTCTTTTCAAATGAGTCAACTCTTCACATCAGGTGGCCAAAGTATTGGAGTTTCAGCTTCAACATCAATCCTTCGAGTGAACACCCAGGACTGATCTCCTTTAGGATGGACTGGCTCCAGAGTCCTAGCTTTTAACTACCTACATACACTGCCTGCCTATGGATAAAATGGGGAAAGACAAGATGCAGTACACATTTCATTGAGTTTGAATCAAAACCTCTACTTGAGGACTCTCCTATAACAAACTCTCTAATCCATGGCACATTTACATCTTCCGAATCTCAGAATTCCCATATGAAAACATAGGGCATGTGTCCCTGTTGGCACCTCCATCATGCCCAATCTATGGAAATGACAAGATTTAAGTTTTTAGGATTCATGGACCTAACATTCCAGGTTTCTATGCAATAATGCTGAAGGAGCTGAAGTTGAACAGTTCTTTGAAGACCTACAAGACCTTTTAGAACTAACACCCAAAAAAGATGCCCTTTTCATTGTAGGGGACTGGAATGCAAAAGTAGGAAGTCAAGAAACACCTAGGGTAACAGGCAAATTTGGCCTTGGAATGTGGAATGAAGCAGGGCAAAGGCTAATAGAGTTTTGCCAAGAAAATGCACTCGTCATAGCAAACACCCTCTTCCAACAACACAAAAGACTCTACACATGGACATCACCAGATGGTCAACACCGAAATCAGATTGATTATATTCTTTGCAGCCAAAGATGGAGAAGCCCTATACAGTCAGCAAAAACAAGACCAGAAGCTGACTGTGGCTCAGATCATGAACTCCTTATTGCCAAATTCAGACTTATATTGAAGAAAGTGTGAAAAACCACTAGACCATTCAGGTATGACCTAAATCAAATCCCTTATGATTATACAGTGGAAGTGAGAAATAGGTTTCACGGATTAGATCTGATAGACAGAGTGCCTGATGAACTATGGACGGGGGTTTGTGGCATTGTGCAGGAGACAGGGATCAAGACCATCCCCATGGAAAAGAAATGCAAAATAGCAAAATATCTGTCTGGGGAGGCCTTACAAATAGCTGTGAAAAGAAGGGAAGTGAAAAGCAAAGGAGGAAAGGAAAGATATAAGCATCTGAATGCAGAGTTCCAAAGAATAGCAAGGAGAGACAAGAAAGCCTTCTTCAGCTATCAGTGCAAAGAAATAGAGGAAAACAACACAATGGGAAAGATTAGAGATCTCTTCAAGAAAATTAGAGATACCAAGGGAATATTTCATGCAAAGATGGGCTCGATAAAGGACAGAAATGGTATGGACCTAACAGAAGCAGAAGCTATTAAGAAGAAGTGGCAAGAATACACAGAAGAACTGTACAAAAAATAGCTTCATGACCCAGATAATCATGATGGTGTGATCACTCATCTAGAGCCAGACATCCTGGAATGTGAAGTCAAGTGGGCCTTAGAAAGCATCACTACGAACAAAGCTAGTGGAGGTGATGGAATTCCAGTTGAGCTATTTCAAATCCTGAAAGATGATGCTGTGAAAGTGCTGTACTCAATATGCCAGCAAATCTGGAAAACTCAGCAGTGGCCACAGGACTGGAAAAGGTCAATTTTCATTCCAATCCCAAAGAAAGGCAATGCCAAAGAATGCTCAACCTGCCACACAATTGCAATCATCTCACACACTAGTAAAGCCTCTTGATGAAAGTGAAAGAGGAGAGTGAAAAAGTTGGCTTAAAGCTCAATATTCAGAAAACGAAGATCATGGCATCCGGTCCCATCACTTCATGGGAAATAGATGGGGAAACAGTGTCAGACTTTATTTTTGGGGGCTCCAAAATCACTGCAGATGGTGACTGCAGCCATGAAATTAAAAGACACTTACTCCTTAGAAGGAAAGTTATGACCAACCTAGATAGCATATTCAAAAGCAGAGACATTGCTTTGCCAACAAAGGTCCATCTAGTCAAGGCTATGGTTTTTCCAGTAGTCATGTATGGATGTGAGAGTTGGACTGTGAAGAAAGCTGAGCGCCTTAGAATTGATGCGTTTGAACTGTGGTGTTGGAGAAGACTCTTGAGAGTCCCTTGGACTGCAAGGAGATCCAATCAGTCCATTCTAAAGGAGATCAGTCCTGGGTGTTCTTTGGAAGAAATGATGCCAAAGCTGAAACTCTAGTACTTTGGCCACCTCATGCGAAGAGTTGACTCATTGAAAAAGACTCTGATGCTGGGAGGGATTGGGGGCAGGATGAGAAGAGGATGACAGAGGATGAGATGGCTGGATGGCATCGCTGACTTGATGGACATGAGTTTGAGTGAACTCCGGGAGCTGGTAATGGACAGGGTGGCCTGGTGTGCTGCTATTCATGGGGTCACAAAGAGTCAGACATTACTGAGCGACTGAACTGAACTGAAATGAAGTTTTTAGGATAAAAGCCCTCTGAGAGGCTTCATGCTCCTTCCTTCTAGGTTGCCAAAGGAGCAGTCTTCTTCCTCCATCTCCTACCCACTCCTTGTAGATTTTTCTGCCCAAGATCCTACCAGACAAACATTTTTCCTGGACTCACCCAGATGCATAAGAGCAATCACACATTTTTTCATGCATTTGTGACCTTGTTTTTCATGAATGGAGCCTCTACAGACAGCACAGCACCTCAAAGGCAAAGGACAAGGAAATCCGTGCCCCTGCCTTTCTCACCCACTTGCATAAGGCTTGGGCACTGGAACAATATAATTAATTTCCAGTTATTAAAAGAAGCAAAGTCCCCTTGCCCTGTTGCTTATCAAATTGTACCCCCTTCTTCATGGCATACTTTCCTATCACTCCCACACACAATTCCTCCACTGAAGCATTACTATTTTCCCTACTCTTTTTGTCAAATGCCACTCTCACTTTTGGGGGGAGCATAGTTTCTACTACTTTCCCCATCCTGGTCTAAATCTCATTTTTCTGAGGAGGTGCAGCTTAGGCTCTCTTCGTCTACATAATTTTTTCTGTCCTTTTCAGTCAACATTTATCTACTTTTCTCCTTAAATGTACTTAGTTCAGTTCAGTTCAGTCATGTCCAACTCTTTGCAACCCCATGGACTGCAGCACGCCAGGCCTCCCTGTCCATCACCAACTCTTGGAGTTTACCCAAACCCATGTCCATCGAGTCCAGTGATGCCATCCAACCATCTCATCCTCTGTCGTCCCCTTTTCCTCCTGCCTCTAATCTTTCCCAGCATCAGGGTCTTTTCAAATGAGTCAGTTCTTTGCATCAGGTGGCCAAAGTATTGGAGTTTCAGCTTCAACATCAGTCCTGCCAATGAATATTCAGGATTGATTTCCTTTTGGATGGACTGGGTGGATCTCCTTGCAGTCCAAGAGACTCTCAAGAATCTTCTCCAACACCACAGTTCAAAAGCATCAATTCTTCAGTGCTCAGCTTCCTTTATAGTCCAACTTAGTTATTGTGCCATAAATTTTAGAGCTCTAAATATTACCTTAAAATCACTTCTGTTACACAATGTAGCAGTTTAATATTTTGTTAACAAATTATATTATGAATTCATTATTTCTGCACTCAAACTGTAAATCTTTATGTGCAAAGGCCTATTTTGACCTTTTTTTGTTTCCTTTTTGACTCTGTGCCATCAAGGTCAGGGTCCCCAGATAGACCAGGGCCTCATTGCTGGTTAATTGTGTATTCTGTTCCACTGATCCCAGAGATACTACTTTCAAATCCTTTTCAACACTATCCTCCAGGCAGTCAACATAAATGGAGAACTGATACTTTAAGACAAAATTACTTCGATCTCTGTTCAGCATACCCATAAGCTCTAGTTATCATGAAAGTAAAACCCTAGCTGGCAAGCAACTAGCAATCACCCTACCCAGGCTTCATCTTCCTGCACATACTCAACCATCTCCAGCTGAGACATGGCTATCACCAACACACCCACGCTGTGTGGGCACCATGGTGGTTCATATAAAAAATCTCCTATTCTAGAAGGAAGTCTTAATCTCTCCATGAATTGTACTTTAAAAGTACTCCAAGAGTACTTTCACCTCTCTTCTGTGTTCATTCCATTGCACGGTTCAGATGTGGAGTATTGTTTAGAGTCCAGATGAATTCAGCAACTGCTTCTACATGAACAGGCCTGTGCTAGATACCAAGGAGGATACAGAGAAGAATGAACCAGAGTGTCCATCCTCTGGAATCACAATCTTCTGTGAGGTAAATAACATACAGCTCTTCTCTATAAGATGAATGGTTATCCCAAGGCATTTCATTCCTCTGGCCAGAAGTAAGCCCAGCCAAGTCTGACTTGATAAATTTAGCCAGGAGCACCACATCCATTTTATTAGCATGGTTTATAGGAGATTAAGTGCTGAGACACAGGGCCGCTGATGGAATAAGAGCATTCAAGGAAAGGCCATTCATGTGGGCTGGAATCAGGCAGTAAGGCATGATGGAGGAGGTGGCATTTCCTCTGAAATTTGAGAGTAAATTAGATGGCTAGAGAGGAGAGGCAGAAACAACACTCAGGGTAGGAAGGAGGACTTGAACCAAAGCACGGGGAAAAAAGCATGCAGTGTGTGTTCAAGGGCAAGTGAAGTCACTGCCTTTGCTGAAGCTAACTGAGGCTTTCTGCTGGAAAGGGTCAAAGGCTGGACTGTTAAGGTGTCCACACTGTTGGATGTCTTCATTGGTCCACTGCCTTCTGTGAAGCTTTAATGCTAAACTTTATAATCAGAAAGAAAGCTGCAGGAAGGGGGAAACCTCACTTAATGAAAGACTTGCTTGGAGATCTAGTCACTCCTCTGGAGACTCTCATGTTCAAATTTCAAAACACAGTGAGAAAGAAATTACCCACAATAATGCCTATCAACTGCATAGCAAATTGTCTTCTTATTGATAAAAAAGTATTCAAAACCACTGAAGAGGTTTGTTTTAGTCAGCTTGGGCTGCTGGAACAAAATACCACAGACTGGGTGGCTTAAACAACAGAAATGTAATAGTATTTCTCACAGATCTAAGATACAGTTGCTGGCAGAATCAGTGTTTTGGTGAGAGACCTCTTCCTGGTTTACAAATGGCAGCCTTCTTGCTGTGTCCTCACAAGGCTGAGAGAGGAAACTGTGGTGTCTCCTTCTGCTTTTATAATGATACCAGTCCCATCGTGGGGCTCTAACCCTCATCAGTTCAGCTCAGTTCAGTCACTCAGTCGTGTCCGACTTTGCGACCCCATGGACTGCAGCACACCAGGCCTCCAGGTCCATCACCAACTCCTGGAGCTTACTCAAACTCATGTTTATTGAGTCAGTGATGCCATCCAACCATCTCATCCTCTGTCATCCCCTTCTCCTCCTGCCCTCAATCTTTCCCAGCATCAGGGTCTTTTCAAATAAGTCAGCTCTTTGCATCAGGTGGCCAAAGTATTGGAGTTTCAGCTTCAACATCAGTCCTTCCAATGAACATTCAGGACTGATCTCCTTTAGGATGGACTGGTTGGATCTCCTTGCAGTCCAAGGCACTCACAAGAGTCTTCTCCAACACCACAGTTCAAAAGCATCAATTCTGCACTCAGCTTTCTTTATAGTCCAACTCTCATATCCATACATGACTACTGGAAAAACCAAAGCCTTGGCAAAGTAATGTCTCTGCTTTTTAATATACTGCGTAGGTTTGTCATAACTTTCCTTCCAAGGAGTAAGTTTCTTTTAGTTTCATGGCTACAGTCACCATCTGCAGTGATTTTGGAGCCCAAGAATATTAAGTCTGTCACTGTTTCCACTGTTTCTCCATCTATTTGCCATGAAGATCTTTGCAACCCCATGGACAGGATAGTCCATAGCATTCTCCAGGCCAGAATACTGGAGTGGGTAGCCTTTCCCTTCTCCAGGGGATCTTCCCAACCCAAGGACTGAACCCAGGTTTCCCGCATTGCAGGCAGATTCTTTTTCAGCTGAGCCACAAGGGAAGCCCAAGAATACTGGAGTGAGTAGCCTATCCCTTCTCCAGAAGATCTTCCAGACCCACGAATCGAACCAGAATCTCCTGCATTACAGGTGTATTCTTTACCAACTGAGCTATTAGTTTACATCTAACCTCATAAGGTTACGTCTAACCCTCATAAGGACTTCCCTTGTGGCTCAGATGGTAAAGCATCTACCTACAATGTGGGAGACCCAGGTTTGATCCCTGGGTCAGGAAGATCCACTGGAGAAGGAAATGGCAACCCACTCCAGTACTCTTGCCTCGAAAATCCCATGGATGGAGGAGTGTGGTATGCTACAGTCCATGGGGTCGCAAAGAGTCGGACACAACTGAGCGACTTCACTTCACTTCAACCCTCATAACCTCATCTAAACCTGACTATCTCCCTGTGTTCCCAACTTTTAATAACATCATATTGTGAGTTAGGGCTTCAGTATATGAATGTGTGAGAGACACAAATATTTAGTCCAGAACAGGGTCTATTACATGTGTCTGAGAAAGCAACGTGGAGTAATGGAGAGTGATTAAGAAGTCTGATATGCAAAGTCAACTCAGGGGTTATTTTGGTTTTTTCTTGTTTTAACTCTCAGATGTTATAATCTGATAGAAGTCACAAAAAGGAACTGGATTTCATGCGATCATTCCTAGGATCTCCCCAACAATTCTCTCTCCTTCCACTTCCTCTCATACCCCCAGCCTCAGCCATTTGATATTCTATTTCTGTATAGTAATTTTTCCAGTTAAACATCAGTAGCCTTATCAAAGGCAAGACCTATGGATGGCCTATGAGTGTTAAACCCTGAAGTTGGAAGGTCACTCAACTTGTTCTGACTCCAGCATCAGCCAGGTTGTTACCCATCTGATTTCTCTGGATCTCCAGCTCAGGATTCACTGCCTCTCTCCTGTCTGGTGTCTAGACTTCCCATGAATGATTAGTGTATCTTGTCCTGCTTATGAATAAAAGCCCTTTTCCTTTAGTGTCCATTCAAACAATGTAGAAACTCTTCAAAAAGCATTTCACTAAACTTTGGGAGAAATAATGCATAGCCAAAAAAATATGTGTTCCAGACTATAGCCCCCTGACCCTCAGGGAGAAGGCACAATCAGGCAGAGAGACTTGACCTTGACTTGTATTCATGCCCCTCTTCCCAGGAAACCGGCTCCAAGGCCGTCCTCAGTGCTCTGTCATTTGCTGTTGTTCCTCTTGTGGTCTCTTCTTCAGTCATTTTTCCTTGAAAGGAGGGACTGGAATGTGAGGCTTAATCACAGCCCCTTCTGAAGCCCATGACTGTTGGGTGTTTACAGTGTTGCTTTTAGCCAGAGCAGAGTACTGGCTGAAGGTTGATCAGGACACCTCTTCACATGACACAGACTGACATTCACTGTGACAATTCCAAGCTGGCAATGTGTCATATCAAGTGCATGGAGAAATATAAATATTAACCCTTTGCTTTGTTTGACTGCCAAAGACAAGCATCAGAAAAATGGTCCATAGAAAGGGGTAGGTGAAGTAATTCTTGTGCAGAGTCCCCTATACCTTCCCTGCCAACAGCTTCACAAAGGCAGCACATCTTGCGTAACTTTAATGGCATCAGCTATTCAGCCACCATTTATTATGCTTCTAAAATCCTCCTGATAGGTGTAGACACGCATGAAAACAACTTAAATTCCATTTTAATTAGGAGTGGCTCAGAATGAGCAAAGAGCGAGACTATACATCCAGACCAAACGAAGTTGAAACTCCCAAGGCTGAGTTAATAGCTGTGTGACTGGACTGTACCCTGAGCATCTTTTAACTTCTTATCTCTAGGTTGCAGATGATAATACCTATTTCTAGAAGGTGTTGTAAGAGTTAAATGAGAAAATGCCTAATACCTGGCATATAATAGGCACGTGATAAGGGAGACGAGAAGAGCAACTTCTTCCTACCCTACCCAGGGCTTCTCCAACTTTAATGTGTGTTGGATTGCCTGAGAATCTTGTTAAAAATGTAGACTCTGGTTCAGTAGGCCTGGGGTGGGGCCTGAGACCCTGCATTTCTAACAAGTCCCCACGTAGTATCCATGCTATCTCAGAGCACTGCAGTTTCCAGGGGAAAGGTTTAGAGATTATTTTGGGTTTGTTTTCATTTTAAGAAGCTATTGTTGGAGGTAGATCTTTAAAAAAAAAAAAAGAAAAAAGAGTAGGTGCCAGCCAGGAAGATGACAGAATGGAAAGGCATTCAAGAGGGCAGATAGAAGCAAGGGGCTTGCTAGCAGCATAAAAGGCATGAGAGAGAGAGGGGCCTGGGATTTGATTTGAGGAGAGAAGTTTGGGATGAGAAAGAGAATCAAGACATAGGGCCTTCTGTGACTTGTCAAGGAGCTATTTGCTCTGCAGGTAATGAGGGACCCACAAAAGGATTTTAAGATGGGAGTGATTTAATCAACGAGAAGGTTCTGAAAGATTACCTGGCAACAGCTGGGGATGGGTTAGATGGGAGGGTGGCTGGAGTCAGGAGGGTACTGTGGTATATATGGTGAGATGTGAACCCATGAAGCAGTGGCAATATTAACTGAGAGGAAGCGGTGATCAGAGACATTGGGATATGGAAGGGACAGAACTCTAGCCCTTATTAGGTCTGGAAAGAGGAAATTAAGTTGAAAGTTCCTGTCAGTTTTCTGATTTGTGTGACTGGGTAGATGATAATATCACTTTTTAAGTGGCTCAGGAAACGAGTTTTTTGGAAAAGAAAATGGGTTGAGTTTGAGCAATATGTTGAATTTAAGCCACAAACAAATGGAAAGATCTACTAACAAAGCTGAAGTTACAGGAGAATGTAACCATTGGCGTATATTATGGTAGATGGATGAATAGAGATAGGCTCTGTTATTCAAGAGCAACAGAGTGAAGCAGGAAAAGACGAAGACAAACAAGACTCTCACGCAAAACACCGTGAAGGGTGAGCAGAGGAAGAGAGACCCATGAAAACGACTCAGAAGAAATGATAGCAACAGGGAGAATACAGTCAAAAAGGCTAGGGATATGAAAGTTTCTAGCAGAAATTTATCAGCTGTGTCAAATGCAGTTAGAGGTCAAATAAATACGGACTGAAAGTTAGAATTAGTGATATTTGCCAGAGTTGTTTCGGAAGCTTAATGTAGCAGAACGCCGGATTGTGGTGGGTTAAAAATGAACGGAAGATAGAGAAGCAGAGAGAGTAATACAGAATCTTCTCTCCAGCAGCTTGGGCTATATTGAGAAAATCTGAATAACTAGCGACCAAAAGTAGCCCCGAGGTCAAGTACTTCTTTTGATTGATTATGCATTTATTGTTGTCTTGGGCATACATATGGCTGCTGAGAAGCAGTGAGGAGAAGAAACATTTAAAAATAGAAGGGCAAGAGAATGCCCAGTAGAAGCGACACAAATTCACGTGAAACTGAGGGAAATAAGGTGGACCTGAGCACACGCACAGATGGGTCCCTACACGTAAGGAGAGATATCGCATGCTTGGTGGCCTAAGTTTGTAACATGAAAGTTGGGGTCATGGCTGGTCCGTGAAGGTGCAGCTGCAGCTGGAGTCTAAACTGTGCCGTGAGGACTTTCCTCACATTTGGGTGGTTTTGTTCAGCATACGTGACCTTTTGTTAGCGTTCTCTTTGACGCTGTCTGTGAACTTTGTTTGTTACTACCTCAAAAAAATAAAGAAGCGTGTGCTTCATAAATAAAGCATCTTCAGATATGCTGATCTTGGAAATTCCAAACAACAAGCTGGCCCTCTTCCCTCTGCACTCCATTCATCTGGTTTTCCAGTCGACAAGAGGAGATAGAGATAGAAAGATGAGTTGTGTGTGTGCATGTACATATGTTGCACTTTTCAGAGGTGATGACATACACAAGACCATCAAAGAAATCCTTCAAAGTTGCAGAATAAAAGATCTGAAACCTGCTACTTTTATTCCTCCATAAATTTTACTTAGTATGTACTTTGAACTCTAATCCACACAGTTTTACATGCCAAAATTCTTGTGTTCATTTTACCTAGATAAGTATGAGTCTTCATCTTCTTACTCCAGGTCTTAGCTGAACATCATTCAGCAATGAACTAACTTAAAATAGCAGCCTAATGGCCCTTGCTGACTATCAGAGCAACAGACCGCTGGTTTTGGTTTTAGGCTTCAAGACATCACTGCTGAATTCTGGAGATACCTACAAGTAGAAAGATGGATCAGCTGGCTCAAAAAATACTTGTTTTCCTGGACATGGGAGGGAGTGGAAGTTAGGGAGCAGAAACACAATTTAGGAAATGAAAGTTCTATTCTGAGTGACGTCAACTGGTAGAAAATATCACTTCAAATATTTCTGAATGAATGAAAAATGTCTGTGATTACTAAGCTCACCTCGACCAATCAGCATACATTTTATTGGTTAATTCAATTATCTCCCCTGACAGTCTTATATTTCCCGGTTTATTTCCCAAAATACATCTTAAATACTAAAAACTGCAGTTCTTAAATATATACAGACATCCAATTCCTTAGGCATCTCAATAATTTTCCTGAACTATGCCCTGTAAAGCTGGAAGCTGATCAGTGACCTAAGAATGAAGTAAAAGAGCCAGGTGCTCTATTCAACAGCTTAGAAGGTGGTTGTGAAATATTTTTGCCTCCAGATCAAACTGTGACTCTCCTGATTTCCTGCAAAATAGCAAAGCCCTACATTTTGAAGCACATATATTCAGAAATCTATCAGGAGGATGTCAAAGGGCCTAGACACCATACTACACAAAGAATGTTTGAAAGAAAAAAGCTATTTAATCTAGAACTTGAGGAAACCTGAGAGCTTTCTACATTAGTATGCCTTCATATACAAGTGAGAGACACCAATTCAAAATGGCTTAAGGAAAAAGCAGTTGTGTTGGTTCAGGAGCTCAGACTACGACATGAGAACATAGTCTGTCTTTCCCTGTCTCTTGGTTCTGCCCTTCTCCATGCTGGCTTGCTTTTCAGCTGTGATTTCCTCCTTACTTGGAGCAGCACCACACTTCTCTCCCATACCTCCAACAATCTAGTGAAAAAGGAGAATCCAGTCTTCCACTATTCCCAGCAAAAATTATTGGACCCTAAGTGACTTGACTTTGAGGTAATATCCAGCCTTCAGCCCTGGAGAAGACATGATTGAAAGAAAGGTGGTTCATTAAAGAAAGCTTTTAGGCTATTCCTACAAAGAGGAAAAGCAAATGCCGGGTAGGCAAAAACAACATATTTCCTATGCCACATTCAAGTATGTAGTGGGTTTGCTTGCGAAGATGGGGATTAACTTCTCTGAGGTCAGAGTCCCAGAAATGAGAAATAGCCTGCTTGCAGGAACATTATAGGAATGCAGATTTCAGCTCATTCCCCAAAAGGACCTTTTTATAGTTAAAACCATTAGCATCTGAGATGGTCCACCTTAAGATGTGCCAAGTACCAGGTCCTTCCACATGTTCAGAATCAGGGCAGATGAGCAGCTGTCAGTGGAGCTGTGCAAGGAATTCGGGCATCGAGCAGAGTTTCTCCGGCATGACCTATAGAGTCTCCTTTGCCTCTACAATTCTATTATCCTTGTTAATTTCCACAATTCAATTTGCAGTAGAGGATAAACAAACCCACCTAATTTGATCTGGAACTTCTGCAGGCTATCACAGGTCATTTAATCCAAAACACATGGCTGTAGCCATTACTATGTTTTCTGAAGTCATCTAACAGACGTGGTCCTTAACAAGGTTTCCATGTTATTAGTTTCACTTACAGTTTTTTTTTTTTTTCCCCAGCCTCTTGCTTATTACACAATTGCTTTCATTCTCCTTTAGATTAGGGTGGAGAGGAGCATGAAAGAGTTTTCTTCTTTCTGCTTTTCTCCTCTTAAATCCTAAAATAGGTGCGTTCCAATGAAAGTTTCATTGCCTGTATGTTTACCTTTCCCTTTGCAGGTCTAAGGATCCATGAGAAATGGGATTCATGGATAATCATAGCTCTGGACAGAATTTTTAAGGAAAATTTTCAAAGAAGGAAGAGATTTTTAAATTTGATATCAAAAATTAAATTGTAATTTTAACAGGCTGCAATGTCATTAGAATTATGGTGCCAAACCCCTTCAGCCATGCTCATGAAAAATTAAACACTTTTGTGTTAAATAGTATTTGCCTCTTTCACAACTGAAAGCACCCCACCCCCACCCCACCCGAACATACACATACTCTGTTTTCCTTACACTGGAAATGACATGTTACACAATCCAACCCACAAATACAATATTGTTTTTGCCAGGGTATGTCCACCCTTAATTACTGATTATTTTTCTTTTCTTTTTCAGTGAATGTTGTGTCAATGTTACAGGAATTTTGGGAAAGCAAGCAGCAGCAGAGGGCTGCATTCCCGAGTGAAGGTGTGGTGGTCTATGAGTCGCTGCCATCTCCTGGGCCACCCTACGTGAGTTATGTGACCCTCCCAGGGGGAAGCTGTTTTGGCAATTTTCAGGTAAGAAACCATAAACTGATCAGTGAAAGCTGATAGAGATAACATAGAGTAAGCCTTTTTGTAAAATGGTAACATCGTTAAGTTTTCTTGGTTGTAATGAAAAAAAGTTGTGCCATATTCCGTTACATCAGAGAAAAATTGGTCAGAGGTTCTGGCTTTAAAATTGAGTAGTTTTTAATTAGGGTGCTATCCCCTGATATTGCTTTGTCGGAAATGAATTTTAAAGCATTTTATTTGCCTGATAGCTGCTGCCTTTTCCCTCAAACATTTTGGAATAAGCCTTAAAGAACAAAGGAACTTGGGCAAAGTTCTTCCATCAGGGCCTTTCCATCAGTAGAAAGTCTTCATGTTCATGAAATCTGTCATCAAATAGTAATCAATCTACCACACACCAGAGCATGAACCTACAGCAAAGGTTGAGAGTCACAGGGCTGGGTTCAGGCTGGGTTCAGGCTGGGTTCAGGCACCTGTGCTAATCCCAAGTTCTGCTCTGAATATCTGTAGACATTGGGGAAATGTTTATCTATTTCCCTGATTCTGAGATAGGGAATAATACCCATGGGGTTTGTTGGGAGTCATATGAGATATACATGCAATGTGTTTATCTGGTTATAGAGGTATTCCAAGCAGTGTTCTGATCTTCAGTATAAAGATTCTTCCAGTTGGTTAATTCTTTATTATGTTTATGAAAGGGGTATAAATGATGATACATTTCTAGTTGTACCCCTAGATTGTTTGTACAAACAATCAGCATCTGACTATCCAGTGTGTGCAACAAATACTCATTGAGTGACTAGGAGATATCAAGCACTGGGCCAAGTAATGAGGATATATGGTCCATACTTTGAGGAAAGAAATGTACAAAAAATTTATAGTAATTACATCATTATATTCGAGGGTCAATGAAGGCATAAAGGTAAGAACTTCTCAGTTTACCAATCACCTTTGTATATAGCCCTTTGGTATAGTAACCTTTCTTAATTTTCAATAGCTGGCAAAAATGCCTCAATTATAGTTTATGGACAATGTGAAACTCAGAACTCAACTTTCCCTCTTAGCTTTGACAACTAAGAAGTTCAGAGGCAAGATTTCAGTGTATCTCTTTGGAGTAGAAATCTATAAAACTTTGCATCATGTAATTCTTAGGACTAATCTCATACTTGATATTATTTATATCTCTGCCTTTACCCTTCCTTTGAACTTGGTGTGCCTCACTCATTTTATTTCATCCTGTTACCATGTATCTTTTATATTATTTCAAATCCTTTGTGGAGTGAAGGGAAGATGTAGTTTAATAAATAGACCCACAACCCTATGCCTAAGGAAAGTCAAAAAAGGATTCACAGGAAGCAATCACAAATGGAGATGTGCAATTGAGGGTGTCTTTGCCAATTGGTGAAGGCAAGATGACATTCTCAGCCTAGCGAACAAAGTGTACACAGGCATGGAATGAGAGAACCACAAGCATTTTCAGAATGAGAGGAGCCTAAGTGTGTCTGTGGCAGCGAAATGGTAGAAGATGGTTAGGCCCTCACATCAAGCTCTAAGTGTCTTCATGCTTTGCAATGAAGAATAGGCTTTATTCTATATAAAATCAAAACCCTTGAAAAATTCTGAGCAGGTGCAAGATATATTCAAGCATCTTTCAGAAGACTTACTCTGACAGGAGCATGGGGTAATTTTAAAGAACTGCCTTCAAAACTTCAGACACTGCCAGCCAGTGGGGTCTTGCTTTCTTCTGCCCTGAGCTGTGGTCAGCAGTAGATTTTTACCTCTGACTAGTGAAAGTGAATTGCCTGATGAGGATGATTTGAAAGTGGTCTAGAAGCTTTAGAACAGAACTTGAGGTAACCCTAGACACTTTGGCATGAATGAGGGACAGGGGAGGGGAAAGAAAGGCAGCAACTGAGGAGAGGATTCTCTAATCCTTGTGAGTCTGTAGGTCCATCGCTGAGCATTCAACGTAAAGGCTGCCCATTCATACAGAGTTTGCATCTGACTTCTATTCAGGGGAGGCCTCCTATGAAAACAGACCTACTCAGCCACAGAGCAAGGTCTTGCCAGCTGCTTAAATAATCTGGGTTTTATTTTTTTGTCCGTGAATGTCAAAGATCTAAAGATCACCAAACATCTGAAGAAAAGCAAAAGAAAAAAGGCAAACAAATAAAAGAACAGAAACAATTCAAACAGCAGAGTACCTAAAATAGTGTTACAAAAAGTATCTTCAGAAAATTATGAAAAGATAAGTATCCCTGAAATAGCTATGGAAAAAGAAGCAAGCAGGAAACAGGAAATTTAAAATGCGATCACAAGATTGGAACAATAAAATTAAAAAGTGAGTAAATAGATGAGTAGACATAGATCACAGACAAACTGATAAAGGATAACAAAGTGAAAACTAAATAACAAAGCAAATTTTCTGGAACTTAGAGCAAAAAGACAAAGAGATGGAAAAAAGACAGGACAGGAAACGTGGGACTAATCCTGGAGGTAAACAGTAATCTAATAAGCCTTCTAGAAAGAGACAAAGGAAATAAGGGGACGAAATAAATACTAAGAGATAAATACAAAGAAGAATTTGTATTAATACAAATAAATACAAAGAAAATTTCTTTGAGTTAAAGCAGCACAGATATTCATATTGAAATGGCTCACCATCTTCCAAGCAAGTTCATAACAAAAGTTACACAGCTCTGTGACTGTATGAGACTTAGGGACCGCATTCTGTTCATGGATCAAAGGACTTTCATCATTGATTTCACTCTTTGCAGGGATTTTGTTTTGTTTTAAGGTAGATTGGACTTATATGCAGGATACCTTTAGAGGATCTGATATGAAATAGGGCCAAAACTGGCAAACCCGGTCAACAAAATCAAAAACTGTGTCTTTGAAAAGATAAATAAGAAAGACATTTGTGAGTGTGACCTACTTATGAAGTTCTATCGCCGCCTTCTCTTCGTGTCTAAACCCTGCCTGCCTTCCCAGACTTCACTCAGATAGCATGTTCTCCATGAACTTTCCCTGAATCTTCCTATTAGAAGTCTCTACCTCCTCTGATTTTCCAAAGCAGTTATCCTTGTTTCTTTTCTAGTATTTAATGTTTTTTACCTTATACTACTTATGGGGCTTCCCTGTATGCTCAGTGGTAGACAATTTGCCTACAGTGCAGGACACTTGAGTTCAATCCCTGGGTCAGGAAGATCCCCTGGAGAAGGAAATGGCAACCCACTCTAATGTTCTTGCCTGGAAAATCCCATGGACAGAGAAGCCTGGTGGGCTGCAACCTATAGGGTCACAAAGGAGTGGGATATGGCTTAGTGACTAAAGAGCAACAACAGCTACTTATGTGCATGTTCGGTCTCTATAATACAACGTAAGTGCCTCAGGGACAGAGTCTCTAGCCTTATATCGCTAAAATGTCAAGTACTGTGTTTTGCATATAGTAAGTGCCTAATAATTGTTATTGAAAAGTAAAAAACTGATAGTTTCTCAGTCGTGTCTGACTCCTTACAACCTCATGAACTGTAGCCCAGCCAGGCTCTCCTGTCCATGGAATTCTCCAGACAAGAATACTGGAGTGGGTAGCCATTCCCTTCTCCAAGGGGTCTTCCCAACCCAGAAATCAAATTCAGGTCTCCTGCATTGCAGGCAGATTTCTTTACCATTTGAACCACCAGGGAAGTTGAATGAATAGCTAAATGATGAATAACAAATCAAAAAAATCAATGACATTTATATTTGTCCTTTTTTAGAATATTATCACTAATGACTGATATATAAAACAGTATATACTGTTATATACAACATAATATGTCAACTAAGGTATTTCACCTAACTCTGCAAGATGGTGGGCTAGAAAGGAAAAATCAGTAACATTAAAGTCAGCTGATATTATTGTGTTCCTGTCTGTGATTAGTTTGTAAAGTGAATTGATTTTAACTTATTGATTAAAAAAAAATCTTCTAATTCTCTCTGAATTTCATTTATGCAAAGTAACTTTTCCTCCACCCACAATCTCACATAACCAATATTTGGCCATACTCGCACCCCGGGATGTGTTATGTTTGTTCATATGTAATAGCTACATTTATTATAATGTACTTAGAATATAACACATTTGACAGATCTGTGAATGGATCTAGAGGATGTAAGTCTAAGAAATTTTAATGTTTTGTTTTTGTATTTGCTGCCTTGAGAACTATGAATTTCCCAATCATCCCATAAATTTCTATCCCAAATGGTAAGACTTTCCATATGTAGTAAATTTACCATCCTCTTTGTGGTCTCTAAAAAACAGGAAACAAAATTTTTAAAACTGAACTCTTCAGCAAGGTGGCCTCTTGGTGATTTCTCTGATCATTTCAGGGTTTCCTTTTCCTTATGTTTAAACCATCATATTTTAAGGTTCTCAGGAGGATTGTTAACATCCTTGCTTTAAAAGATCCAGAATTTCCTGAATCAAATATGTTTTGAAAATGTGCTTGGGTGATTGGCTGCCAAATCTTAACCCATTTGGCCCCCAAAAGTGTGATTTGAGAAAGGAAAACCAGGAAGGGAAAAAGAGAAAAAGAAAATTTCTCCAAAAGCAATGTCCTTATACTTTTCTTGGTTCTTCAGAAACCATCTTAAAAGCTATTTTCACCACATAACATTTCATCATCTTTTTGCCAGCAGTTGGTTTGTGAGAGCCTACATGCTCATTCCTGCAATGCCTCTCATGTAATCAAATGTCACCCTTGTGCACTGCAAATCATTTCACGATGGATTATTAACGCCAAGACCATGTGCTGGGACATGGAGAAATCATTATGCCAGCAGTAGCCTTCTTACTGAGCCATGGACGTCACCTCCAATGGTGCCAAGTAACTGAAAATACTTGAAGTGGAGTATGGGACTGGACTGCAGGATTAATCCTTCTGGTTCATGAAAGCTCTAAGAGATTACGCCCATTCATTCTTTAGAAAAGCGGTATTCAGACTGAGCTTAGTCTTCTGATTAATCAAAGGAAAGCAGTCAAAAGGCTCTGGTAGACACAAACCACTGGTTTTATGAAAAGAAACCTCCCACTGAAGTAAACGGGAGGCTTGTGTCCAAGAAGACTAATTGAAGAATTTTCAGTTGGTTTTGATGCCACAACCCCCTAAAAAACAGCCAGAGGGAGATAAATCAACCATAAATCTGCCTTTTAACCGTGCCTTCATAAACTACTTTGGTATAGAAAAAGAGAAGTGAAAATATGATTTGTTTTTTAGTTTCTAAACAATAAATAAAACAATCTATTGTTACTAAACTATTTTTCTTTTAGAAAGTTATACTGAAACACATTAGTGCTTATTGTCTTTTATAAAAGAAACTATCTTCTAATACTGCAGGCATTAAGTATGAATTCATGCATTTTGGATGTATTCTCTCCATGCCATTTTTGTCTAGGCAGTTAATCCTTCCCTAGCCACATATCATGACCATGAAAACTTGCAATAATTTCCACTTTTTACAATAAGAACAACACAAGAGCCATCAGCTCAACGTCTGGCTCCCCTCTTGATGAACTCAGAAGAAAAGCCACTCATTGTTTCAGCAGCTGTTTTTGTTTCCAAATCCAAAAGGGGGAACTTAATTGAGTATTTTCTCTTATTTTATATTTTGATTAAAAGTTTTGTGATTCAAGTTTTTGTTTTCCAGCCAGTGACATAGTCTTCCCTATAGTCTGCTAGAATGATTTGGGTTAGTGCATTTTATTCTTATTTGGAATAAAAAGTAAAAATTTTTTTGAGTATAATACTACACCACGTGATTATTTATGTATATGAGTTTTGATTGTATAAAAAATGTATCCTCTGGCTAAAACACTGATGTGATAGTGTAATTTATTTGACGTTTAGGACGCTAATTCACTGCAGTACTTTTTTTTTCACCTATTTTGTGGTACTTGGGCTTTTTGTATTGTGCCAAGCGCCATATAAAATTGAGACATTTAATATTTCCATAAAAATATGTTGATTGATTTTTTTTCTTTTCTTTTCATTTTCAACCAATATATGGCATTGTGTAACAAGTCACAGTTGGGAGAAGTAAGTGGGGAAACACTCAGAGCAAATGAGCTTCTTCCAAAGCACTGTCTGTGAGAGGCCTTCCATTTTTATGCCAGTTGGTTTTCACACCAAAGCCTTTGCCTGGGAAGACTACTTTTCTACAACCCATCACCTGGAAAAACTACTTTTCCTAGGTACATACTACCCAAAAGAAGGATAGGTATGTTTCATTTGTTTTAGTTATTTTTAGGCCTATAGTATCTCTAGTCCACACCCCTCCCCAAAAGTATATGTGTTCAAATTAAGGCTCAAAAAGAGTGAACGGAGCACCTAAAAGCACACATCTACATCATCAGGACTAGGATTCAAGTCCTCCCCTGACTCTAGAACATTACTCCATACCACCACCCATAAAGAAGGCTGAGCACCAAAGAGTTGATGCTTTCAAACTGATGCTGGAGAAGACTCTTGAGAGTCTCTTGGACAGGAAGGAGATCAAACCAGTTAATCCCTAAAGGAAATCAACCCTGAATATTCATTGGAAGGATTGATGGTGAAGCTTCGGTACTTTGGCCACATGATGTGAAGAGCTGACTCATTGGCAAAAAAAACCCTGATGCTGGGAAAGATTGAGGGCAGAGGAGAAGAGGGCAACAGAGAATGAGATGGTTGGGTGACATCAGTGACTGAAAAAACATGAGTTTGGGCAAACTCTGGCAGATAGTGAAGAACAGGAAGCCTGGCATGCTGCAGTCCATGGGGTCACAAAGAGTTGGACATGACAGCAACTGAACAACAACATTTTTAAGACAATAAATGCACTTTACTATCAGATATTAAACATATTTTAGACTTTCATAAGTTGCATGATTCTCCTTTTTGTTTTAAAGTCTTAAATCACAATGAACTAAGTTTATGAAATTAAGCTTTTCCCAAGAGAGAAGGACTAGGAGAAAATTTGATTAATTCATAGTCATGGCTAAATGGAATTGTAATGTTCTCTTTTTACTGATTATTAAATAAGGCCTAGCCTTTTAACATTCCATGCTCCAAAGAAAGATTTAGTTCCTGCCATAAAATTGAGACTACTGCCTTGCACTAATGCTGTTTTAATGTCAACTATTACTGTTTGAAATCAGCCATGACCTTTTCTCTGTCACTAGATTTGTATACCTTGATGCAGACGCACGGCATGCTATGCAATATAACTTAACTTCTAAAGGAGGTATTCCTGGTAGAAATCTCCACAGGAAAGCATCCTGTTTGGCAACTAATGAGACTCAAAGATAGGAAGATTAGTTAAAACCCCTTCCCATTTGAAACTCATATGTCAGCTAATGATCCAGGCTTTAATGGCTTGCCTGTGAAACTGGAAGTGAGTATTGTTTTAATGAGACCTGGTTATCACCCAGAACTCTTTGCTGACTTTTCATCAAGCAAAGTAAACAGAGATAGTTACATATTGCTGTTCCTAAAAGAACCTCCACATATAGTGAAAGATAATGCTTGGGGAAAGGTTCCAGGTAAATAGACTTGGGACAATCTCCAGAGGGGTTCCCCAGCCTTTGCTGTTAAACTTTAGGAAGATGCTCACAGTCTTAGGAGTTGCTGAGTGAGGAAGAAAGGCTGACTTCACCTTTCCCCACCCCATCCCTGCATCTCTCTCCACACAATCAGAGCCAAGTCCTCTTACATCAAAGCAACTGTAAAAATAAACCAAAATTTTGAGCCCTGATCAATCCATCTTGTCTTCACCTTAACTTGAAAAAAAGAATAAGAAGAAAAGAAAAAAGGGAAAAGAAAAAAAACCTCCAGGAGCCAAACACAACATGGTTTTGTAATAGTTGCCAGGGACCTGGGTCTAGGTAGAATAGCATTTGCAGCAATGGTAAAGGAGGAGGAGGCCAGGTGGTTTATATTATAAAAATAACATTCTGACCCACCATGTGCATGAAACGTTTCTTTCAGTTGACAGGAACTGGGTGAGATTTCCCTGAAAATTGGACTCCCAGACCAGCCCCTCCCCCACACCTAGCAAAGACCATCCCCCCGACGCCCCACCCACCCCCTACCCCCATCCCCATTCCCAGCACACACAGAGCTCCAAATTGTTCCCAATGTATTTACAGCCAGCCTGACCTACAGGGGAAGAGACACCATATTAACTTGGGTGATTGAGTCTTAACGGTTGCCCTTTTCTTCATCACCATCTGGGAAGGGGGAAAAAAAAGCTAATATATCTACAATTAGATAAATTGGAACACATGCACATGTTCATGCTTAGACCAGGGCAGTCAAGGTCTTAAAGAACTGAGAGGGGGACAATTAGCATCAGGGCCTGGTTGGTGTGGCATTCTGTGTGCTGATGGCTTGCTGTCAGGATGGAACCAAGGTGTTGGTGACACTGCCCAGAGCTGGCAGGCCGTACACGCAAACTCTGCAAGTCACTTGCTGAGACTTGGACTCTGAGTCACACCAGCAAATGCCCCCCACCACCTGAATGACAGGCTTGACAGCCTAAAGAATCTGGGCAAGAATTCTCACCTCACACAGAGTCCGTTTATTTGGTTTTGCCACCTGCAAAGTCCCAGCTTGGGAGAGCCCCTTGGGTCCAACATGCTATTGAGCAAATGCCACTAAATAACACTGATCTGCTGTTGGCCCCAGAGAAGACGGCGTCTTCAGCTTTGAGTCTACATGTAGACACAGTCTGTCAAATGTATAATACATGACGGGTCTTTTTCAAAAAACCTGCTCCTAACCAACCACTTTTCAGCTCCTCAGCTACCACCGGTAGGCACAGAGTAAAGTGTACCTAACTTGATTTGGGATCTGCACACTTATTTTTCTTGATGTCTTTAAAATGCAAATGTGAAAAATTCTAAAAAGTCTATTGTTTAAGATGGAGAAAAGTCACTTATATTGATATCTTTTCACAGACTTTCTTTTGAAAGCCCTATAGTTGGGGTGTATGGACAGAAAAATATTAGTATCCAGAAATAGTCACTCAATACATGTTCTAATACAAAGCATGGGAAAAACTGTTAATAAAATGAGGAATACTAGGAAAGTTAATATTCAGAGTATAAACTGTGTCATCCTGGCTGGAAAATGTTTCTGTGAGTAGTAATGCACTTATAATAATTTCAATTTTTATTGTTATCAATAATTAACAATAAAACTAATATCTTATTGGGCATTTCTATGCTTACAATATGTACATGACTGCTAAAATTTTATTTCAATGAATTTCAAAAATTTCTGTACATCCTAAAAAATGGACTAACTACTATTTTATTTCAGGACAGCCCATTGACCCACAAATAAATCTTGGTTTAATTTTTCTGTTGTATAGTATGACACATGGAAAATTATCATGAAGAAATAAGAACTGCTGAGTAAAAAGGAATATTGAGACTTAAGTTAGAAGTGCCTATAGACTTCCTAAAGGCTTAATTTTAGAAGAACAGTCATAAATGATTTTTTTTTTCAACCTGAATCCTGCTGTCCCTAACTTTTGTGTAAAAGTAATTTCTCTAGTAAGAAATTAGGCTGTTTCATGTTAGCAGAGGTGGATTTACTATTGCAATATTGAGATTCATAATGACATGTATGGACTTCCCTGGTGGCCCAGACGGTTGTATTTGGTTTGGCCCCTGCCCAACAGCCCCTGACACCCCTAGGATTTCCTAAGTGATAAGAGTGATAAAGGTATCTTTTAGTATTCATAACAAATAAAGGGTTATACCACACCTGAGTTTATGTTAATGAAGTGGCTTTGGGGGAAGCTCCTAGTGATGGGGCCTGGTTGCTAGGAGAATCAGCCATTTGATGAGAAGTTTAGAATTTTCAGCCCCAACCTCTGATCTGATAAGGGAGACGAGCTACAGATTGATTTATGCACCTACCAGTGGCCAAAGATTTCATCAATCACGCTTATGTTATGAAGACTCCATACAAGTCCTAAATGGTGGGATTCAGAGAGCTTCTAGGTTGGTGGTGCTGGGAGAAGGTGTAGAAGCTTGGAGTCCTTCCACACACACCTCGCTCTATGCATCTTTCTCTGACTGTTTCTGAGTTGTATCCTTTTATAACAAATCAATAATCTATAACTAATTTTTATGAGTTTTCTGAACTGTTCTAGCAAATGATGGATGCTGAGGAAGGACTTGTAGGAATCTGTCATTTTTAGCAGTTTGGTTAGAAACACAGGGAACAGCCTGGACTTGTGTGATTGGTGTCTGAAGGGGGGTCATCTGGTAGATGAGATGGCTTTAGACAGAGCCATCTATGGAATCTGATGCTATCTCCAGGTGGACAGTTTCAGAATTGAGTTAAACTGTAGCATACCCAACCTAGACAGCATATTAAAAAGCAGAGACATCAGTTTGTCAACAAAGGTCCATCTAGTCAAGGCTATGGTTTTTCCAGTGGTCATGTATGGATGTGAGATTTGGACCGAAGAATTGATGCTTTTGAACTGTGGTGTTGGAGAAGACTCTTGAGGGTCCCTCGGACTGCAAGAAGATCCAACCAGTCTATCCTAGAGGAGACCAGTCCTGGGTGAAAATTGGAAGGACTGATGTTGAAGCTGAAACTCCAATACTTTGACCACCTGATGCGAAGAGCTGACTCATTGGAAAAGACCCTGATGCTGGGAAAGATTGAGGGCAGGCAGAGAAGGGGACGACAGAGGATGAGATGGTTAGATGGCATCACCGACTCAATGGACATGAGTTTGAGTGGACTCCAGGAGTTGGTGATGGACAGGGAGGCCTGTGGTTCATGGGGTCTCAAAGAGTCGGACGCGACTGAGCAACTGAACTAAACTGAACGGTAGCATACCCAGCTGGCATAAGAGAATTAGTTGGTGTGAAGGGGAAAACCCCACATGTGGTGGTGACCAGGGGCTGTTCTCCCTCTTGACCATGAAGCCAGTGAGACTTCTGCTGCACAGGTGACTTCAAACTCACAGGCCAGTTTTTAAAATGTGTGATTTCTTATTGTTTTTCTCATACAAAATCCCTCAAACTGGGTAAGCTTCAGGTCCCACACAAAACCTGGTTCTGCCTCTGCTGATTAGAAATGAGACAGAACGGACAGAAGCTAGAGCAACATTCCTCTAAGGATAGTCCTGGATCCACCTGCCTCAGAATCACCTGGGAAGCTTGTTAAAATGCAGACCCCCACTGCGGTCCATCTAAAGAGACTCTGACTGGGAATGTGCATGAAAACTAAAGGTTTCGAATTTTTGGTTTGGACTGATGGCTGAGGCTTAGCAATGGTCTTTATAACATACCCTGTGGGCTCCTAGTAGCTTGTCAATGATCTCACATCCAAAATAAAATAAAGAGCCAGAAGGAGCTGGTCTTGGGAGAATTTCTCATCCGGTGGAGCCGGAGAAGTTTAATCTAAATGACTTTTTGCTCTTCAAGGGTTACCAAATATATCTTAAAGTTGTTGAGGTAAAACCCTTAAAATTTGTGTGGTAAAACTCTCAAGTCTCTTGGCTCCATTCTTAACCAAGGGAACAATTCCAGACAGCACAAGAAAATTCTAACAGGGGCTGACAGTTGATCTCCTGTTCTAATCACAGCTGGTCTTTCTCCATTTTCCTTCTCCCTATGGTCCAGGTGAAGAAAAGAACCAAAAGGACATAGGAGAGAAGATGATATTAATATAATTGTTAGCACATGCCTTCATCACTGAGGACAGTTTCTTGAGACACTACACTGCTTCTCCCTTGGCCTTTTCTTTTTAAAGAAGTTGAGTTCATCATGTGGGGATGGGAGGAGATATTCTTGGAATCTTATGTCAGAACAATCCACGGAGTACCAAGTATTTAGCTTGGGCTAAAGTATGACTTCCCTGGTGGCTCAGACGGTAAAGCATCTGCCTACAATGCAGGAGACCTGGGTTCGATCCCTGGGTTGGGAAGATCTCCTGGAGAAGGAAATGGCAACCCATGCCAGTACTCTTGCTTGGAAAATCCCATGGACAGAGGAGCCTGGTAGGCTACAGTCCATGGGGTCACAAAGAGTCAGACGGAACTGAGCTACTTCACTCACTCACTCAAAGTACTATCTATACTGATTTGGGGAATGCTGGGAGACTTTAGCCAAATTATATCTCTTCTCTATTCCAAGGTGGGTGACCATTTCTGTGACAAGCAGTATAGTGTTGTGGTTAAAAATCTGGGCTTTTAAGTCTGACAGACAGGGGGTTTAATCCTGCTTTGATAATTTTTTAAGTTGTATGACTTTGGGCTATATAACCTCTGTTTTCTCAAGGGAAAAGTAAAGATCACAATAAAATAAACCTTACAGGATTGTGGTGATAACTAAATGTGACAATCGACATAAAACACTTAGCTTGTGCATGCGTGCCAAGTCACTTCAGTCGTGTTCAACTCTTTGGGACTCTGTGAGCTATAGCCTGCCAGGCTCCTCTGTCCATGAGATTTCCTAGGCAAGAATATTGGAGTGGGTTGCCATTTCTTCCTCCAGGGGATCTTCCGGACCCAGGGATCAAACCCATGTCTCTTATGTCTCCTGCATTGGTAGGTGGGTTCTTACCACTAGCACCACCTGGAACAGCTTAGCTCAGCACCCAGCAACAAGGATTACTATTAGTGAGCTCTGCCTCAAGGAAATGGCAACCCACTCCAGTATTCTTGCCTGGAAAATCCCATGGACAGAGGAGCCTGGCAGACTACAGTCCATGGGATTGCAAAGAGTAGGACACGACTGAGCAACTAAGACAGACAGACCTCAAGGGTGGGCTGAAGAAGTTCCCAATTACCTGATGGGAGCAAAGCTTCTGTGTTAGCTATCTGTGGCTGGGTAACAGATTGCCACAGAACTTCTCATTGTCTCACTCTGAGGATCAGGGATCTGGAAGCCGCTTAGTTGGGTAGTTCTGACCCAGGGTCTCCCAGAGGTTGCAGTCAAGCCTGGAGCCACAGACATCTAAAGGCATGATGGAGTCTGGAGGATCAGCTTCCAATCTCCCTCAGAAGGCTCTTGGCAGTAGGAATTAGTTAGATCCTTAGCATATGTACCTTTCAGTTGGACTACTCACAACACAGCAGCTGACTCTTCTAGAGAGAAAGCAAGAGTGACCAGGAAGGACCACAGTGCCTTTTATAACCTAATATCAAATGTGACGTACCATAGCTTCTGCCGTATTCTGTTGGTTACACAGACCAACCCTGTACAGTATGGGAGGGGACTGTACAAGTGTGTGAATACCAGGAGGCAGAGATCGCTGGGTGTTTTCTCAGAGGCTGGCTACCCCCACCTTTAAATAGTTTTCCTGAGCAATGCCGCAGATGCTCTTTTTTTTTTTTTTTTTGGCTTTAATTTTAGAGCTGAGAGGCTTTGAAATGATTATAGTTGTTTATAATCTACCGGCAAATGAAAGACATCCAAGCATCAAGATAAATGTCTGAGTGGGGTCTTCTGGCCACTTGAAAGACACGTGGCTCCACATGCTAAAGAAATCCACAGCTGACTTTGGTAAGATCTTGACTATTAAATATTCCAGCCCTGCACTTTCACGAAGTGCAAAGGACAGAAGTTGTCTCTCTGTGTTAACAAGTAAGAATGGTTAGCGGAGAAGTCATGGTTTACAAATCTGTATTTATGACTGGGGTCTGGCTGACAAACAGCAAGAATAAACCATACAACCTGGGGAGTCCAATTCCAGCAGGAAGTTGCTTTGAAATAACATCATACTTCATTCACTCCCCAAATGATGTCTTTGACGACCAGTTTGGACACATCAATAAAACGTCCTGTCACTTACCATATTTTATTTTCTTGCAGCATTTCCCACTGTTTGATGGTAACTCTCACAGTGCATGTTCTTACAGCAGAATCCACACTCTGATTTAGATTTGCCAAGTAGATTGATTTTGGCCAAATTTCCTGTCCAAACACAGGTCCTTACAGTTTGAGAGTTCCCACTAAAAGACTGCTAAAGAAAAATATGCAGTTTTACTGGCTCGGATTTGTAGCTCCAAAATTTAAAAGAAAGCGGCTGGTTAACATTACAGACATTTTGAAGTACTTGTCTTTCAGAAATGCAAAGAACAATAGCAAGGAAAGCCTTTGATCGCTCAGAATTTATTTTATTTTATTTTATGTACTTATTAATTGGTACACTTTCTCCCCCATTTTAACCAAAGATTCTGTACATTGAAACCATAAAATAAGTAAAGACATGTGTCTTCTTTAAAAATCTTGATACTGGTTAAGTCTCAGCGTCCTTTTCTGTGCTTTCTGGGTAAAGGCTTTCTCTGTTCTCTCAGCCCTGCAACACTTTGATCTCAGAAGCAGTGCCATTTGGTTGTAAATGTATGTGGCGCCTTTGATCTAGTACTTAGCTGGTCTTATTTAAAATAGATAGCTTCTTTTATCTAAGTCGTGTTTACTAGGTCTCACTCTATGAAAGATGGTTTAAATTGCTGTTATTTAGATAGAAAGTTATATAAAGTTTCGTAAGAGTGCCCAGATCTGAATCTAATTCTCTAAATTTTAAAACCCCAACGGCATTATTATATGTTTCATACAGCAAATTCTTATTAAAATGAGCTGCTTTTACAGATGTCAGGTAATATTTGCAAAAACTCTGTTTGGTTTTTAACAGGGAACTGATTTTCCAAAGAATAATAAACATATCCTACACTCGGGCAAAACTAGTACTCTCAGAGCGCCTGAACTAAAAGGCCAGTTTTCCCCTCTGCAATTCACATATTAGTATATTTTTCTATTACTGGATTATGAATACAATAAAGGGTATATTGAAATGGGACTATTTAAAATTAATAAGGATAAGTGTAAATCTTAAATTCTCTTTAAGAGGATTTCTTTAATACTTTGTCAGTCACTTTAGTGATGGGTGCTTTCAATTTCCTAGGCTATATTCAATTATTCATTCAACAAACTATGTTGCAGGTGCAAAGACAGAGAGCTGATTAAGTCAAAGACTCCAGCCTTAGGTTGCTCACAGCCTGGGGCTGAGCGGCAGAGCGCTAGTAGACAATTACACTTCAGTGTGGTGTGTCCCTCTTATGGATGCTGGTCCTCCCAGCCTGCAATGGGAGTGGTCAGGGAAAGTTTCCTGGAAGAGGTGGTACCCAAGCTTTAATGAAAGACTACTGACTCAGAATTCAGTATCCTGTAAATTTCCAGCCAAATCCATAATTGCAAAGACACCTCTCCCAGTCTCCACACCCCTGGTTTAATGCAGGTGGCCTAAACCTTGAGAGAGGTTTAAAGCTTAAAGGGCTTTGGTGCCTGAAGCTACCTGAAAGGCTTATAGATTGCCATCCAACACCAAAGAGAAAAAGCCCAAACCATCTTTCACAGAAGCCACTTGGTCCTAACCTGAAGGTTAAAACAACATAAGCCTGAGGTACTCTCATAGAGTGTTACCACATTCTGGGTATTTTCAGTGCTTTCTCTATATTAATGAATTGAGCCTATCCTCAACCCTACAACACAGGGACCCACTATTATTCCCATTTAGAGGGGAGGAAATTGAAGCATAGAAAGACAAGTTTGTCCCTGGTTTTTCAACTCGTAAGTTCCAGAGTTGGAATCAGAACCCAAGGAGTCTGACTCCAGAATATACGTTTTTAATTATTATGTTAAACATGTCTCCCATTTTCCTTCGTTCCTTACTTTGTTTTCTCTGAAATAAAGATTTGAGGAGGGCCCTGGTAATGAGTGCAATCACTGAGCACAGAACAGTTGCCATTATTACTTTTGTTATTATTTATTAACAGAGTGTGAAAGCCTCTCGTACATAGTAGGCATTCAGTGACTGTGAAATCAGACTAAAACATTTGAAGACTAACCAAGACATTTGCATGGGCTCTGGGGCTGCAAGAAAGTCTGCACGACCATCAAGGGGATTAGCAATGGCAATGGAAGAATAGATGCAGACAGTGAATGTATAAATAGAAATAAGTGTCCAGAGACCCATTGAGTTGGGGCGAAATGATGAGATGCCAGATTCTTTAATGACTCCTTTTCTCCTTCCCTTCTTAAGTGCTGCTTAAGTAGAGCTGAGGCCAGGCGGGATGCAGCTAAAGTGGCCCTAATCAACTCCCTCTTCAACGAGCTGCCCTCTCGCCGAATCACCAAGGAATTCATTATGGAGAGTGTGCAGGAAGCAGTTGCCTCCACCAGTGTGAGTACCCACCAGGGAAGGGGGAGCTGGCTATACTGAGAGTACTGAGGCCTTTGAATCTTAGGAGATGCTAATGTGTACAAGTTCTTTAAGAACTGTGCAGGTTTGTTTTTTTTTTCCCCCATTAAATCATTAATTTTCAGCAAAAAGAGCACTTAGATTGAAAATCATGATATTGGGGCTGTCTCCCTATCCATGTCTCAGCAAGATTCTTTAGCCTTCCTGGATCACAATTAATCAAGCTGTCTATCAAAGTGGATCGAATTATCCATCTCGATTTGTTTATTTGGGTGTTTGCTGTTTGAGGAGCACTGATTCTTTTAGGGCCTGAGGATGCATGCAGTTGAATACCGCTTTAACCTAGACATAAAGTTCAGTTTTTCCCAAACTTGACTAATCATAAAAATTTTCTGAAGCGCTTGTTAAAAGTGCCAATTCCCCAGCCAGCGTGAGGTCCTGCAATCTGTGTTTTTAAGGAAATACTAACTGCTTGAAGTGAAGTGAAATGAACGTCATTCAGTTGTGTGTGACTCTTGGCAACCCCATGGACTCTACAGTCCATGGAATTCTCCAGTATTCTGGAGAATACTGGAGTGGGTAGCCTTTCCCTTCTCCAGGGGAATCTTCCCTACCCAGGGATCGAACCCAGGTCTCCCACATTGCAGCTAGATTCTTTACCAGCTGAGCCACAAGGGAAACCCACTAACTGCTTAGCTAAGAGAAAAGCTGTATGCCTAATATTTGTTAGATGTTAGAGTTATCACACTAAATATCGATTATTTTATTCCGAGAGCTCTGGAAATTTCTGTAATAGATGTAATTAAATGCAAAGTGCTTTGAGAGCCAAACTATGTCTTAGAAATTCAGACAGGACATTTTGTCGCCAATCTAGGAGTAGATTATTTGCCCCATGTATTATTTGGCGGTCCTGATCCTTGTACCTCCAAACTATAAATCATTTTCACCACGGAGGAAGCCTTGGGTCTCACCTGGGGCAGGCGTCTCCCTTTGTGTCCTTAAAGTGCAGAAACCAAAGGGCATTACCAAAGAGATAAGCTACCTCCTGCTTCGCCTTTAGCATGGATCAACCCTATCTGAGACTTTCATTCCCTTATTCCCTTAACCTGACTATGCAAGTCAAGGTTCTGTCATTCTGGAGAAGCTACTGATAAGGAAGATGATATTATCCCACCAGCTGTGACCTTTTTTACTGCCTTCCCCCTCTTAAATGGTCTTATCACACAGAGAAGCGATGAGGGGGCAGCGGCAGAGACTGAGAGTGGTTGTCCTGGCAGAGAGACTTCAGGGAGCTCTGGTCTGTCTCTGCTCTGAGGATGAAAGGAAGCCTTTATTTTTCTGCCCTGTAAATTTCAAGTGCCTTTGAGGAGAAGTTAGGAAAATGATGCCTGATTTATATGTGTGGAATTTACTCAGGAGCAGGGAGGGGTCCTCAGTGTAAATGTAATTTATCATTTTTTTCATGGAAATTTCTAAGGAAGGAGAATATATATGGTTCATAGGCTTCTGGATGGATTTCCTCTGGGATATTTAAAAAGCCAACATAAATATTTCGGCAGTAGTGTGTTAATGTTATTGCATTCAAAAGCTATAAATTTGCGGGTATCTGATGCTGGCAGTTGTTTGTTCAGTCTTACAAAGCCATTGCCCACCTTCTCAGGAATCCAAGGCCATGGGATATTGAAGGGCAGGCCCCAGTGCCATTCCAGAGCTCATGTTAGCTTTTTTTATTGCCACTCCCCATAACCAAATATTAAAGGGGAATTTCATTTTTCCCCATCACCCACCCACCTTGTTTCTTAAAGATTAAGTGGTCCAGAATTGAAAAAATATAAACCAAGATCCATGTCTCCAAGTTGAACACCAGCCTATTATGAAAAGCTCCCACTGAGAATCACGGTGGTCAAACATCAACGTGAATCAGCCACAGGTGTACATATGTCCCCTCTCTCTTGAACCTTCAAATTAAAAAAAAATAAATTTTTTAAAAAAAGAATCATGGTGGTAAAATATGAATGGTCCATACAACTGGAAAATTTTTTCCCTGTTAATTACATAATTTGCTTGGTGATCATAAGAATCTTATGACGCAAGTCAGCATTTCAAGATTTCAATAATGGATGAAAACAGCCTCGAAGGGCAACCATTCATTCAGTTCAGTTCAGTTCAGTTCAGTTCAGTCGCTCAGTCACAACTGACTCTTTGCGACTCCATGAACCACAGCATGCCAGGCCTCCCTGTCCATCACCAACTACCAGAGTCTACCCAAACCCATGTCCATTGAGTCGGTGATGCCATCCAACCATCTCATCCTCTGTCGTCCCCTTCTCCTCCGGCCCTCAATCTTTCCCAGCCTCAGGGTCTTTTCCAATGAGTCAGCTCTTCACAGAGTTGCAGCTTTAACATCATTCCTTCCAAAGAACACCCAGGACTGATCCCCTTTAGAATGGACTGGTTGGATCTTCTTGAAGTGCAAGGGACTCTCCAGAGTCTTCTCCAACACCACAGTTCAAAAGTATCAATTCTTCAGCACTCAGGCCTCTTTACAGTCCAACTCTCACATCCATACATGACTGCTGGAAAAACCATAGCCTTGATTAGATGGACCTTTGTTGACAAAGTGATGTCTCTGCTTTTTAATATGCTGTCTACATTGGTCATAACTTTCCTTCCCAGGAGTAGGCGTCTTTTAATTTCATGGCTGCTCATTAGGGAGGCATTAATGCCACTACCAACAAAAACTCTATAGAGATGTGGCAATTTCTACTTTAGTATAATTATTCTTTTTGAGTATATAATCAGTTAACATTCTAATGAAAAGCTAGATTCAAATTGACTTCAAAATCCTCTTCACTTAGAGATGGTGAGATTAAGGCTTTTATCCCCAATCAGCTGGAGATGGTTGTAAGGTGCACACCTGAAGGGTTTAGAACCACAGGAGTTTCACCGTGGGGCCACAGGATTCATTCATGACCCCCAAAGAGGAGGAGGAAACATCCGTGATGCTCTCCTTTTCTGCTTCCTTCCCAAGGGCACTTTGGATGATGCAGACGACCCAAGCACCAGCGTCGGAGCCTATCACTACATGCTGGAGTCAAACATGGGGAAGACCATGCTGGAGTTTCAGGTGCCCGCCGCATGTTTATTTTGCTACACAGTCCCTAGAAGCCTGGGGGAATGCCAGTCTTATCACAAACAGCTCTTCGTTTATTTTGGTCATTTTAATTTAACCCTCTTAGGATCCAGCACTATAACTCTGTTTTAGCAGCACTGCAGTAGGCTAAAACAAACAAGTCAACAAGGCACAATCTGTGCTTCTTCAAAGAAAGTAGAAGACTTAAGCTAAGAAACAGGTAGGGAACATTACCATCTTATGACCCTAATAACACTTTACCAGCTTTTCAGTATAAAGCTCCCCTTTAAATCAAATCAAACAGCTTGAAATACTGGTCATGACCATTTGGTTCTTAATTTTCAGAAGTTATAGATGAAGGTGACTGCATGTATGTTAACAATTTCCCCATCTGTTATGATATTTTTGGTAAACAAGATCTGCCATCTCCTATCATTAAGTAAATAAAAACATTTAGCAAGCTCTAGCTGTTTTCATTCCACTGCTGACAAGCAATAATAGAGCTAAGGAACTATATTACCTGCTATTTGTAAATTAATTATATTAGTAGTAAGAAGAAGAAGATGAGCTTACACTCATTGGATGCTTACATTGTCTGGCACTGTGCTAAGCATTTAACAAGTCTTACCTTAATTTAACCTTTACAATAAACGTATGAGTATTTATTATACCCATATCATCATTGAAGGAAGTATGACATACAGCTTAGTAAATGGCACAGCCTGGGTTCAGACCCAGGCAGTCTGATTTCTGAGTTCATATTTTGACTATTATCCTATATTGGGCTCGACAGACAAAAATTCAATAGTGGTTGAGAATGAAAAGTATGCTCTCTAAAAAACTAAATTTGAATACAGTTGACCATCCATATACATCAATGCTACTAAGAATCAATATGCAGTGTTATAATAAGGAGACTTTACTTCCAAGATTTCTATTATTTTAGGTTAGATTCCAAGAAGAAATCAGAATATAAAGTTTTATGGACAAAAATGTTCATCGTGGTATAATTTACAGTGGTGGTATAGCTGAATCCTAAAGCCAGCTTTCAAATACCATCTTTGGTACCTTTCAAATTCTTTTCCTGATTACAGTGCCACAGCCACTTACTTCTCAGCTGGATATGTCCATCCTGCCCATTTTAAAATTCATTAATTTCACTCACCACTCTCTTATTTGATTGAAGCAAAAATGCTCTTTTCTCATCCTTTCCTAGGAAGATCTCAGTCATCCAGATTTCTCCTTAAGCAGTTGTGGTCTCACTGACCTTTGATGTTGCTTGTCTTGATTTGCAAAAGACCTTGAAGCTCACCTTCTGGTATAGACAGCGGCTTGCAGCAGCCAGTGGTTCTCAGCCCAGGCTGGGGAGTGGGTTCGGCTGCTCACCTCTGAATCTGTTTTCTCATTTGTACATAAATCAGGAAGAATAATAGTAGCAGTAATAGCAGTGCTACCTCACTGTGCCATTGTGGAGATTAAACGAGACTGCATAGGGAGTTCAGAACGGCTCCTGGTATATGGTAAATTCTCATTAAAAAAATGACAACTGATAGATATATATTTCTGAAGAAGGCCTGCTTTACTTGAAATGCCAGAGGCTCCCAGATGGACTCCTCCAACAGCTTTATCTAACTTAAGTCTCCAGAAGAGGACAAAGTAGCTTCCCAGCAATAAATGCTTCAGGGCCCTGGGTCTCCTGCATTGCAGGCAGATTCTTTGCCAACTGAGCTATAGGGGAAGCCCTGCTATAGAATACCAGAGTGAAACTGGCAAGTCATTTTTTATATCCCATAACAATCTAAAGTCAAACAGAGAAAACATAAAAAGGGAAGCGCATGACACAAGAGAAGGAACACGAACTAAAAAAAATCATACAGATCCAAGAGCCAAGCCTGTTCTACTGCTTGTCACCTGTGAACTCAGCCATTCTGAGACTCAGTTTTTCTCATCTACAAAATAAGAATCATGATGTCCATTGTGTAGACTTTTTGTGGGACTTATACAATGTGACATTTATAAAGCATTTAGCACAATGATGCCCTAAGAAAGAAATCATTTATTTTAATTTCTCCTCTCTCCCTGACAGAAAAATATTGTACTTTTTTTTTTTCTTACAGAATGAATGTTGCCTGGCCAAGAACGTGGTAGCTTGTATAGGATTTAGTAACTGTTTTCAGAACAATTAAGAATGATTTTTTTTTTAATGCAGTGGGTTAGTCTGCCAAATATAGGGAAGGCAAAAAAAATTTTTTTTAATTTTTAAATTCTGTCCAAGTACTATGAAAGGCTGTACTCAACCTTCTTTTAGTAATACTTTTTTTTTAATTGCCTTACTATGGGCTGCATGTTTTCTGTGTGGTCTGCGTAGTAAGGTATTTAAGAATGTGAAATAATAATTTGACTCATATTGTGGAAATGCTTCATAAATTCTCATAAAGGAGGCTGGGTGCCCGATGCAGGAAAAATCCAAACTCCCTCCTCCCAGTAGGGATGCTGGCAACCCACAGGGAGGGCCATGAAGTACATCCCTCTTCCTTCCTCCAGCCCCAGGCTGCCTGCTGGTTTCCTACACATTCCTCCGGGGCCTGGGTTAAATGCATCAACTTGTTTCTGCTCATAATGGGAACTGACCACAGGCCCGGGCTGTTTGCAGTCCACACAGCAATTCAGTCCCCGCGGTGGGTAATAGATGTGCGTTTGTATCTAGCTATGGATGACTATACAGCCTAAAGACAAGACTGGCGTCTCCTGACTGCCCTCGGGCTTTCCAGGGGGGCCGTTAAGCGGCAAGAGCTCAGAAGAAACCTGATAGGTTTCTGCTTACCTTCACTTCATGCGCGGGAGGCTGGGGTGCCTGTTTAAGGTAGCCTTGCCTCTCTCCGTAGAGAAAACTGCCTCTTGTTTGCAGGGGTGGGATGGCGGAGGCTCTAGCCACTGGGTCTTGTCAAGGTCAGATTCAAGGCAGACTTTGACTGAAGCTGGTTAATATATTTATTCTGAAGCCTAATGCAATCCAAAGATGAGCTGTTTATTTACATCTTTGCTAAATTCTCCAGGTTGCCTTTTAAAACCTCATCCCATAAACAAATTTCCTCTTAAATCCATTCTCTTGGGTGGGGAGATGGTGCCCACCTGCTTTTCAAGTTCTCCATTTACACTGTTTGTTTTTCTTATTCCTGATGAATCACAGAACCAAGCCAGTCTCCCAGACAGAGTTCCAGAGAGAAGCAGTGTTCATTTTCTCCCTGCGAAGTAGCTGGGAGGCCACACATTGTTTCTCGTAGGAGGCAACACCAGGAAGCTCTGTGAGGACAGACCCCAGTCGTTGGTTTAGATTTAATGATGACAACATGAACCAGAAAAGCTGTAGAATGAAAGCTACAACTGCAATGTTCCTAAAGAGAAAGAAAACACAGGACTCAATTCACCATTTGATTTCGGATTTACTTATGGGGGCTCCCTGTGGCTCAGACAGTAAAGAATCTGCCTGCAGTGCAGGAGACCCAGTTTCGATCTCTGGGTCAGGAAGATCCCCTGGAGAAGGAAATAGCTTTCCACTCCAGGAGTCTAGCCTGGAGAATTCCATGGATAGAGGAGCCTGGTGGGCTACAGTCTATGGGTCACAAAGAGTCAGACACAACTGAGCAACTAATACTTAGTAAAGGGAACTGGCTACATAATTTATGGTGCCTGGTGCAAAATGAAAGTTTAAGCCTTTTGTTCCAAAATTGCTATGAATTTAAAGATAGCAAAGCACTAAACCAAGCTCAAAGCCTGTGTGACTGCACAGATCACAAGCTTGTGAAACTGCCCTAGTCCCTGAGACAAGATCCCCAGAACAGCCCAGACTAGGGTAAGAAGAGTCAAGCATTCAACTGGGGTACAAAATTTGAAGGAGCAACAAAAATTTCAGTAATCAAGGCAAATAATATTATAATGCAATACATTTAAAACTCAAACATGCAAAAATCTATGACAAATGCAACATCCAAATTTTAAATAAAGATAAGATTTTAAATAAAAGACCCTGAACTTGTACGACTCACCTTAAGTCTTGCTTCACTCACCTGGCCCTAGTCTCAACCCCACCTCTAGGCCAGCTTCTTGTTTATCTGTAAGCCCATGTAGAGAAGCCAGGCTTCTATGTCAGCCTACGTTACAAACACAGCTCAAAGACTTCAGTGAGGAAGAAGCAGGACAGATAGCCCACCAAACAGACTTCATTCAAAATGATGGGGCTTCAACAAGTAGAAAACAAGGCTGAGAAGACCAGGCAGTGAGGTTTCATGGGAAAACTGGGAAGTGAGTCCTCACAGAAGCCCACAGCCACCCTCTCCTTGCCAGTCTTTCATAATGCAAGGATTTCCAATGGCATCAATGATAAGCACGCAAGGATTTCCTGGGGTTGAGCCAGGGTTCACACAGCTTCAGGAAGATCTGAAGATAGCGAACTTGGTCAGTTCAGGTCAGTTCAGTTCAGTCGCTCAGTCGTGTCCGACCCTTTGTAACCTCATGGACTGCAGCGCACTAGGTCTCCCTGTCTATCACCAACTCCAAACCAATGTCCATTGAGTCGGTGATGCCATCCAACCATCCCATCCTCTATCGTCCCCTTCTTCTCCCGCCTTCAATCTTTCCCAGCATCAGGGTCTTTTCAAATGAGTCAGCTCTTCACATCAGGTGGCCAAAGTATTGGAGTTGCAGCTTCAACATCAGTCCTTCCAATGAATACTCAGGACTGATTTCCCTTAGGATGGATTGGTTGGGTCTCCTTGCAGTCCAAGGGACTCTCAAGAGTCTTCTCCAACACCACAGTTCAAAAGCATCAATTCTTGGTCATGTGATGGGAAATAAAGAAGTGGGACAGGGAGAATGTGGAAATATCTCAGTAGACTTCATAGGACGATGGTAAGGTCTGTTATCTCCAGAGAGGAGGGCAAGCACTGCAGATCAGGACACAAAGTAAGAAGGTAGAAAGAAGGTTACCTTTCCTGGGGGCTTTAGGAACAAGAGCCGCAGGGAAGAAGAGGCAGTTGTGTTACTGCAGAGGGAACAACTGCTTGATGATAGGATAGAAATTTAGACAAACCAGAGGGGGTGAGGAGGATAATCCTCCTCCTGCAGGCGAAAACAGTCCAAGTCTCAGTGGGGAAGTTTTATAACAGGGGTAGGTTACCAAGGGATATGAGAAAGATTTCCAGTTCTGTTCACAGAATTGTGGGTTCCACAGTGTTAGGAGGGTTGCTGAGTGACACAACAGAAATTTATCTGGATGTGGGGCTTGGCTCATAAATAAGAATGAAAGCTTAGAGGACATTGGAGGAAAAATATATTATGAAGGTGACAGTTATCAGAGGATGGAATTAAGAGCTCTGTTAGCAATAGGTTGTTTCTCAAACTGGGCCACACAGATGCAAGGACGATGCCAGGAGGGTTGCTGAAGTCACAAAATAAACTCAATACCTCTTTCTGGGTTGTCGACATTACGTGAAGATCGCAGGATAAGGAAAGGAGTGGAGTGGCATTCATTTTCCGCTTTAAGGAAATGGACATATACAATAAAATGCAAAATTTAAGAGGAGTCTTACAATAAAACATGTGTCAATATTGTCCCTCCTGTAACACCATGGAGATTACTTCATATCAGAACCTAAAGAGCATTCCTATCCTCTTTTTTATGTCTGCAAAGCATTCGGTGAGTAGGCCTGAGGGTATAGCAAGGAGGGCAACACAAGTTTGCCTTCCTCAGCCACTGGGGTTATCTTGATAAAAGACACTGTGGTCGGAGCCAGATTAGATTATGGATTTGGTTAGGGAACAAAAGATTCTCACTTTCCCAAAGTAGCACAGTGATGTGGCAGAGTAGAAATCTGGATGGGGGCAGAGAGAAGTGGAGAGGAGTCACAAGAGGGGTGAGTTCCCCTGGCACTGGATCCAGGGCCCTGGGCAGACATGCGGTCAGTGTGGCTCAGCTGGTGTCCATGTTATATTTTAATTAATGGAAGCACATGGCTTTGCCCTTACCAGAGTCTCTGCTCTTGGGCTTCCCTGATGGCTCAGACAGTATCTGCCTGCAATGTGGGAAACCCGAGTTTGATCCCTGGGTCGGGAACATCCCCTGGAGAAGGGAATGGCAACCCACTCCTGTGTTCTTGCCTGGAGAATTCCATGGAAAGAGGAATGGCGGGCTACCGTCCATAGGGTCGCAAAGAGTCAGATACAACTGAGCAACTAACAATGTGTGTTCTTGTGGTGCTTACCACGTAGTAATACATACACAAAATCCTAAACCGAAAAGAAGAAAAGCATTACATTCTAAGGGCAATTTAAACATGAGAATAGTGCTATTCAGACATGAGACATTTAGACATGAGAATATTTATTCTGATGATCTTATCTCTTTAAATTTTACCTCATAATTTTAAGGTAACTGTAATCTCAAACTGAGCTTATGTCTCCAGATTTCATAGTGAAAACGTTTTCCAGAGCAACCAGACATAAAGACAATAAAAGTCCACTTTTTTTTTTTGAATGGGCACAAGACATCTGTTCTAATGTTAAGCTTTCATAATTTGTCTCATGATCAGGAAGTTCCTTAACTGTACTGTTATTTTCCAATAGGTATGTGGCTGTGGTTTATACTACCACTAATCCACTGTTTCTCTGATCAAAAAAGAAAGGGAAAAAAAATGTAGATAACTTCAATGGAAGACTGCTAATCCTAATCATATTGGAAAAACAAAATCTTCAGTATGTTGAATACATGTTAGCTTAATACTCAGTATCATGCAGGGAAAGGATGATGCTGACAGAAAGGCTAAATGCTGTGCTCAGCCCTGGCCATTGGATGTGAAAACTGTGGGTGGCTTTAATGTCAATTCATCCTTATTGGTCATATTTTAAGGCATTTTCTTGACTGAATTTATAAACTCAGGGGTATTTTACAGTTTCTGTAGTTTCTCCATTATATGCTCTCTATATATTTTTTTGCCTGAATTTTTTAAAATTTAAATTATTTTCATATGGCATACTGTCACATGGTTCAAAGCTCAAAAGGTACAAACGAGTGTCAGAGGAAAGTCTCGCTTCATTTTTCTCCCAGAGGCGACTCATGTTCCCAGATTCTTTTGTATCTTGTCAGAAGTCTTCTAGGCATTTATAAGCAAATATTTATAGGCATCTTCTAATTCTTTTTTAATCAAATAGTAACATACAGTATACATGTTGGACACCTTGCTTTTAACAACACCTCACAGAGACTCTGCATTAGAACGAGAAAGCTTTCTCACCCTTTGTGATTGCGTTGTATTTGGTAGGATGACTGTGTTGTAAGGGAGAAAGAATCATTTTCTTTTTATTCTTCTGAATTCTTAGCTGAGACTCCTGTAATGAAAGACAGATTAGGAAGAGAAAAACAGAAGTACACCTCATGTATGTGTGAGAGATACCCAGGGAAAAATGAGGAGCTCCACAAGGTGGCTTAGAATTCAGGATTAAATACCATCTTACTACGGAAGGGAGAGGGGTATAGGCCTCTCGGGAAAGCGCATGTGAGCCTGCTCAGTTGCTCAGTCATGTCTGAATCTTTGCAGCCCATGGACTACAGCCCATCAGGCTCCACGTGGGTCCTCTGCCCGTGGGATTCCCCAGGCAAGCATACTTGAACGGGCAGCCATTTCCTCCTCCAGGGGATCTTCCCGACCCAGGGGTCGAACCTGTGTCTCTTAGGTCTCCTGCACTGGCAGACAGATCCTTTACAGCTGAGCCACCAGGGAAGCCCCTCAGCAGAAAGGAGGTCATCTTTAAGATGAATTGATCCTTAGAAGAATAGATAGCAGATAAGATAGTGACAAAGTTTGGCTGAGCATGGAGGGGACTTCAGTTTCTACTTCTGTGATGAGTCAGTATACCCTGGTTGATGAAACTTCTGGAGAAGGGAGTTATAACAATTAAGTTCCTTTTGGAGGATCTGTCTTTTGGGAGATAAGGGGAGTTCAGAGAAAGCCTCTTCCTCTGTTTGCGGTTTTTTAAGTAGTTACAGCTCAAAATAATCAAGATACCAAAGTTGCGTATTTGGGGGTGCTATATTCCGCTGCACTTCAGGATTTAACCATTCCTTCTTGTAACCATTTCATCTAAGCGTTCCTTTAAAAATGAACATTTAAAATATTGCCAGTCTCAGGCAATTTTCTTTAAACTGATGCAATGAATAGCCTTGCCTACACATTATTCGAAGATGTGCTGGTATATTTATATAACTTCCTGGGTGTAAAATTGTTACAGCATATGTGTTTACACTGTTGAGAAGTATTTGTCCGTTATTTAATAGTTCATGCCAAATGTAGATAAAACAGAGGAGGGAAGGAAAAACGCTCCGGAAGCCTCCGACTGTGGTATTTGAAAAGTCTCAAAGTGTTCTGACAGTACTGTATATTCCATTTTCCTGATATAGTTGGGAGTTAGAGTTTGGCAATCACTGAGGCACTTTCTTTCACATTTCTGCTTTGAGACTAATGACAAGCATTTGGGTTTTATAGGAGCTTATGACCATTTTCCAACTATTGCACTGGAACGGAAGCCTCAAAGCCCTTCGTGAAACAAAATGTTCCCGACAGGTGAGAGTTTACCAATAAAAAGCAGGTTTGTGTTGTATGGCATCTTCCACTAAGGTTCCTTTATCTGAATTTTTCTCTGTGTAGTACCTTATTTATTAAAAGCAGAGGATATATATACTGTGCTTAGTCACTCCATTGTGTCCGACTCTTTGAGACCCTCTGGACTATAGCCCACCAGGCTCATCTGTCCATGGGATTCTCCAGGCAAGAATACTGGAGTGGGTTGCCATGCCCTTCTCCAGGGGATCTTCCCAACCCAGGGATCAAACCCAGATCTCCCTCATTGCAGACAGATACTTCACTGTCTGAGCCACCAGGGAAGTATATGTATACTAACGTGTAAATTTATGTGCATTTATGTGCACATAACTATATGTGCACTATATATAAGTGTACTGCTGCTGCTGCTGCTAAGTCACTTCAGTCGTGTCCAACTCTGTTCGACCCCATAGACGGCAGCCCACTGGGCTCCCCTGTCCCTGGGATTCTCCAGGCAAGAACACTGGAGTGGGTTGCCATTTCCTTCTCCAATGCATGAAAGTGACAAGTGAAAGTGAAGTCGCTTAGTCGTGCCCGACCCTCAGCGACCCCATAGACTGCAGCCTTCCAGGCTCCTTCGTCCATGGGATTTTCCAGGCAGGAGTACTGGAGTGGGGTGCCATTGCCTTCTCCGATAAGTGTACTAACATATATATATATGTATATATATATCTGATATCTCTATCTGATCTCTCTCTGATATATCCATCTAGATTTAGATCTAGATATATCAGTCCAGTTGCATCAGGGACTGACCACATACACACACTAAGAAGAATGTTGGCTGGCCATAGGACAGATTTAGACACCTGTACTGAACACCTGCTAGAATGGAGGGATCACTAAGACAGGCTTAGTTCCTAAGTCAGATATGCAACTACTCCATTCAATGTGCCCCCTCCCACTCTTCAAGGCAGAAAGAAATGTGAGTCTGCACCGCCTCCAAACCTCCTGACCAAGAACAGGTAGTTATGTGTAGCAGGAAGATTCTTCTCACCCCCACCAAACATTCCCAGTGGGCAACAGAACTGATTATAAAGGTGGGAGACATGGTGTTTCCATCACTTCAATTTTTTGTTTTTGTTTTCTATACCTTCAGTTTTTTGTTTTTTCAATCACTTCAGTTTTGGGGTTTGGAAGTTTCTTCTTTATTTTTCAGAGACAGGGTTTCACTATTTCTTAGCTATCTATGAAAAGCATCCTGCCCCCTTTTTTGGTGGCAAAGGCAAACCCCCTCCCGTGGTTCTCACCCTACTCAGTGGTTCTCACCCTACTATCACTTAAGATTTATTCTCCCTTTGTCCCATTAGATTTTGAGGATAGTAGTTTATTTTTGAGAATTTGCTAACAGGAAGTTGTATGAGGAGCAAAGCCTCTACTAGTCGGCAAGATGAGGGGGGATGTAAAAGTTTTCCATGCACTGCTGCCCCAGGAGTTTTTAGTTGTTCTTTGCCTAGAAAGCCTGGCTTTCAAAATGTCAAAGATGGAAAAGAAATGAGTAGCTGACAATGGCTTTGGCTATTTTTTTCTTTTCCTTTGATTTCATAAAAAGCCTTTGAAACATGCCGAGTTGGTTACAAACACTTTTCCGTGATTGTTTTTAATTTGTTAAGGTCATAAATAAATACCATATGTTCTTGAAAATAAAAATAAGCAATGCATCCACTCCACAAGGTCTTCTTAAAGAGCGTTCATCAAACTTATACATGACATTAAGTGAACGGGCAAATTTTCAGCATGAGAATTGGAAGACAGTGATGAATTTTGCATTGTTTGCAGAAAGTAAGAGACAATGCCCATAGTTACCATTATGATATCCATGATGATAATACCTATATTCCATAATTTTTAGGGTCCTTCCCATAGTTACTGTGAGCCATTTAGTCTGTCATCTTCCTTATGCTAACAACACAGCAGTTAGGAAGCTGACTCTCCTGGTGTCTAAGTCTTGTCCTGACTCAAAGCTTCCTGTTTTCTGCAGTAAAAGTGAAAGTGAAGTCGCTCAGTTGTGTCCGACTCTTTGCGACCCCATGGACACCAGGCTCCTCCGTCCATGGGGTTTTCTAGGCAAGAGTACTGGCGTGGGGTGCCACTGCCGTGGGTGTGACCAAACCCAGTTCTTCCTGAATCTTCTGTGCAGTTGTTTCCCTCCACTTTGCCAAAGGAGCTAATGTTGGGCAGAAGGGTTATAAATAAATGAGGTAAAGCTCATACTAATTGTTGTAAGAATGTAGTTTCAAAGGAACATATATTTTCCAGTGAGGTTAGAGTTCTGTTCTGTGAACAGTATTAGGTCATTCCTGGTGGCAGTGTTTTGATTCAACCTGGAGTAACCTTTACTTTGGGTACCAACTTAAGTCATTTTGATCCTTTAAGAGGTGTGTCCTGGGGCTGGGCTTCAGTTCATGAACATCAGAGAGGCTTGGTTGTCAGTAGAACCCCCACAGGTGTTTGTGTGCTGGGGGTGGGAGGTGGAGGCCTAGGAAATGAAGTGTCAGAAGGCCACGAGCCCAGGTACTTTGGTTGCTCTTCACTGATGCTCTGGACCTCGTCTCTTGGTTCGCAGGAAGTCATCTCCTACTATTCCCAGTACTCCCTGGATGAGAAGATGCGCAGCCACATGGCGCTAGACTGGATCATGAAGGAGCGGGAGTCGCCGGGAATCCTCTCCCAAGAGCTGCGAATGGCCCTGAGGGAGCTGGAGGAAGCCAGGAAAGCAGGACAAGAACTACGGTTTTACAAAGAGAAGAAAGAGATCCTGAGTTTAGCCCTGACGCAGATCTACAGTGATCCTGACGCTTCTTCACCCAGTGATGATCAGCTGAGCCTCACGGCCCTTTGCGGCTATCACTAGCAAGACCAGGTCCCAGCTGCCCACAAGGTGGGCAGAAGCCGGACTCTCCCATGAGGAAGCTCGTGGAGAGGTTTGGTCATCAGAGGCTTTAGCACTTCTAGATGCTACGCGAAGGCGATAGTAATTCTCCTCACTTATTCCATGCGCAGTATCTCAAGAGTAGTATGACCCTTTATAGGACCCAGCGTCCCCCTCAATGCAGTTTCCCCATCGCATTCTCAATAGTTTCACCTCAGGCCGAAAGGATGAAGACGGGATTGTTTGAAAAATATTTCCCAGGCCTGGCTTCAACCTGAAGCCTGGCTGACATGTGCCTTGCTGGATTATGTATGTTGTTTCAAAGAAAGAACCAGTGTAGCAACTCCGAAAAGAACACCAGCCAGGACTAGGGAAAGTAGCATGATAGCAATTAAAAAATACTTGGGATTAAAAAACAATATGGATTATTTTTTAAAATATCCAGGGGTCAGAGTTTCTTCTTAAGCTTTGTCAGCGGCAAGATCATTTACACTCCACTAGGTGTAACATAAAACTTCAGTAGGGATTCTATCTGGACATCCCACTATCAAAGATTTTGAAGTGGTAATGGTACGAAAATACTATATAAATGTAACGTGGCTTAAAATGTCATTATCATAATTTTTTTTTAAAAGCCCGCTCTTCCATATGGGGACTAATGTCACCCAGGATAGCATCCTCACTTGTTTTCCTCAAGAAGAATTAATATCCAGTTTTTGTGAGTCCTCTATCAGTCATGTGCATTTTTAACTCGAAAACAGATGAAGTGCTTAATTTTCATGTCTGCCACCTCAGTCATATATCTATAATGGGGACAGTTACTGGCATTTCTAAGATTAAAACATTTTGAAATATCATTAGCACTTAACAGAACTTATATTTACATTTGATTTGTTTCTCCTAGAGAAAAGGAATTATTAATTGTCTTTAGGAACTTAAGCCACCAGTAGCTCAAACATAATGTCAGTTTTCCGTTTAAATTACTGGACTCTTCTTTAAAGGAGGGATAAAACATTGCCATCTCTCCTTTAAAATGGCTTGGGTCAATCAATTGATTAGAAAACCAAAAGCAAATACAAACCATTTTTTATGGTTCTTCGTCACTCAAATCTAAGAACGGTAGCAGTGCCAGTTTTAAACACTTATAAATAGTTCCTTAGTTTTAACATGGGATGGATTATCTTGCATTTACTCCAATGTCAAATTTAATAAAAACAGTTTCCTCAATTTTCAATAAGATTTCCTTTTTTTCCTGTTTAGGCAAATTCACATTAATTTTCATGAAAGCTGAAACCATTATAATTACACTAATGTTTACAAAAATGTGATAGTTGTAGCTTCAGATCTAAATATCTACAGTGCTAACTGTCACTCCTTGAATCCCCAAGAAACTGTATCCTGAGCATGTATTTTGGAAGCAGCCTTATTAATAAAAATTAACTTCACACATCATATTTCTCACCCCAGGGAAAAATTTAGCTATATACCTTCCCTACTCAAATGTCTCGCAGAGGTAATACTATATAATATTAGATACATTTTATTTAAAATATTCGTTTAACAACAAAAAAAATCACACCCCTCCCCATAATGAGGCTAAATGTCACCTAGGAGAAATTCCCAAATAGAAATTAGAATATCTGTAAATGAATACATTTTAAAGTTAAATCACTTCCTATTTAAAGCAGTGTTTTCAAGAAGTCGTTACTCTTTATCATTTCAGAAAAGCTACAGCTTCCCGTGTTAGGCGTGATGAAAAGTAGGTACTTCTGTATAGCATTTGCAGTCTTTAACAATGACCACCTCAGGCCGACACTATCTAACTAGATGCAGGAACAGGAATCCGCTAGAAAATATTAAATGTAGTCTATGCCCAGCAATTAGAAAAACTGTACCCATTCCGTACACTGGAAGCAGAGGCTCTGGCTTGGCCGCTATCAACTTTTCCTGGCTGGTCAAAACTGCCCACTCTTCCCGCCACGGTGTGGGAGTTTCAGCAAAATAAGCAAAGGTCAGAATCTTTGCCACTGCCTTTAATGTTTGTTTATCACAAATTAGTATCAGCTAAGACCTAATGTTTGTTGGTATATCACATAAACATCTGTAATTCTGGCCTTGAGACTAGCAGGGTTAAAGAGCAAAGTAGACTATTATTATTCATTTTCTACATCTTGTTCTCAATAACACACTGGGTTGAATGGGCCTGGAGTGGAGGATTCTCTACTTAAATATATAGAACCCTGGGTTCTAACATTTTGTGGTTATAAATTCTTTGAGAATCTGATAGAAGTTATGAACCTTATCCTAGGAAAACCGAATGAAACAATTATATTCAAAACTACACAGACTGTTTCAGAGTGTATGTGAACCTCCCCAAAATCCATACATTGCTCTGTTGAAAGGACCCCCAGTTTAGAACTCTTAATTTTCGCATGTCTACTTGCTCCAACCTAACTCAGACATAGTCCCATGAACCTATCTCTGAGACAAATGTCATCATCCTTAAATACAGAATTGCACTGATTTGTGACAAGAGATAGTTTAATTTTCACAAAACCCAAATACCCCAGATTGTTATGAAAAAAACCACTTAAAGAAAATTAGTCACTTAACTTGTATGAACATATCAGAATATCACAGATTTAATAAAGTCATTTTCCTCTAATGATCAGAATTTGGTTGTCCATTTGTTCAATATGTTTGCTGTTACATTCATTCACCTATTTCTAGAAAAGGAAAAGAATCAAGCCATAGATATTCTTGAAATGCTGTACCTACATCAACGATAAATCTGATCAGCTAGGTCTCAGGAAAACAAGAAAGAAAATATAAAAGCTTAACACCTTTCAATTTCTTTAGAGAAAGTTTCTGATATCAGGAGCACTGTTGTAGTTGACTTTATCTCTGAAATGTTTTAGAAGGTTCTCAGTTATGTCATGCCATGCCTTTCTTTATTGCCAAACGACAAAAGAAGCCAGACTAAGAATATTTTTATTACCCTTGACTATGTTTACAGGTAAAGACTATTTAAGACATTAGCTCTTGTATATTGCTGATTTTTGTTTTGTTTTGTTTTACCTTGCAGAAATGCAAAACTCAAGATTTCTTCTATGGTGTCCACCATGTTAAAGGGTGAATATTAAGATTATTTTTAGCCAGGGATCCAGGGAAATGAAAATTATTTTCCCTTCCCCAGTAGTTCTCAACTTTGGCTCACATTAGAAATATTCAAGGAGATTTAATAGATCCTAGCTATTCAGACTGGAGAAGACAATGGCAACCCACTCCAGTACTCTTGCCTGGAAAATCCCATGGATGGAGGAGCCTGGTGGGCTGCAGTCCATGGGGTCACAAAGAGTCAGACACTACTGAGCGACTTCACATTCACTTTTCACTTTCATGTGTTGGAGAAGGAAATGGAAACCCACTCCAGTGTTCTTGCCTGGAGAATCCCAAGGACGGCGGAGCCTGGTGGGCTGCCGTCTATAGGGTTGCACACAGTCGGACACAACTGAAGCAACTTAGCAGCAGCAGCAGCAGCAGCTATTCAGACTATCCCCAGATCAATGAAAGTGGGATCTCTGGAAGTGAGACCCAGCCATCAGTATTTTTTAGAGGTCCCAGGTAGTCCCAGTGTGCAATAAGTTTGAGAACCATGGTTCTACCCAGGAAGTTCTGGCTCAAAGGCCTGCAGCCTAACTAGTGGGAGCTGTTACTTAACTTGGCACTGGCCCCAAATTAAAAACATTGAGCTCTTCTGATCTAGATAGGAGCAAAACCTTTTGCTTGAGCAAGAGGCTTTCCTGGAGCCCAGAACTAAAGCAAGGGCAAATATGTGCTCACACACACACACCTTATCTTAGCAGGAGAGCCAGACTTTGTTCCAGGTCCAGGATTTTTCTCAAATATGCCGTACAAACTACCTGTACCAGAATCACCTTTTAAAAATACAAGTTCCTGGTCCATGCCCAGACCTGCTAACCAAATTCCAGGAGAGAGTCTGGATTATTTACCATTTCACCAGGTGTTTCTGATCACATGTCAATTTGAAGAGCTACTTCTTTAGTAGGCAGCACAGCCTTGGCCTAACATAATCAGCCTCTTGGTGGAGAGTACAGAAAGGAATAAAGGAGGATAGGGGAGGTTGCCTCTTCACTCTCCTGGAGCTACAGAGAAGCAGAAGGGCTAGCTGCCTTTTCTCTCCCAAAAGAGTAGCTCCCACTCTTTTTATAACTTTGGCTCCAACATTTGGAATTAGCTTTAATCTCTTTACTGGAAACCATGAAAATCTTCTATTAGCTTATGGTTAACGTCATTTCTTTAAACCTCACCCAACCCTGGTAGCACATTCTCTCTTGGTGCAAAGTAAGTTGTGGGAAAGGGAAGCAGAAGTTCTTCCTGAGAGCTGAGTGATCGTTGGTTCCCAAGTGAAAGTCCTGGATTGCTATCTATTTATAGGCAGTTCCCAATTTTAGCAGCAAGCATGTTTCACAAGTCCATTTGTAATTCAGTTGTTCAGTCCTAACGATGCATTTCTCCACAGGAGCAAGGTCATAAATGATGGCAAGTTTCCCAGATGGGCCTATGTAAACAAATATATATATGCAGTATGCACACATGCTCAGTCGTGTCCGACTCCTTGCGACCCCATGGACTGTAGCCCACCAGGCTTCTCTGTCCATGGGATTTCCCAAGCAAGAACACTGGGGGATCTTCCCAAGCTAGGGATCAAACCTGTGTCTCTTGCATCTCCTGCATCGGCAGGCAGATTCTTTACCAACTGTGCCACCTGGGAAACCCCATATAAACAACAGGGTAACTTACAAATGAATCTATGGGACACAATATGGCTCTAGGTTGTAGGCAGGGAAGAGTAGAATAAGGGAGACAGCTGTGGATCTCAGGCACATTACTGAAGACCTCCCTAGGGCATATGTCTTCATCTCAAACTGGTTCTCCAGAAAGTCCCTTCGTTTTCTCTTTGCTCCCCACCCCCACCCCAAGATTAGTTGGACAGTACCCCACCCCTTGCCATCACTTGTTCCTTCTTCTGATCACAGCTTCTTCTACTTGCTGACTTACTGAAGAAGTGCTTTCCTTCCTGCCTATCCCACAAAGACTTTGAAAATTTCTAACAACTGGCATCCCTAGAAATAGGAACAGTGGATGACCTAAAAATGGCAGCTACTAAGCCTCTGTGCAGGTCCTGCAGAGAAAGACACAAGCACCGGACATGGAGCTGCACTCTCCCACCCCTACGCTTTCCTACTTCCTTGGTGTCCTCAGTGGACGCCCCAACGTCATTGCCCCACCCTGAGCACGGGTGCCCCATAGCTAGCCAGTGATTCTGGGTAATCTGGCTCAAAACTGCCAACTGGACTGATCAGTCCATCCCCCTCAAGAAAGGGGAGCCAAGAAACATGAAAGGAATTTGGCAGTTCGAGATGGGAGCTCAAATTGGAAGAGTCAGGTTGATGAGTGCTGTGTAAGTTGAAAGGATGAGGAAGAAGGAATGATGCGTCAACAGAGGAAGCTGGTCAGCAGGACGAGAAGAAGATGGTCAGTGCAGACAGCAAAAAGAGGCAGAAACACAAGTTGAAGGTGAGACTATGAGGCCCATGAGGAAACAGGAAGAGCGGCTGGCCCACACCCCCTGCAGTAAATTCACTTCCTCTTTATCTGACTGGATCAACACGTTGCAACCAAAGAAATTTCACCTTACTAATTTCAGAGCAAAAAGACTCTAGATTTACCTGGACTTTTCCTCCTGAGAAGAGACCAAGAAAACTGACATGAGGCAAAACAAAAGAAATAGAAGCAACAGAAATGCTGCTCAGGAAACTAGACTTAGGACTGGCGAGAAAGTTAGGTTTCTGCCCACTCATTGCCCCTTCCACTCCAATGTAAGCTCTCACACCAGTCAGGAGTCCTTCCCAAATCTGCAACAAATTTACGGTTTATGTGCTAACCCTCGTGTTTTTCCTCCCCTTCACAGAAATTCCTGTGTTCTCATGTTCCACAGGAACAGAGGGAAATAGAATTCTATGTTTACAGGTAGAATTCATAATCTCAAATAAATGTTGCATCACCTTGGGAAACTAATAACGTAATTTGACAATGCTCAAGAGTGCTGTCTTTGCCAAAGACATTTCTGTCATGAACGCCTCTGTGGGAACAGCCTCTAAGTCCATGTGAGCAAAGGAAGAAAATCAGTTTCTTTTGTCAGCAGAAAGCACCTTACCATCCTGAACAGACTAGTTTATTTCAGTATCTCAACTATTAGTCCTAATACTTAGCAGGTAGTGAGTATAGTTGAATCTGAACTTCTACTCGAGGAACATTCAGTGAATGTTTGTCATCATGCTTTGGTGCCTTCTTTACGCCTTGCTTGATCAGTTAATTCCTTCATCAGACCTGGCTTTGATCTATGGGATTAGTTAGTGATCACTCACTAATTAGTCAGGATTACCCAGGGGCTCAGCAATAAAGGATCCACCTGCAAAGCAGGAGACACAGGTCCGATCCCTGAGTGGGGAAGATCCCCTGGAGGAGGGCATGGCAACCCACTGCAGTATTCTTGCCTGGTGAATCCCATGGACAGAGGAGCCTGGCAGGCTACAGTCCATGGGGTCGTAAGGAGTTGGACACAACTGAAGCGACTTACCATGCACACATGCAGCAAGGCAAACCAAAAAAAACCCTGCTAGCCAAAAGGGGAGTCCATTGGCTGAAAAGGGGGGAGTTTATTGACACAAACAAGTCCTGGGACAGTGTTTACACCAAGTACGTCTGGATCCCGGAGCATAAATCAGTACTTGACCTCTCACTGTGCAGATGTGAGATGTGTACATGTGTACTGTGCAGATGTGAACATGTGTGCACACTCATTTGTGTCACTACTCGTTTCTCAAATCTCCTTTCTTTTGTGTTGGCTCCATTTTAGCAAGGCTCTCTCCCCTTGGAGCAGCAAGATGGTAGCCAGCAGTTTCATTCTCACACCAGAGCAGAGTGAGCCATTCTCTTCCCGGCAGTGGTGAATCCAGAACTGAGGGCCACAGGGGCGTTTCTGTTGACTCAGTCACCCAAGTCTCAGGTCCGCCCACCTGAACTAGTGATAAAGCAGTCCCATCTCCATGACCTGGACCAGGTTGGGGAGCCATCGTCGCCTCAGGCAAATATGGGTTCAGATAGGAACACAGGGGAAAATGTGGCCATTTCCCAGGACACTTTTGAAACTGTTTCTCCTCAAGAGACTTCAGAGATAGAGTGAATCTTAGAAGAAATGCTGTCTCTCCAACTACTGGTTGGGGAACAGGATTCTGGGTAGACCAGATGTTCACTCTGAATACATTTGTACCATTTCCAAAAATCAAATTCACTCTCAAAGGACAACTTTTATCACCATTAAGGATGTTCAAAAGAACGCTTTCCCCCTGGAGGGGAAATCTAAAAGTGTTTCCAGGCCAATCACAGCACCGCCATAAGCACACAGGCTCTCTGAGGACTGGCCTGAGGGAATGGTGCTCATGTGTATGCAAAGAGCTCTGCTGTGTGGAGAGGCCTAATCACTGGCATTACTCTGCAGTCACACTTCATATATCCAGTGCTGATGAATTGTTGCTATGCTGGGGAGTCAGGAAACTTCCTCTGGTCTATTTCTGGTGGGCCCTGGCTTTCATTATCAGTGGCTGCTAATGCTTTTAATAAAAAAGAAAACAGTGGATCCCAACAATGAAAAACAGTTGTGGCAAAACTGGACAGTGCAATAGCCCGGAGGGTTTGCTTGCCCAACGCATGGTTGAGCACTGTGTGACCTTAAGTACGGCTCCACTCTGACCTGGGAGTTACGACGCAGGTAGCCATAAAATGCTTTTGGAAACAATTCACTCTGAGGCAATCCCTTGTGTATCTCTCAGATATTTCCATATTTCCATGTAGTCATTAGCTAGATGATGTCTGGAAGTAAATAGACAGTACTTAGTGCGAGCAGATTTTCATAGTGAAAATTCTGAAAATGCAGGTGACCCAGGGAAGTACCTGGTTGTCAGAACTGAAACGTTAACAGGAGTGACTTCCCTGGTGGTCCAGGGGTTAAAAATCTGCCTTCCAATACAGGGGACTCGGGTTGGATCCCTGGCCAGGAAACTAAGATCCTACATGCCACAGGGCAACTAAGCCCCCATGCCACAACTACAGAGCCTGCATGCTGCAAGAAAGATCCCTCATGCCACCACTAAGACTGATGCAGCCAAATAAATAAAAATAAAGTATTAAAAAAGAAAAGTCAACCTGAAACTTTAATGAACTAAAACTAAAAAATGGGAGCTATTTTACCCTTTCAGTTAATCCTCTCTCAGTGGATCTGGGGATTTTATTTATTTGTTTACTGTCGACACTTGTTTTTTTTGTTTTTGTTTTTGTTTTTAATGTTTTCTGGTCACAAGGCCACCAAAGCAAGTGAATCCAAAAAATGGGGGAGGGGAATTCAATTCTCTTAAAGGCTGAAGCAGATCCCCTTTATCTTAAGCGATGTTTGTTAAAGATTGGGTACACTAAAGTGGGGAATTAAATTTAGACAATTTTCTTCACATTGCTTTTCATCCAGAGTGTTCTGCTTGGCAATATGTTTTGAACCCTTTTTATTTCTCCATAGAAATGCAAGCACAGTAAGGAGCTCCTCACCCAGTTTACCAGGCATCTGTGAAAAGCCAGGGGGCCTCAGCTCTCACTCCGCTGAAGAGAGGCTTCTGTAAGCTGAGTCTCGCCACATGGGCAACTTCATCCCAGGCATTGCAGGTGTCACACACATTGACAGTAGGATTTACAGGGTCTAAAATGAATGGCCTAAAACAAAGCAAAACAAACCTCCCACTCTCCATTTCCAAACCAGTTTCAATTTGCCGAATGTTTGTGCTCTGTGCTTACAGTCGTGTCCGACTCTTTGCAACCCCATGGACTGCAACCCACCAGGCTCTTCTGTCCATGGGATTCTCCAGGCAAGAATCCTAGAGTGGGTTGTCATGCCCTCCTCCAGGGGATCTTCCCAACTCAGGGACTGAACCCAGGTCTCCTGAGTTGCAGGTGGATTCTTTACCGTCTGAACCACCAGAGATGCCATATTTGTAGAAGAGGGCAATGCTGGAGTTAAAGATGGAATTTTGTTAAGAAAAGGAATCTCCAGGAACCATGGGAGGACCAGCCGCGCCTGTTGGAATCCCACCAACTCCTACTCATTTTCCCTTCCCAACTGAGGAAGCCTGTCCTCCCTGGATTAGGTCTTCCATTTCCACTGCACTTGCTGTCTATAACCACATTCTATTCGTTTTGCTCAAATTCCTCTTAATTCGCTCTTTAGAATTATAGTTCTGTGAGAAGCAATTAAAGGAAATGACTTTGTAGTAATCAGGGCCATCTCATTTACACTGAATCCCATTAAAGCTACTCTTTGCTCCAGACTTCCTTCCTTGATGACAAACCCATTTCCTACGTCCTAAGGGGGTAGGGAAGATAAATAGTTACCTTGTGCGCTTCTGGTTAACTTTTACAAAAATGGGGAACTTGCGATGATAGTGTTTGTGCCAAACCACGTCGATAGCTGCATATTGAACCAGAAGTTTGAGGACTGCCCTCATTCCCTGCACCAGGCTGAAGGAGAGGGGCTTCTCCGCCCGTTCCCAGATGTATATGGTGAGGAGCTCCACTGTGTAAGAGGAGGGAAGTCTCCGAAATCTAGACACAGAATGAACCCAGAAAGTGAAGACAAGTTTATTCAGTTATCAGAAAAATCCCAGCTCTAAAGGCAATTAACAGAGGAAGAAATTTCATTCTCAGTCTCACTACTTAGCAAATAATAACAATATTTCCATCAATCTGATTGGCGAAAAGCAGGAATTATAATATCCAACATTGGTGGGTTTGTGAGGAGATGAACACTCTATAGGTGAGACTCTAAATTAATAAAGTATTTTTTGGAGTCAATTCTATTAAAATTTGACTTGTTCCATCCTATTGACCTAGCATTTTTCACTTTGATGAATTCACTCTGTAGAAACATCTACAAGTACGCAAAGACAGATATAAACAAAAGTATGTTTTTTATTTTATTGTTTGAAATAGTAAATATTGGAATGTTCCTCAGTAGGGAACTAATTAGATGATTTCATGGTACATGTCCTACTGCACTGTCCAAGATGGCAGCCCCCAGCCATATGTGAATATGAGCATTTGACATGTGGCTAGTTTAAGTATATACTATATTTTCAAGAAATATAAAAAAGGTAAAATATGTGAGTAATTTTTTCATTGATTTCATATTATAAAGATAACATTTTGAATATACTGGGTAAATATTAAAATTACTTTTGCCTATTACTTTTTACCTTTTTAATGTGGCTACTAGAATATATCATATTGCATATGAGGCTCAAATTTGAACTTCACATTCTATTTTAGACAGTGTTGTCCTGTACAAGAAGCAAGGTAGCTCACAATGTACAGATCTAAAGATACAATATAGATTAACCGAAAAAAATTTAAAACAATAAACAGCAAATACATTTGAAAAAATTAAACATACACAAAAAACAAACTTGGAGAATATGCTCTAAACACATTGCTGGGAGTTGGGGATTGAGGATGAAGAAAGAAACGTGTTTGCTTTTTTTACATTAAGTCTTTTAAATTGTAGTTTATGTATCAGGGGAAAAAATGAAAGTTGATAAACAAACTTGGGAGGAAAAGAGGAACAAATCCAACATGAGAATTTTAGGATTTCATGGTGGTTGATATCCAAATATGTGTTTTTACTGCATTGGCATCCATTAGTCATAGAAATATCTTTTGATGATATATTGCAAAATTATGCAATTTTTTTCCTCTAATAGAATTTAGGGGAAACAGAGTAGCATTTTCCTACTATTACATTAAATGTTTGTTTTTACCTCAATGAAGGAAATAGAAAAACTAAAAGTAGACAAAATCTCTTGTCCTGGTAATGAATAGTGAACCATTTCAGTGATTTCAGATGATCAGTAGCTCAGTTCCTGTGATTTTTCCCTCAGGGGTTGTCAACAATGAACACAAGATTTAAAATCCATTTCTACTGATGCTCCCAAATGCCCAAAGTAAATCATGGTTGAAAGTTACTCAAGCAGGAGATGTTCTTCACATTTTATGAAAGAAAATATAGTTGGGCTTGGGGGAGACTTAATAAGCATTGAACTATCTTACTTCACATTTTTATACCATTATTACATATATATTTATATAGCTCTGATATGTATTCATATTATTTTGTATCCTGTTTTAGTCATTTGAAATTGTTTCATGTAAATGTTTCCATGTTTCCCAAACTTTTCTTGAATAGTAGTTCATCAAAATTATATGACAAATTTACTTGCTCTTCAGGGGAATTTTCCTTCCCAATTTTCACTATCTTTAGTGGCAGTATTCTGAGTATGCTTATACAAATTACTTTTTCTATGTGATTTATTTTCTGTAAGGGTAGTTCATCTAAGCATTTCTGATCTCTCTTTTTAAAATCTTTATTTTGTATAAACTTTTTAAATGATATTTTAATACAAATGGCCTCAATTCTTCTTTTAAAACCAAAAAATAAGAAATATTTTTTTTTTACTTCTGACTTTTACCTTTTTTTCCTTTTTAACTCAGAGGGGAATTAAGTTGACAAGTGGTTCAAATATTTTAAAATCCTTAACACATAATAAATACTTAATACACATTGCCAGATTACTTTCCCAAAATAGAAAACCAATTATCGTATTGGAACATATGTGGTCCAAATTCCCCACAATACCACCTTTTTAAGTCTTAGAATGATTTTTCTGCTACACTAATAGATAAGTTTCTCCTTGCTTTCCACTACCAAAAATAAATCTGTTAGATTTCAAAACCACGCTTGTCATCTGACCAAGAATCTCCTCAAGGTATGAAGGTTTATTTCTTTTCTTCTGTTTTCACTAGTTTTTTCTATTTTCACTAGTAAATTTTTACTCAACCAAAAGAGAAAAAAATATATAGGATGGTTAGAGATGCATAGAGATAGGCAGTTCCTACACAGGAGTAATGTATGTTTTAACCAACCGCCTAATGTTATCATCAATATTAAACAGAGAAACATACAAAGAGTAAACAGAGTGTGTGATTCAGATGAACAAATCAAGATTGTTAACAACTTCATATAAAGATGGAGATTTATTCCATGTAGAAAATGGCCATATATAAATGTGTTATAATAAACTCTCTGTCTCTGCTGCCAAATGGAGAATTCATACAACTATAGTCTAGCTGTTTTTCAAAAGTTTATCTTAAAGTACTTAAAACCAGTATCTGAGTCTCCCTCACATCCCTTTACTATACATTAGAGTCTGTTGCTACCAAAGTGAGGGGAAAAGTCTATAACAGCCACATCATCAGCTTTGGAGGCGGCCCGTCTCCACAGAGGACGCCTCTGCTCTGTTAGAATCGGCTGCAGGGGAAGGCACACCAAGTGTGAACACTGAGGGACGCGTGCGGACCATGCTAACAGTTTCCCTTTTCCTTTCCTGTGCCTTCTTTCCTTGCAGCAACCCATTTGCTTATGCCACTGAATATTTTGGTTTCTGTTTTTTGGTTTCTACCAAATTGTTATGTTATACCTGGAATAATAGAAGACAGATGTTCCATATTTTATAACAACCCTCATTCTCTCTCTTTCCTTTCTCTCCCTCTCTTTCCCTCTCTACGCGTATTCGCTCTGCCTACCAAAGAAAGACGTGGGACCTGAAAGAGCAGAGAAGAGGAACGTGAAAATCGAAAGGCTCGTGGGTACCCGTGTGCTGGTTACATACTTGTTCTCTTCGGTGGGGCTGGCAAATGATGTCTTGAGCCAATGTATCATTAAACGAATGAGCTCCTTCACCCTTACGACGGAGGCCTTGACGAAATCCACTTGGTATCGCAGGAGGGCCAAGGCGCACAGCTGGGCCTCGTCACCATCCTTACAGAGGTGTAGCTTGCGGTAAAGGTGAAGCTTTAAATCTGTTAACACCAGGGAACAAAGACAACCGTGAGACTTTCTCCCTCCTTTCCTCTCCTGGCTTCCCGCGGTACCAACGAGCTATGTTACTCTGATTAGTTAGAACGTCAGCATTTGGAACAAAACCATTTCTGTATTTAGGAGAGTTATCACAGTTTACCCAAGTGAGTCAAAGAGAAAACTCTGACATTATGGTGCCGGAGCAGTTCAAACGGAGCAAATCTTTCTCATCTAAGGAGGAAATTTTTCTATCAGCAGAGGAAGTTTATTTCTCAGAAGCAAATTTCATTACCGTTTGCAAATATCATCCAGCATATAAACTAAATACCATTATGCTCTGTGCACAAGAACCTATACAATCTCTTCTGTTTAATTATCGAAGTGGTTATTATCTGTATATATATTTTCAGAAGAGAGTCTACTACCTGGACACTTGAAGGAATTGATTATATTTACAAAAATAGAGATGGCTTTAAAAGACGCCTTTCGGTCACATTGAAAACAATCGATGGCAGTTAGCACTACATTAATGAGAGAGGAAGACGAGGTTAAATAGCAAGCATGACCAAATAAACATCTATATCATTACTACTCATAAAACATCATAAAATCTCACAAAACATCATTAAGTCAGGTTGTGCTTATTCTAACTGTCTGATATATAAATGGGCAGTATCTTTTATCATAATCTACTTAGATTTTCCCAATTAGACACAATTCTAATATGAATCTATTTTATATACCTGTCCTGCCCAATTAAATTGTCACACAATGACACACTTGTTAATCATGGCAAATTTAGATTCTGCAATACACAGTCTTAAATTAATTGGCAAGTAACTATTTTACATGTAAAATACTTTAAAATAGTTTAAAAAAAAAACAGCTTTCTGCCTTTCTCTGGATTTCTAATTTTAAGAGTATCTGTACAGTCCTTTTACACTGGTCCAGTTGTTTAGGGCCAAATCAGAGACAGAATAGTAGGCTGATGATCAACAGGACTGAGAGTAAAATCAAATTCCTATAATAAATATAGATGAACAAATGAAGCTGTTTATGGCACATATTCTCATAAATGCTGTTAGAGCAAATATAGTCTAGTCCTAAACTTACAAGGCAACAGTCATTACAACTATTAAAATACCCTTTCAATTTTACTGATGGTCTAACTGTTTTTAGCAAACAGACTTAGATAAAAACTCAGGTTTGTGATGATAAAAGATAGAGAAGCAATATTTTAACTTAAATTTTGGTATACAATAGGTATATCAGATATTTGATGACTTTTTCCTATTATCTGATAAGATGTCTTGGCTGACCCAGAGATTATCTACTCAAACCCCCCTCTGTATCAACATTTCCCCTACTTCAAGATTCTTCAGGAACCTAAGCTGGTGGTCTCTAACTTAAATTATTTTTGAGGCTTGTAACTGTCTGCTTCTACTCTGTTGTGACTTAGATGAGTTTATTTTATCACCATCATCTTTTGTGAAACAGTCATACTTGGGTCCCTTGCCATTAGTCAAGTAAGTATTCTAAGCAGTTTACATTTATTAACATATTTACTCTTTAACAACCGTTGATATAGGAACTATTATTATCTCCCATTTACAAATAAGGAAATAGGGTTGGAGAAATTAAGTTTCCCAAAGTCACACAGCTAGGAAGTCAAGCCATCTATTGCCATCTTACTATCCTATGTCACAGGTTAGATCTGTGCCCAAATGCTTTCTAATCAGTGGCTCATTCCATACTTCTCAGACTCTAATGAGTACAAGAGTCACTTGGAGACCCTTTGCAATGCAGTCTCCAACTTAGTAGATCTAGGGTGGTGCCCAAGATTCTGTATGTCTAACAAGTTCTTAAGTGATGCTGCTACTGATGATCTGAGAATCCTATCTGGAACAGAAATACTGTCAACCACACCCTTATCAAACCTCATGGCTTTGGGCTTCATTGTGGCAGAAGAGGCAAACTATTAATTGTCTAACATAGATGTGAGATGTGCAGGGAATAATATGAAGATGCCTGTGAGGATTTGACATGATCATCTGAGTCTTGCTCTGACAATTACTGGCAACATTTAGCTGCCCATTAAAATTCCCTGGAATCCTAGGACTTCTCTGAATTGCTCATCTCCTGTCAAACACATTCCCCATCATCAGTGGAGAGAAGCAGGGTTACATAATAATTTCAGTCTTTTAAAAATTCATTTCACACAACTGTGCTCAAGAACTCAGGGGAATTAGAAGCCAGAGTAAAAATATACTTATGCCCCACTGGGAGACATTCTAGCTTCAGAGCTACTGATATAAACTCAGATTCTCAAGACTACCCAAGAGATGGCTAACAATTGTGCTTTTGAAGTCTGCACACAAGAAAAAAAAAACATTTTACACAAACACGAGAACTTCATGGGCCTATGGTGAGATCTAAGGAGAAGGAAGTATCTTTTCTTAATAAATATTCATTGAACTAAACACAATTGCATGCTATGTGATTTGAAATTAAATCTCATATTTTAATTCTTACAACTACCCTTGAGATTACTTTCTTATCTCAGTTTATAGATGAAAAGCAAGGCTTCAAAGTTTCTTCAGAGTGACTTACCTAAGTTCACACAGAGAATATGAAATAGAGTTGAGACCTCACTTCAAGACCAGTATGTACCACCTATTATATAACTTTGATGTCATGTCAGTCTACACAGGGCCTACACAATGAGAGAGACCTGGATTAGCATCCTAGTTCTTACATTTACTAACTACATAAATGTGGGCAAGTTTCTTAAATTTTCTAAGGCTCAGTTTTTAAATATTCAAACTGGGGAAATAGCTTCTTTTCAGGTTTCTTGTGTAGGTTCATTTATCAGATTAATCTTATGACAATGAGAATTATATATGCCATGTTAATAGGTGTGGGATAAATCACAACATTGAAAAAATATCATAGGTTCAGGAAGAGTATTATAGGGTTACTAAAAACTCAGGTTGGGCTGAGTTCACACCTTCCTTCCTACTAGCTCTTCTTATCTCAGAGTTCTCCTTACCTCTGCCCAATGTAGATGATATTATAATAAAATGACCTATTTGTGTGTCTCCAGACTGTAAGGCCCTCCAGACTATAAAGTCAACTATGTCTTATTCACATTTGTGCCCCCAGGCATAACACAGTTCCTAGAACATGGTAGGCATGCAGAACATATGTACTGACAAATTAAAGCACAACAGAATTTTAATATGAGCAGCACATTGTCCAACAGTGCTGATATGTAAAGAACCGGATTAAGCAAGTCAACATATTCCACTGGAGTCTGGCTGAGAAAGGGTAGGATCAATGCTATGCTCATTCATTTCCTTTTCCAATACATATTTATTGAATAATAAAGTTCTAGGCACAAATGCGGGCTCCCTGGTGGCTCAGTTGGTAAAGAATCCACCTGCAACGCAGGAGACCCCAATTCGATTCCTGGGTCAGGAAGATCCGCTGGACAAGGAATAGACTACCCACTCTAATATTCTTGGGCTTCCCTTGTGGCTCAGCTGGTAAAGAATCCTCCTGCAATGCAGGAGACCTGGGTTCGATCCCTGGGTTAGGAAGACCCCCTGGAGAAGGGAAAGGCTACCCACTCCAATATTCTGGCCTGAAGAATTCCATGGACTATACAGTCCAAACAGTCCAAAGGGTCTCAAATAGTCAGACACAACTGAGTGACTTTCACTTTCACTTCAGGCGCAAATGCAAACGTTATCCTCAAAGACCTCCAAATGCAATGCACAACGGCAATATAAGGGGATCATGTTCCAGCAGCAAACCATGGGGGATTCCACGGGAATGCAGAAGAGGCAGGTCCAGAAAGGACTGATGAGGGAAGGAAGTTCACCAGAGGTGCACCAGCTCTTGGAAGGGTAAGGAGAAACTTTCAAGGCTGAGTGTAGGATGGGACAAGAAACGTTTACCAGGAGACACATAGTGCAAAGACACAGAGAGAGGAAGGAAATGTTTAAGGATTAGTGGCTCATGAACCTCTCCTCTACCAAATGTGAGCCCCAAAAGAGCAAAAATATTGACCTCCTATGGAACTCATTGTTAAGTATTTAATGGTACGTGGTAGGTATTCCAGAAATGATGGTTGAATGGGGTATATGAATCAATAGATCAATGAACATATTTGCTATCTGCTGCTAAGCCAGAGCAGGGCTCACAAATTGGTATGGCCTTTTCCATTCTGCATTTTGCCCTGCAGAGAATATACCAATGTTTCAGTCAAACAGACGCTTACATTCAAGCCCCGAGTATTCTAGAGGGTACATTTACTTCTGTATAAATCCCTTAGATATCTGAGACTCTGATTAGGCTACTAAAACAAAGATACCACAGACTGGGTGGCTTAAACAACAGAAATAATTTATTTTCTCAGTTTTGGAGGCTGGGAAGTCCATGATCACAGTGTTGGAAAATTTGGTTCCTGGTGAGAGCCTTCTTCCTGGCTTACCTTGGAGGCGAAGGCTGACTTCCCACTCCGTGTTCATGTGGTTGAGAGGGGAAGTTCCAGTGCCTCCTCTAACAAGAGGCATGAATCCCATCACTGGGGCCTCACCCCCATGATGTCGTCTAAACCTAATTGTTGACACCTCTCAGAGGCCTCACCTCTTAAGACAATCACGTCTCGGGGTAGGGCTTCAAAGTGTGAATTTTGGAGGACACAAACAGACAATCCACAATAGGGCCCTCATATTTTTGCCTAAAATGGAGATACTCTATCTCCCCTTTTATGAGTATGATTAGGGGTTATGCTTCATATCTCACTCTAGATACCACAAAATCTTAGGGAGGGGGGTTCAAAAGAGAGGGAACGTATGTAAACCTATAGTCAATTCATATCAATATTTGGTAGAAACCGACACAATTCTGTAAAGCAATTATCCTTCAATTTAAAAAATAAACAAATAAATAAAAAGCAACTCCTTGCAGGCCAAGTCCAAACTTGTTCTGTGTTGGTTTTCCACTCTGTTATACTGGCGTGCATGCTCAAGTCATTTCAATTGTGTCTGACTTTTTGTGACCCTGTGGGCTGTAGCCCGCCAGGCTCCTTTGTCCATGGGATTCTCCCGGCAATAATGTGGGAGGGGTTGCCATGCCCTTCTCCAGGGGATCTTCCCAACCCAGGGATCGAACTCAGGTCTCTTGTGTCTCCTGCATTGGCAGGTGGGTTCTTTACCCCCAGCGCCACCTTGGAAGGCCCTTGTTATACTGGACAACTAGTTAATACTTGATCCTACTTCTTAAAACTGGTAGCATAAGGATGACTGGTGTTAATACACTGCAGGGGATAAAAAAGTGACTTCCAAAACCAGTAAGCAATTCAATTCTGCCAGAAGCCTAGCTCAGTACTGTATCTGGATGTGGTCAGTCCCCCATAGTTCAGTTCAGCTCAGTTCAGTTCAGTCGCTCAGTCGTGTCCAACTCTTTGCGACCCCATGAATCGCAGCACACCAGGCCTCCCTGTCCATCACCAACTCCCAGAGTTCACTCAGACTCACGTCCATCGAGTCCGTGATGCCATCCAGCCATCTCATCCTCTGTCGTCCCCTTCTCTTCCTGTCCCCAATCCCTCCCAGCATCGGAGTCTTTTCCAATGAGTCAACTCTTTGCATGAGGGGGCCAAAGTACTACATATTAAATCAATAGCATTTTAAAGGTTTCTTGTGAAACCAAACAAATAAACCTTACCTGTGGAAGGTGTAGGTCCCAGGATATCATAGTAGGCCATGATCTCACAGGAATGGCTGTGAAGACTTTCAGTACATAAAAAACTGAATCTTAAAGACAGTGGTGTTCTCTTTCCCATTAGTATCCTTAAAAAAGGAGCATGACATTGTATGAATGATTAGAGAAAGAAAAGAAAAAAACGAGATGTGTTTTGACCATCTCTCACCTAGTTCTGGAGAAGACAATGGCACCCCACTCCAGTACTCTTGCCTGGAAAATTCCATGGATGGAGAAGCCTGGTAGGCTGCAGTCCATGGGGTCGCTGAGGGTCGGACATGACTGAGCGACTTCACTTTGACTTTTCACTTTCATGCACTGGAGAAGGAAACGGCAACCCACTCCAGTGTTCTTGCCTGGAGAATCCCAGGGACGGGGGAGCCTGGGATGGCTGCCATCTAGGGGGTTGCACAGAGTCGGACACGACTGAAGTGACTTAGCAGCAGCACCTAGTTCTAGCCTTCCTGCTCCCTTGGCCCTTTCTTGGACATGCCAGGGGTGTTCCCTTCCCTGGACCTTTGCAATTTCTGTTCTTCTATCGGGACTACAATTAACTCAGATAATTCACACAGCTGGATCCTGACTTCATTTAGGTCCCTGCTGCCGCATTTGGCCTTTCCTGGCCATCCTTTAAAACAAGAACTCCTTCCCTGTTCCCTATCTCCTTACCCTGCTTTATGTTTCTTAATAGTATTTAATTACCACTTGGCATTGTATTATTTGTTTATTTCTCTCGCATGGGGGTATAAGGTGCACAAAGGCAGGAACCGTTTGTTTTGTTCACTGTTCTGTCCCTAGTATCTGACATATAGTAGATGATGAATAATTTTTAAATGGATTATTATCTAAACATGGATTGGGGCATAAGATACTGTTAATTATGAGTATGAGTAAATGAAATAACACAGCTAAACTTCTATTTCTGAGTATAATGGAATCGTGAACAGCCAACCAATGCTCATTGGGAACAACTGGAAAACTGGCTTTTAAAAATTATGTGCATGTGTGTTTTAGAGGTACTGGAGGGCTGCTGATGCTACAAAGATCAGGATTTAGTCCCAGGATTTGGACTGGGGCGGCAGATTGTGGAGAGATGGACTGATGGTCAGCTGCCTTCTTTCCTGGGGACATACGCTGATTTGGGAAATAGACAAGAAGCTGAAAATAAAGACTTTGGACAAGGAGAAGCTTTGGGGGTTCAAGAAACAAGTAGAACTTTGTCAAGCTTAGGGGGCTGAAGCAATGCAAAGACTTGGAAATCACAAGCATGATGAGAAGGGAAGGCTGGAGAACTGAACTCAAGATATGACCTGCTTTTCCCTCCAAACATCTGCTGAATTCTGAAGATGCCTGGGACAGGTATGGTTATGAAATGAAGCAAAATGTCATCTTGAAAAGTTGAATGGGGGTGTAGGTAGTCTGTCCAGGCTGAGACAAGATGCATCAGGGTGTAGCGGGGACTGTGGAGATTAAGGCTGGAGGAGAGGACTTGGTGAAGCTGCTGGGCTGTAACGCTGAGGAACTCAGCTGCATGTTGGAGACAGCTGGCGGTCCTTAAAAAGTACTGATGCCTTGGCTCACCTCCAGATAGTTTTAGTTGATGGGTTTGGGGGTGCGACCTGGGTGATCAACTCTTATTCTATCCATTTGGTGAGGAAAGGATACACCTCTCTGGAAAAAGAGACCATCTCGGCTAAAGCGTCTAAGATGTTTAATGCACAGGGCCCTGGTTTCAATCTTTCAATCACTATAAATGAAATTTCAAATCACTAGGAATTCCAAGAGACAGGGCTATAAGATGTTAAACTAAGAAGAAAACCAAACTGTAGAAACAGACCCCATAGGTGATCCAAATATTGGCATAAACGGATGAGGATTTTAACTGATTAATATGTTCAGTGAACAGAGGAATAGACAGCGCAAGGAGACACAAAGATGAAAAATTAAACCAGAGATAGATTTTCTATATATTAAAAAATGAAAATTATAGAACCAAAAAAAAAATTGAACTTAGATTTATAGAAAAATTTAACAAAAGTTACATATAGCAGAAGAGACTTAGTGACCTGAAAGACAAGCCAAAAGGCATCATCCAAAATGAAAAAAAAAAAAAAAAATGGTATATATAATGTCCTTTCATTTAAATTGAACAGAGATTTCTGACATTTTAAAACTCCTCAGCACTTTTCTCTAAATGTCAAGAACATGAAGGTGGCTCAAGTGGTAAAGAATCCATACACACACCACCAAAGGAATATGTTAAATCATTATTATCATGAGCATATCCTTCTCTCTCAGTCAGGAAGGGTGAACACGAATGAAACAAATCAGTAGCCTAACACTCCTGTCATCATTTAGAGTCAGATTTTGCTATGCTCAGTATAAAAACTCTGTGTTTGGTAGACACTGTCCTACGTGGGTAAAGTTTACTCTTGTGGATGCCAGAGGGCTTAAATGAGATATTGAATCAACTGGGGAGTTCGGATCACTTTTAGAATGGGTGAAGATTAATGAGAATGTCAGTACTATCCTAGGCTAATGTACATGAAACTTACTATCCAATGAGTACCTCAAAATATGTTTGCTATTAATATCAGTGGAAATGGGCCATGGATGCTAGCAGGGCTTGGTCACGAGTCCTCAGATGATGTATTTGCCACTGTCCACTTTATCTCAGCCTAGTCCATCAGCGTGTTTTGTCTTGGCCATGTCTTGGCAGGACAACTCTGTCCTGTCATGTGGCTTTAAAAGGATCATGTATCAGAAAAGGGTCTTAAATTATCTGACCTGATAATATAAAGAGAGCTTCTTGTTTTTCTGAGATCTCTAAATCAAAGAAATTAGAAATAAGAGCTGATGGGCAGAAATCCCAATCACAAACATAACTTACAAGTTATAGACATGATGCATTTTTTACAGCAGTGTCTTATTAAAAGCTCAGAACATGTTTCCCCATTGTGGTTTTCAATAATAAACACACCAGTGTGTGCAGAGAGGAGCCCAGTGCCTCTGGCGCATAAACGATTTCTAGTACTTTGGGCTTATGGGGCAAATCTCCTGAGGTTTCATTCATAAGCAGCGCCCAGAAAATGACTGACATAGAACAGTTGCTGTTACTGGTAGGTTAAGACGTGGACTTGTTCCAAAGGACAAGAAAGGCTTTTCTCACACTCATCTTTCAAAATAAAGTAACTGAATAGCTTTAAAAATAACAGCAACAAACAATATATCACCAAAAACCAGGTATCAACTGAAACAATAAACGTTTTTAGTCTCTCAGTGGGTGGGAGTCAAAACCAACTGTCAGACTCACATATCTGCTTCTTTTCCATTTTTAATTCAATTTGCCCCTCAAGCGAGTCACAGTATGGTCTTGGTTGCTCTGAAAAGCAGAGACTAAAGCCAGAAAAAGCAACTGCTGCATACAGATACTAGTGCAAGGGAACATCCTGGACAATCTGCCTCCTTTCCTGACTTCACAATCCTTTCCACTCAGGCTGCCTGAAAGTCTCATTCTTCCTGCAAATATGCTTCTTTTTTTTTTTGCCAAAATCATTTAGCAAAACAAAATAGGGGATAAGGCATATTCTGGGCTGAACTAAAACCATTATAGCCCCTTGAAAAATCACTCTGAGAAAAAGAATACGCATTTAATAAACAGGAAGGAAAGAATGGTGGTTGCCTGGGAATTCGGTTCAACTTTAAAGGCTTTTCAATTAAATTATTTAATTAGTTGAAAGCATAGAAGGAATAGAGCTTAGAAAATGAGCTTGCTTGTTTTCAGGAACAATTAGAACAAGTAAATGAAGGTTTTCAGAGCTGTTCTTTTTCATAGGTTCTACTTCAAAATTCATTCTAGAAATCTAACAAAATAAAAGCTTCAAGCATATTTTGTCCAGGAGAAGGGTGCCTGCCTGAGATTCAGAGGAGAGGAAAAGGAATTAGGGAGAGCTCATCAATTAGGGTCTTTGACATTGAGTGGGCAGGGAGTATAGAATTAGGACATAACAATGAAGGACAAAGATTTTGATTCCAAATAAGGTCACCAGGGAAGCAATATACCCCAACTCTTATTTTTAATGTGCCTTGAGAGTACTTTAACTGTCCTATTTTGATAAATAATAATAACAATGATATAATGTAACCTATAGTTTACAAATTTAATGGGGAAAACTTGGAAGAAGCAATGGGTAAAAATGAAAAACACATTCTCCTATTTCTTCTTTTTTTTTTTTCTTTTCTTAAAGGTGGTCTTTCCCTGTTCAAAGCGTAATCGTATGTGAAACTCCATCATTTCCCTTTTTGCCTTTCCAACCCCAGCGTGCTTCATTATAGTCACTACCATGCCATTCATCTGACGTCTTTGCTAACTACCACAATTTAGTAGGTGTTTGGTATTCCTAAAGGTAGTGTTTTTCATTAAAAGACACATTCAAACTAGTTCTGTATACTAATTTGAAGCAAAGGCTTGGTAATGAATCTATTATTTAAATTAATAAACAGTTCTGGGAGGTTGTTTTAAAACATGGATCTTATTTTAGGATTGAAGTGGCACACAGCCTGGTCTATTTTTCTCCCCCAAAAATGTTTTACTCACTTTACGACATAGTTTTTTTGCATTTTTTTTTCATCCACAATTCATTAGACTGAAAAAAATAGCAAGAGATGTAAAATTGAAATAGGAAAATAAACAGCAACGTGTGAAGTTTTTTTCTTTCTTCTTTTCTTTTTGTAACTCACCAAAAAAAAAAAAAAACACAAAAGTTCTGTCTAGCTGGCTAATTCAACATTGAGGGCAAAGAAAGCTTGCATGTAATGTCAGCAAAGCCAGTTCAGCAAACGACCCCAGGACATTGCTGAAGGGAATGTTTATCAGACAAATGTGTCTCCAAAGATTCTTCCTTCTTGGAGGCACCTTTCTCAGTCCTTCCTGTTTGCATTCCTCGGGGTCAGATTTCAGCTAAGAGATGGAAATTGAATAAGGGTGTATTGGAGAAGATATAATTAGTCCTTAAATCATAGGATCTCAAATTCATGAATTTCCTTGAAAGTTTAGCTAGAAGTCTTTAAAAACAAAAAAAAAGGCCCTGGGGCAATCTCTCCAAGTTTTCTCCCAAGAATTTAATGTTCACTTATACAAGTAACATTACTCAATAATGGTCTCCTGTGCTAAGAGTTTCCTCTGGCAGTCTTTTTCACCCTCGAAATGAAGAATTCACAGAAATGCATTCAACCAGACCTGTTCCCATATGCAGTTCGCATCAAGCTTTCTCTCAGAGTCTCCAACCCTTCTCTCAGTTGTTTCTTGAAATGGTTCACATCGGCAAACACCTCACTGAGCAGCACGATGTCAATCTCCGAGCATCCTTGGGTGTCGGTCCCTTTCACATAAGATCCACCCTGTGAAGACAGAGGGCACGATGTGGGCAAAAGCTCAGCCAGCCTTGAGGGGAGTGCAGATTCCTGGCTGTAGCATGTTTTAGGGTCAATTAACACTGTGAATCGGAGAAGGCGATGGCACCCCACTCCAGTGCTCTTGCCTGGAAAATCCTGCGGACCGAGGAGCCTGGTGGGCTGCAGTCCATGGGGTCGCTAAGAGTCGGATACGACTGAGCGACGTCACTTTCACTTTTCACTTTCATGCATTGGAGAAGGAAATGGCAACCCACTCCAGTGTTCTTGCCTGGAGAATCCCAGGGACGGGGGAGCCTGGCGGGCTGCCGTCTATGGGGTCACACAGAGTTGGACATGACTGAAGCGACTTAGCAGCAGCAGCAACTCTGTGAATAGCTTAAATATGCGCTACTTTATTTTCCCTCAACTTGGGGGAAAAAAAAAAGACTGGAGAAAAAGTCATCTACGATGGTTCACAACTGAACTTAGGTTCAGTTATGGGAAGAAAGCAGAATTTGTAGGAAAAGTCTGAAAATCCTTATGAAAAAAGAGAGCTAGAAGTTCTGACTTTCTGCTTGAGAACCACTCGATTGTGAGGAGTCCACAAAGGTGGGAATTAAATTCACCACTAGTACATGTGGTACCTACGTGTCCTGAAATAAACGTTCCTACCAGTTAGAACCTTAAGTGACTGGTGCTTCGGGAGGGCATTTGTTTGCTATATTTCCAAATAGATCACCAATGAGTTTAATAAAGTATTCTGTCCTTATAATTAATGAGTACTTATTGCAAATCTCTTAACTAAATATAATTTTATAAAAGTCAAAATTTAAGTTAGTTAGCAGCACAGCCTTGCTCTACTTAGCACTCAAAGAAAGTTTTAGGTTGCAAATTCCCAAAGGAAGCTCTTTAGCAGTAAAAGAAGCTGTTACCTATGATTTGGGAAACATGACGTCCACAAGTTTAGAAAACATTGTAAAGCTCTGAGTCCTCTGCCATTTACTGCATGTTAATTTCTTAAGGACTTCCGTCAGGCACCATGTGGCTCGCTCAAGCAAGCAGCAATGCGCCAATTTTACTCTTGGCACTGACCTAGCCAACCTTTTTTTGTTTTTTGGAGTATAATTGCTTTACAATGGTGTGTTAGTTTCTGCTGTACAATGACGTGAATCAGTCATATGTACACACATACCCTCTCCCTCTTTGACCTTCCTCCCGCCACCCCTATCCACCCATGGATGCCATCACAGAGCACCGAGCTGAGCTTCCTGTGCTAAGAGCCTGTTCTGAAAGCTGTGATGGCAACTGCTGACTCTAGGATGATATGCCTTGGTTGACATCTAAGGATCAAGAAGCCGCCTGTGCAATCCCAGAAATGCCTGCCCTGCTACAAATCCAAAGACAGGAAGTCATTGCCAGAATTCTCAGCTTCAGAGTCACCCTGCACCTGCTACATCTGGACTAGGTAAAATAGGTACCCTGTGCCCTCCTGCCTTGGCTCTGACTTAACTCAGTTCTGGACTCAGTCTTGTGGTAGTACAACCAACTGAGGAAACCCATTTTGTCACAGTAGCAAGGGAATGTGGGAAATGTAGTTTTTAGCACTTCCTTAACCAGAGAGAGTTTGTAATGTGCTAACATGTACAGTCAACCTCCAAGAATGGAATATAGGGCACAGCAGTTTCACAACTTAGTTGATCAATGGCCCTTGTTTTCAGCCAGCACCTCGTGGGACTGAAACAGAACTCTGACTCCCCATTTCTAGCTCCTGTGATCATGCTTTATTTCTGTAGAAGAAAATATGCTGTTTCATATTCAGGCTTTTTCCACTGCTCTATTAGGTAGCATTTAATCATACTCTTAAATCATCTTTGCTATTGTTACATTAAAAGTTAATATTTTTATTTTAAATAAACAAGGATTTTCACCTTTTATAATATTTTCACTTTTATAACATTTTCACTTTCATAACAATCATGTGTGCACTTTAAACTGAAGAAACGGAAAAATGGTAACAAAAATGCCCTCAGAACTACGTCCTGTATTTTTTTTCCCTCTAAACACTGATTAGATAGCATGTAGTGGTGATGCTAACGTTACAAATAATAACGACAGAAGGGAAACCACACCATCGTTGTCGCTGGGATCCCTTCATTGTGTTCAGGGAATTTTCCTTCAGGACAGTTTTCACAGAATGACCCTGTGCTCTGTGGACAACTGTTCCCGGACACAGTGAACTGTCTTTAGGCTGAGAGGAAGTCCATCAAGACAGCACCTAATCACTTCCATAGGCAGGTTGCTCAGGCATGAAACGGGGCTCTGGGGGACAGGCGTACCTCCTTTGCCTGAAATTCCCTCAAGCATTTAAAAGCATCGGTCTAGTGAGAGCCAAGTCCTTGGCCCTGCCAATGTAAAGGCACTTTCGCCCCTGGGACAAAAACTGCCAACTGTAATGGGTTCCAGCTGTCACATGGTTGAGTGCCTGTCCCGCTAGCCGGCAGCCTGCCCTGGCATTTCAAAGGGCTCCTAGCAGGCCTCTTACAGCCGCTGCAGAAGGCGAAGCTGGCCTCTGAACATGTGGCCCTGCCCGACTGATGTCCATCACCTCCAGGAGAAAGGAATGGCTTCCTTAGTGCTGCGTGGTCCAGCCTGAGGGCTGGGGGCTCAGATTACCTGGATCACTCGGGAGGCCGGCACCGGAAAGGAAGTCTGGATCAGCTGGAGCAAGGCACCGATCTCAGCTGCACAAGCAGCTCTTTGAGAACCAGAGGCAGGGCAGATTTTTCGGTCTGCAAATCTCTGTAGCTCTTGGGGACCTTTACACTCCAACATATTATGAGGTGAAAATCCTGTGGACATTTGGGCTTCATAGAGAAAGGATCAATATTTGACATTTGCTGCACAGAAATGGATGTGTGTGTGTCTAACACAAGCATCTACTTTTGTACGAAAGTTATGTCTAGTTAATTACCAGGACTGCCTTGTTCTGTCACAGGGAGACCTACCCTCTCTGCTGATAAAGTGTGAGGGGAACCAGCAGAGTTCAGTCCCTGTGGAATTAGCTGGCATGTTAACTCTAAGTCCCAACAGAGAAATGGCTGAATTTCTCTGAGAATAAATTGAGATATCCATTCTTATGTCAGGAAAAGGTCTTTGCCCCGATTCATAAATCACTTTAAGTTTCTAAATGGAAAACATGTATGTTATCAAGTTTCAATACAATGATCCCAGGATAAAGAAGTCTAAGTTAAGCCATCTATTCTAAAGGTCTTAAACTGCCAGCCCACAGGCCAGATTCTACCTGAGGAATGTTTGCTTTAGACCTGCACAGCGTTTTCAAAATGAAGAAACTGAGTCAACAGCTAGAAATCAAGAGATAGTACATTTTTTAAAATAAGGACATTAGAGGTATGTGAGCTAGTGGATGTGTGTGTTTGTGTTTTAAGACAGAAATGCTGACAAGACTGGCCACACACTTCACAGGAAGGAACTGAATAACTGAACTCTTAAGCTCAGTAAATGGGGCATGTGAGCGAAACTGACAAGAGGCTGATTAACCAGAGGAAAAGCACACAGATTTTATCGATCTTATTGTTTTTTTAATGTGCACAGAGTCCTTTCCAGAAAAGAAATGAAAACTACCAAGAATCAGACTCAAGTATTCTAAAGCTCCAATACTTTGGTCGCCTTACAGGAAGAGCCAGCTCATTGGAAAAGACCCTGACGCAGGGAAGTTCAAAATAATCAATATGCTGAATTGGCACATTTTGAGATGGCATATCCTGATGCCTTTCAACAGCTCAGAAGATTTCATAAGTTTGCACTCGATAGATCATAGTGTGTGCATGCTGAGTCGTGTTTGACTCTTCGCGATCCCATGGACTGTAGTCCACCAGGCTCCTCTGTCCATGGAATTTTCCAGGCAAGAACACTGGAGTGGGTTGCCGTTTACTCCTCCGGGGGATTTTCCCAATTGAGGGTTTGAACCCGCATCTCCTGTGTCTCCTGCATTGGCAGGTGGATTCTCTACTGCTTTAGACATCAGGATAGAACATACACACACCAAAAAATCCCTGAGAATGTGCAATAATAAACTGGCTCTCATTTAGGGTTACATAACAAATTCACATTATCAGGGAGAATTAATTTTAGAGAGGCCTCTGGCAAATGCCTTGAAGAAGAACTCACTAATCCTTTCTGGAAATGAACTTTCAACTGATCCTTCCCTTTCAAGCACATGCGGAAGTTTCATAGAAATTGAATATATACTCAGCTATAGATAAAACTCAACACTTATCAGAGAACTGATATCACACAGATTACATTCTCCGACCAATGTGCAATTAAATGAGAAATCAGTAACAAGATAGCTAATGTATCCCATACTTTAAGAAAGTTTTAAAAACACATACTTCAAAAGAGTCACAGATCACAGAAGAAATCACACCATAAATCAGAACATAGGACTAAACAATAATAAATTTTACATCAACACTCAGAGGATACACAGCCCCTTCTTTAAATTTCATCAATTATGCCAAATTAGCATATCGGGGTTTTTTTGTTTTTGTACATTTTGATTCCTTTGCTTGAAACATAGTTACCCTTCCTTTTATGGACATTTCACCAAAAACTGATTATTTTTCAGTGACTATTTTTACTGTTTCCCAAAAAAAGCTTTCTTATCTTAAAAGACTTTTATAGAGCAGCAACCACCAGTTACTTCAGGGGGCAGAACCATAAATATGAGAGCAAAAGGTGTATTACGTTAGTTTTGTGGTAATTTCTGATGGACAGACCATAATCTGACTCCCACTTGGATCCTGACATTCTGTCCCATTTTTGCTGCTTCTGAGTCATCTCTCTGCACACCGCCTCAGCTTCCCAGCTTCCTCCACCAACGTGGCTCTACAGAATTATCCCCCACGCCTAAGAGCATGGGCTTCCCAGGCGGCACTATTGGTAAAGAACCCGCCTGCGAAGGCAGGAGACCTAAGAGACATAGGTTCGATCCCTGCATCAGGAAGATCCCCTAGAGGAGGGAATGGCAACCCACTCCAGTATTCTTTTCTGAAGAATCCTGTGGACAGAGGAGCCTGGCGGGCTATCCTTAGCGTCACAGAGTCAGACACAACTGAAGTGACTTAGGACACATGCATGCCCCAGGAGTATACAATCTCAAGTACATACCAGCTCCACCCTCTGCACTCTCTATTTGCCATTCTTGGAAGCAACCTGTAATGCTCTGACGTAGGGAAGCCACAAGACGGTTTCTATGCTGCGTAAACATCCATACAGGGAAGGTACTGGGCATCTCTGTTACCTCTTTTGCGGGCTGTAAAGTGATGCTCTTGTATTTCGTGGTTCTCCCGACTAAGGACTGTCCCAAAGCATCTAGAACACATCCTACACGTTTTTGATATTTTTGTAGCCATGTAATTCACATTCCTTTCTTCTAGATTTTCCCAGTGTAGCTTCTGTGTCTCCGTGGTTGACCTGTCACGTGGAGACTGAGAAAAAGTAAATACTTAATCCAGGAATTATAAGAGCTATTTCAGAGATCTGCTGGTTTTCATTTGGCTTCTCACTAAATGCTCCCATTCATGGGCACAGAGAATTCTCATTCTATGTTCTCAAAACATAGCAAAGTCCATTAGTTTTTTTTTTTTTTTTTACACAGATGAAAAACTGCTGTAGATTAATAAAGCAATGAACCATGAGAACCATACTGCCGAAAAAAGTATTTTTAAAAAAGCACTAGTTTATGTTTTATAAAATCAGGAGAATGAGAGCCCAGTTCTTTTTCTGATGTTTACTTTTGCAGGCCTTGGGCTAATCACTCAACCTAATTGGGTCTTTGATCCTTCATTTGTAAAACGGGGGAGGGGAAAGGAGGGAAGGGAAGTCAATTAGTCTACCTCTAAGAGCACATTAAAAGTGAAAAATTCTAGGGTTGCAAGGACTCCATCCCCACGTAAGCACTTTGGAATAATAATTACAATAGCGCCTGCCCTGGATACAACGCCTGGGTCCAGGGGATACTGCCCAGTGCCCTTCACAGCAGCTCTGCAGGATGGGTCGTTTCGAGCCAAGAAGACTGAGACACACGGCTTTAACCACTGCATCTGACCTGTGGCCTGTGGCCACGAGTTTTTCCTTTCAGTTTTCTGTTAATAAATTTTCATGAGAGAATGAAAAAAAAACAAAGCCAACAGACACAAAGCATGAGTACTTTAGGTAAAGGAGGAGGTTCTCGCTCCCTGCCCCCCACTTTCACTTGCTGTACCTCACTGTGACCCTGTTGCTTCCCGCTCAGGACTTCTTGGTCATGTTTTTCACGGTGAACTTTTCCAAGATGCTTCTGTTGAAAGTGATACCTCAGAGCCCTGCCGCTGATAAAGTCACTCCCGCAGTGCTCACAGTTGTAGGATTTAAGAGTCCACATCCTTTCCCAGTGAAGTATCAGATTAGATCCTGTTGATGACAAAGCAAAAAGATAATAAGCCCTTTGAAGAAAATCCAGTCCCTCAGAGTTAACCAGAATAAAGATAATATTGTTTCTAGTGTGCTAATTTGTGCTCTATCGGATGAATATTTTCCAAGAAGTTTATTTCTCACTGATATCAACTATGATATCATGAAAATAGTCATTTAAACCAGCTGCTGTAACTCGAGTTGATAAACATTAAGGAGGCGGGAAAGCCAACAAAACCAAGTGCAAAGCTGTGTGTGTAGGTATATAAGTACATTTTTTGAAAAAGAGTTTCAAATGGATCTGTGACCTAAGAGATGTTAACTGTGGATTTAGATATTATCTTTACTCGGGGACTTTCTAAGAGGTGTCATTTCTTCAATTTTTATCACTCAATGAATTCCCATAAATGAGAAAATTATCATGAGTGATGATTTCTACGTCTTTCAAATTAACTCTGTTCTTTTTTAAAGTAAAAAAATGCAGAAAAAGTTTGTACCAAGGAACACAGTCTGGAAGATGTGGGCGATTCTATTCTCCACCTGGCTGCTTCTGAAGCTGTTTATATTCTTGTTGCTAAGTAACTCGACTTGCATTTGTACTAACTTGTCTGAAGCTTAGAGCTCCTTCCTCAGAGGTAAACATTGTGGGATTTGTAGTTACCGGTTTCTTAGCAAGTGGTCAGATTAAATATTTCTAAATACATTCAGATTATTTTGAAGCTGCTCCTGCAACAAATTATCACAAACTTTAATGGCTTAAGCATATAACATTACTCGCTTGTCGTTCTGTAGGCCAAAAGCCTGACAAAGGTCACGCCGGGCTAAAATCAGGCTGCATTTCTTTCCGGAGGCTCTGGGTAAGATCCACTTCCTAGAGTGACCCACATTCCTTGGCAGGTGGGGCCCCTTCCTCCATCTTCAAAGCCAGCAAAATCCAGCAAAAGCCAGTGGGATCCTGTTCGCATCCAACCATTCTGATCGGTTCTCTTCCCCTCTTAAGGACCCTTGTGGCTCCATTGGGCTCAACTGGATAATCCAGGATAATCTTCCCATTTTAAGGTCCGCTATTAACAGCCTTAATGCTATCTGCAAACTTAACTCTCCTTTGCCTTGTAAGGTAATAAACTCAGAGCTTCCCAATATTAAGATGTGGACATCTTTCGTGGGGGCGCTGGGTGGGGGGGTCATTCTTTTTCACCCACCACACTGTAGCTCTAAAGTTCAATCAGGAATAGAAATGAATCCAAAATGTATCTGTATAAGGTGGAAGAAAACCAAAATGTATTCACTCCTTACAAAATCTTTGGTACTTAGTGGGCTCTGGGGACTTTGTGTCAAGCAAGTTTGGAGTTGCTGGGTGATCTGCTACTGAGCAGATGCTGTTTCCACTGAGAACAGCACGGGTGCTGTCACATAAGGAAGATGTGAAAGCAACGTAGTGGTTCATGGCAGCACTTTACAAAAAATCAAATAGAATAAAACTAGAGAATATTGAACATAGTGAAGGTAAACAACGATTTGTGAAACATTCTTGGACGACCAACCACCAAGTTTGCCTAGGAGTAAGGGGGTCCCTGTTAAACGCAGGATTTTCAGTGCTGAAGTCAGGAAATTCTCAGGCAAATTGGGACACGTTGGTTACTCTATCACTACCTCAGAGACCTGGGTTCGATCCCTGTGTTGGGAAGATCCCCTGGAGAAGGAAATGGCAACCCACTCCAGTATTCTTGCCTGGAGAATCCCATGGACAGAGCAACCTGATAGGCTACAGTCCACGGGGTCACAAAGAGTCGGACACGACTGAATAACGTCACTTCAGAGACCACCTTGAAAATCAGCTTCTTACCCAGCCCTGAAGCTCCTCTGAATGGATGGATTGAGTCCCTGTAAGACCCAAGGTTGTGGAGTTTGCAGAACTTGAATCGATCTGCCCGAACTGTGATGTCTGCCCTGCCCTAGGTGTTCATTTCTGGGCCAGTCAACCTGGACTGAGATACAGTGAACCCAGGCAGACACATGACTCAGGCTTATGTGCCAAGTTCTCTAAGGGGTGCTGAGGCAATGTTGGGCATTTATGGTTTACAGAAATGAAAGCATGTCAATCAGAGCTTCCCAGCACAAACTTTCTGTCCAGGATCAGAAGAGCAGAAGGATGAGGAAAATGGCGGGATTTCTAGGTTCCCTCCATGAGCTGCCTCTCCACCCTTCTTTCACTTAGCATGATGTTTTCAAGGTTCACCCGTTTGTAACAGGTATCAGTACTTCATTCATTTTCACAGACGAATACTACTCTATTGTATGGACATACCGCTTGTTTTGTTTTTTAATCCACAAATTAGTTAATGGAAATCTGGGTCATTTCGACTCTTTAGCTATTATGAATAATACTGCTATGAACATTCATGCTTTCATGTATAGGTTCCTGTATGAACATATGTTTTGAATTCTTGGATAGCTGAGGGTGAAATTGCTAAGTCCCAGGATAACTCTATGTTGAACTCTTTGAGGAACAGCCAAACTGTTCTCCATATTTTACAAGCTATGAAGTGGTATCTAATTGCGTTCTGATTTGCATTTCCTAATGACTAATGCTGCTGAACGTCTTGTCATGTATTTATTGACTATTTGTACATCTTTCTCAGAGAAATGTCTATTTACTTCGCTCATTTTAGAATAGGATTATTTGTCTTTCTATTGTTGAACTGTATGCATTCTTTATATTTTGAAAATCAACCTCTTATCAGATGTATGATTTGAAAATGTTGTGCCATTCTGCGGTTTGTCCCTTCATTTCTTGATTCTGTCCTTTGATGCACAAAAGTTTTAAATTCTGGGACTGCCCTGTTGGTCCCAAGTGGCAAGACTCTGAGCCCCCAGTGCAGGTGACCTGAGTTCCATCCCTGGACAGGGAACTAGATCCCGCATGCCATAACTAAGAGTTTGCACGTTGCAACTAAAAAGTTCTCACGTGCTACAAACTAAGACCTGGCGCAGCCAAATATATAATTTGTTTCAGGTTTTAAATTCTTATGAACTCAAAGCTATTTCCTTATGTTGCTTGTGCTTTTGGTGTGATACAGTGAAAAAAACAAAACAAAACGGTTGCCTAAGCCAAGGGAAACCATGGGTAATCAGTCAAATTCCTTTCACCCACCCTACCTAATCAAGGTTGCCTTTCCCTCATAGCTCAGTTGGTAAAGAATCCGCCTGCAATGCGGGTAGAGCCCAATTTGATTCCTGGGTTGGGAAGATCCGCTGGAGAAGGGATAGGCTACCCACTCCAGTATCCTTGGGTTTCCCTTGTGGCTCAGCTGGTAAAGAATCTGCCCGCAATGCAGGAGACCCCGGTTTGATTCGTGGGTTGGGAAGATACCCGGAGAAGGGATAGGCTACCCACTCCAGTATTCTGGCCTGGAGAATTTCAGGGACTATACAGTCCATGGGGTCACGAAGAATTGGACACGACTGAGCGACTTTCACTTTCACTTTCACAAAAGACTTGCTTGTCCTCCAAGTAACAAGCAACAGGTAGCCTAAGCACTAAGTTGTTTGACTGAGTTATTTTCCAGAAACTTGAAGTCAGGTGCACCTAGTTGGAGGTGAGCTGGTTAAGACTGAACAGGACACTCCACCCTCCAACTGGGAATGCACAAGTGTGTATGCTTACTGACCTGTTTTGTTGTTGTTGTTGTTTGCTTGGTGGCCTTTTGATGGGCTTCAGATCCTGTTAAGCACTTCCATCTCTGAACCATAGCCTACTTATGCCTGCGCAGAACTACACCAGTGGAGAACTACGCCCGCGCCTAACTATAACCACCGGATCTTTTTCCAATCACCTTTCTCCATTGTGTGCACCCCAGTGCCTCAGAGCTCCCCTCAGACCGCTGTTTATTCCAAAATATCCTGCCTCTTGCCTTCCAGGGAGGGCAGTTTGAGGTTTGTTTTTCATTCTTACTTAGCTGCCTTGCAAATAAATACTCTGCTGCGAACTGAACAGACTTAGCACGCAAGCACTGTGTCTCAGAGTTTTGCCCTGGTGTGTGTTGGGTAGAACCAGATAGTACCTGGTTCAATGACAGGTTTGGTGAGCCAGACAGAAGGTAAGTCCAGACACGCCTTTCCTCTGTGGTTCCTTGGCCCCTTGTGGGTATTGAGAGTCCAAGCAACTACCTGGTCGATTTGTTCCAGCAAGCGTCCACTTGATTTTCCCAGCCAGGGGCCGCCAACGTTCGGAATTTAGCTTTGTTTTGCAGTGAAGAAATGGTTTTGGAGTTTGGGGTTTGGAAGACGTGTTTGGGGTGAGTAATCTTGTTAAAGAGACACACCTGCACTTTCATTGTCTGGCTGTCCCGCCCAAATGGTGGGTTGGAGGCCCAGCTTACTGAATTCGGATAGACAGTATAAAAGTTTATAGCTGCTGAAGTGGTCCTCATCCGGGTTAAAGGCCCAAGGCTGTGATTTTTGATCTTTCTTATCTACATCCAATTGTCTGAAGTGTTAAGGGTTGACTCTTGGAGACTGAGCTTCTTGATGACTATAACATGTACTCTTAAGAAAGATTTCTTTGCAGCAACCATCTAGAAACAAAATGAGATTATTTTTTTCCCCATTGCAAAATGAGAAATGTTAATTCAGTTCCCCCTTGAAGCCCTCTGGGCCCCATTCTCCAAAATTGGATGACATTAAGTTTGAATCTATGGAAAAGAAAAAGATGGTGTCTTTTAATACACTTGCATAGTGCAAACACCCTTTAGGCTCAGAGAAAAATGGCCTTCGATTACAGTACAACGTTACAACTGGATTTATTTTGGAAACAGGAAGAAAAATGGGAAGGAATTCCCTATGTACAGTCTTTTATCAGAATCAACCTGCACAAAGAATATGGAAAGTTATGGCCCAGCAGGATGGGAAGGGGAAGAAACCTGCTCTTGATTCTAATGCGAAGGTGAGTGATGGCAGTGCTGCTCTTTCATTGCCTCCTCCTCAGCCCCCTAACCCTAACCCCTAACCCTAACCCCTAACCCCAACTCTAACCCCTAACCCCAAGCCTAACCCCTAACCCCCACCCTAACCCCTAACCCTAACCCCTAACCCCAACCCTAACCCCTAACCCCAACCCCTAACCCCTAACCCCTAACCCCAACCCTAACCCCTAACCCCCACCCTAACCCCTAACCCTAACCCCTAACCCCAACCCTAACCCCTAACCCCAACCCCTAACCCCTAACCCCTAACCCCAACCCTAACCCCTAACCCCCACCCTAACCCCTAACCCTAACCCCTAACCCGAACCCCTAACCCCAACTCTAACCCCTAACCCCAAGCCTAACCCCTAACCCCCACCCTAACCCCTAACCCTAACCCCTAACCCCAACCCTAACCCCTAACCCCTAACCCTAACCCCTAACCCCAACTCTAACCCCTAACCCCAAGCCTAACCCCTAACCCCAACCCTAACCCCTAACCCTAACCCCTAACCCCTAACCCTAACCCCTAACCCCAACCCTAACCCCTAATCCCAACCCTAACCCCTAACCCTAACCCCTAACCCTCACCCTCACCCCAACCCCAACCCTAACCTTAACCCTAACCCTAACTTCCCCCTTCTCTGAAGGCTCCGAGAAATAGGAATGCTGTCTTCCTTTCAACCCTGCCAGAAGTTGGCCTGGGCTCTGGTTTTCAGATTCCACATACATGATAATATACAGCGTTTGCCTTTCTCTTACTTACTTCGCTAAGGATAACACTCTATCTTGTTGGAAAATACATCTTGTTGGAAATGGTAGAATTTCATTCTTTTTTATGGCTGAGTAATATTCCATTGTGTGTACATGTATATTGTATGAGTGTATATCTATATATACATATATATGTACGTGTGTGTGTGTGTGTGTACATACACATATACTTCCCAGTAGTGCAAGTGGTAAAGAATCCACCTGCCAATGCAGGAGATGTAAGAGACGTGGATTTGATCCTTGGCTTGGGAAGATCCCCTGGAGTAGGAAATGGCTGCTTGCTCCAGTTTCCTTGCCTGGGAAATCCCATGACTAGAGGACCCTGGCAGGCAATAGTCCATGGGGTCACAAACAGTTGGACACGATATGCACAGCACATATGTAAACATATCACATCTTTATCCATTCATCTTAAATTGCTTCCATACCCTGGCTATTGCTGCTCTGAATTTTGGGGTGCATGAGCACTCTTGCCTGGCAAGTCCCATGGACCGAGGAGCCTGGTAGGCTGCAGTCCATGGGGTCACTAAGAGTTGGACACGACTGGGCGACTTTACTTTCACTTTTCACTTTCATGCATTGGAGAAGGAAATGGCAACCCACTCCAGTGTTCTTGCCTGGAGAATCCCAGGGACGGGGGAGCCTGGTGGGCTGCCGTCTATGGGGTCACACAGAGTCCAACACGACTGAAGCAACTTAGCAGCAGCAGCAGCAATATCTTCTTGAAGTAGTTGGTTTTTTTGTTTTTTACATATACATGGGAGTGGAATTGCTGTATCATATGGCAGTTTTATTTTTAATGTTTTGAGAAATCTCCAAATTGTTTTCCCCAGTGGCTACACCAATTTCTAATCCCACCAGCAGTGTATAAGGGTTTACTTCTCTCCATGTTTATTATTTGTAGACTTGCTGATACTAACTATTCTGACAGGTGTGAGGTGATGTCTCATTGTGGTTTTGATTTGCATTTTCTGATTAATGATGAATATTTCATGTGCATGTTGGCCATCTGTATGTCTTTTCTTGGGAAACATCTATTCAAGTCTTCTGACCATTTTTTAATTGGGTTTTCTTTCTTTATACTGGTTGGTATGAGCTGTTGAAGTATTTTGGATATTAACTTCTTAACAGACATATTATTTGAAAATATTGCCTGCATTCGGTAGGTTGTCCTTTAATTTTGTTGATGGTTTCCATTGCTGTGCAAAAGCTTTAAATTTAATTGGATTTCTGTTGTCTATTTTTGTTTTAATTTATTTGCCTTAGGAGACAGATTAAAAAAATATATTGCTCTGAGTTGTCAAAGGGTGTTCCACCTCTGTCCTTTTCTAGGAGTTTTATAGTTTCAGGTGAGTGGCTCCATTTTTGAAAGTGCAGAGGCCTGTAGCTCTGAGGTCTGCTCAGAACAACCTTTTTCCAATCACCTTTCCTCACACTCCCTGTGCTTCAGAGAGTCCTGCTGCTTTATTCTTTTTTAAAACGTATTTTTTTAATTGAGGTATAGTTGATTTACAATATTTTATTCTTTATCCCATAAATACCTGCACCCTGCCTTCAGGGAGGTGGCTCTGAGACTAATTTTCCCATTTCCTTGCTCGGCTGCCTTGTGAATAAACCTCCTTCACTGCAAACCTTAGCATCTCATGCACTTTGGGCAAAATGAGCCTGGTTAAGTAAAACGAGGTCATAAATATTTACACCTATGTTTATTCTAAAAGTTTAATAGTTTTAGCACTTATATTTAGGCCTTTAAATATATTTTAATAATTTTTATATATGGTGGTGTGAGTTAGTGGTCAAAATTCATTTTTTACATATGGCATCCAGTTGTTCCAGCACAACGTGTTGAATAGAGACTATCTTTTCTCCATTGAATTGTCCTGGCATTCTTGTCAAATCAACTGACCATAAATGTATAGGTTTGTTTCTAGGTTTAATTTTATTCCATTTATCTATACGTCTGTCTTATGCCTATACCATGATGTCTTGACTACTGTATGTGTGTAGCTGGTTTTGAAATTGTACATGTTAGCTGTCCAAATCTGTTCTGCCTTCAAGGTTGTTTTTGACTATTTCAAGTTCCTTGAATTTCCATGGAATTTTAAATCAAACTATCAATGTCAATAAAGAAGCCTGCTGGGATTCTGATTGAACAGAAGTTATATCTCTAGATTAATTTGAGGAGTATTGACATCTTAACAGTATTGTCCCAATCTTAATTTCTTTCACCAGTGTTTTATAATTCTCAGTGTACAAATCTTGACTTTTTTGGGTTAAATTTATTCTGAAGTATTTTAGTGTTTTTGATGTTATTGTATATGGAATTAGTGTCATAATTTCTTCTTTGGATTGTTCATTGTTAGTGTTTAGAAATACAACTGAGTTTTGTAAATCTTCAACCTTTTAAGCTCACTAATTTTTTTTTTACATATTTTGCTTATCATCTGTAATATAGTTTGATTTCTTTTCTAATCTGGTTGTTTTTACTATGTTTTTTAAATTAATCATTGACTTGTTTAATCTTGTCAAATTGCCCTGGGAACTTCTTCAAGTATAACATTGCATGACAGTATTGAGAGTAGACATCTTTGTTGTTTCCCTGATCTTAGGAGAAAACCTTTAAATCTTTTACGTGTGGTATTTATCAGTTTCATAGAAACCCTTTAGCAGGTTGAAGAAGTTGTCCTCTATTCTCAATTTGTTCTGTGTTGTTATCATGAAAGTGTGTTGGTTTTTGTTAAGGTTTCATCAAATGTTTTTCCAGCATCTGATGAGACAATCATGTTTTTATTCTTTTCTGTGATGTGTTAATGATTTGGGTTAAATTCAGAAGTGTTAAACCCACCTTTGAATCCTGGAATAAACACTACTTGGTCATGATGTATAATCCTTCATATATGTTGTTAGATTCAGTTTGCTAATACTCAGTATAAGATTTTTGCATTTCTATTTATAAAGGATATTGGATTATAGTTTTCCTCTGCCTCTCCTATTTCGCTAGGGCCATAAATTAAAAATCAACAGTAGGTAATGGAATAAGACAAGAATACACAAGAATTTGAGTACCTGAGCAGCCCCATACATTTGTTCCACTTAGAAACCATGACCCACCTGTTTCTCTCAACCTGCTCACAGTCAATGGCTGGCCTGCATGAAGCAAAGGAGAGGTTCCACCACCCCAGAGACACTTCCTTCTTTCTAAGAGGATCTGCACAGTGGACTGTTCGTATGTACGGAGCATCTCTGAGTTCAGTATTCAAAATCATGGAATACCTGTCTCTAAAATATCACCTTTAATGGTGTGAAGACTGAAGCTGCAAAAATGATACAGGGAATATTTGCCAGACTGCATTCCCAGTGAAGTCTGGTGCCCAGTATGCCCGAACACCCATCCCTCTCACTAATATTGTCTGAATGCACCCCCTATGTTTTTCTGCCTGTTTGCCAAACCGGCCTGGTAGAGACTGATAGGACATTTCCATGGAACAGCTATAGGTCGAGGGGGCTGAGAGGCAGTTCTGTCTGTACTCAGGTGATGTTGCTTGGAACCACATTCCAACAGTCAGTACTGTGAGCTCATGGGCTCACTTGGGACAACCGTCTACAACCATCTCCCCATCAGTGCCACACAGGAACACTTCTGAGGACCAGCTCTCTTCCTGCCTCCCCCGTGAGGGCCCTTGTCTCACGGACCCCGGGGGGGGACCCCTGCCAGCTCTTTTCCACCTCTGGGATGAGGTGGGTCTTCCTCCCTGGGAGATGCTGCTGCCCTGGGGAAGTGCCACCTTCCAGAACCCCTTCTGCAGCAAGTCGTGCTCAGGATAGTTTTTCTTGGTTGTCAGATTTCTCAGTGCCTTTATTGGACCACTGTGCCTAGCCACTTCACAGAATGGTATGGGATGTCCTTTGGAGCTAGCTAAGCACCCATCTCAGAATACAAAGGGAAGTACTTCAGTTTTGGCCACTCTATCTAAAACTAGTTTTCCCCAGTGTCCTCCCACAAGGAGCACACTTTCCAGGATTCTTTCCATTTTCATCCAAATTTCCCCTAGGCTCTGTGAAAATCTGGGGTTTGTCCCATGAGAGTTGTGTAGACTCTAAGCCATTTTGGGACAGACAAGTCTACCCAGACTGTTCCTGGTCACTCCTGGTGAGCGCTGGGCTGAGATAGAAGCCACCAGAGTTCCTCCACCGGCCAGCTGAAGCTGCATCCCAAGCATCTTCTAAGAGACTACTGCAGACTGCCCCCGAGTTAAGGTGAAGATCTTGGAGAGGTCAAAGATCAGAACTCCTGCTCTGAATTCCGGAGGCTAGAGGGTTGTTGTTGTTTAGTCACTGAGTCGTGTCCAACCCTGTTTTTGACCCCACGGACTGTAGCTCACCAGGCTCCTCTGTCCATGGGATTTCCCAGACAAGAATACTGGAGTGGGTAGCTATTTCCTTCTCCAGGGGATCTTCCTGAACCAGGGATCGAACCCACATCTCCTGGCATTGGCAGGCAGGTTCTTTACCCACTGAGCCACCAGGGAACCCAGGCTGGAGGGTAGTAATTAGAAAAACTGAGGTGAGTGCCTCTCATCTAGACGCCAAGGAGATGGTACCTTTTCTGTGCAGCGTATTTACCTAATCATACTGTGGGAATTCATCTGTGGGTTCTCAATTATAGGCAGCTACAGGCCGTCTCCGTGCTAATGAACTTAGGTGTAAGTCAAGACTCCTTGCTTTATAAGTTCCTCTTCAAACGCTCTCCTTATTCTTGCTTAGCTACACTGAGGAACTCCCACCAGAAAGCACCCTTACAACTTAGGTTGAGGGGAGCCAGGCTCTTTTATTGCTAATTAGAAGTTAGGAGAAACCTAGCAACTGAAACCTAGCAACTTGAAACTGAACCAGGCAATTAACTTCCCGCCTCTGTCCTTTGCTTGGAACGCCCGTAGGGAGGAATACCTGTGTGGTTACTCGGCACAGATCAGAGCAGTCTTTGGTTCTCACCATGGGACAGAAGGCCTTCAATGCGGGCACTTCAACAGCGTCTGGAGAGATGCTTCTTGCATTGCACCTCCCAAATGAGCCTCAGAAGAATGTTGCCTGAGGAATGAGCGTCCCCCAACCTCACCCCGCTCAGCACAGTTGCTGTTATACGAGTGCTGCAGCCGCGTCCAGTCTCGGAGCTTAAAACCTCCCACTGCGACACCCCTCACTTCAGTTCCTTGTGAACCCGAGTGCCCTTAACTATTTACCACCCACCACGCAGGCCGTGTTTATAAGACCCAGGTGGCATCCTCCCAGCTGCAGCCAGCTGCTCATATTACAGTCAGGCCTCATGTACCCACCTAGTGTGGGGGGCTGGAGCATAGTAGATGATTATAAATATTTATTGAAATGATCCATGAGAAGCATGTTAAAAGTATGGCCTGGCTTCCTCGTTCTGCCGGTGCAATTTGTGGCTGCTTTGTCTCACACAGAGTCAGGGTGCGCTCCACTATTATAAGCCAGTTTTCATGGCTAGCCTAGAAAAAAAACTAGGAAGAAATCCATTCCGGTCCAAAAAGTAGCTGAAGTTTCCTTTTTAAGAACAACGTGTTTGTTTTAAATAGTTGATCAGCTGCTGGGAGGAAGGGTAGAGACTGCAAGGCGTCTGTCCAGAGCACGCAAAGCCACAGACCAGCCCTTTCACACGGGATGCCAGCAGCTAATGACAGGCCATTAGCTTCCTCGAGCTCCTGATGGACTTGGCCTTGTGCACTGAATGCAGATGCTTGAGGCACGATGCCACAGAGGTTAGGGACATGCCAAGTTCTGGGGGATGTCTAGGAGCAAGAGTGAGCGGTCTCCAAGGCCTGTGCGTGCATTGGCGCTTTGGATGAGGACTAAAAGTGAAAACAATTCCCCCAGAAATGACCAGGTAAGAAAGAGGCCATGAAGAGAGAGACAGCGAGTGAGGATGAAGTTGTCTGCTGTGGCATGTGAGGGTAACTTCTTCCCGCTCAGACTCCCCTGTGGGATCCTGGAAAAGCTCCATCACTCAGGAATGCTCTGGCTTCAGTGAGTTTTCTGGGAAGTCACCTTGAAGAGGTGCTGAGCTTTGAGTTCAGGTCAGCTCGAGGCAGGAAAAGACTACAGGCATGGACTTGGGGAAGGAAAGAAGAGACTGACATCCAGGTTATATCCTCCTAAACAAAGACTAAATGTGTGAAGTAGGTGCTTTTCTTTTTTTAAATCGGAGTATAATTGCTGCAGTCCATGGGGTCGCAAAGGGTTGGATACAGCTGGGCGACTGAACAACAACGTGAATTGCTTTCAGTGTTGCGTTTCTGCTGTACAGTGACGTGAGTCAGCCGTGTGTACACACACACACGAACTCCTTCTTGGACGCCCCTACCCGACCACCGCAGCCCGTCTCCCTGGGTCATCACAGAGTTCTGAGCTGAGCACCCTGTGCTATGCGGCAGCTCCCCACTAACCAACTGACACACGGTGGTGTTTACCCGTGACTCTCCCAACTCACCCCACCCTCCGCTTCCCCCTGCATCTGCATGTCTGTTCTGTCTGCGTCTCTGTCCTGCCCTGGAAATAGGTTCATCTGTACCATTTTTCTAGATGTCACACAATGTGTTAATATGCTAATATGTTAATAATGTCTGTTTTTCTCTTTCTGAATTTGAAAACTTTGTTTTAATATTGTCTCTTTTCTCATGACAGTGAACTTCTTGAAGATCCCGTTCTTCTGGCAATATGAGGAGGTCTGTCAAAATGTAGGAAAAAAAAAAAAACCTACAGCAGGCTATACACCCATGGTCAGGAAGATCCCCTGGAGCAGGAAATGGCAACCCACTCCAGTATTCTTGCCTGGAGAATCCCATGGAGGAGCCTGGCAGGCTACAGTCCATGGGCTGCAAAGAGTGGGACACGACTGAGAGACTGCACGGACACACACACACACACACACACACACACACACACACACACCCCTATGGTCTATGTTTCCCAGCCCCACCTGAGACAGAAGGCCCATCTTGGGCTGACCTCATGCTAGTTTAGGAAAATGCTCCATTTTCACCTTCTACCTGTAGTTGTTGAACATACGTAGAATAGGTGTATGATCCATCCAGCCAGCTCATCAACTGTTGTGGCACTTGGCCCCTCACTTGTGGTTAACCAACCCTCTTTCTCCCTGGTATCTCCTCTGGTGCTGAGGGAAGTCGGTCTGACACCCCACTCACATTCATATCTTCACCCTGAGAGATTGTTTCCATGAAACCACTTCATGGAAACAAAGGGCTGGCTATTCCTTTGAGATCACAGGGTTTGGATGGCTCACATCAAGTTGCAAAGTTAAAATACTAGAACAGCCTAATTTAGCTTCACATTAAAATAATGAAAAGCCTCCTCTCAATAGTAAATTCTAATACACTTGTCTCCAATGAGACAGCATCCTGTAGGCAATTGTATATTTGTCTCAAAGGTGACACAAACTGTTTCTAATTTAAACACATAAATTTACCACATAATGTTACGTGATGGGGGTCTCAGATAAGGCATAAATGCCATTATTGGCACCATTACTTTATCTGTAAAAACGGAGTTATCCTAGGTCATATGGAAGGTTCCTTCAACCACTAACAGATCTTAAAAAATTTGGCTAAGTTCTCTCTTATGCTGTAAATTATATATAACATTTTCTAGTTAAAAAGGAGACTTCAGCATGCTTCATTCCTTGGCACATTTAAGGCAAATAAATTGAGAGAAAAGGCAGAAAAGAGTATTAATTGAGCACCTGTGAAGCACCAGGTCTATTTTCCTATATACCCTCACTGCAGCTTAGTCAACCGTCAGGATTTTATCGCATACTTATTTATAATTGCTCAAATTCAGTGACCCTGTGAATGATATTTCAGTCATGAAAACTATGTAACTTTCATGCTTTTTGGTTTCTTACTGAAGTGTAGTTGATTAACAATGTTATACTACTTTATATTTTCAGATAGCATTCAGTATTTGTCTTTCTCTGACCCACTTCACTAAGCATGATACTCTTTAGGTCCATCAACATTGTTGCAAATGGCAGAACTTCATTCACTTTTATGACTAATATTTCATTGTGTATATAGGTGTGCATGCTACATCTCTGCCATTTATTGTTGAGGGACACTTACGTTGCTTCCATATTTTAGCTATTGTAAATAATGTCGCTATGAGCATGGGGTACATGTATCTTTTCAAATTAGTGTCTTTCGTTAATCCTGCAGTTCAGTTCAGTTGCTCAGTCGTGTCCGACTCTTTCCGACCTCATGAACTGCAGCACGCCAGGCTTCCCTGTCCATCACCAGCTCCCAGAGTTCACCCAAATTCATGTCCATCGAGTCGGTGATGCCATCCAGCCATCTCATCCTCTGTTGTCCCCTTCTCCTCCTGCCCCCAATCCCTTCCAGCATCAAAGTCTTTTCCAGTGAGTCAACTCTTCACATGAGGTGGCCAAAGTACTGAAGTTTCAGCCTCAGCATCAGACCTTCCAAAGAACACCCAGGACTGATCTTCTTCAGAATGGACTGGTTGAATCTCCTTGCAGTCCAAGGGACTCTCAAGAGTCTTCTCCAAAACCACACTTCAAAAGCATCAATTCTTTGGCGCTCAGCTTTCTTCACAGTCCAACTCTCACATCCATACATGATCACTGGAAAAACCACAGCCTTGACTAGAATGAGTACAATGGTGCAGTAGTTTGAGCATTCTTTGGCATTGCCTTTCTTTGGGATTGGAATGAAAACTGACCTTTTCTAGTCCTGTGGCCACTGCTGAGTTTTCCAAATTTGCTGACATATTGAGTGCAGCACTTTCACAGCATCATCTTTCAGGATTTGAAATAGCTCCACTGGAATTCCATCACCTCCACTAGCTTTGTTTGCAGTGATGCTTTCTAAGGCCTACTTGACTTCACATTCCAGGATGTCTGGCTATAGATGAGTGATCACACCATTGTGATTACCTGGGTCATGTAGATCTTTTTTGTACAGTTCTTCTGTGTATTCTTGCCACTTCTTAATATCTTCTGCCTCTGTCAGGTCCATACCATTTCTGTCCTTTATCGAGCCCATCTTTGCATGAAATGTTCCCTTGGTGTCTCTAATTTTCTTGAAGAGATCCCTAGTCTTTCCCATTCTGTTCTTTTCCTCTATTTCTTTGCATTGATCGCTGAGGAAGGCTTTCTTATCTCTTCTTGCTATTCTTTGGAACTCTGCATTCAGATGCTTATATCTTTCCTTTTCTCCTTTGCTTTTCACTTCTCTTCTTTTCACAGCTATTTGTAAGGCCTCCTCAGATAGCCATTTTGCTTTTTAGCATTTCTTTTCCATGGGGATGGTCTTGATCCTTGTCTCCTGTACAATGTCACGAACCTCCATCCATGGTTCATCAGGCACTGTATCTATCAGATTTAGTCCCTTAAATCTATTTCTCACTTCCACTGTATAATCATAAGGGATTTGATTGAGGTCATACCTGAATGGTCTAGTGGTTTTCCACACTTTCTTCAATTTAAGTCTGAATTTGGTAATAAGGAGTTCATGATCTGAGCCACAGTCAGCTCCCGGTCTTGTTTTCGTTGACTGTGTAGAGCTTCTCCATCTTTGGCTGCAAAGAATATAATCAATCTGATTTCGGTGTTGACCATCTGGTGATGTCCATGTGTAGAGTCTTCTCTTGTATTGTTGGAAGAGGGTGTTTGCTATGACCAGTGCATTTTCTTGGCAAAACTCGATTTATCTTTGCCCTGCTTCATTCCACATTCCAAGGCCAAATTTGCCTGTTACTCCAGGTGTTTCTTGACTTCCTACTTTTGCATTCCAGTCTCCTATAATGAAAAGGACATCTTTTTTGGGTGTTAGTTCTAAAAGGTCTTGTAGGTCTTCATAGAACCATTCAACTTCAGCTTCTTCAGCATTACTGGTTGGGGCATAGACTTGGATTACCGTGTATTGAATAGTTTGCCTTGGAGATGAACAGAGATCATTCTCTTGTTTCTGAGATTGCATCCAAGTACTGCATTTTGGAATCTTTTGTTGACCATGATGGCTATTCCATTTCTTCTAAGGGATTCCTGCCCGCAGTAGTAGATATAATGATCATCTGAGTTAAATTCACCCATTCCAGTCCATTTTAGTTCACTGATTCTTAGAATGTCGATGTTCACTCTTGCCATCTCCTTTTTCACCACTTCCAATTTGCCTTGATTCATGGACCTGACATTCCAGGTTGCTATGCAATATTGCTCTTTACAGCATCGGACCTTGCTTCTATCACCAGTCACATCCACAACTCGGTATTGTTTTTGCTTTGGCTCCATCCCTTCATTCTTTCTGGAGTTATTTCTCCACTGATCTCCAGTAGCATATTGGGCACCTACTGACCTGGGCAGTTCCTCTTTCAGTATCCTATCATTTTGCCTTTTCATACTGTTCATGGGGTTCTCAAGGCAAGAATATTGAAGTGGTTTGCCATTGCTTTCTCCAGTGGACCACATTGTGTTAGACCTCTCCACCATGCCGGCATGGCTTAGTTTCATTGAGTTAGACAAGGCTGTGGTCCTAATGTGATTAGATTGACTAGTTTTCTGTGATTATGGTTTCAGTGTGCCTGCCCTCTTGCAACATATACTGTCTTACTTGGGTTTCTCTTACCTTGGATGTTGGGTATCTCTTCACAGCTGCTCCAGCAAAGCAAAATTCTCCAAGCCAGGCTTCAGCAATATGTGAACCGTGAACTTCCAGATGTTCAAGCTGGATTTAGAAAAGGCAGAGGAACCAGAGATCAAATTGCCAACATCCGCGGGATCATGGAAAAAGCAAGAGAGTTCCAGAAAAACATCTATTTCTGCTTTATTGAATATGCCAAAGCCTTTCACTGTGTGAATCACAATAAACTGTGGAAAATTCTGAAAGAGATGGGAATACCAGACCATCTGACCTGTATCTTGAGAAACCTATATGCAGGTCAGGAAGCAACAGTTAGAACTGGACATGGAAAAACAGACTGGTTCCAAATAGGAAAAGGAGTATGTCAAGGCTGTGTATTGTGACCCTGCTTATTTAACTTCCATGCAGAGTACATCATGAGAAACGCTGGGTTGGAAGAAGCACAAGCTGGAATCAAGATTGCCAGAGAAATATCAATAACCTCTGATATGCTGATGAGACCACCCTTATGGCAGAAAGTGAAGAGGGGCTAAAAAGGCCTCTTGATGAAAGTGAAAGTGGAGAGCGAAAAAGTTGACTTAAAGCTCAGTTCAGTTCAGTCACTCAGTCGTGTCCAACTCTTTGAGACCCCATGAATCGCAGCACGCAAGGCCTCCCTGTCCATCACCATCTCCCGGAGTTCACTCAGACTCGCGTCCATCGAGTCAGTGATGCCATCCAGCCATCTTATCCTCTGTCGTCCCCTTCTCCTCCTGCCCCCAATCCCTCCCAGCATCAGACTCCTTTCCAATGAGTCAACTCCTCGCATGAGGTGGCCAAAGTACTGGAGCAGCTTTAGCATCATTCCTTCCAAAGAAATCCCAGGGTTGATCTCCTTCAGAATGGACTGGTTGGATCTCCTTGTCTTCTCCAACACCACAGTTCAAAAGCATCAATTCTTCAGCGCTCAGCCTTCTTCACAGTCCAACTCTCACATCCATACATGACCACAGGAAATACCATAGCCTTGACTAGATGGACCTTAGTCAGCCAAGTAATGTCTCTGCTTTTGAATATACTATCTAGGTTGGTCATAACTTTTCTTCCAAGGAGTAAGCGTCTTTTAATTTCATGGCTGCAGTCACCATCTGCAGTGATTTTGGAGCCCCAAAAAATAAAGTCAGCCACTGTTTCCACTGTTTCCCCATCTATTTCCCATGAAGTGATGGGACTGGATGCCATGATCTTCGTTTTCTGAATGTTGAGCTTGAAGCCAACTTTTTCACTCTCCTCTTTCACTTTCATCCAGAGGCTTTTTAGCTCCTCTTCACTTTCTGCCATAAGGGTGGTGTCATCTGCATATCTGAGGTTATTGATATTTCTCTGGGCAATCTTGATTCCAGCTTGTGTTTCTTCCAGTCCAGCGTTTCTCATGATGTACTCTGCATATAAGTTAAATAAGCAGGGAACATTCAGAAAATGAAAATCATGGCACCTGGTCCCATCACTTCATGGGAAATAGATGGAGAAACAGTGGAAACAGTGTCAGACTTTATTTTGGGGGGCTCCAAAATCACTACAGATGGTGACTGCAGCCATGAAATTAAAAGACGCTTACTCCTTGGAAGGAAAGTTATGACCAACCTAGACAGCATATTCAAAAGCAGAGACCTTACTTTGTTGACTAAGTTCCATCTAGTCAAGGCTATGGTATTTCCTGTGGTCATGTATGGATGTGAAAGTTGGACTGTGAAGAAAGCTGAGCGCCAAAGAATTGATGCTTTTTGAAGTGTGGTGTTGGAGAAGACTCTTGAGAGTCCCTTGGACTGCAAGGAGATCCAACCACTCCATTCTGAAGGAGATCAGCCGTGGGATTTCTTTGGAGGGAATGTTGCTGAAGCTGAAACTTCAGTACTTTGGCCACCTCATGTGAAGAGTTGACTCACTGGAAAAGTGTCTGATGCTGGGAGGGATTGGGGGCAGGAGGTGAAGGGGACGACAGAGGATGAGATGGCTGGATGGCATCACTGACTCGATGGACGCAAGTCTGAGTGAGCACCGGGAGTTGGTGATGGACAGGGAGGCCTGGTGTGCTGCGATTCATGGGGTCGCAGGGTTGGACATGACTGAGTGACTGAACTGAACTGGACTGAACTGACTAGAATGTTAAATTATCGTTGTTTTTAACTTTTTGAGAACCCCCATACTATTGCCCATGGAGAAGGAAATGGCACCCCACTCCAGTACTCTTGCCTGGAAAATCCCATGGGCAGAGGAGCCTGGTGGGCTGCAGCTCATTGGGTTTCTAAGAGTCAGACACGACTGAGTGACTTCACTTTCACTTTTCACTTTCATTCATTGGAGAAGGAAATGGCAACCCACTCCAGTGTTCTTGCCTGGAGAATCCCAGGGACGGGGGAGCCTGGTGGGCTGCTGTCTATGGGGTCGCATGGAGTCGGACAGGACTGAAGCGACCTAGCAGCAGCAGCAGCATACTATTTCCCATAATAGCTGTACCAATTTACATTCCCACCAACCATGTGGGATGGTTCCCTTAAAAATTTTTTTTTCACAGTATGTACTTTGATACACATAAACACACACAAGTGAAATGGTGTTTTTGGTGCTTTTATGGAATTATAGTTGATTTACAATGTGTATTCGTTTCAGATATACAGCAGACTGATTATTATACACACATATATATTTTTCAGATTCTTTTTGCTTATAGGTTATTATAAAATGTGGCGTATATAGATACTTGTGCCATGCAGCAGGTCCTTGCTGGTTGTCTAATTAAATTAATTAATTAACTTAAAAAAATTAGTTATTTTCGTGACCGCACCATATGGCATGTGGGATCTTAGTTCACTGACCAGGGATTGAACCAAGGCCCTGGGCAGTGAGAGTGTGAAGTCCTAAGCACTGGACTGCCACAGAATTCCTGGGTATGAATTTCATATGTAGTACTGTGTACAGGAGTTTTAATCTCACACTCTTGATTTATCTCTCCCCTGCACCTTTCCCCTTTGGTCACCGTAAGTTTGTTTTCTATGTCTGGGGGTCTATTTATTTCTGTTTTTCTTATTCCACATAAAACGGATAGCACATGGTGCTTGGCGTCCTCTGGCTTGCTTCACTTGGTATGATAATCCTGAGACCCATCCATGTCGCTACAGATGGCTGTCGGTTGGGGCCTGGTCTCAGTGTCAATACGGAGACTTCTGGGAGAGCTCATGAGTGAGTATTCCCTGAGTGTCCTTGTCCACACAGTGAGCCACAGCTGCCTTCCCCCAAGACCCTCAAGACCTGCAGGTGGGTCTGGCCCAGACCCCTCTGGAGTTGCTGCTTTGGCCTGGGTCCCAGTGCGTGTGAAACCTTGTGTGTGCTCCCCAAGAGTGGAGTCCCTGTTCCCCCGCTTACTGTGGACTCAAGCCTCGCTGACCATCAAAGTCAAATGCTCTGGGGACTCCTCCTCCCAATGCCTGAACCCCACCCCCAACCCCCAGACTATGTACCCTGACGTGGGGCTCAGAGCTGTCACTCCTAGGGGAGAATCTCTGGGTTATAATTATTTTCCATCTCGGGGATCTCCCATCTAGTGGGTATGGGATTTGATTATACCATGAATGTACCCCAACTTTTTGCCTATAGAATATAGTGGCTTCTACTGTGCCTTTGGATAAAGAATATCTTTTCTGGTAGGTTTGAGTCTGTTTTCTCAGTGGTTGTTCAGAAGTTGGCTATGATTTTGGTGTTTTCAAGAGCGGAGGTGGACTCAAGCCCTTCGACTCCACCATCTTGTCTGGATAATTTCTTTCAGTAAAGCCAGAACACGTGCCTAGAGATGCCCGGCATCCCTGATTGCCCTTCTCCTCCCTTCCTTCTGCCCTGCTTCCTTTGGCTGGGGCCTCGCTCTGTGGGGAGGGACCTGATCCCCTCTGAGCTCCACACGGGGGCCCACTGAACTCCATCGCCACTGAGTCAGCGTAGTTTCAGGCTGCTGCTGAGCCTCCCCTCATGGCACCAGAGGGGACCAGGTTTTTCTGGTCTCTGCTTTACTGATTCCCTTTTATTGTTATTTCCTTCCCTCTGTTGACTTTGGACTTTGCTTATTATTCTTTTCAAGATGAGGTTAATTGAGATTTTTTGTTTTCTTGAGCTAGGTCTGTATTGCTATAAACGTCCCTATTTAGAACTACTTTTGTTGCAGCTCATAAATTTTTGGAAAGATGTGTTTTCATTTTCATTTGTCTTCAGGTGTTTTCTGACTTCCTCTTTGATTCCTTCACTGACCCTTTTTGTTTGTTTGTTTCAGTAGCATGTTGTTTATTCTCCATGAGTTTGTGCTTTTCCCATTTTTCTCTCTGTAATTGATTTTTAGATTCATACCAGCATGCTTTTTCTAATGTATAGTACCTCTCAAACAAAAATACATTTGCAAATTTAAGGCTTAAATTTATAAAAAAGATTAGGCTAAAATAACTTTCCTAACTTCCTAACTGAAATAACCTTATTCAATCAGAAAAAAACCACCTCATTTCCATATGTAATGATTTTAACATTCATATGCTTCAGAAAGCCGCTGACAGGTTTAACAACAGCAGTTGATATTTACTGTCGTTGTGATACAAGTAATACGCTAGGTACTTTATAGGCATTTTATTTAATGCTAACAAGCCAGAAAAGTGGATAGAATGCCTGTTTTATTAATGGAGAAAAATAGAGGCTAATAGGAATTAAGTGACAAGTGGGAAATGCTTGAATCGAGAATCACTTCCAATCCTGATCGATGCCAATCTTTGCTCTACAGACTGTCAAGTACTTTAAATTTCTAGAACACATTGACTTTGTTATTATGCAATAATAGTAATATTCTAATAATCTGATTCAAACAAAAAATTCCAAAGGCCTGAGAGGCGAAGAAAATGGAGGTAGAAACAACCACTAAACTCAGAAGCCAGCCAATGTGCAATCTTGCACGAAACACCCAAGGATCAGCTACACTCACGTAGAAGAGTAACAACATCAGAAAGCACGAAACAAAAAGCCTTCCCATTTCCCATACTTGGCTTGAGTGCAAATGGCACTGGAATAAGCAACACACTGACCCCACCAAGTACCCACTTTGATAACTCTGTCATTATGTCCTCCCTCTAGAAGAATGAGTGGAGAACAAGAGTGAAGTTTGTTCTAAATGTAAGAAGTCCTGATTATAATTCTGCTCAGCCAACAACAAAGATCACAGGGAGCCCCAAAGTACATTTATGTCAACTGGACTTGGTTGTATGCTTGGATCTCCATCCATGAAGGAAAATAAAAGTGAAGAATAAGATATCAAGCCTTGGAAGCATATGACCAATTGTTGGACCTAAAGGGTGGGCCATAATAATAAAGAATGTTTTTCTCTGTTAATTGACACCCCTGTATGCCACGTGAATCAAGTGTTCATTTTACACACAAGTTTCAGTACATGTTGGATGCTTTTGTGTTTTATTGTGGGGGTGGGTTGTGATAAGAATTCAAGAAGTAAAGCATAAAAGAAAATATGCCTAATGAAATTCTTCTGTGCCATTAATTCTAAAAATTCTGAAATATTGAAAACGTGTGCCTGCCATTTCAGTAAACGACAAATTATGTCCACCATCAAGCCATCAGCACTGCAGCTGCCCCGGATGGTACACCCTGAGGGGAATTCAGACTGGAGAAAAACAGGATACTGGCCCGGGGTGTTTAAGATGCCTATCAAAGAAGTAATTTCAGTTGGTCTAGAATCTTGCATCTTCTCATTCATAGAAAAGCACTAAAATCATTAAACTTGAAGATGTCTTTTGTGTGTGTGTGTGATTAGTAGTAATCTTCTGATGTTTGACTGAAAAATTTTTTTCAGCGGTAACTCCTACCATAGACTTCCACCTGGGCTTAGAGTGGTTTTTAAAGTAGTGGGGAGAGGCAGGCGGGTTGGGACCACCTCAGTACAGCCGCCAGCAGTATCATGGCGACTCAGAACCTCCCTCCCCAAGAATATGAAAGTGATGGTGACTCTTACGAAGTGTTGGATTTAACTGAGTATGCCAGAAGACAACACTGGTGGAATCAAGGGTTTGGCCACAGCTCCAGACCTATCGTAGAAAAACACTCAGTTCAGTTCAGTCGCTCAGTCGTGTCCAACTCTTTGCAACCCCATGAACTGCAGCACGGCAGGCCTCCCTGTCCATCACCAACTCCTGGAGTCCACCCAAACCCATGTCCATTGAGTCGGTGATGCCATCCAGCCATCTCATCCTCTGTCGTCCCCTTCTCCTGCCCTCAATCCTTCCCAGCATCAGGGTCTTTTCCAATGAGTCAGCTCTTCGCATCAGGTGGCCAAAGTATTAGAGTTTCAGCTTTAGCATCATTCCTTCCAAAGAAATCCCAGGACTGATCTCCTTCAGAATGGACTGGTTGGATCTCCTTGCAGTCCAAGGGACTCTCAAGAGTCTTCTCCAACACCACAGTTCAAAAGCATCAATTCTTTGGCACTCAGCTTTCTTCACAGTCCAATTCTCACATCCATACATGACTACTGGAAAAACCATAGCCTTGACTAGACGGACCTTAGTTGGCAAAGTAATGTCTCTGCTTTTCAATAAATATAAAATACTCAGTAGTCACCCAGATTGTAGAGGGTGGAGTGAGTGGCTGGTGTGCGGGATTTTTGTTCCAGAAAGTTCAAAAACTTGCAGCAAATGCAGTAGGTGGTGGCTTTCTTCTTCAGATTGCCGGTCACGGCGGCTATATGCAGATCGACTAGAAGAGAGTTGAAAAAGATGGAAACAAAGAAAAAGGACGGATGAAGAAACCAGCAAATAAGGCAGCACCCGAAATCAATACTATAATAGAAGAAGCAGCAGAATTTGTCAGACAGAACATCGTGGTGTCCAGGGGATTCGCGGGAGGCTTTTTGCCAGGCCTTGCGTCTTAAGAAGATGAATGTTCTATCACAGTAGACTCACCTCTGAGAAGAGACTTGGAGGTGACAAGATGGTCTTGACCTTACACACTGACAGATTCTCCAGGATGGATGCCAAGAAACAGCTAGCTGGGCAGTACCAAGCTCACTGCTTAGCATTTTGTCATCTGAAATTTGGCAGACGAGTATCTGCTGTAAAATAACCTATACGGTATATATATATTAGTATCCCTAAGCAAAACATGGCTTTCATTATTTTTTAAAAATTTGTGGCCTTTTAAAATTTGCCTATAAAATGCTACTACTGGAGGTAGATATGGAGAGATTAAAAAAAAAACCTGTTGCATATATTCCCAGTAGAATATTATCTTTATTTTATTAAAAAAAAGAAACAAACAAAACTCCTATATATCCTGTCCCCTCCTTCCCTCTTAGAAATACTCCGTCAGAGCTTTCTGAGGGGATGCCTTCCCAGACTCCAGTCCTCAGTACAAAATATAGTTCTACATTTTTAAGTTGTGTGTGTGTGTGTGTTTCCAGTTGACAGTTTTGGCAACCAACAAAGAGGTCCAGAACAGACTTCTCTCCCTCTCTTTAACTCTACAAGGAACGGGAGCATTGGTATCAGGAGAAGCCCCCTTATCCTGTGTACCCTTCCTCAAAAAGTCCAGATGAGTTTAGATGAGTCTCTCTTAGGTCTCAGATACCTGGTTATTAGCTGATGAGATTTTGTCATTGTTGTTCAGTCACTAAGTTATGTCCGACTCTTTGTGACTTCAGGGACCGGAGCACTCCAGGGCCTCCTGTCCTCCACTGTCTCCCAGAGTTTGCTTAGATTCATGACTTTTTTTTAAAATTCATGACCATTGAGTTGGCGATGCTATCTAACCATCTCATCCTCTGCTGCCTCTTCTTCTGCCCTCAATCTTTCCCAGCGTCAGGGTCTTTTCCAGAGTCAGCTCTTGACATCAGATGGCCTAAGTGTGGGAGCTTCAGCATCAGTCCTCCCACTGAATAGTCAGGGTTGACTTCCTTTAGGATTGACTGATTTGAACTCCTTGCAGTCTAAGGGACTCTGAAGTGTCTTCTCTAGCACCACAATTTGAAAGCACCAGTTCTTCAGCACTCAGCCTTCTTTGGACTTTCTTTGTGGCTCAGACAGTGAAGAATCTGTCTACAATGCAGGAGAAAGTGAAAGTGAAGTCGCTCAGTCATGTCCGACTCTTTGCGACCCCATGGACTATAGCCTACCAGGTTCCTCCCTCCATGGGATTCTTCAGGCAAGAGTACTGGAGTGGGTTGCCATTTCCTTCTCCAGGGGATTTTCCTGACCCAGGAATTGAACCCAGGTCTCCCGCATTGCAGGCAGACCTGTTACCCTCTGAGCCACCAATGCAGGAGACCCGTATTCAATTCCTGGGTCAGGAAAATCCCCTGGAGAAGGGCATGGCAACGCACTCCAGTATTCTTGCCTGGAGAACTCCATGGACAGTGGAGTCTGGCAGGTTACAGTCTATGGGGTCACAAAGAGTTGGACAAGACTGACCAACTAACATACAAACACACAGCCTTTATGGTCCAACTCTCACATCCATACATGACTACTGGAAAAATCATAGCTTTGACTGTATGGACCTTTGTTGGCAAAGTGATGTCTCTGCTCTTTAATACAGTGTCTAGGTTGGTCATAGCTTTCCTTCCAAGGAGCAAGATACTAAGTTTTATTTGGTGGTGGTTCAACTCCTCCCTGAAGAAGCAGGTTTTCTTAGAACTTTACTTGCAAGAAGAGATACCTGGCTTAACCTCCATTGAAAGACACTAGGAAGATTTACTATGTACATACAGAACTTAAACTTCCAGTACTTAACAGGAAATTAAAGGAAATCTTGCCCTTAAGATGGTCAAATTGAGATTCTTTAGAGGTTACAGAATTAATTTTTGTGTGTGTGCATAGCTAGAGAAAATCCAGCTGGATAAAACATCTTTTCCCAATTCTGTCTTTAAAGTAACAAAAGCCTTTCTAGGAAGGACTTGCTTTTTTCTCCCTGTATGTTTGAGATATAAACATTCCACCTGAACTTAGGCATCCCTCCTCATAATCCCCCTTCCTGCCTGCTCTGGTCTGAGACCTGGGTCTCTTATCCAGAAGGCACACATTTGGTGTACATTTGGCAGCCAGTTGAATAGACTGGAATTCCGAGCTGGACTTCTGTCCGGCTGTGCCGGCTCTCAAGGACGTTCTTCATGAGGGCCCCAGCCCTCGGTCATCTTCCACTTCATTCTGCCTGCCTATACAGTGATGGCCCCTCACTTTCTTAGACTTTGGGGAAGTAACCTTTGTCGATGTTGTGAAGGCTGCATGCTTAGCACTCCCTTGTGGGAACACGTCTTGCATCTTATTGGTGTGAATTGCTATGAAGATACTACTTGTCAGTGGCCAGGTGATGGACCCTTTAAATTGGAGAAGGTTTTACATTGGTAAATATTTAGAGAGCTCTCATGTTAAACAGCTGTTTTATTGATACCTTTGCGGGGTGGTGGTGGTGGTGGGGTGTGGAAATTAGAAGGTTTTACATATATGTGTTTGTGTGTGAGTGTTCATTCATGTCCAAATCTTTGTGACCCCATGGACTGTAGCCCACCAGGCTCTTTTGTCCATCGGACTTCCCAGAAAGCCAGCAAGAACACTGGAGACACACACACACACACACACACACACACACACACACATACACGCGCACTCACGTATATAATCTAGAAACTCCCTTAGTTTAAAATAAGCAAAATTTGGGAAACATTTTTTGTGGTCTAGACGTCCTTTTAGTGAGTCTTACAGTTGCTAATAAAACATGAGATTGTTAATTAACAGGGAAGTAAGAAGCTGGTGGAAAGCCTAGACTTCTTGCCAACAAGGTGGACATTTTGAAGGGACTTGTTCCAAAAGGATTAAAAAAAAAAATCTTCAGGTAGTTCTCAAGAAATGGGGTAGATAAAACAGGTATTAATAGGATTAAAACAAAGGTTTGATACAACACTACCTAGTGCTGGGGACCAATAAGGGGTCCCTTTGTTCCATTTAACCTTGAAGGGTCCCAACCAAGTCTCCTGTATTTACCTTAAACAGTACATATATATTTAGCAGACTGGAAAAAATTACACTGAGATACCTGACTGGCAATTGCTTGTGGCAACGTTAGGCCAACTAATCAAGTTAAAAGATTAAAAAGGCCCGAGTCCCCTGGTTCAGCTCCTCTCTGGGAACCTCAAAGCCTTTTTACAAAAAAAGTAGATAAAATGGCTGGAGGATAAACAGGAAAGCTTCTGGGACTCCTAGTAAGAGCAAGGCTTGTTGATGATGGGGTCCTCGTGAAAACTGAAGTTAAAGGTCTAAAACTGAGATGAAAGTTTCCAAAAATTGGTGTATTTCCATGGGCTTTATATGACATGGTTACATCACCTGTGCCTAATTAGATCGTGTGATAGACATTGATTCTCACTGGGGAATGTGTCCCCTGCCTACTTTAAGATGGGGCATATACATCTACCCCTAAGGTAATATAAATTAAACATACTAAAAGAAACTGGTAGTGTTACCTAAGCCCACAAAATATTAGAAACTGGAAGCTAATACTCTGGGGTTCATAAAAACAATAATAGTGTTTTTCTTGCTCTGAGTTTGACTTGTTCCCTCAGCGAGTCTTTGTTGAATACCCTGTGCAAACTTTTGAACCTCTAAAGAACTGAACCCTAAAATTCTAGAATGTGGAATTCCTGATTTTCAGTGTAGTTGGAAGTCTTCTTATTCATTAAAAAAAAGAAAAGAAAAGAAAAGAAAAAACTAAAGAAAATGTAGCTGGGCAAATCGATCTTTTTATACCATTTAGGTGGCAAATCGGTTCTTAGCAGAGTTAAAAGCAACTGTCTAGCAGATTTCAACAAATCAAAAATTTAAGTACAGTCCACAATGACTTGAGACTGAGCCTGATTACCTCAATCAGATGGAATCTGAAACCAAAGGGAAAAAAGGAGGGGAGAGAGGAAGCCTTTTTAAACTCAAACCTCTGAAAAAATCTCCCTCATCAAAAGCAAATTCACAGCTTCATTAAGGATTTGTCATAGACAAATACAAATCTTAAGTCTTTTCCACAAATAGTAAAGCCTTAATCATCTGAGTAAATAAACTTATTTCACTGTTATAAACTAGTAAGTTTATATTGTAATGCCTGACTCATAACTAAGATTTTAAAGCTCTAAGATCTCTAGTTATGTCTGTTTATGTCTGTGCAAATTATTCATATGCCTCTATCTCCAGATAGGATTCCCAAAATTTATAAAAGTGATCTAATTTACTTAAAAGTAAGTGCTTGCAAATTAAATATTTCTAAGTATGAAGAAAACTGGCCAGATAGAATTTTAGGTTCATGTAATCCAGCAAATACTAATATCTGGTATTAAAGCTAGCTTAAGCTTGTTGGCTTAACCAATAGACCTATCTTATTTTTATTGTACCCAGGTGTTTTGAAGGTCAGTAAATTCATTATGTCTGTTGCAAAGTTTGTCAGTAAGCAGAATTAACCTGGTGTATTGTTTTTGCAAGTTATAAAATATAAATAAGAGTTTTCTGGTGAACTCTTTAGGAATAATGTTTTGGATCTACTTAAAATACTTTCTCCAGATTTTTGGTAACTTGAAACTTTAGAACTTTGCTAAGGTAAATGGTGGAATTCACTGAATATCCAGATTATTTCAAGTGAGATAAAATCCTGGAACATTAATTGCTGAAAACTAAAGATGTTTGATTATTAGACACATGTTGTAGCACATTGAGGAGATACTCTATGAGAAAGCGCATGCTTCTAGAGGTTACAGAAAATGTTCATAAGTTTACCAATCAAGAAATACTGGTGTGTTCATAATTGCTTGCTTCTTAGTTTTCACTAGAAATCAAGGTTTTTAAGGATTCGGAGTTAAGCTACTGGAAATAAAGGAAATATTTTAGTATGCAAGGAAAGTAGGATGTGTGTTTTCAGCAAAAGAAAGTATGAGGAATGGAAATGTATTGTGTTAAGGGAAAAGAGATTTTTGCCCTAAAGCTGATTAATTCTAAATGCAAAAGAAAAATGAAGAATAAACTAAATAGGTACAGAAAATTGTGCAAAGATTGTGGAAAGGGAGGACTGAGAACAGTTTTGTACTTGATTAGGCTGAGATTGGATTAAATTTAATTAGGTAAGTGAACTTTGTAATTCAAGGTAGATTGGTGCAGGGCTGGAGTTTCCTCTTCTGTTAAGAGGGAAAAGCTTTCTGGAAATGTTCGGCTACTTTTTATACACGATTATGAGTTTGTCTTCTAAATGATTTGTATTTACCTTAAAAATCTTTTGTCTCTCTTTGGTTGAATAAGTATTGTTTCAGTGACCTATGATTTTATTTGATAGTGTTTTAATGAGCTGATAGTGTTTTAAAACTTTGATGTCTCTTACAAACTTGCCTAAGTGAAATTCTAACCAAAATTCTTCTGACCTGTAGCTAACTTTGGGATGCTTCAAAGAGCTCCTGAAATATTCCAAAGACAGATACTAAACTAAATGAATTTATTGGGTATATTACATGGGAAATACGGTCAAGTAAGTGGTGGCAAAATTTTCTTACATGGGTAGATATCATTAATATAGATGCTCCAAAATCTAAATCCTGGTACATCCTGGTATGTTATCAGGTCATAATTCTAGTTATCTTAAAATGCTGTATGTCATAGAAATAACCAAGTTTCTTGTCAAATACATTATAGTCTTTAGTCACTTATATTAACAGGCAATCATTATTTCGCTCAGATGTTTTCATAAAGATCCTCAAGAAGATTCATAAAAAGGACTTTTGGACAAACAAGTTTCTGATGACTTTTAGATCATACTACTAAAATGGGTATGGTTTCAGTGTGTCTGCCCTCTGATGCCCTCTTGCAACACCTACCACCTCACCTGGGTTTCTCTTACCTTGGACGAGGGGCATCTCCTCACCGCTGCCTTTCCTGACGTTTAACGTGGGATGGCTCCTCTAGGCCTTCCTGCGCCCGCGCAGCCACTGCTCCTTGGACATGGGGTGGCTCCTCCTGGCTGCCGCCCCTGACCTCAGACTTGGGTAGCTCCTCTTGGCCATTCTTGCACTGTCGCAGCCTGGCATTCTCAGCCGCTATCTCTGACCTCGGACGTGGGGTAACTCCTCTTGGCCGTCGCCCTTCAGGCATGGGGTCCACCCGGCTTCTGCCCCGACCTTGGACTTGGGTAGCTCCTTTCAGCCGCGTTTAGTGCACCAGTCGCGGCCGCCCGTGCTGAGTGCACTATCTAATCACACTAGGACCACAGCATGTCTAACTCAATGAAACTAAGCCATGCCCTGTGGGGCCACCCAAGACGAGCGGGCATGGTGGAGAGGTCTGACACAATGTGGTCCACTGGAGAAGGGAATGGCAAACTACTTCAGTATTCTTGCCTTGAGAACCCCATTAACAGTAGGAAAGGCAAAATGATAGGATACTGAAAGAGGAACTCCCCAGGTCAGTAGGTGCCCAATATGCTACTAGAGATCAGGGGAGAAATAACTCCAGAAAGAATGAAGGGACGCAGCCAGAGCAAAAACAATACCCAGCTGTGGATGTGACTGGTGATAGAACCAAGGTCAGATGTTGTAAGAGCAATATTGCATAGTAACCTGGAATGTCAGATCCATGAATCAAGACCAATTGGAAGTGGTCAAACAAGAGATGGCAAGAGTGAACATCGACATTCTAGGAATCAGCGAACTAAAATGGACTGGAATGGGTGAATTTAACTCAGATGATCATTATATCTACTATTACGGGCAGGAATCCCTCAGAAGAAATGGAGTAGCCATCACGGTCAACAAAAGAGTCCAAAATGCAGTACTTGGATGCAATCTCAAAAACGAAAGAATGATCTCTGTTCATCTCCAAGGCAAACCATTCAATATCACAGTAATCCAAGTCTATGCCCCAACCAGTAACGCTGAAGTTGAATGGTTCTTTGAAGACCTACAAGACCTTTTAGAACTAACACCCCCAAAAGATGTCCTTTTCATTATAGGGGACTGGAATGCAAAAGTAGGAAGTCAAGAAACACCTGGAGTAACAGGCAAATTTGGCCTTGGAATGCGGAATGAAGCAGGGCAAAGACGAATCGAGTTTTGCCAAGAAAATGCACTGGTCATAGCAAACACCCTCTTCCAACAATACAAGAGAAGACTCTACACATGGACATCACCAGATGGTCAACACCGAAATCAGATGGATTATATTCTTTGTAGCCAAAGATGGAGAAGCTCTATACAGTCAACGAAAACAAGACCAGGAGCTGACTGTGGCTCAGATCATGAACTCCTTATTGCCAAATTCAGACTTAAATTGAAGAAAGTGTGGAAAACCACTAGACCATTCAGGTATGACCTCAATCAAATCCCTTATGATTACACAGTGGAAGTGAGAAATAGATTTAAGGGACTAGATTTGATAGATACAGTGCCTGATGAACTGTGGACGGAGGTTCCTGACACTGTATAGGAGACAGGGATCAAGACCATTCCCATGGAAAAGAAATGCAAAAAAGCAAAATGGCTGTCTGAGGAGCCCTTACAAATAGCTGTGAAAAGAAGGGAAGTGAAAAGCAAAGGAGAAAAGGAAAGATATAAGCATCTGAATGCAGAGTTCCAAAGAATAGCAAGAAGAGATAAGAAAGCCTTCTTCAGCGATCAATGCAAAGAAGTAGAGGAAAAGAACAGAATGGGAAAGACTAGGGATCTCTTCAAGAAAATTAGAGACACCAAGGGAACATTTCATGCAAAGATGGGCTCGATAAAAGACAGAAATAGTATGGACTTAACAGAAGCAGAAGACATTAAGAAGAGGTGGCAAGAATACACAGAAGAACTGTACAAAAAAGATCTTCATGACTCGGATAATCACAATGGTGTGATCACTCATCTAGAGCCAGACATCCTGTAATGTGAAGTCAAGTAGGCCTTAGAAAGCATCACTATGAACAAAGCTAGTGGAGATGATGGAATTCCAGTGGAGCTATTTCAAATCCTGAAAGATGATGCTGTGAAAGTGCTGCACTCAATATGCCAGCAAATTTGGAAAACTCAGCAGTAGCCACAGGACTGGAAAAGGTCAGTTTTCATTCCAATGCCAAAGAATGCTCAAACTACCGCATAAATTGCACTCATCTCACATGCTAGTAAAGTAATGCTCAAAATTCTCCAAGCCAGGCTTCAGCAATACGTGAACCGTGAACTTCCTGACGTTCAAGCTGGTTTTAGAAAAGGCAGAGGAACCAGAGATCAAATTGCCAACATCCACGGGATCATCAAAAAAGCATGAGAGTTCCAGAAAAACATCTATTTCTGCTTTATTGACTATGCCAAAGCCTTTGACTGTGTGGATCACAATAAACTGTGGAAAATTCTGAAAGAGATGGAAATACCAGACCACCTGACCTGCCTCTTAGAAATCTGTATGCAGGTCAGGAAGCAACAGTTAGAACTGGACATGGAACAACAGACTGGTTCCAAATAGGAAAAGGAGTACGTCAAGGCTGTGTATTGTCACCCTGCTTATTTAACTTATATGCAGAGTACATCATGAGAAACTGGACTGGAAGAAACACAAGCTGGAATCAAGATTGCCGGGAGAAATATCAGTAAGCTCAGATATGCAGATGACACCACCCTTATGGCAGAAAGTGAAGAGGAACTAAAAAGCCTCTTGATGAAAGTGAAAGAGGAGAGTGAAAAAGTTGGCTTCAAGCTCAACATTCAGAAAACGAAGATCATGGCATCCGGTCCCATCACTTCATGGGAAATAGATAGGGAAACAGTGGAAACAGTGTCAGACTTTATTTTGGGGGGCTCCAGAATCACTGCAGATGGTGACTGCAGCCATGAAATTAAAAGACCCTAACTCCTTGGAAGGAAAGTTATGACCAACCTAGATAGCATATTCAAAAGCAGAGACATTACTTTGCCGACTAAGGTCCGTCTAGCCAAGGCTATGGTTTTTCCTGTGGTCATGTATGGATGTGAGAGTTGGACTGTGAAGAAGGCTGAGCACCGAAGAATTGATGCTTTTGAACTGTGGTATTGGAGAAGACTCTTGAGAGTCCCTTGGACTGCAAGGAGATCCAACCAGTGCATTCTGAAGGAGATCAGCCCTGGGATTTCTTTGGAAGGAATGATGCTAAAGCTGAAACCCCAGTACTTTGGCCATCTCATGCAAAGAGTTGACTCATTGGAAAAGAGTCTGATGCTGGGAGGGACTGGGGGCAGGAGCAGAAGGGGACGACAGAGGATGAGATGGCTGGATGGCATCACGGACTCGATGGACCTGAGTCTGAGTGAACTCCGGGAGTTGGTGATGGACAGGGAGGCCTGGTGTGCTGGGATTCATGGGGTCACAGAGTCAGACACGACTGAGCGACTGAACTTAACTGAACTAAAATGGGTAAGAAATTAATGGAAAAACCTGACCTCACCCAGATCAACAGGAATTATGATCAATAAATGATTTATAGTTTTACGATTCTTTTTTTCTAAAACAGTGCCTTTTAATCTTTTTCAGAAAGGCTTTCTTATGTTTTGACCTGTATCAAGTTGGTAACCGTTATCTTCATTTACAAAAGGTATGATTTATGTCTACTTGATCCCTTCCGAATTTTTCTTCTCCAGCTGCTTCCCCTGTAGACTTGATGACTTACTGTGACCAGATCACATCCAGTTTACCTCAATTATTGTTTTAATCTGTCCTCTTGTTTCTCCAGCTATTTATGCCTTGCCTCTACCTGCTCTACTATGATTTTATTGATACTAGCTGTATTTACTCATATCCTGTCTACAAGATGAGCTTCCCTGGTGGCTCAGATGGTAAAGAATCCACCTGCAATGCAGGAGACCTGGGTTTGATCCCTGGGTTGCGAAAATAGTTTTCTGTTGCATTTTGCAATGGTAACCCATCCTCTGACAAACCTAATGATGGCTGAATGTCTTGAGGCAGTTGATCAAATATAACTCTACCCAGAATAACTGTAATAGTGCAACTGTAGAAATGGGAGAGAAGCAACACGGGAAATTTTTCTGGATCATAATTCCTAGTGCTGTGGGAAAATTGGTCATGAAATGTCTCCCAAACCTCGATCTAATTTATGACCACAAGGAGGTGCTATGGACAAAAAAGTTGCCCTTCATTTCAATAATCAGTGAATTAGCCCCACCATCAAGCCCTCAGCCTTTGCACCTGCCCCCAACAGTGTACCATGAGGGTAATTTAGAAATGAGAAAAACAGGATCCTAGCCTGGATAAAATCCATATCAAAGGAATTTCAATGAGCTCAGACTCTTTCCATATATAGAAAAGCACTAAAATCTCTTAATTTGATATCTTTTGTGTGTGTGATTCACAGTAACTGTTTGATATTCAACCACATATTTTTAGCAAAAATGCAAAAACTCCAGTATATCCTGCCCACCCACCCTTACCTTTTTGGAACAGTTTGTCAGAACTGAGAGGCTGCTTTCCTGGACTGTTGTCCTCAAATAAAACATAATTCTCAACTTATAGATGATGCATTTATGTCAGTTAACCTCTATAAATTCCACTGGAATAAAAACATTTTTTCTATAAGGTTAGCCAAAAAGTCTGTTCAAGTCTTTCAAACATGAATGAACTTTTTGGCCAACCCAATATATCTATAATGGGTTTTATTTCAATTTTTACTGTGCATGTCTGTGAACAAAGTATCAGAAATTGAACTAGTAGCTTCTGCGCAAAAATCTTTTAATTTCTAAGAGAATTCCCCCAATAATTATTAATGGTAATAACTTTTTTAACTTTTGTCCTTTTTTTTTTTCTTTAGAAGGCAGCACCCTGCAACGTGTGGGATCTTAGTTCCCTAACCAGGGACTGAACCCGTGGCTCTGCATTGGACATGCAGAGTCTGAACTACTGGACCACCAGGTAAGTTCTGGTGATATTTTAAAAGTGTATTGCTTCAATGTGTATTTTTGTATGCCCAGAAATAGTGTCTTAATTCTTTTACCCCAAACTCTGCCTCAAAATGCCTAACTTTAAGTGCTAACAATTTACATAGAAGAATACTGGTTCTAATTCCAACACCTGAGAGCCTAAGATATTCTCAGTTCTCTCCCAAGAATCTTTATGGGAATTAAAACAAGAACTTCTTACTGTAGATCTGACCAAATGGCTACTCAAGTGACCTGTGTATTTATGAGAATCATTTCATTCTAAAATACTTCCACTACATGGAGGGCTTCCATGGATAACTTTAACTCCACTCTACCCCAGTGAGTGCTTAGCAGTGTCTGGAGACATTTTTGGTTGTCTCACTGAGGGTAGAGGAGTTTCTATTTGCATTAGAGACCAGGGATGTTGGTAATCATCATACAATACCCAGGACAGTCCGACATGGCATTAATGAGTCTGTGAACCCTTGAGTTACACGCAGTAAAGATACCAGAGCACTGGTGAGATAGGAAACGCTGCAAAAGACAATGAATACGGTTCCCGTTCTGGTACAGCTGAGATGATAAACCACTTTATATGTACTTTTTAAAAATGAAAATGGTCTACACAATATTTATATTTAAATACTTTTATTTTTATTTCACAAAAAAAGCAACAGTGTTTGCAGGTACACATGCCTTTCAGTCAGTGCTGGTCATATGCAAAACAAGGTATCGCAAGTATAAAGAAAAATAAGCCTTTTCCCTTTACAAGTGACAAAACACAATTTGCATATATAATATTATATATATACATACTATTTTCAAAATCTTTCACAAAAGACAAGATTATGATACAAATTTAGAATTCTACCCACAAGCTCAGATTCAAGAAATTGGAGATCTCTGTAAGTGTTTAAATACAAAAATGTGATACCTTTACAAGTTTTGAAGTAACTACTTTTCAAAGTGTTTGAGAGACTATTCTTCACAGCAACACGGAACACTTGGCTTTAATCAAGAAAGCTGTAAGATTCAGTTTTGTCTCAACGTGAGTTTGTTGATTAATGCAAATGTCCCAATTATGCTGTAATTGTCACTTTGTACACATGAATATGTTACTGTACTGATGCTTTCTACACTTCAAGTTCTGGAGCATTTCATTCAGCTAAGCCCTGACGTTTACTTCCTTTGAAGTATTTCAAATTAAGAACTGTTGAGAAGTACCACTAAATATGACCATGACTAACTCCAAAAAGATGCTCCCTTTTATTTATGGTCAAAGTTAAATGTGGCATGAATAAACTTTTATTTTCCGTACAGCAGCAGGTATACGTAACAGCAAAGTATAAGCAAATTTTTCATCACTAGAACCTGAGAGTCTGATACGGTGAATAACACCTCTTTGCAAATTTTCTAGGAGTCCTACCGTTCAATGTTTCTATAACAGTATGGCAAATAACAGTATGGCAAATCTTCAGCATTATATTGGTTATAAATCGCGAAACAAACAAAAAAAAAAAACAGTGCTCAGAAGGGAGGGAAGAGAGGGATGGATGGATTTTCCACATGCCTTTTCTTTGCGACAGATAAATATGGAGTCGTAACATTTACCATGTGGCGGATGAACAGTCAATGTGAAATATCACTGAAGAATGCTGAAAGTTAACACACAGGTCTGGATGTATGAAATGCATGCAAAGACATAGAGCTAAAAAGGCAACATGGGCTCACATTTCCGAGGACACTTGAAGATAACAGCTGACAGTGCAAGCACTGAAGACAAAAAGGAAAAATGAACAGGAATGGTTCAGCTAGTGGAGAAGGGAGAGGAGACGGATGCAGCCACGCAGAAGAGCTCTGGGGAGGAAAGGGCCAACTCGCCCTCCCATGTGCAAGGTGTTGGGAGTCAAAGAGCTTGCCACCCCAATTCTTCTTGAATTAGTTTTGGGGCCCATGTTGTCATTTACTAGAATGACGGCAATAACTCAAAAAGATTCACTCCAAAACCCAAAATGATTTCTACCGAGTACAGAAGAATATGTAACTGATGGAACTGGAGCCAACTGAGTTAGAATCCAGGGCCTCAGAAAGGAGCTACTCTCAAGGGTCTTCAAATGAGTGAATGAGTGCTGCTGAGAGATGAACAGCAAAAAAATTTAACCACGCCTGAATTGCCAAAGAACAGGTCGCTCCCTTCCTACCATTTCATTCAGTGCGAGTCAACCTGAGACCTGCTAGATGTGATTAGCTCTCACAACTCAACCATATCCAAGCGTCTTCTCCCATCTTATGGGCTACATGCCTGGTGCCATTAGTTATACCACCTCAGTGCTACACCTTTAGCTCAGATGGCAAGGATCTGGTGGGACATTTTTTATTAGATACACTCAGAGCCCCGCAAGGGACTATTCAAGGAAAATAATGGGGGAAGAAAAGAAGCAAATCATGTATGTGCATGTATACACTTACATCTTCAAAGGCATATATCTGAGAGAATAAAAACAGCCACAAAATAGTAACTATTTTGCTCCAGCTGAAGGAGCAAATATGTGGGAAAGGAAGAAAGTAACCTGCTCATCCAGGGGAGCCAATTTTCATCAGCTCCCTACATAGCCATGTAAAGGGCTAAACACAGAGTAAAGCAACAAATGAAAACATTCATGAAGAACATTCCCCTGCCAAAAATATAGATCTCTATAAAACAAGCAAACATGCAACTCTTCTACTTGCTGTTACCACACAGGCAACAAGGGGAAGGAGAGAACGGGCGGATGTCAGACACTTCTCCTCAATTTGCATTTGGTAACTTGACATCCACCCAAAGGACTAGGTATAAAATCAGTAACATGGAAACAGTTATATACACTTTTAAAAAGGGCATACCCCGTCCCTTCCCACTAACTGCTACCCACCCAATAATTCCTCTCTCCAAAAAAAAAAAAAAAAAGATTTCTAAATTGTTGAACTATTGCCCATGTAGGCAGTCAGGGAAGGGAGTAGAGGAGATTTATCATACATCTGGACCTCCATGTTTCATTATGTACCTACAGATCCCAGCAAAGGACTGTGTACTAAATGAAATAACACACAAAATGTAGCAAACATTTATACATTAAAAAGTATATATATGTGTACACACACACACACACAGACCTCTCCCATCCCTACCTCTCCGAAAGCAGAGGCCAAACATCTATTCCTCTGCCACTGCCCAGTGAGGGAAAGGGAGCAGGGAGATCTTTTATAGAATCAATCCCAACTCCCATAAGGTTCCAAGAGAGTCATGCCAAAGACTGGACCCAAGACGAAATGAACACCAGAAGAGGCAGAAACATTTGTGTACACTTAGAAATTTATGTGTCTTGCCTAACAAGCTCATCCCCCATTAAAAACCTCAAAAACAAACAGCAGAAAACCAAACCCTCAAGTACTCCTACACTACACTACCGGTATACACAGGCTACAGGAGAAGGATCCGGGGGGGGAGATTTATTACACCCTGATCTGGACCTCTGCATTATATTTGATATTTAGGAGTCACAAAAGACACTAGGCTTGAAATGAAAGCGCAAATAAGTGCAGCAAACGTTTATACGCACACACAAAAGCAAACCCAGAAAAACCTTCACTGCTCTGCGCCCCACAAAAAATTCTTCCAAAAACTATGCTACTAGTCATTGCCTAGACAAGGCAATAAGGGAAGGGGAGAGGAGGAGATTTTTTTTCATAGAATGAACCTTAATTTTCATCATGTACCTAAGAATCCATGCAAAGGTTTAGGTACAAAATGAAGTAACAGGAAAAAAAAAAAAAAAAAAGGAACACAAACATTTATATACATTTTAAAAAGTACATATCCCTAAGCTCCCAGGCAAGGGAGTGACAGAGGCAAAAATAATCTAGACTGCTCTACAAACATTACCCACAGTGGCGACAAGGAAAGGGGAAGACAGAAGATTTTCCTACATCCAAACCTCCACATCTTCTTAGGGACCTACACATCCAAGCAAGGGATAAGTACAAAATGGAATAACATGATATTGAAACAACCACTGTATATACACAGATTTCAAAAGAATATATCCCGCCTCAGTCCCTTCCCAGCCCCGTCCCCTGCAAAATTCGAAAAGCCCAAACTACTTTAAAACTATTGACTACATGGATAAAAAGGAAAAGGAGAGAAGACTGCTCTATATCCAGAACTCTGTGGTTCATTAGCAACCTACCAGTGCAAGCGAAGGAGAGTGAGTGAGTGAAAGTCACTCAGTTGTGTCCAACTCTTTGCGACCCCATGGACTGTAGCCTGCCAGGCTTCTCTGTCCATGGAATTCTCTAGGCCAGATTACTGGAGTGGGGAGCCATTCCACACTCCAGGGGATCTTAACCCAGGAATCGAACCCAGGTCCCCTGCATTGCAGGCAGATTCTTTACCAGCTGAGCCATCAGGGAAACCCCCAAGTGAAGGGCTGTGTACCAAATGAAATACTATAATAAGGAAGTAAAAACCATGAGTATATATTTTAAAAGCATTTACCCTAATACCCACAAAAGAGCCCCTGAAACTAATCAACTACTCTACTAGCCATTGCCCTCTCAGGCAACACGGGAAGGGGTCAAGAGGAGATTGTCATACATGTGGACCTCCACGTCTCATTAGGTACTTTCACGTCCTATGAAAAGGACGTAGTATGAAATGATTAGTTATAATACAAAGTTATAGATTTATTTATATACATTAAGTACATACCCCACTGTCTCCCACCTCACAAAACAAAAACTACTCTAGCTACTGCCCAAAAAGGCAGTAAGGAAAAGGAAGAGGAGATCTCTCATACTCTGAATCTCCATTTTCATTAAGTACATACGCATTCATGCAAAGCAACACACCTAAAATGAAATATTAAAAAGTAGCATAACACTTATATACACTTGAAAAAAAGAAAATACAACCCTCCCCCATCTCTGCCCCCAAGAACAGACTAGATCAAAACAACAGAAACTGCAACTACTCACTTACGTTCATCTAGGCAATAAGGAGAGGGGCAGATAAGACATTCCTCCAACTTGCGGACCCTCACAGTTCATTAGATCTCTACTTATCCGTGAGGAGGATGAAGGAAATACAAAATCAAACACCCACAAACTAGTGATTTAGATACATTTTAAAAAATACACACTCTGCTCTTCTCCCACTGTGGCCATCTCCTTCCAAAGAAGGAAATCAAGTAACTACTCTGTAACTGTTGCCCAGGCAGGAAAACTTGAAAGGCTAGAAGAGATTTTCACAGGACAATGTCTCTTTCACTTTTCATCAGGATAAACTATACTAAGATGAAAGAATATAAAAACATCAAAACAAATGCATACGTTTAAAAAGTATATTCCCCTAAAGAACCCTCAAAGAAATCAATCAACTAGTCTATGAGCTACTGCCCACGTAGGCAACAAGGGAAGGGGAGAAGAGGAGGGTTATCATACTTTCGGACTTCCACTTTTCATTTGGTACTTAGTTGCCAATGAAGAGAATGCAGCACAAAATAAAAAAAAGCAAAACCCAGCAAAAGTGAACACATAGGCTTCATAAAATACAAATGGGGATGTAAGGGAGGAAGAAAAGAGTTATTTCCAATTTTTTTAAAAAAAGGAAAAGAGGAGAAGAACTACATCATACCTATGAAATTCAGGTCTTGTTTTGCAAACTCAGCCCAGAAATTGCTGTCTGCACATCTCCTGAGATGCATACACCTTCCCTGCACCCCCATGACATACACGAGGATTATGTAAATATTCAGCAACCTGACTACAGATTATCTTTCCACGTGCATTAGATTGAGTAGATGCTCAAAAGCCAACTCAGGAACAGGCAATCTATAATCCAACAAACGCAGCACTTAACTTTCATTTCTTCCTTTCCAGTGTTCAGAAAGGATTCTGTTCTGCACCCAGGAAGACTGATGTGGCTCAGTATCCTCTATACACCCAGAACTCTTCTGACAGCTCTGTTTCCACGGTGGCTAAAGTGCACGTGAAAACATGAATGGTGAAGAACAGTAGTGTTAAGTGGAGCCTGCGACAGTAAGAAAGTTTGTGAACACCAAAACAGTGGCAAACAACATAAATTCACTTAAAGAGATTCATATCAAACAAGATGGAGCAAGGCACAAGCTTATGGTAGCTGCTGACACTACTTCAGTTTAATATATCTAATCAGTTGGTCTTAACAAGCAATTAGATACCAACAAACTGAACTCCTTGGATTTCTAGTTTTGTAGCCTTTCAGATTTCCAAAGCCTAAGCTTTTCTTCTACAGTTCCAGATTTCCAATTTTGCCTTTCCTAATAATACAGTATGATGTGTCTTTTTATTAATTCAAGTCAACTCTCTCTCTGCAATGAATGTAACACTTGTCAGACAGTACTGAATTGTGTCATGGATCTGTGTGCTCATATAACAAAGAACTGCTGTGCTTCTATCTGAGTTCTCAGAAATACAGTGGTGAAATAAAATTCTGGGGGGAAAAACTTCAAATGCTCCAACAATACTTATTACACTACATGGTCTAGCCATTATTTAACCTTATATTCCTGACTTAGAGTTGGTTTTTGGAAGCCCTGTATAGATGGGATAGCATAACATTAAAAAAGTATGGAATTTCACAGGAAAATCTGAGGTGAGGCCTATAAATGAAAAATACAATTGGTATGGATCTGGTATTATGGGAATGAATGGCTTTTGAGTACAAAGATAGAAATGGATTTTGAGTTACCTCCTTTTTAGCCCATGTTTTGATAAAGTTTTAATTATAACAACCCCCACCCCGTTCCAGACACACACACTCACAGGAAAGAATGATATAATTCAAGACAAGATTTGCCATATGCGGAGCTAACAAATATTATAGAAACAATGTGAAGATGGGCAGGTAAAACAGAAGAATCTTAAATGATTTTGAGAAGTAGCAAAGTTTAAACTCTGTATCAAAGTGGATTTTAGTAATATGGTTTTTAAAAAAAACCCAGCAACAAAAAATCCTCCAAAATTTTAGTATTTTTCCCCACTCTAAAAATATAAAAACACACTTTCAAATATCGACTAAATTATCATCCATTTACTGAAGCACAAGAGTAATAAAGACCTACAATCACCCTAGTTTCAAAAAAACATCTTCAGATGATTCTGTGATTCTCAGATAACAGTATTTTCTACTCTAAAATAGAGAGATAAGTGCTGTTTAGAAAACACTAAATTGGGAGAAAACACACTAGGGCTAAAGAAGGTTATCTTTAGTTTCTATTGCCAGTCTTTTCAATTTTGCTATATAAAAATATTTTCATAAAATAAAATTTTATACATAATTCCATATATTCTCACTTGATACCCGCTGAATAAAAAAAGGTGACCTTTCCCATTGTCTGATTCAGTGGAGTGTTTTAAGTGCTGAAAAATGGGTAAATACCCTTTTTATGTAAGTAGGTGTTTTCAAGCAAAATAAAAAGTACAATAAATACTAGGAAGAAAGCTTTTCTCCTAAGAATCAAAGAAACACAACAATCTAGGTATAAGTCTGCATAGCTCAAAAAATTCAAGTACAGTATTTCCCCTTTAGAAGGAGTAAAATTGCCATATAGTTCTGGATACTCTCTTTCTTTCCCTGGCCATTCCCTATAATCTGTTAGTTTGGCCATTGCAAAAGAAAACTTTGATTTTTCAACTAAAGAAAAGTACTGTTTCTGACTTTAGAAAAAATTCAAAGCCCACCATATTAAAATAAACCTAAATCAAGTTATTCCTATCCACATTCTCTTTATTCCTTTAAGGTATTATGGTGAACTTCAAATAAAAATGTTCAATTTCTCAAAGGCCCTATTTTAAAATATACTTCTAATACGCAACTCTATAATATAAAATGAAAAACCACCCAATGGGTATGATTAAGAGAAAGTGTCTGTGATCTATCATGCCCAAAAGCAACTTAAACAAACTGTAAACTGTAATTCTTAGTAAGAAAGTCATGATAAGAGACACCAGTATTAAAAAAATGCCATAAATGCAGAAATACTTGTTTGTAACACAAGGGATATCTATGGCAGGGAGTGATAAAGGTGTACAGAGATTTGGAGACTACTGGAATTCATAAGTAAAATAATTAACGCTAACTCGGTTTGAAATATTTTCCTGAAAGATGAAAAAGAAGGTGTTAAATATTTGGAAAATCTACTCTTTTGGCCTTGTTATTTAGCTTTACAACAAAAATTTAAAAATTCGGTAGCACCTCACTGTTCTTCAGAAAAAAATATAATAGTTATAAACTTTTTCCAGAAAAGAAAGGATTATTCAAAACCCCCAATCAAAGTAGATCTGCACACCTGAGGTCAGTTCTCTACAGCTGCATGATTCGATGACTTCATTACTATCCTTTTTGATGCTAACTTGGAACCAGATTGAAATAACATCTATTAACAAGAAGCAACAAATGGCTAACCAACCAGCAGCCTGCAAAGACGGTGGCTCCCATGGTAGCTCTTTCCTTATTTCATGGTGTCAACATTTAGCCAGAAACTGAGGACAGAATTGCAAAACAGATTTTTTTTTTTTTCCTATTTGAATATCTTCAAAGTAGAAAAATTACCCATTGTTTTTGTAGATGGTTGGCATACAGGTGAATATAATTTGGTAATAAATAACTACACACTGCCCAAAGACATTTCAGAAAAGACAGATGAAAAAATACAGACTGGCCCTGAGCAAACTAGAACTCCTAAGAGTGCAAACAACTCAGCAGCGATCCTGGTTTCACCTTGGCTTTTGCAAAAGCAGCAGAGGCCCAGTTAACAAGCTCTCTGAACGGGTGATGAGGTACAGGTGTGCGTGCTACAGCCAATATGTCAGGGTTTTAAGATTCTTCTCCACCCACTGCATGTTCAGCTGAATGACTTCCAAAGCCTCCTGGACACAGCGAAGTTGAAAGGTGGCCTCTGACTGATTTTCAAAGAATGCCTGGACCTGTAAGTTGCACACAGAAGTATTTCAAAAGAAGAAAAGAAAGGCATACCGCAGCTTTGAATATCCTTTTCATATCAGCTTTAACTTAGTGATGGTCGTGCTGATGTGAAGCTGTTTTAAAAAGGAATTCCCCTTACTCCCACAAGGATGAAGTGTTCAAATTTCAAGTGGCGGGGCGGGTGGGTGGTGGGTGGGGGAGGGTGGGGGAGAGTAGAAAGGCCAAGTAACAGTAAATAAGGTACAGTCTAAAGTTAGGCCTGGGGCCTAATTTTCCCCTCTGAATGGAAGTCTTCAAAAACAGTCTAATCGCTAATTAAAAATAAACTTGGCATATGTTGATCTTAATTCAAAAAATCATCTGTATCAGATGGGAGACAATGCAATACTGTTGAGAATGAAGCAGAACTTTTCCTCCTTGCTGTACATACACCCTTTAGGAAAAATCCCAGTGCAGGATCATTAGCATTGATGAAGGCAGACAAAGAAGGGACAGGGCTTTGCAGGAGAAGCCACCATCTGACTAAAACTGAGCACTCTGAGGTTTGGCAAAGGGATGGCCTAATCTCCCCGAAAAGCATCTGATACAACCAACCTCAGATAAATGTGCCTTTGTTGAAAACAGGTGAGTTGATCCAGCAACGATACTTTGTATGGTATAGGACCCCAGATGGAACCTGAAGAAACACAAAGGTAAGGGCAAAAGGCAAAAAAGAATGAGTCAGCTGCTGGTAAGCCTAGTTCCTGAGTGCAAAGGACATGCTTATTGTAAACTCCACATGCCTGAGGCAGAGTGGAGTCCTGCTCCTGGGAACAGTGTGTGTGTGTGGGGGGGGGGTGGGGCGGGGGTTGGGGCATCAGGAGTCACCCCACACACACCTCTCCCAGCAGGCAGGAGACCCAGAGAAATTAACAGCCCATGTTTGCCTCAAAAATAGCATCATACACCCAGAAGGCGTCATGACTGATTTAAAAGGAAAAAATGAGCGACTTGTGCTGTTGAGCTGGGTCCGAGTTTGTAAACGATCCCTTGGTAATGAGGAGGTGTTTTCAACACATGAAACTAAACAGCTATTGTGAAATAGTCCGCGGCCAAGCCAAGTGAGTTGGCTTCCCTGGTGGCCCAGATGGTAAAGCGTCTGCCTGCAATGCGGGAGACCTGGGTTCGATCCCCGGGTTGGGAAGATCCCCTGGAGAAGGAAATGGCAACCCACAGTACTCTTGCCTGGAAATTTCCATGGACTGAGGAACTTGGTAGGCTACAGCCCATGGGGTAGAAAAGAGTCCCTCACAACTGAGCGACTTCACTCACTCAAGCTAAGTGAGCTAGTGCCGAGCAAGGTTGGGCTTGATTAGTACTATTACTTAAACAAAACACCACTGTTAAATTGACTCGCATTAAGGAATGTTGTTTACAAATGTGACTATTTCTGTGTTCGTTAAACTATCACTGAAGCATTTTTCCTCTCACAGCAAAGCGTGACTCTTCTGAACCAATACAACCCTGGGAACTGCTTTCAGATGCAAGGCTTGCGGATACTGAAAATTAGTAATTGTCTGAGAAACTTACTTCTGTACAAGCTTACTCCAGTTCTCTTTGACAAAATCCCATGCCAGTAAGTGTCCGGGAAAATGCCGGGCCACCGTTCTAATGATAAACGACAGCTTCTGTGTTCGGATGAGATCTCCATCGAGGCTCTTTTTCATTAACCTGGACAGTAGAGCAGATTGAGCTTCCAAAATAATTACTCATGATGAAGTGATGACTGAATTTAAATTAATACCAGTCTCCTAATTAAAGCTCTGTGGCAATTCAAGAGATACAAGTTTTGGTTCCATCTAAGCTTCGTTAACAGTGAAACTAGTCATGTTTCTAAATGAAGGAAAAACCAATGACATAAACACATAAATACACTTACGTAGTAATAAATTGTTCTTGACGTAATAAGCACATTTAGGGGGAAAAAAGGACATTTAGGATATAATTTCCAGTAGAATTTATTATAATTCTGAAAACTGGTACTGTTTTTTTCTGTTAAAAACTTTGAGTAGGGAGGTATCTTATTACTCTTAAAACTGGGCTGTCATATAAAAATGAAGATACTTTTCAGAATGCACTCAATAAATTGATACTAAATTACTGAATAACAATGTTTGAAATAGGTCACTACTATCTATCCTCATTTTATAGTTTAAGAAGCTGAAGTTATATAATTACCCCAGGGACACAGCTATTGCTAATAAATATAAAAGTTAGGCATTTGAACATAAGCATTTACTATGTGATAATATCTGCTTATATGAGAACACACATACCCCTAAAAAAATGCAGCAATATTTTTAACAGGAAAAAACCCCAACTGCTCATCAAGACATGATGGGTTGAATTAAACTATGAGAGGAGCCATATTATGGAATAATACACAGCTATAAAAAAAATGGAGTAGGCTTTGCGGCAAATCTCAAGGACTGATCATTCACTAAAATGAATGTCACAAAACACTGGGCACAGAATAAAGCAGCAAGTACACAGACCAGGACTGACAGTGTTAACAGAGGAGGGGATAAGAACAGAGGTGAAGGATCAAACAAGAGGTCGTTTTATGTGTTACTCCATTTCTTAGGTACTGTTTAAAGACTTTAGGGTGGAAATTTATCAGCATATTCCTGGTCTAAAACACAATTATTACTGATTTAAAAACAAACCTTTCTCTGTTTGCTTGGGTCAGAGCCTGGCTACTACTTTCAGGAAAGTGACCATTTACAGTGCATCCTTTGGAAAGTGGGTCTGGGCAGCTTCTGAAGCCATCTCGGGGACACTATGATTTATCTGAGCAAAACTGTACAAGTGAAGCAACAAGGCCCCAGCGCCTCCGTCCACCCCTTTCCGGGCACTGACTTTCAAGACGCTTCCAGTGTCTCTTGGAGACTCAGGGCGCCTTTCCCCGGTTCTTCCTGAGGGGAGACCTACTCACTGCCCTTCTTTCCTCACATGAGCCTTCCAGTCCCAGGTCGTCATCAGCTGAGTAATTAAAGAGTCTGGCAGATTCACATAAAGGTGTAACCTGTAAGCTTTTAAGTAGTACCTTTTCCTGAAGTGCCTGCATTTTCAAAGAGACGGCTGGGACAGAATCGTGCCTTTGCCCAGAAAGAATGAAGCTAGGTGTCGAATTAAAGACAATGAGCCAAGGGAAGGAAGACATTTTTAAGAAGAAAGCAGGGCTGTGACTCTCGGCATCTCCAGTTCCTTCTGGGCATAGCACTGTCGCCTGTGGGGACAGGTCTGGTCCCTGAGATGAACCCCGGCATGTGGGGTCTCCTCACCACCCTGCCCGGGTCAGCCCCGGCCTGTGAGCAAAGGGAGGAAAAGGGGGATGCCCCCACCCCCAAGGGTCTCCTCACCACCCTGCCCGGGTCAGGCCTGGCCTGTGAGCAAAGGGAGGAAAAGGGGGATCCCCTCACCCCCGAGGGTCTCCTCACCACCCTGCCTGGGTCAGGCCTGGCCTGTGAGCAAAGGAAGGAAAAGGGGGATCCCCCCCTCCCAAGGGTCTCCTCACCACCCTGCCCGGGTCAGGCCTGGCCTGTGAGCAAAGGGAGGAAAAGGGGGATCCCCCCCTCCCAAGGGTCTCCTCACCACCCTGCCCAGGTCAGGCCTGGCCTGTGAGCAAAGGGAGGAAAAGGGGGATGCCCCCACTCCCGAGGGTCTCCTCACCACCCTGCCCGGGTCAGGCCTGGCCTGTGAGCAAAGGGAGGAAAAGGGGGATGCCCCCACCCCCAAGGGTCTCCTCACCACCCTGCCTGGGTCAGGCCTGGCCTGTGAGCAAAGGGAGGAAAAGGGGGATCCCCCCCTCCCAAGGGTCTCCTCACCACCCTGCCTGGGTCAGGCCTGGCCTGTGAGCAAAGGGAGGAAAAGGGGGATCCCCTCACCCCCGAGGGTCTCCTCACCACCCTGCCTGGGTCAGGCCTGGCCTGTGAGCAAAGGAAGGAAAAGGGGGATCCCCCCTCCCAAGGGGCTCTGTGCTCTTCTGCTTCTGGTTTCCATAGATCATATTCCTCTGGTGGCTTCATACCAGTAAAGCTTCCGTACATCCCCCGAGCTGGCAAGAGCTTCGAGTATTTTATTCTTCTCTGCTTCAGAGCCTAGAGAGACGTATTTGCTTAAGAGGAATGACCAGCCTCCCTCAGTTTTTGCTCCAGCCTTGAACACGGTCGCCATGACATCCGTAGGCAGGCTGTAAGACAGGTGGTCCGACATGAGAACAACCAGAAAAAACACTGAACACAAAGGCAAGGACTGACTAGGGGCAGGGCTTTGGGGGACTGAGCAGGTAATACTAAAGAGTCTTCACTGCATAATTAATTGCCAGGAAAATGATTAATTCCGTGGCTGCTCCTTTCCTAGTGATGCGACTAAAAAGCATATGAATTCAACCCTGTAATTATTTACTGCTCACCCACAAAGAACCAGGCAGGTAACTGGCTGGACGCTGTGAGCAGGGAAAAAGAATGAGACACAGTCACGACCTGCTGGGAGGCTCGCGGGCTATCATCAGTACAGAACGGTAAATACAGACATTGTAACACAGCGTGATAAGTCCCATGGTAGAAATCTATCAGCAAGTGCAGCAGGGGGGGCGAGAACAGGGGTAGGAGCACAGTTTTCTGTCTTAAGATCTCAGAGGGCTTCAACAGGTTACCCCAATACCCTACACCCCAAGTCTCCACCTGGTGTTTGAATCTCTTCTCCTATAACCAGTAAGAAACCTGGCGAAAACCAATCACCATAAAACACATTTCTATAATTGCTAATGCCACCTGCTATGTTTTATTCCTAAATTAAGAGAGACCTGTTTGATGCCTCAAAGCTATTAGGAGGATGGCTATCAAAAGCCCAGAGAATAAGTGTTGTCAAGGATGTGGAGAACCTGGAACTCTTGTACACTGCTGCTAGGAATGCAAAGCAGTGAAGCCCCTCTAGAAAACGTTATGAGGATTCTTGTAAAATTAGATACAGAACTACCACATGACCCAGCAATACCACTTCTGGATATGAAAGAAATGAAGCAGGTCTCAAAGAGGTATTTGTACACCTATGTTCATAGCAGCATTATTCAGAGGACCCAGAAGGTGGGAGCAACCTAAATGTCTATCAGTGGATGAAGAGATAAAACAAAATGTGGTATATACATCCAGTGGGTTACTCAGCCTTAAAAAGAAAGGATATTCTGACGTATGTTACAACATGGATGAATCTTGAGGACATTATTAGGCTGTCTATGACCAACCTGGACAACATATTAAAAAGCAGAGACATTACTTTGCCTACAAAGGTCTGTCTAGTCAAAGCTATGGTTTTTCCAGTGGTCATGTATGAATGTGAGAGTTGGACTATAAAGAAAGCCGAATGCTGAAGAATTGATGCTTTTGAACTGTGGTGTTGGAGAAGACTCTTGAGAGACCCTTGGACTGTAAGGAGATCCAACCAGTCCATCCTAAAGGAAATCAGTCCTAAATATTCATTGGAAGGACTGATGCTGAAGCTGAAACTCCAATAGTTTGGCCACCTGATGCGAAGAACTGACTCCTTGGAAAAGACCCTGATGCAGGGAAAGATTGAAGGCAGGAGGAGAAGGAGATGACAGAGGATGAGATGGTTGGATGGTATCACCAACTCAATGGACATGAGTTTGAGCAAGCTCTGGGAGTTGGTGATGGACAGGGAGGCCTGGCGTGCTGTAGTCCATGGGGTCACAAAGAGTCGGATATGACTGAGCGACTGAAGTGAAAGCCAGACACAAAAAGACTTTCTGTATGATTTCACTTATATGAGGTACTTAGAGCAGTAAAACTCCTACAGAATCCCTTGGCTGCCAAGGGCTGGGTGAGGAGAAAATGGGGAGCAGTTGTCTTGTTCAGTTTTGCAAGGTGGAAAAGTTCTGACAATTCATTGCACAATCATGTGAATATACTTACACTACTGAACTGCACACTTAAAAATTAAGATACTCAAGTCTATATGGATTTCATCACAATTAAAACAACAGTCTGGTTTGAGAATCAGGTACATAGAGTTCGCCTACATTAACGCTTGGCTTTATAAACTCCATGATTCAGGACATAAAGATCCTGGTTTCACTACCTGCTGTGGGGCCCACAAGAGCAAGAGAGAAACACATGTCACCTCTGAGTGCCATTGGACGCCATCCAGTCATTGAAGAGCTTCAAGGCAACAGCGCTGCAGTTCTCCAGGCTGTGGGTGCAAGCAAAATCCAGCAAGACCGACCGGAGCTCTCGAGTAGATGGGGTGCCCTCGTCAGTCCAAGTCTGCTGTTGGATTTGGCTTTGAAGCAATTTAAATACCTTGTTCTAGAGAGACAGAATGGATTATAGCAGAGTAGTAACAATGAGGGCAATCAGGAAAATCAGGACAAGATCTTTTTTTCCTACACTTACCCAAAAAAGAAAAAAAAAAAAGTGGGGGACATAGATATTACTCATTTAAATAACAATTGGCATATGAAGCTCACATGTGGTTGGGATGAAACCATTCAATGTCACTGAGGCTATAAATAAGGTTGCTATAGCCAAGGGGGACTTAGTGACATAGGACAGAAAGAATTAATGACTTTGTGCAGTAGGGAACCTTTCTTCCGTGTATACTCAGCTAGAAGTTGCTTTCCTGCCAAGAAGTATCATCTATAACCACTGCTGGAAGAAAGCTGAAACTTCCTGACCTGGTGACTTTAGCATCCATAAATCCATTAAGAAATGAGAGAAAAATATACTTCTTTCTGAATGTGTAGGTGCTTAAATGTTTCTGAATCCATTTTTAAAGGAATATTTAAAGTATCATCTAGCTTGATGCTCTAACAAGTTAATCTAATCAAATTAAGAAAATGATGCCTACAGGGAAGAAAGGTTGTTTATTTTTCCTCCTTCCCCAACTTTTTATTTACAATTTTTTCAAGCCTGCAGAAAAGCCACAAGAATAGCAAAACGAATAGCCATATGTTAGATTCACTGTTTTGTTAATACTCTTACATTTGTGTATAACACAAATATACACACACTGGTTTTTCTGGTTTTAGTTCAACCATATGAAAGCAAGTTACACATATCATGAGATTCTATTTATAAATAATTTAGCATGCAAGTCTCAGAAATAAGACTCCTATATAACCTATATAACTCCTATATAACCACAATACCTTATCACACTTAAGAAAATTACCAGTTATTCACTAAAATCATCTACAATGAAAGTCCATTGTTATAATTACCTCTGAATGAGATCTCATTCTTAAATAAGTATTTATGGTGTTAAGGCTTCCCTGGTGGCTCAGTGGTAAAGAATCCGCCTGCCAATGCAGAGACATGGATTCTACCCCTGGGTCAGGAAGATCTCCTGGAGAAGGAAATGGCAACCCTCTCCAGTATTCTTGGCTGGGAAATCCCATGGACAGAGGAGCCTGGCGGGCTACAGTCCATGGAACTGAAAAAAAGTTAGACACAACTTAGCTACTAAAACAACAACAACAACAATGGTTTTAAGAAATCAACAGATCTCTCATTTCTTTTCATCTCTTCCCATGACAAAAGCAAGCAAGCTGTTCATAATATATGGAACTATTTCCATACTCCAAGCTGTGCTGGAGGGAAGGAAAAGAGGGCACAGGGAACCTTGAAGTCATCGTGTAAAATATGCATTTGTGAATGTCACTGAAAGGAACCAAAATTCTAACATAAAAATGCTTATAGGTATTTTGTAGATAACTTTCCTGGCAACAAACGAGGAGGATCAAAATGAAACCAGTTTACAGACATCCCCTCCCGCAGCGTTCCTGGCATAAGAGGGTTTTCTGTCCCTGGTCCTGGAACTCTACCATGACCAGTCTTATTTCAAGCACCACAGACGACCGTGTACAAAGCCTCTTAACCGCCCTCCAAACTAGTTCAAATTCTTCACAGAGCGTAATGTTCCAGAGTGCCTCTGTCGGCACTTAAAATGAGTCCTAATCGGAGTTTTAAACTGCTGAGGCCGTTTTTCTCAGCAGACCTTTCTCTGAGGTCTGAGTAAGTCTCTTGAGCTGACTATGCAAATAGTTTTGAAAAAAGCCTCTGTATAAGAAGAAGGATGCGAAGTCTGTGATAAGAGGTCAACTCCCTTCTGTTCGCTTGCTTCAAAGGCAATGAAACAGCGAACAGACGGCTTGCAGTCACGGGAGGGTGTGAAGTGGTGGGAAAGGATACTTGCCACACTGACTGATGGCGCAAGGAAGCTAACAGTGCGGCGCCCCTGCGGGGTGCCCGTGACCACCGCACACGCCGTCTTCCGCAGGCCTGGCCTTCTCGGTGGCATCACGCTGCTGCTGCTAAGTCGCGTCAGTTGTGTCCGACTCTGTGCGACCCTATAGACGGCAGCCCACCAGGCTCCGCCGTCCCTGGGATTTTCCAGGCGAGAGCACTGGAGTGGGTGCCATTGCCTTCTCCAATGCATGAAAGTGAAGAGTGAAAGTAAAGTCGCTCAGTCGTGTCCGACTCCTCGCGACCCCATGGACTGCAGCCCACCAGGCTCTGCCGTCCCTGGGATTTTCCAGGCGAGAGCACTGGAGTGGGTGCCATTGCCTTTTCCTAGCATCATGATGGCATTATGACAAATGAGAGTGACAAGCTACTCATAACTGTCAAACAGAAACAAAGGAAGAATGAGAGGCAAGAAAGGAACCTCCCATACTTGCAAAACCATTAACAACAACAACAACAACAACAAAACTCGGTGGAGAAAAATGGCAACCACCCTTGAGAGTTTATACTAAAACAAAGAAAGCAGTGGGGAAAATGGCACTTCCAAACACTGGAAGCGAGGGAAACCTCAAGTGATGCTGCAGCCAATTCCTGGGTGTTTACTCCTTTGCAGTTATGGGGTGTAGCTTTCTTTCTTTATTTTACAATACGGTATTGGTTTTGCCATACATCAACATGAATCCGCCACGGGTGTACGTAAGTTCCCCCTCCTGAATGCCCCTCCCACTTCCCTCCCCATACCATCCCTCTGGGTTATGCCAGTGCACCAGCCCCAAGCATCCTGTATCCTGCATCGAACCTAAACTGGCGATTCGTTTCTTATATGATATTATACATGTTTCAATGCCATTCTCCCAAATCATCCCGCCCTCTCCCTCTATAACTTTCTTACTTACAGCCCGCACCCGAGTCAAGGGGAAGTCCCCAAATTGTTGATTTTTAAATATATTTCAGGGGAATTCCCTGGTGATCCAATGGCTTGGACTCAACACTTTCACTGCCAGACCCCAGATTTGAGCCCAGATTGGGGAAGTAAGGTCCAGCAAGCTATGCAGTGCAGCCAAGAAAAAAAAAAAATTAAATGATAACATAAAAGACTTTGTTTAAAAAATAATAGTTCTGTTTTTAGAAAATTTCAATTATAAAATATTTTTGTAAGCAACTGAGGTTATATCTTTAATGTTAACAGACCACAGCAAGTGCTTCAAATTATCTTTCCCTTTTATAAGTAAAATTTAACCTGTTTTTCCATTAGTCTACATTAATTTTTTGAAATCTAAACCCATTAAGTATCAGAATTCAATCCTCTGATTTCATAAAGTGAAGATGGTAGGGAGAGAGAATAAATTGATGAGTCTGATGCAATCTACATACATGCAAGAACAATGACACAAGATGACTTTAAAAATGAAACAGGGCAAGATGCTGGCACTTTTATTTATTACATTTTGATTTACTGCTTTAATTTTACACTGATGTTCCCAGGGAGTTCTTTCTTGGGTCAGCTAAGCTTCTTAAAAGTGAAGTATCAACTTTTATTACAAAAGGTTTATCCCACCAGTTCCTCACATGTAAAAGAGTGACAGAGTTGTAAGTGATGAAGCAGGAATATGGCTGAGATCAGATTTCAGGGTCAGATGTGAACACTTTGACACAATTCAAATATGCCTCCAGACTACCCATCACACATTAGAGCAGACATCACTAAATGTGACATATAGGTAATACGTGTTATATGGGTCTGTGTAGCCTGAATAACAAAATGATAAATGCACACAATGCTCTCATGACACTAACTTAAAAAAGTAATTAGACATCAGTCTTAATCACAAATACGACTTGATGATTGGATCCAAGGTCTCAGAAGGTTCTGCCACTCCAATCTCATCTACAGTGGGTCACATTTCATATTTTGAGAATTCTGACCCTACTTGAATGCCCTAAGATCAGAACAAGAATTTTAAAGAGAGAGTTTCTTGTTCCTGAATTAAAGCCATCATGACTTTTAACTTCTAACTGTCATAACTTTTAACTCATCACAACTTTTAACTGTCACGCCAGTCAAGTGCATGCAGACGTACAGTGGTAAAGGTCTCATAAACACACACTAAGCCTCCTGTTTCGATTCTCTAACCACCAGTCCCATGGACTGGTACGTTCTGCCACATCCTGAGTAAACACATACCTGCCCAGCAAACTGGAAACCATCATTTGAGACGAAGATGCAGTTAGTTGCGTGTCACAGCAGGAAGATATTCAAAAGATCTAACTGCTGGAACTGAGTTCAGCATCTGTGCTTTCAGCACACAGCCAGCCTGAATTAACTATCAAATGCCTCCTAACACCAGGCCCTCAACACATTAATGGAGAGAGGCAGGCAGAAGAGTGACTTACGCCATCATGAAGTTTGGCAAGCCTTCAAACTGTTTTAATTTAAAATATTGGTGTAAAAAGGGGGAAAATATAGCAAGAGGCAGCTTTGATTCTTCCAATAAAAGGGGAGCCCCTGATAGATGACAAGCTAGAACACATGAAAATACGGCCTTAAAACACAAAGAGGAGGGTCTGGCGTGAAAGTGATCTTGGTCTGAGTCTTCAGCTTCATCATTCACGAGGTAAATGACTTTGGAGAAGTCATTCAGTCTCATCTGTGTTAATGAGGGCAGAAATACCTATCTGCTGCTGTGTGCGGGTTAAACGAGGTTATCGGCATAAGCACTAAGCACGGTGTGCAGGGTACAGTGAGTGCTGAAGTGTCCTTGTTCTTGTATGTCCCACTCACTCATTCATCCCACCTTTACTGAGTGTCACTACCGGCCAGGTCACATTCCAGGTGCTTGCTTTTATTAAGGTTGGTAGTTGAAAGCCTTATGAAATAGAAGAATGACAAAAATCTTGGTAATCAGAAGATACCTCAGAAATCATCTAACCGAAGCATCTCACTTCGGTTGGGGGTAGGGGGCGGGGGTGGCTCCTTGCAGGTCAGATCAGAAACTTGTAAGGAAGGGGCTGTGCAAGCTCTGTATGGCCCCCTGCCCTGCACTCCCTCCCTGTCACTGAGAATCACAGGGGATGCACAGTAGGACAGCAGAAAAGAGGATTTTTTTTTCAGGTGCAATCTACCTCCTTCCTTTTACCAGTGAGGATGCCAAAATTCTAAAAGACTTACTCTAATTCCTGGCCCATCACCTTTTTCCTGAAAGCTGCCTTTTGCCTGCTCTTTGGAAACTCTGACTGGTTGGCAAAGCAAATCTTGTTGTCTGAATGTGATCCAGAGAATTAGATGAGACAAAGAACTCGTCACTCCTCAAGCTTTTAAATACACAGTCAAAATTTAATACCAGAAGTGTCTAAAATAACAACTGTTAAGACTAGGCAATTGGTTTTAGAAAAGATAAAACAGTCTCCAAAACCAGTAGTGCTTTGCAAAGAAACTTGTATTAACCAGCATCACCATCCTTAATAAGATAGTTATCAGTGAGGACCCCCCAAACCGAATATTCCCAGTACAAACCTAGTTGTCATTTATAATGACCACCAGGAAATTAATGGGAGCCCTGCTTTGCAAAAGGGCCTATTCCAAGCATTTATTATAAGAAAATAAACCAAGAGTTGAATAGAGAAATTTTTCTTTTCATGTGATCTCATTTTGACAGCAGTGTCAGAAGTCTATATACTTTGATATTCAGAAAAGAATACGTCATGGTAACCCTTTACCAGCTCCTCACGGTAAGAAATGACATGTTGATTCAAAGTTAAGATTTCAGAACCAGGAAAGTGATGAAAATGGAATATAACTGCTTTTTCAGTCTGTGACAGCTGAACGGAACATGAATAACATCAGTAAAGGCAAGCAACAAAGAGAACTTGGCATAAAGGCAGACTTACCACCAGTCTTGAGGCCAGATCCATGTGCCCGAGTTTGTCAAGGAGGTTATAGATGAGTTCTGTCTGGAACAGGGCTTCAGAGATGGGTGCAGTGTAGGTCTCATTTCTAAGATAATCAATCAGATCGAAAGCTCTCTGAAGAGACACCTTGCCCAGGCTAATGGGTAAAAGAACAAAAAAGTAAATATGCCAGAAAAGTAAATATGCCAAAAAAGTATGCATGCTGAGAGAGAAACTATGTCTAGATGGGGGAGTGGGAATCCTGAAGACCTAAAATTTAAGCTTTGAGTGGTAGCTATTCTAGGGCTCCAGAGTCTTCAGTGAAGTGAAGTGAAAGTCGCTCAGTCGTGTCTGACTCTTTGCAACCCCGTGGACTGTAGTCCGCCAGGCTCCTCTGTCCATGGAATCATCCAGGCAAGAATATCGGAGTGGGTAGCTGTTCCCTTCTCCAGGGGATCTTTCCAACCCAGGGATCAAACCCAGGTCTCTCGCATTGCAAGCAGATTCTTTAACCATCTGAGCTACTAGAGAAGCCCGATATTCTGTAAAGTTAGATTAAATATCTTCGATTAAGTTCACGTGTGCAACTTAAGGTTAAAGACACCTTTCAGGAAAAAGATGAACAACAGCTCAGTTCTTTGTTCTATAAGTCACCTGTAAATTGCTACTGATTCAGGAAAAGTATCATAACATTTTAGATGAGAAATGATGGAAGCACGCCAATTTTACTTATCATTAGTTACTTATATTGATCAGGTGTCAGAAAGAGGATTTGAATCAGAAAGTAATTTGTTATTTGTATGGGAATTTTGTCAAACTTGTTAAGGCGAGGGCCACTGTGAATTTTTAGTGCACACCTTTAAAAAACTGACCACTTGACAGAAATCACAACATGGATGGCTGAGATGGCGTGAGGTCATCACATAACAGGAAGGTCAAGAGCCGTCAGAAGGAACGCATTTGAGTGTTCCTTGGTGCTTGGGCTTCCTTGTTCCTCGGGCTTCCCTGGTGGCTCAGAGGGTAAAGCGTCTGCCCACAATGCGGGAGACCCGGGTTCGACCCCTGGGTCGGGAAGGTCCCCTGGAGAAGGGAAAGGCTACCCACTCCAGTATTCTGGCCTGGAGTCCCATGGACAGAGCAGTCTGGTGGGCTACAGTCCATGGAGTCGCAAAGAGTCGTACACAACCACCCGCGTGACTTCACTTTCTTTCTTTTCTTTGTGTGTCTGGACCCACTGACCACCTAGGTCAGTGATCTTCCTCTTCAGAGGACACTGGCACATGAGGTCACTGCCATTCTGGGCTTTGGGCTTGTGCAGCTTGGGGGGCAGCTGGGGAGGTGAGTGGTATGCCAGCTCTCGAGACATGTCTCACACTAATATATGAACACGAAGCTTTTACGCTGAAAGCACCGGCTTCTTGAAAAGAATTCTCTCGTGAGTAAAGCAAACCCTGAACTTCTGTATCCATTTATTCAGCAAATTTATGTGTCGCGCTTGTCAGTATCTACAGTCTTGAATGCTGATGTTTCTAGATAGACAAGTGATATGTCTTCTATCTTCTCAGCTCTCCGAAATGAATTATACCTTCCAGGCAATACACGCTAGTTCTTTTCAATTGCTTTTCTTAAATGTCCTTTTCCTCAAGAACACTTACTTCAGAAAAAAAAAAAAGAAACAAAATTAGACCCAAGCCAAGCATACGCTACCCTGCAAGTTCAAAGATGTTGTTGATGAGGTTGGCTCGATCTTTGTCGCTCAGCACATAAGGATTTGTTTTCAGCTGTTTGATCAGCGCTTCCCAGTTGTCATCTGCGTAATGGACAATGTAATAGCCAGTCATGTCTGTATTGACCTTGATCCACTGCACTTCTTCTGTGAGATTGATGACACCTAATACAGACCAAAAAATGAGAGAGAGAGAGGTTAGGCAAAGAAAAGTATTAAATGAATACTATGTTTCAAAGTTAATAAGGTATTATTTTTATATTTTAAAATATTATGTTATTATTTTATATATTAATAATAATATAATATTATATATTATTTTTATATTTAAAAATACTTATATTATTTCTACTGATAAACTAAATGTCTGCCTCCCAGGGCAGTCATGTCCATGTCACCAAAGATCACCCCCATTCACTTAACAAGTCTTTATTTAATGGTAAACAAGGTATATGTGCCTGCTCTCCTGGGTCTTACAACCCAATGTGACCAGGTGAGTAGGGTGTCATACAAACGTTGTTGATGGAAAAAGAAAATGTGGCATTCTGTAGGAGAACAGGGTAGAAATGCTTCACCCCCGGGGGAAGGTTAGGAGACATTTCTTGGGAGAAATGACATCACCCTTGAGACTTCAGGATATATAGGTACTGTGAGCCAGGTAAAGAGGGGCTCGTAAGTGTTCAAGGCCCAGAGAGAAAGTGTGCATGGCATCCATGCACTGAACTGGCTCCCAAGTTCACGCTGGGAGTGTGTGCAGGGCGTGGCGCAGGGCAGACAGTGAGGAACGATCTGTTAGCATATAAAATGTGTTCCCTCTCGGCCTTTTGTCTTCGGGCATGTTAACGGCCTAAGAAAGGACACACGAAGCCATTTTAAAAAGTCACATAATTCAAAGATAGCAAAATAAACATTAGGGAAGGACGGATGTCTCATTAGGCACAAATAAGAAATAATTGAGTTAAAATAATATAAAGCTGCTAATATACTTTGTGAACCCCTACCATTACATTTTAATGCCGCCAGTAGAAATTTATATGGAATGACTTCAATTAATGCACGATTAATAAGAAGCTAAAAAATGCAACCTTAAAAATATTACTACAAAAGTTGACTGCAACCTTTAAAATTACTAACCAGGAAACATCCAAAGTTGGCAATGAAGATGTGAATTTTTTTTTTTAATTTTTTAATTTTTATTATGTTTTTAGAAGATGTGAATTTAAAACAACAGTTAAGGGTATGCTTCTAAGCATCTTAAGGTTTAATATTTATTAGACTATAAACCCCATGAGCATTACTTTGCTTACTGCTCATCTCTCAGTACCTAGAACAATGATCCTAGCAGGTACTCAAGAGATACTTGGTGCATTAATGAATGAATGAACAAAACGATTATGTTACGGTAAGTGGTTTCAAACAAATCTAAATAAGGTTTGCAGCTTGATGATGTAAGTTTTCGTCCCCACTTTAACGTGGGGAATACAGTTTTTAACTCAAAAGAGAAAAGGGGAGTAGAGATAAGAAAAATCATATAAACTCAAACAATACAAGCATCATAGGTATATTTCCTACCAAGATTTTTCCTATACACATTTTAACTGAATTAATATTTAATGTACTGGATCTATGTATGTTATTTTATACATTATATTATGCTTCTTTTTCACATATCAGATTCCATTTTGTGCCATTTTCCCACTGCCTTCATATGCAGGATTCAAAATCTTAAGGATATTTTATTTTGGGACATACCGCAGTTTAACCCATCTTCTATTTGGAAATACTTAGGCTGTTTTAAAATTTTTACTATCATAATAATTATATATGAGGGGTTTTACACATAAAACGCTTTGGAAACACATTTAAACCTTTTAGTACCTGAAATCTAGGACTGATCAACTTGAAAAGCATGAATTATTTAAATTTATCAGATTTTCTTAATACCTAAGTCACTCTAATTCTGAGACTGTCGAAGATTTTTAAGATGTAAAGATTTATGTTCTGATCACGTCTTAACATGACATATCAGATAATCAGTCTTTTTCATTAAAAACATTTTATACTAATTTGTTTTATTGCTGATATAGCAACAGATGGAATAGATTAGTCACATTAATTGGGTTTATTCCTTTCCTAAAGCAGAACACAGTTCTAAGGAATATTTGCATTGGTAAGAGTAGCTGCTTCAAGTGGATATATTTTTAACAAACCTATGACTAATGAAATTAACTTTATCAGTAGCTAATGCAAAAATATCAACACTCTCTAGGTCACCAAATAATTTCCTACAAGGCTTTTATCAAGAAAGGACCTTGGGAAAAAGAACTGAACAGCTTCAAATCTCCCTTTCCCAAAACAGGAGGCAAGGAATGATAAGCATGGCAATTTTCCCATTGGATGGAAATAGGAAAATATTGAAATACAGAGTCTCTTGGATGATAAGCAACTCGCTATCTTATAAACCTAGCCAAGTCCAGATGGCAGAGAGCAGGAACACAGCTGACAGTGTACTTGAAATTATTACTGTCATTTTGATGACAGAATATGAAGCGGTGCAGCCAACAGCATAGACAGGAGAGTTATCATTAAAGAATCAACATATTAGTCTCTTTCAGGTCTTCTGAATGATTCCCAACAGAGGACCTTAAAACCACAGGTATCAAAAAAAACCCAGCTTTGCACACAAGGGAGGTAACTACATCTTGTAGCTCAAATGTGGATGAAGCTACTCTCATATGTTTTTAATTTATTATAATCATTAACAGAATAACAGTTCAATTTTCACAGTCCATTGAGTAGTAAAAAAAAAAAAGAGTAACTGATGTTAAATGGCAGAAGCCCAGATTAAGTAATCTAATAGTGATTAAAAAAAAAACACTTGTCAATGAGTTATGAAAATCAACTACTGTTTTATAAAGAAACATTAAAGCACAGAAACAAAAAAATATGTTTTTACTACAAAGCTGCAAAATTCCCTGTATGGCTTGCTCCAGAGAGCTAGCATGATACACACAGTTGAACTACATCCCCTCCTGTTCAAAAGCATTCCTTTTTCTCCCACAACCCTTTTTCTTCCCCTTTGTTTCATCAGGGGGAAAAGGCACATGATAAATATCCAATCCTATCTACACGCCCTTCCTCCCTTTTTTCAACTGCCTTTCAGTTCGGTGCCATGTCCTTTAGTTTCAGAAAAACGTTTATGGCGCAGAGATGTTCTTCTAGAAACATGAATGCTCCAAGAGTTAATATAAAATTTTATAGAGATTTAATATAAAAATATCCTCTAGTGAAACAGGTTAGGTCTGAAAATAAAATGGAAGAGAGAGAGGTCAGGGTTGGGGAGAGCAAGGAAGAGAAGCAACAAGGAGACCCTTTGGTGTAATTTCCTCAACAGGTAGTTTAGAAAAACAGTCCCGTTTCAGCCCTTCTTATGCACAAAAACTATTAACTGTTCAAAATCCGTGGACGTGGGAGAAAAGTGACCAAAATATTGACCACATATAACTTCTACATCTTACTGAACTAACCCAGAAACCCCGGCATTAGAACTCACTCATGAGAACTTACAGATTTAACAAACCACCAAATTAACACACTGTACCAATGTCATAATGGCATAAAACAAGCCTCTGTTATTCACCGTCTGTGCTACATTTCTTTTGAGAAAAGAGAAGACTAAAATTCAGTGAAACCGAAATTGGCTCTTCACAGGAGCATCAGGAACCAGGAAGACTCAGCTGTTCTCAGGGTCAAACACCATTTCGAAGGACAGACATTTGCGGTGTGGACTTTCAAAACCTGAACTGCCAGGAATTAAAACTGCAGCAGCAGTAAGGTAAATAGCACGGCTGAGCAGAGGAAGTGGCAGACCCTGCTTTCGTCATATATTGCCTCAGTTCCCCCTCTAGATTAAACCGGCCACATTATAGTGCATGTCACAAATTCTCCTTTACTAAGAATATTTTCAAATGAAGAGAAACAGAAGTTGCCATTTCACCAAGCTTTGAATGCTCTGCTCCTAGAGCTTTTTACAGTGACATCTGAAATTGAGTCACTCCATTATAAACTAAAATGTATTTATTCAATACGTTTGTATGTGCCTACAGGGTGCCAGGACTGCAAAAGTGACTTGTGGAACTAAGATCTCCACTTTCAATGGGGGGATACATCTCCTGTGGGGAAAGATATAAGTAAGCGGCTCAGTCGTAAAGAATCTGCCTGCCAATGCAGGAGACTAGAGTTCCATCCCTGAGTCAGGAAGATCCCCTGAAGAAGGAAATGGCAACCCATTCCAGTATTCTTGCCTTGGAAACCCCACGGACAGAAGAGCCTGGTGGCCTATAGTCCCTGGGGTCGAGGAAGAGTCAGACATGACTTAGCAACTAAACAACCAGAGTATATTAAAAGCAGAAAATATCATTAAAACACATAAGGGAGGCATCTAACCTGTCTTGGGATGAGGGAGTGCCCCTTAGAACAAGCAGTGGATGAGCTGAGATCTGAAGAGTGAACAGGAATTAAACCAGGGAGTCAAGGGGCAAGAGTGTTCTTCCAGGACAGAAAACAGCATGTGCAAAGGCCCAGAGACGAGAGGCAGCACAGCGTGCTTGAGCTGCTGAAACAATTTTTGTGCAGTGGAAGGAGAGAGTGCTTAGAAGAAAAGGTCACAGCAGGAAAATATGGGCATGACTTTGAGGTGTGACTCTCAGAAACAGTTTAAAAAGTTGACTTATGAACTGAGCCAAAAGAGTAAAAGGCTAATAAAAGCAGATTTCTTATTGTCTGGTTCTTTCTGATACCACCAAAAACTTATATACTATGGAGAGGTTTGCAAAATTTCTGTACTGGTCCCTTTCAAAAATACAAGATGGGATTATTTGTTCTCTCTTAGGTCAGAGACTCCTTGCAAGGCCCACTGAAAGTATGAGGTTTTGTTTTTAATCAGAGAAGGCAGCAATTTCTTGCACCTCCAGCTATGCTGTGTTAATCAAAGATATGATGACATCATCAATTGTACTTAATGTTTTAAATGATCACTGTAACACTCCAGTTAGACTGCAATACAACTGGTATGCTCATATAGTTCAATTGGCCTTATAAGTTATTACCACACAAAATAAGGGCAACTTGGAATATGCATTAAACCACAAAAGGTAACACAGTCATCATTTTTGAGAAGCGTTCTTATGAAAAAGTTCATATAATGGGAAAGCATTTAAAAACTCAGATTTTATTGAGGTATTTTTTAAATAGATACAAGTGGTAAATCAAGTATCCAACAGTAATTAAAGATTAAGTCAATTAGTGAAAGTTAAGATTATTAATACAAAAATCACATGTACACAGCATCAACCCAAGTCAAAAACTATTTTTAAAAAATTACTAGAAAGATAGACATCAAAGTAGTTACAAAAGAGTAATAAAATTTGTTTTCCATCTTCTGGATTTTATGTAATGTGGATATGTTATGCTTTAAAATTATTTTTTTCATTAGTAACATTCATAATGATAACCAACACTTCTATAGCACATAACATGTGCCAGGCATTATTCTAGGTGCTTCATATAAATGAACTAAATCCTAACATGAACTATATGAACTAAATCATAACACTATAACTTTAGTACAATTACTTTCTCCATTCTATAGCTTAGGGAAAGAGACTCGGAGACTCACCTAAAATTGTATGATTGGGCCAAGCAATCTGGCTCCAAAGTCATATCATCACTAAGCTATACTTCCCTCCCAATGATAGAGGGCTGAACACCAGATCCAAATTCAAACAGGAAATTTTCCCTTTCCATGAATCTCAAGTATCACTAATGAGTCCTGCAAAATGCAAGAGCCTCATGTTTGCAGGATGTAAATTAAGACACTACATGGCGTGGCACTTGGTGGTATTTAACAGATGGTCAGAAACTACATTTCAGTTTCTTCTTATAGACCCCTTGTGAGTCTGCATATACAATCTGTCACCCTCCACAATCATACTTTCTAGTGCTATTTTCTCATTATCAAAAAATGCATACTATGTCTACAGGACATCTTGTAGTAACTATTTACTATAATTCTGCATCATGAATCAACCTTTGTCATGCCTAAGAATCATCTAGGGTGCTTATAAAAAAGTAGTGGGCCCAGCCCAACCCATCTAGAGTGGACAGCAGAGTATCCTTTGGAAACTCATCTTCCACTTGTTACTTTGTAACATAAAATGGTTATCTTGAATACAAAAACACAGCATTTGCTATTTTCTAGGGCAACTGCTAGCATCTTCAAGGCAGTTTTTCATACTTTATTTTGCATGCTTAAGAAAGACCAGCTTTATGTATGATATTGCGTACAGAATCAATTTCCCTTTACTCACACTTTCTGTAGGTGTCTCACAGAGCTGTGCACATTGGAAAGTGTCATCTCCTTTCTGCTGCCTGGTTAAGATTTTTAGAAAATATGCTGTTTCTAATTCATCAGAAAAGTGTTAAAAGAGTCAAACCTGATTTCTTGTCCAGTAAAGATACTGATCGATGCTTGGAGTAATTTTTTCCATCCGTGACGTAGGATAGTGGAATGTGCCACAGAGAGCTGTAATAAAAAGAAAACACTGGAAGATTATTAACTCTTTCCAATAGTTCAGTCAGTTACACATACTTTGTTGAGTGGTTTCTTTTTTGGCAGGAAGGTGAGATTTTTTCAAGTTATTTCGAGAAAGGTATAACCTTGTTAGGTTTTCTAAGAACGTATGATTACAAAGCATTTAAAAACACTCTAACCTGAGGGTGCAAAAGAGATTTGTTGCTGCTATTGAGTCACTAGGTTGTGTCTGACTCTGTGACCCCATGGACGGCAGCACAGCAGGCTTCCCTGTCCTTCACTGTCTCCTGGAGTCTGCTCATGTCCATTGAGTTAGTGATGCTATCTAACCATCTCATCTTCTGTTGCCCCTACTCCTTTTGCTTTCAGTCTTTCCCAGCATCACGGTCTTTTCCAATGAGTTGGCTCTTTGCATTAGATGGCCAAAGTATTGGAGCTTCGGCTTCAGTATTAGTCCTTCCAATGAATATTCAGGACTGATTTCCTTTAGGATGGACTGGTTGTATCTCTTTGCTGTCCAAGGGACTCTTAAGAGTCTTCTCTAACACCACAGTTCAAAAGCATCGATTTTTTTTGGTGCTCAGCCTTCTTTATGGTTCAACTCTCACATCTTTACATGACTACTGGAAAACCAAAGCTTTGAGTATATGGACCTTAGTCAGCAAAGTAAATGTGTTTGCTTTTTAATATGCTTGGGGTCGCACAAAGTCGGACACGACTGAAGCGACTTAGCAGCAGCAGCAACAGCAGCATTGTCATAGCTTAAGGAGCAAGTGCTTTTTTTTTTTTTTAAATTTCATGGCTGTAGTCCCCATCCACAGTGATTTTGGAGCCCAAGAAAATAAAATCTGTCACTGCTTCCATGTTTTCCCCATCTATTTGCCATGAAGTGATGGGAGCAGATGCCATGATCTTAATTTTTTGAATGTTGAATTTTAAGCCAGCTTTTTCACTCTCCTCTTTCACCTTTATCAAGAGGCTCTTTAGTTCCTCTCCAATTTCTGTCATTAGAATGGTGTCATCTGCATATATAAAGTTGTTGATATTTCCTAATATCCTAATGATATTAGGATTCACTTAGCCTGGCATTTCAGGCAACGTATTCTGCATATAAGTTAAATAAACAAGGTGACAATATACAGCATTGTTGTACTCCTTTCCCAATTTTGAACCAGTCAGTTTTTCCATGTAAGGTTCTAACTGTTGCTTCTTAACCTGCATACAGGTTTCTCAGAAGACAGGAAAGGTGGTCTGGTATTCCATTCTCTTAAGAACTTTAACAGTTGGTTGTGATTCACACAGTCAAAGGCTTTCATGTAGTCAGTGAAGCAGAAGTAGATGTCCTTCTGGAATTTCCTTTTCTTCTCTATGATCCAACGAATATTGAAATTTGATCTCTGGTTGTTCTGCGTTTTCGAAACGCAGCGCGTACATCTGGAAGTTCTCGGTTCGTGCACTGCTGAAGCCTCGCTTGAAGGATTGTGAGCACCACCTTACTAGCATGTGACGTGAACGCAGCTGTACAGTAGTTTGCACATTCTTTGGCACTGCCCTTTTTTGGGATTGAAGAGATAACAGGAGAGACAGTGGGTTCTCACCTTGCATCTGAAGGCTGAATTTCAGGCTTCACATTTAGAGAGAATCTTTCCTGTTGTACCAGAATTTGCTTTCCTTTTCTCTGAACAGTCACTAAAGGAAATCCTTTCTGCAGGGTCCAGGTTCTCATCATTTTCTTCACATCTAGTGTTTTGTTTGTGGACTAGAGAAAGAAGAATAGATTATTTTTCTCAGAGATAAAGAGTCTGCAAAGTTCATAGTATCTTTCCCTCTTTCTCTACCACAATGCACCAATGCTAAGTTGCATTTACATTTCTACTCTAAGTAAATGAGAAATTGCTAAAAAGAAAGTAACCTGGACTAGAAATAAGTGAAAACTAAAGCGAGTGAGAGGCAGCATCTGTTGAAAAAGGCAACACAGATGCTATAAACCAATTCCAGGCACATTAAAATCCCTGAGAAGGGATAAGCACTCTTTTAGGTCCCAATACTACTGTTTAGAAGGTTTTCCTAAGGATACATAGGCGAGAAATCAGAAACACTACTTTTATTCCTGTTAGTCCGCTAGATCCCGAGTTCTCTTTATTCCCCAGACCCTCTGCTTTTACAAAATGGTGTGACAGTGAAAGTTGCTCAGTCACGTCCGACTCTTTGCAACCTCATGGACGGTACAGTCGATGGAATTCTCCAGGCCAGAATGCTGGAGTGGGCAGCTGTTCCCTTCTCCAGGGGAATCTTCCCAACCCAGGGATCGAACCCAGGTCTCCTGCATTGCAGGCAGATTCTTTACCATCTGAGCCACCAGGCAAGCCTGTTGCAAATGGTAAAGCTCATCTTTTTAAGAGCTCATCCTGTGGGAGGGCCTTAGAATGGGAGCGGCAGCCGCTGCAGAGGAGTGAAACATAAACAGGTTGGCTGCCCAGACTTTAGGTCTCTCCAGAAAACAGTGGTGAACATTTTTCCTAGACACATAGTCCTTTCCCCACAAAATACATGAATTGATCTATAAAATCTAGAGTCCAGTGTCAGAGGCGCACAGGCCCTCTAAAGCTTACTGTCCCTAAGACATCTGGTATCAATGATTAAGAAGCAATTTTTGAAGCAGGTGAGTTAAATTTATGATTCAAATGATTTTTCTAGATTACATATGGATTTGAATTGCAAGCAACTCAAATCATCAAGTACTTGAAATGGTACAATCCTTTGGTCATATCACGCCACTACGACTGGCCTTACCTCAGTTGACATACACCTACGTATTTAAAGCCAAAAAGGATGGAGCAAATCTTTCTAAATGCACTATGATACTAACCTCACATGTTCAATGGCTCTAATCTATCTCTTTCTGGACAAGGGGTTGGGAAGAAAACAAAACTGACCCAAAGCACGGCACTTCTGGGTCTTTGAAACAGAACTGAAATGAAGAGGCCAGTGCATAATTTGATGCTGATGCTGAAACATGTGAGGATAATATTAGGGGCTAAGTCAGGACAGGAAAGCACCATGATGCAAAAGCTGAAGTCAGCGAGGAAGGCAGAAATAGATTCTAACTGGCAGGAGATAATACATTGAGCACAGAGTAAATAATGTGGCTTTCAGCTGAAATGTTGCTACATGATGAGAAGAAAAACGATCATTTACAAGCAACTCTTAGGTGATAAGGACTGATCCTTCTTCTCAAAGAGAACTGAGAGAGGAGGGAAGATACATCTTCTGGGAAAAGGGTTAACAACTAGAAGGTACCAAATCTCTGATAAAGCAAGGAAGCAGAGAGAGCATACAGAAAAGCTTCAGAGCAAGGGCTCTTCACCCGGAATCCAGAAAACTTTGAAACTGTGTGCGACATCTTGCATCTTTGTGGATCTGGGGGGACTATGTCTATAACTTACATCAAATGTTCAGATATGTCTGTGATCTTCCAAAACACGAAAAACCATTGATCTAGATGAGGGTAACAAATTCAAAGGCTTATAAAGTCTACGCAGTCAGCACGTGTGCGTGTGAGCAAGCTGAGTTCAGGCACTGTTACAAAGCGTAACTTCTAACCAATGACACTACTTGTTAGAATCTGTAGGCACAACCAAATCCAAGCAGCAAAATGATCCGAGGGCAGAGCTCAGCTATGGTCGCCAGACTGTGACATGTCATCTGTAACACTTTAGTGGTGTATGGCCACCAAAGACAGGAGGAGTCACAAGGCAAAGTACAGAGCCAAAAATTCATGAATGGAAGGTAGAAAAATGGCAAAAACATTAGAAAAGAGAACTTTCCTACAAGGTAGGAATAGAGATTTAGCTATAGACTAAAGGTGCTTATATAAGGCCTCATGCCATTTTTTTTTTTTTGGCAATTAAGCTTAGTACTTCCGTTTCATGACTTTTAATTCTGTGCTTTTACCCATAAACATTTGTACACTAAATTCCATTCCTCTTTCTCTTAAAAACTGTCCTTGGTACCATAGCTTATTTACATACCTGACAAAAAAATACAAGAATCCCTCTCTTCTTACTTCAAGAGCTAAATAAATATCCAGGTCACTTACCTCATTAAAACTATCCCACAGGTCATCACTGTGAGTGGATGTATAGCTATGATTATGCAGGTAAAGGATAATGGCATGTTGAAATATATCTTCACTAAGGTAAGTTTTCAGCATCAACAGGAGGGAAGCTCCCTATTCCAAAAAATGAGAAAAAAGAAAAGTGAAAAATGGAGGAAAATAATAGAATACAATAAGACTATCAAAATAAGAACCTAAAATTCAAAATACAATCATTCTAAGCGAACACTTTACTAACCCAGTTATAATTTGCTGTTATTTTGTTTCATGTAACCAGTTGTGGACTATGGCCAAATTGTCTTAAAAATTATTTTAAAGAATTTTAGAAAGAATTAATTCTTTAAAAATTATTTTAAAGAAGTTGAAAAATAAAAATGCCTATGTGCACTAATTCTTCTGTAGGCCATTTTGTGCAGTCTATCCATTACTCAATGTTTCAGTGTTAATGTTGAGAAAAGTTAAGTGTTTATACATATATTTTTAACTTTAAAACTTGCCAAATTTTCTGTGGCATCCCCACCCCTACCCCCTGTGCTTGAAGTCCCAGCTGACTTCATGGGCACATTGCTGAACCCTCAAAAGTCTCTTTGCTAGAAAGTACATTAATTTCCAGTTTTAAGGTGTCAAGTTTCTGAAGTATCCAAGATCTCTCTTCTTCTTGCAGAGTCACTTCAAATATGTTTGGAACATATGAGTGTGTATTTAGGTAGTTGCTGCTGCTAAGTTGCTTCAGTTGTGTCCGACTCTGTGCGACCTCATAGATGGCAGCCCACCAGGCTCTCCTGTCCCTGGGATTCTCCAGGCAAGAACACTGGAGTGGGTTGCCATTTCCTTCTCCAATGCATGAAGGTGAAGAGAGAAAGTGAAGTTGCTCAGTCGTGTCTGACTCTTAGCGACCCCATGGACTGTAGCCTACCAGGCTCCTCCGTCCATGGGATTTTCCAGGCAAGAGTACTGGAGTGGGGTGCCACTGTAAGCACACACTAATAATTCAGAGTCAGACGTGGAACTATTAAGGTCACACCATATTATGATGCATGTCACCATCCCCAGTTTTAAAGCAGCAACCACCTCCTCCACATTCAAAGGCAATTTATATCACACCTCCTGCATCTGCTATAGAGATGTATTTATTTCCTCTTCTAGACTGTAAGCTAATTTAGGGAAAAACTGAAGCTAGGAGTTCAACTCCTATGACTAAAATAATGCCTACTACATGGAAGGCACTCAAATGCAAAAAAATTCTGAATGACTGAATTTCTGATAAAAAATGTAGCAATGTTAAGTCATCAAGATTACAAGATACAGATAATTGAACTTAATACTTATTACTCTCTTGTTTTTGTATCACACTTCAGGGGTACTTGTTCTATAAATTTAAATAGTCATTGTTGTTCCCAATAGTCCCCCTCTCTTCTGCGTCACTAACTTTTCCTCTCTACTAAAACACTGCAACACTCCATTTGGAAAAACAAAAACAAAAACCACCCAGCAGTTCTTATTTTAAACAGAAGATGTGCTTCCTTTCCTTAACCTCACGCCTCCTCCAGTTATCACCGTATTTCTTGTTTCTCCTTTGGGAAGCCAGTTCTTCAAAAGAGCTGTCTGCATTTGCCGTGTTCATTTGTTCTGTTTCCATTTCCTCTTGAGCCATCTTCCAACCATCATCACCCACTGGCAGCGGTTTTATGAAGGCCACTGGTGAGCCTTACGGTGTCAAACCAATGTCAATTCTCAGGCTCACCCACGAGTAGCATTTGATATGACCGATCACTCCCTCCTCCGTGAAAGTCATCCTGCTCTCGGCTTTGGCACGTCACTCCTCATTCCTCCCCTGTGCACTGGGCGTCCCTCTCTCTCTTTTGCTGCATCCTCCTTATCTTCTCAAGGACTAACTTTTAGTGTCCCTGGCATTTTATCTTCAGACTTCTTTTCTTCTCTAAAGTCACTTTCTTGTTGATCTTCTCAACCACAGGGGTTTTACATGACCCCCAAATTTATATATCTAACCAGGCTTTACTTCAATTCCAGACTCATATCCAATTACATGCCTACTATTTCCACTTATGCGCCTTAAATTTACTCAAAAATTGACCTCTTTTTCCTTCTTATCCTAAATATACTCTTCCAATAATCTTCTCATTTCAACAAATAAAAATTCCATTTTTCCAGCTCTTCAGGCAAAAATTTTGAAGTCATCCTTGACTCCTCTCTTAACTCGACATCTAGTCCACTAGCAAATTCTACTGGACTAAACTTCCCAATATATTTCAAAACCAAACACGGCTTATTACGTTCACTACTATCACCTTTGTCCAGGCCACCATTTCCTTGCTGCTGGTCTATTACAGCAACCTCCTAACTAGTCACCTTGATTCCACGTGATGTTGAAGGCTGACTTATTCCAAAAATAAATAAATAAATCGTACTGTGGTACTCCCCTCTTCAGATGGCTTTCATTCCACTGTGTGTAAAATCAAGGTCCTTATCAAATCTAATAAGATGATCTACAATGATCTGGCCCCTTATAATCCTTCTCACTCCCTCTGCTACTTTCCCTTGCACTTATTCCTCTCCAGACACCCTGGCTCCTTGCTGGTGCTTAAACACGCCAACCAATCTTCATCTAAAGTTGTGTGGGTCCCCAAAACAAGTCCAGATATGGTAGAAGGACTCACAGGACCAGGACTGAGTATACAGTCATATCCACCACCATGATTTATATTACTGGAAAAGGACATGAAGCTAAATCAGCTAAGGGAAAAGTCTCATGGGGTGAACAAGTACAAGCTTCTAAAAGTCCTCTGCAGGATGCGTTTAATTCTCCAAGCGACCAGTTGTGACAACATGTATGAAATCCTGGCTATTGGGGGAGTTCCTTGGAGATTCAGTACCCATGATTTCTACTGGGGGCTAGTCATGCAAGTATCTTCTGCTGCTGCTGCTAAGTCGCTTCAGTCGTGTCTGACTCTGTGCAACCCCATAGACGGCAGCCCACAAGGTTCTCCTGTCCCTGGGATTCACCAGGCAAGAACACTGGAGTGGATTGGCATTTCCTTCTCCAGTGTATGAAAGTAAAAAGTGAAACTGAAGTTGCTCAGTTGTGTCCAACTCTTCACGACCCCATGGACTGCAGCCCACCAGGCTCCTCCGTCCATGGGGTTTTCCAGGCAAGAGTACTGGTGTGGGGTGCCATCACCTTCTCCAATCTACTGCCTAGCAAGGACCAAAATTCCAGACTCCCAGAAGGAAAGCAGATATTTACCCTAAACTACACTGTTCGCACAAACAGTGATGGCACAGTGAGTCATTCTTATCAGGGAATGGTGAGAACTCTCCCCAAATTCAATTTGCCAGAAATTAGCCAAGGTCGAGCCTCACAATAATGCCTTTCTAGGGACAGCAGTCTCAGGCCTACTACGCTAACTGATGTCTGCACACAAGCCCTGTGCACTGGTTATACCCTGGGGGGAACATTTCCCCCCTAGAAGTCCACATGGCTCGTTCCCTCACATCCTCCAGATGTTATTCAAATATCACCTTATCAGTGGTCTTCCCTAGCCATCTTATACAAAGCAGCCTTTCCCTTGTCATTCTCATTTTCCTTACTGTGCTTCATTTTCATATTCACACTAACCACCGAACACAGTATCTTTCATTCATTTGTATTATGTATGTCCCTATCTCCGACCCCTGAAATGGAAGCTCCATGGTACAAGCAACATAGTCTGCTTTCTTTCCTGGTACCTAGGAAAACACCAGGTACGTGGTTGGTACTTGTATAATTTGATAAATGACTGAATTATCACAAGGCAACATGCATCAAAATTAGGCTTAAAGATTATGAAGATCAAACAGAATATGTCTGCCACACACATGACTTACTGTCAAACACTGACACTTCTTCTTATACACAATTATCCAGTGAACTATCATCCAGTGTAAATTATCCAGTGAACTATTTTTCTCAGTTCTGCGGATGGGACATTTGCCAGATTCCCAATTCTGAAATAAGTACTTACCATATGGACAGGCATAATGTATGTTATGGAAGCAACATGCTCAGAAGACACTGAATTCTAGGTTTGGAGGGTGGGGGTCAGACAAAGAAAGAGCTCTATAACAAGAGATCCTGAAATAACGGTTCTGCGTAAGAAAAGAACTGCCAAGCTGTAAAATTTTCTTTACTGGTAGCCCCAGTATGGGCTTTAAAAAGCACAACCCATAACAGTAGCTCTAATTGGAATATACTTCATATAGCTGACTGTACTCCTGATTTCCTCATTTAATAACAGCACTACCATTCTCCCTGCCAGTCAGGCTTGAGCCTGGGAAACACTTCTGCCTCCTTCTTCACCTGCTTTGGCCTATCACTGCGTCCTATAAGCATCCCCCTGCCCAGGGCTTTTTCACACCCATCAGTCTCCTTCCACTCTCACTACCAGTCCTAATTCTAAACTTTCACCATTTCATGCTTTGACTTCAGCAGCAATTTCCTGACTTTAGGTTTCTTTCCATTTAAATCTATTTTGTAAACTGAAGCAAGTTAATTTTCCTAGTCACTTGAATCTCAAAGCCATTCCTCTATTTAAAAATCTTTTAAAGCTTCCCACTGATTATAGAAAAAGTCCACATTCCTGATGGCATTCAGGACCTTCTACAACTGAGCTCAGACGTACCTTTCTCATCTTTCCCTACCCCACATGTGGCTTCCACTGCAAGCATTTACCCCCTAAACAAAAATTCCCTGCCCATTAGTATTACTGACTCTTTTTTCGCAGACCTCATCGAGCCATTCTAGCCCTATTCTATGGTTCCCATTGCTCTTTACCTATACGTTTTTCCTATTATTTAGTTTCCATGTTCTTCCAAGAAATTTCTCTCCATGATCCCAGGGAAAAATACTCTGTACCATCCCCTTAGCACACATTCTTTCTTACTGCTTCACAAGTACTCCCTACCTAAACTCTGCATTTCTTGATGACATGAACTGTAACCCATATGCTTTGTATATCTTCTTCTCTGTTCAGGATGGGAATTCAATTTATTGATCTTAATCTGGTAGCAAGACTAAGAAGGCAAGTAAGCTATAACATTCAGCCCTCCTTCCCTACACAAATGTGATACCCCCCTCCCCTCTTCTCTGACTTACGGTGATGCTAATCAGGTCTTTAAATTTCTGTTTTTGCTTTACTTCCATACCTGCAGTCTATGTTTCTAATTCTACAATAGAGTCTTTGATTCGTAAAAATCTCCTTTTGTTTACCTGTTTTGGCAATTCTGACTTTGGAACACACTTCAGTCCTGAACGACACAGCCAAAGGCTTAGAGCCTCCCCTGGACATATTCTACCTGTAGATCCGGACAGTGATCCAACTTTAAAAGATCTATTACTCTAAGATCTGGTTAACTAGCCAGAATACTAGTTAGAGAACTTAAGAGACAGAGAAAGAAAGAAAAACCTAGATCAAGTTAAGATCAAGATTTAAGTAGAAGCAAACATCTTAAAAATTAACAGGAAAATTGAAAATAATACTTGTCTAGTCTTTAAAATAATCTAAATCAGTCAGCTTGCTTACATATGAAATTAATTTGTAACCCACTCCAGGTACTTTTTGGGCATGGCAATACCTTAAAGTAGGAAAGAGAATCAAACATTTCTTCAATCTGTTCTGAAGACTGAACAGATGATGATGATATTGGATGGGATGAATTCAACGCATCTTTTCTCATTGTTTTAAATCGAGCATCTAAGAAATCTTCATACTACAAAAAATGAAACAGAATAAAGAAACTGTGAACGGTATTAAAGACAGAGGCAAGTTTAGTAATTATTGATAGGAATTAGACTAATTACTGTTTAAGGTCATTATAAAAAAAAACAACTAGCTTCACTAAACTTTAGAAATAATCTGTTGAAGATATAGGAAGAATGTGACATTTATGCATATCCCTTAAATTTGAAAATAAAATTACAACTTCCACAAAAATCAGTGTTCCCTAAACAACAACACAAGGATAAATTAAGAGTTTATTACTAAAGCGACCATATGCTAAATCCAGATGTTCAAATGATTATTTAGAAATGGCTAGTGAATATTTGTAAAATAAAATCTTAAATTAAAAAAAAGGAACTGCTCCTTAAGTTGATTGCTCATACATAATCCAGCTTTTCTATTGAGATAATATACATTTCCCTTGACTGAGGCTATTCTTAAGTAAAATATAAGTCTTAAACAGAAAGGAGTCTGAGAGTTCAACAGACCAGTTCCTCTAGAATATATACTAAAAGCTTTTAAACATTCTGGGCACCACCAAGTGGTGAAACTGTATATCTCTTTGTTTAATTAAGACCTATACCCAGATTTACATTACTTTGCTTATTAATATTCTAGCTTAAACTGAGTTCATTTTACCATTTGAAATCTTTGAATAGGCCCTACGCAAAAATTTCAAACTGAAAGCTCTGAGAGTACTCATCTTTTGAAGCACTTTTGGATCATACAGTCAAGAAGCTTAATAGAAAGTCACAGAATTCTACAGTAGAAACGGATTCTTATACTTTTCCATTTACTGCTTGAATTATTCCGCAATATCTGTCATGTATGACCTATGCTGCGTGCTTAGTCGCTCAGTCGTGTCTGACTCATTGCAACCCCATGGACTGTAGCCCGCCAGGCTCCTCTGTCCACGGGGATTCTCCAGGCAAGAATTCTGGAGTGGGTTGCCATGCCCTCCCCCCATATAGGACCTAGTATGTCCAAATCTCTCTAAGGAGAAGAAACATCTCCGGAGAGTCTAAGAACACAGTAACAACATCATCATGCTCTCTGTAACAGAATGGGGTTCCACGGCTTTGAAACGGGCACAAAATATGGTTTGGACCTAAAAAGAGCAAATTATTTGTCTCACTGTGTATCACTGTTGTAAGAATGATCACAGTGATAATAGCATTGCTACAAAATGTCTTCATTTCTTCTCTATAAGGAGTATAAAAAGTTTTGTTTTGCAAATTAAAAAAAATGCTTTTCAACTCTATCTAAATTCCTTAAAGCAGAAGGGCCACATCTATTAAACACAGAATTTAGCAAAGCAATTTAAAATGTTCATCTTAATGACAAAGTATAAAATAATTTCACATTATTTCTGCTTTCTGAAATCCATCAGTAACTAAAAGCACAATTTTCACTGTCAAATCTCAAGAGGTATAGAGATCAGTAACAAGTCAGTTTTATTGTATTTTTCCAGAAATATTTTCATTGCTCCAAATGCATGGAAAATACATGTCCAGTATGATTGGACTATTTTTCTTCCTGGCATTCACAGGAGGCCTAACAAACAGTGTACTTACACTGGAGAGCTCTCCGAATATTTTTTCCAAAGAGAAATACTCCATGAATGTAGCAAAGCCTTCATTTAGCCACAGATCATTCCACCACTGCATTGTCACCAGGTTACCAAACCACTGCGGGGAAAGAAAAAACAGCTAACCAACTTCACATTCTCAAGACTTTTCTAATAATCGAATTGTCAGATTAATCGCCTATGACCAGATTACCACTACTTAAAAGTATACTTAGTGCAGTTAAAGCAAACTATATTCAACTTTAAGTCTTACAAATAAATTGTATTTGTAATATAAATTTACTTTAAAAGTAAAACTATACATTGAGTAAATTCACTTTTAAAGTAAAATTATAAATTTAACATTTTACCTTACATAAAACAAACAAAGACAACTGGCTTATTTATCAGTTTAACATACATGCTGTATAGTAGGTAGACAAAAACTGTTTTTAGTCACCTCATTAAAACATTTCCTAGATAAATTCCTCTACTTTCTAGTATCAAGTTAGTAATATTATTTTCCATCATGTCTACAATCATCATGACAACCCAAAAATGAACGTCTGTATGAGGGATGTTCCTACAGTCAGAGAGCCTGGACTGCATGTTTCTCCTCAGTTACCACATTGAGTATTTACATGATTCAAAACAGAATTCAAACAACATTCCCTAAGAAATTTGGCATGCATACAAATAAATAAAATCAGAAAGACTTTTAAATGGCTTTTTTCCATGAAGTAATAAGAAGGAAAAAGAAGATGAGACACCCCTAAAAAAATTCATCTCAAAAATCCCTGAAATGAAGCGTGGCCAATAAAAAGTGTGTAGTTCAGTCACTGTGGCCAAGGGCTCGGCTCAAACCATCAGCAAAATGACAAGATTACTAGGTACTGAAACAAAGCTCTATGGAGAATCACAAAAGCATATTTTCAAAGATTAACATCTTAAAAACCTCCTTCAGAAGAAGATGACTTCTAAGTCGTAAAGAAGTACAAAGGAAACACTCCTGCTGTGGTGATGGCCGGCCCCAGGAATAACAGACCTGGAGCAGATCCCCTAAAAAACAGTTTGAATACATGCGTAACTGTAAGAGCAAATACGCACACGCTTCATAAGCCAGCCTGTCGCGAAGTCCTCACGAGGCCCGGTGCGCTGGGGCTGTGGCTGAGGTAGGCGGCCAACCGGCCAGAGCACGCCCCACTCTCACCCACCTCCTCCCACCGTCGCGACACCCCAGTCCACCCCACCCTGATGAGCACTGCATTGAGGGCACGAGAGGGACCAGGTACTGGGGAAGAAAGAGTGAGGGTCACGCACCCATATAATTTTCCTTCCTTTTCTCTACATCATCCAGAGTACCCTCCCACTCCCAAATTAAGAACCCAGTTTTTAGCAGGAGAAAAAACGGTAAACCTAGCCCTGACTACTACAGTCCCAGGAGAAGAGGCGTGCAGCTCAGGGAAAACTTTCTTCCCCACCAAGTTATAAAATGTAAGACAGATAAAGGAAGTCAAAATGCTTGATAAACTGTAAAATCATAGAACAACCATTAGATAACATCTTCATCCAAAAATTTTAAGTTTGTGTTAAAAAAAAAAGCACCATTGTATATGAAAGAAGGCAATACTCTAATATAAAGCTGAATTATTATTAGCATCTAAAACTCCAGGATATGAAACAGACCAGAGGTGTGCGATATAACAGCCTTGGGTGCCGATACCTGATGGGCCAGCTCGTGAGCGATGATTTTAGTAACCAGCTTCCTATCTGCTACTGAAGAAGTATTACCATCATACAGAAGTGTCTCTTCTCGGAAGGTGAGCAAACCCCAGTTTTCCATTGCTCCTGCTTCGAAGTCTGGAATAGCCACCAAGTCTGGATATAACAGGAAAGAAGTGGTCAACTCTCCTCCATCTAAGGCACTCCCTAGTTAAACCCAAGTATTTTACCCACTGGTCTATCAGCAAGGTCACTGTATCGGTAAGTTCATTTTACATACTCCTAGGGAAAGGAAACGTTCTAGCTCATATGCTCCTTATCTACCTGTCAGCTGAGAAGATCGGATCAACCACCTACAGAGTCACTGTTGCTCTGTCCCTTAGCAAGAGAAGGGAGATCTAACTCCTTCACAGTGAAGAACTTTCTAGAACAAGGAGGACAGAAGGCAGGGCCAACCCTCTTCCAGCTAAAATCAGCACCCTGTTGAATGACACTGAAGTACTCTTGCTTTCCTGAGCCTCTCATTACTCCTATTATTATTTGAATTAGGAATTTCTCAGGAAATTGGAATTAGTCCAACTCCAGGTTAAGCCCTAAGCAAATTCCTACTTACACAGCACCTTTGAAATAGTCCCATAAATTTCTAAATGCTTTAAGCTACACATTCAAATGTATCTATGGAATCTAAATAATCTTAACAAATACAAACAATTCTTAAAGCAAACAATTCACAGAGTTTCTTGGTTTCCCTTTGAAATAACTTTGGCAAAAGTTCTTTCTGAAAAAAATTTGCAACCCAAATCTAGGTTATTATTGCTAATGAAATTGGAGGCACTCTTTGATTCTTACCCAATTTCTTTAGCGGGTATTGAATTTCAAAGTAGTTTTGATAAAAGTCAAGAAGCTTCACAGTTGTTTCCAAGGCATGGTGAACTTGACCAATCTTTTCTGGGACAGCATATATAGAAACCTGAAAGGGAACAGGTATGATGTAAGGACAATAAAAATGGCATGATATCAAGTGAACACTGTCAAGATTTAGCATACGTGAGAACTACACAGAGGTATGAGAGAGTTTTTAGGTCGGAAATTCTTGCATATAGTTCTTTTAACCCCTAGAGGACTTAGCAAGTCATTTCCATACATACAACAACGTTCAGAAAAACTTACTGATTCCTTTTTTTTTAAATTAACATCATACCCAAACTATTTTGTCTTATACAGCAATTATAAACATCTGCCCATTTACTTTCTGTGGTACTCTTCTCTTCCTCCCTATTACCTACAGTTGCGCTTCCTTGTCTGTGAACTGTCAAGCTGTGAATTATTTGAAGGGCAAAACTAAATTTTCATCTTTTTAGTACCTAACGTAGTGCCTGGCATCTTGCAGGCATTCAATACAGAGAAGTCACAGCTTACGAGAGACTTATTTCCAACATGAACACCTGAGACAGAAATGGCACATTGGTTGAAACTGCCCTGAGCCCCCATGAGAGCACAGCACATTCTCTTTCAGTAAGCAGGGCACAGCCAGTTTTCTTTCAGCCTTGGAACTGCTTACTTTTTTTTTTTTTTCACGTTGTTGGCTTGTACCCAGCAGAGTGAAAAACACTCGGTGAGTGGCTCACAGTAACTAACACTGCTGTATTTAAAACGAATGGCCAAAAAATAAAATAAAACGGATGGCCAACAAGGCTCCATGTAGAGCACAGGGAACTTTGCTCAGTGCGATGTGGCAGCCTGGACGGGAGGGGAGTCTGGGGGAGAAGGGACACACGTATATATGAATGGCTGAGTCCCTTTGCTGTCCACCTGAAACTACCACAGCTTGTGAATCAGCTACACGCCAGTACAAAAGAAACACTTCAATTAAAAAAACAAAGATACACACTTAAAAAAAATTAAAAAAACAACCGATTAAAAGGATAACAGGATTCATGCCCATGAATCCAGGGCACATGCTCCAGGGAAGATGCACCTGCCCACACTACTTAAACTGTTATTCTTTCTTTTCTGACTAAGTGTGTAAGTTACATATGTGTAAGTTACACATTTGGTGTAACTGACTGTACCTGTCTTATCAGTGAGTCAAAAGGCAAACGTTGAGTAATTACATTAAGAGTAATAGGTTTTAAAAAGCAGTATTTACTGTTTTCAATTTATTCAAAGAATATGGACAAGACATGGCAGAAGGCAAAAACCTCAAAAATAAAGATCTTGGCAGGTGGGAAAAGGAGACCTACTGAATAATTGAGCATTTGGAAAAAATACACTGGCGAACTCTAACCACAAGTTACAATAAAGACTAAAAATAGTCTTTCATTAAAGCACTGAAAAACAGGCAACAACTTCTAAGGTCATAATTTCAGCCACAGCTGTCTTTATCTGGGGCCTTAGTCTATAGAACATATGCCCCAATTACAGAAACATGGAGATAACATGGTATAAAAAAGAAAGAAAAATAATTTTAAGTAAACAAACAACAAAACTAAATGTACAACCAGTGTAGTCAGACTTCCAGGTTCCAATCTCTGCTAGTTGTGTGAACCTCAATCTCCTTATCTATAAAAGCGTGATAAAAGTAGCTCCCATCCCCAGATTAAATGAACTAATACATATAGAACTTAGGATAGTGGCTGACAGAAAGCAAGTGTTCAATAAAGAGTAGTTATTATCATTATTATAAATGAGAGTCCCATCAGAAGTGGCGTAAAATATGTGTGAGCAGAGCGTTTGTGGCAAAAGTTACCGGGAGAATGAAGTGTTAGGGCTGAAGTTAGCTCACTTAAAATGTGTTTCTTTCTTTAGGTAATTAAGAAGAAATTTAATCCCATATTATGTGGCCAAATTCGTACTTCACCAGCCCAGCACTCAAACATCTGCACCCTTGGCACAGGGCTGTGACCGCAGTTTATTGAATTCCGTCACCACCTGCCATAGGAACACGCCCACTTCCTGCATCATTGCCCCTCTAAAGCGTCAGTGCTCGTGCGCACACACACACACACACAAGTCCGAAATAGTCTTCTTAAATCTAACTACCATGATACATGACTGTACCAAGATCACTTGGAATCTGAGACTAGTCTTTATTACTTCTGCCTGTTCTTTCCAGGCATACACATTTTATGGAGTCAATGGAACCATCTAGAAGAGGGTGTCCTGACAGAAACACCACCCACACACTCCAGATTCCTCCTCAAACATCCTTCTGCCACACACACCATTTGGCTCTCCCATCTCTATGTGTGAAAGCAAGCACCTTTCAGCAGAGGAAAGTGAAGGGAGAAAAAAGGAAGTTCACATGAAACTGAAATCTGACCAAACGATCCACTTCGTCCCATTTCTGGAATACAATGACTAGGGCAAAAAGGTAGATCGGTATTTTCTCTTTCCTTCTATGTCTCTTCCTTAAAAAAAAAAATGTGCTATGAATCCTCACTAGAGATAAATCATCAGGTCATTATAATTATTATCGTGCTTGTTTTAAGAGCAATAGAAGTAGTAGAAATAAACCAAGAGAACAATCTAGTTCAGCAAAGAAGTTTTGGTAGAATGCCTGGTAGAATGCATGTGTGCTAAGTCGTGTCTGACTCTTTGTGACCCCGTGGACTGCAGCCCACCAGGCTCCTCTGTCCATAGCACTTCCCAGGCAAGAACACTGGAGAAGCTTGCTATTGCCTATTCCAGAGGATCTTCCTGACCCAAGGATCGAACCCACATCTCCTGCACGGGCAGGCAGATTCTTTACCATGGTGCCATCTAGGAGTCCTCCACCCTTGGTAAGAGCACTCTAAATACTGATAAAGGCAAGCCAACCAGTGCTCAGGCTTTAAGACTTACATCTTTCTCTGGTGGGTTTTTTGGTTGTTGCTTTTACTTTTAAGACATTTATGCTTTTTGTGTGTGTATTCGGCTGTCTGTGTCGGCAAGATCAAACTTTCCCTGCAAGATCTCTTGCTAAGACCTAGATTTATAAAAGACACAGAAAATGTCCATAAAGTCTCATCAGCTCTCAGAGAAAAGGGTTAAGACTGAGGAATAACAGATTGTTAGGTTTCACTTACTCTGCTCCTTAATAAGCAAAAACCAAATAAAAGTAAAACCAGAACCAAACCTCACTCTCCCAAAAGAACAATAACATGGCCTGTAAGATTCACAAAGATAGAAAATAGAGAATATTGGAATTTTTCAATACTAAGTTTCCTGAAAAATACCAGCTTTCCTAAACAGACAGCTGAATACACACACAAAAAGCATAACTGTCTTAAAAGTAAAAACAACAACCAAAAACCCCACCAGAATGAAGTCTATCCAGAAAAACTGGTTAGATGGGACTTGGGACTTTGGGAGAATGATATAAATTATGTATAATGTCCTTAGTTGCTGGAAGGCTACTTGAGGAATTTGGAATGAAGTCACGTTTCTGACTGAATAAGATAACTTCACAGGGATAATACTGTTGAAAATACTGTTGAATGTTAAAGAGACATAGTGTCTACATCTGACTAACCGCCAATGGATTCTGATTCTACACATGAGACTGGTTTGTGGTAAAAACAAAATCAGGCAATGGCAAAAACAAAACAAAAACCTCAAGGCAAACTGATAAACCTCAAGGCAGTGTATTTCAAAACTGGGCTAGAATTTTCTAGGGAATTCTGGCATTCCTGAAGGCAGACAGAGGGTTAAGGAACACTGAAGAATGGAGAGAACTGATAAAACAATTGTTCCTCTTCCTACAGGTCTTTGACATCGTAGTCTTTAGCACTGAACAGGACACACTTTCGCAATTTCAGCTATTTGGTGAGACTGACATTCGTCAATAAAGCTCTACTGCCCTATTCCAGAATCCTGTGAAATAGGCCTAATGTCAAATATTCCAAAATAGAACATAGCCTAGAGATTGCAGCGTTTTACTGGGACAAAAATCCTTTATTAGACTCTCAGTCCGAATTTCTAATCACCATACCTACAGAAATTACTGATGTCATTTGTTGTAAGAAGAAGCACATTGTGGTAGACAGTAAATCCTACCATTTATTCGAGGTGATTCCCCTCTGGCTCAGCGATAAAGAATCTGCCTGCAATGCAGGAGCTGCAGGCGACATGGGTTTGATCCCTGGGTCAGAAAAATCCCCTTAAGGAGGAAATGACTACCCACTCCAGTATTCGTGCCTGGAAAATCCCATGGACAGAGGAGCCTAGCAGGCCACAGTCACAAAGAGTCAGACACGACTGAAGTGACCTGGCATGCACACACGCATTCGCTGTGTAATCTTAGGTCCATCACTCAACCTCTCTGGGACACTATCTCCTCATCAGCAATATGAGGCTAATGCTTTCCCCTCATTTGGTTTATAAAATAAAAAGGTGTTTATAAATAAAAGCTCAAGACAACTTCCAGCACACAGTATAACTCTGCACATGCTAGATGCTTCCCCATTTCCTAATAAAAAACAGAAAGTTAAGAAGACTGTTGACTATTCGTATAACATTGATTTCTTCAAACCACATTTGCTTCTGGGTAGCATTAAAAATTATAAAGATTATTTGTATTTACAGACATACAAAGAGTTTATAATACATTTGCATATAGAAAAAAGAGAGGGGTACTTCCTCTGTGTGTTACTATCTGCCAGGAACTGGAGATTTTATAGGAATTAAAAAATTTTTGTCCTTGTGGCGGCAGGCTAATATAGACAGCAAGGTAGAGTTGTGGAAGGTGAGGTTTAGAGAACTGCAGAGCAATCTGCCCAAGGGCATACAGCTAGAAAGCTGTATAGAGCGATCTGAGCTCAGGCAGATGCCAGGTTCCATGTTTAACCAAGTTGCTTCCAAATATATGTAAATAAAAAGCAAAAAAGTCACCTAAACTACTCTCTCTCTCTCCTTCCAGTTGACCCTTGAACAATAGTGAGGTGAGGGGTAACAACCCTCCAGGTAGTTGAAAATCTGAGTATAACTTACAGTCAGTCTTCTGCAGCTAAGGTTCAAACAACTGTGGGGCATGTGGCAGTATAGTATCTACTATTGAAGACAACCTGCATTAAGCAGACTTGCGCAGTTCAAACCCACGTTGTTCAAGACTCAACTGCTGTAGGCAATATATACACACACACATACATATATATGTGTATATATGGGTATATGGGGCTTCCCAGGTGGTGCTAGTGGTAAAGAACCCACCTGCCAACGCAGGAGACATAAGAGATGCGGGATCGATCCCCTAGGCCGGGAAGATCCCCTAGAGGAGGGCGTGGCAACTCCAGTATTCTTGCCTGCAGAATCCCATGGAGAGAGGAGCCTGGTGAGCTACAGTCTAAAGTGTTGCAAAGAGTTGGACATGACTGAAGCAACTTAAGCACACACGCACATATAGGGGTGTGTGTGTGTGTGTGTGTGTGTGTATACACACATACATATGGTATCTATCTGAGCAACGAATAATTCAGCCTTGCTAGATGAAAGAATTCCACTGGAGCAGTTGGAAATATAACTGAATTTATAAGAGGGCCTTGAATATCACAAAATGATGAATTTGAATGTAATTTACAGGCAGTAACATAACTGCCATTTATTTATTGCAGTGAGAAGACTTAAGATGAACTCTTTTAGCAACTTTCCAACATGTAATACAGGTACGGTTAGCTACAGCCACCACCCTGTGCCTTAGATCCGCCGCACTTGTTCATCTTATAACTGGACGTTTGAGCCTTTGGGCAGCATTTCCCCATCTCCCCAGCCCCCAGGCCTTGGCAACCACCAGTCTACTGCTGCCATGAGTTCAGTTTTGGATTCCACACGTAAATGAGGTCATCCAGTCTTTATCTCTGTCTGACTGATCTCACTTTGCATAATGTCCTCAAGGTCCATCCACGTTGTCCCAAAGGGCAAAATTTCCTTCCTTCTCATGGCTGAACAACATTCCATCATATATATTATAAATATATGCTCATCTTTATCCATCCATGCACAGACACTTAGACTGTTATTATTGTGAATAATCGTATTATTGTTAGTAATGCTGCAACAAACCAGGAAGTGCAGACATCTCTTTAAGATCCTGTTTTGATATATATCCTGTGGATTACTGTATCATCTGGTGGCACTGTTTTTTAATTTTTAGAGGAACACTCACATATTGTTTTCCTCAGTAGCCGCACCAATTTACATTCCCAGCAACAGTGCACAGGGATTCCGTTTCCTCTACATCCTTATCAACACTTGTTACTTGTCATCTGGGTTTTATTATTATTTTTTATTTTAATTGGAGGCTAATTACTTTACAATATTGTGGTGGTTTTTGCCATATATTGACCTGAATCAGCCACGGGTGTACACGTGTTCCCCCTCCTGAACCCCCCTCCCACCTCCCTCCCCATCCCATCCCTCAGGGTCAGCCCAGTGCACCAACCCTGAGCACCCTCTCTCATGCATTGAACTTGGACTGGCGATCTATTTCACACATGATAATATACATGTTTCAATGCTATTCTCTCAAATAATCCTACCTCGCCCTCTCCCACAGAGCCCAAAAGATTGTTCTTTACATCTGTGTCGCTTTTGCTGTCTCACATATAGGGTCATCATTACCATGTTTCTAAATTCCATATATATGCATTAATATACTGTATTGGTGTTTTTCTTTCTGACTTACTTCACTCTGTATAATAGGCTCCAGTTTCATCCACCTCATTAGAACTGACTCAAAAGCGTTCTTTTAAATAGCCAACTAATATTCCATTGTGTATACGTACCACAGCTTTCTTATCCATTCACCTGCTGATGGACATCTAAGGTGCTTCCATGTCCTGGCTATTATAAACAGTGCTGCGATGAACATTGGGGTACACGTGTCTCTTTCAATTCTGGTTTCCTTGGTGTGTATGCCCAGCAGTGGGATTGCTGGGTCATATGGCAGTTCTGTTTCCAGTTTTTTAAGGAATCTCCACACTGTTCTCCATAGTGGCTGTACTAGTTTGCATTCCCACCAACAGTGTAAGAGGGTTCCCTTTTCTCCACACCCTCTCCAGCATTTATTGTTTGTAGACTTTTGGATAGCAGGCATTCTGACTGGCGTGACATGGTACCTCATTGTGGTGTTGATTTGCATTTCTCTGATAATGAGTGATGTTGAGCGTTTTTTCATGTGTTTGTTAGCCATCCGTATGTCTTCTTTGGAGAAATGTCTGTCATCTCTTTTAGATGGCAGTCATTCTTGCAGGTGTGAGGTGGTATCTCACTGAGGTTTTGATTTGCATTTTCCTTCCTATTAGTGATGCTGAGCACCTTTTCATACATTTGTTGGTCATCTGTATATCTTCTTTGGAAAACTCTGCTCATTTTTTAACCAGATCATTTGTATTTTTTCCACTGAGTTCTATGAGTTACTTCTATATTTTGAATATTAATCCCCACCTGATATATGGAAAGTGTTGAAAGTGAAAGTCGCTCAGTTGTGTCTGATTCTTTGCGACCCCACAGACTATACAGTTCATGGAATTCTCCAGGCCTGAATACTGAGTGGGTAGCTGTTCCCTTCTTCAGGGGATCTTCCCAACCTGGAGGTCAAACCCAGGTCTCCCGCATTGCAGGAGGATTCTTTACCACCTGAGCCACCAGGGAAGCCCAAGAATACTGGAGTGGGTAACCTATCCCTTCTCTAGGGGATCTTCTCCACCCAGGAATAGAACTGGGGTCTCCTGCATTGCAGAGATCCTCTATCAGCTAAGCTACCAGGGAAGCCCTATCAGATATATGCTAGCTGATATTTTCCTCCAATCCACAGGCTGCCTTTTTACTTTGCTGACTGTTTCTTTTGTAGTGAAGAGGCTTTTCAGTTTAAGATATTCCCACTTGTTGATTTTGGCTTCTGTTGAATGTGCTTTGATGTCATATACAAAAACATTACTGCCAAGGCCCATGTCATGGAGCTTTTTCTCTGTTTTCTTCTAGGACTTTTACACTTTCAGACCTACAGTTAAGTCTTTATTTCCAGTTAATTTTTGTGAGTGGTGAGAGATAAGGATCCACTTTCATTTTTCCAGATGTGATGATCCATTTTTCCCAGCACTATTTATTGAAGAGACTACCATTTACCCAGTGAGTACTTTTGACTCTCTTGTCTAATATTAGTTGACCATATTTGCAGGCGTTTACTTTTGGCTTCTTGAATCTGTTCCATTGGTCTGTGTGTCTAGTTTTATGCCAGTATCATACTCTTTTGAATACCATGCATAAGATTTTGATTACTTTATTTCTGTAACCATTTTGAAATCAGAAAGTGTGATACCTTCAACTTTGTTCTTTTTTCTCAAAATTCCTCTAGCTATTTGAGGTCTCTGTGGTTCCATAAAATTTTAGGACTTTTTTTTTTTTTCCTATTTCTGTGAAAAATTACATTGGAATTCTATTGCACTGAATCTATACATTTAAAAAAAAATCATTTAGTAGAATTCACCAGAGAAACTGATTTGATCCTGTGCTTTTCTTTGTTGGCATGTTTTTGATTATTAACTGAATCTCTCTTTACATTATTAATCTTTTTTTTTTAATGTCTTCATGATTTAGTCTTGGTAGACTGTATATTCCAAGGAATGTGTCCATTTTTCCTAGATTATCCAATTTCTTAGCCTATAATTATTCATAGTAGGCTCTTATGGGAGAAGGCAATGGCAACCCACTCCAGTACTCTTGCCTGACAAATCCCATGGATAGAGGAGCCTGGTAGGCTCTAGTCCATGGGGTCGCTAGGAGTCGGACACGACTGAGCAACTTCCCTTTCACTTTTCACTTTCATGCGCTGGAGAAGGAAATGGCAACCCACTCCAGTGTTCTTGCCTGGAGAATCCCAGGGACGGGGGAGCCTGATGGGCTGCCGTCTATGGGGTTGCGCAGAGTCGGACACGACTGAAGCGACTTAGCAGCAGCAGCAGCAGGCTCTTATGATCCATTGTATTTCTGTATCAAGTGCAACGTCTCCTTTTCATTTCTGGTTTTGAGGCTTGTTTTTATTAGTTAATCAAGCTAAAAGTTTGTCAATTTCATTTATCTTTCTAAAATCCAACTCTCAGTTTTACCTTTTCTCCTCTTCTTCACGTATCCATTTCATTTATCTGCTCTGATCTTTGTTTATTTCCTTCTGCCAACTTTGGGCTTAGACTGTTATTCTTTTTCTAGTTTCTTAAGGTGCAAAGGTAGGTTGTTTATTTGAGATTTTTCTTTTTACTTGGTGTAGGCATCTATCAATCTAAATTTCCCTTTTAGAAATGCTTTTGATACATACCATATAATAAATATACCACTACATTACACCATTAGAGCATTCTGAATTTTACTATGTAATTACCTTTTCCAGTGTGTTCTACATTTTCATGTTACTAAGCAGTGTCCATTCAATTCAGCTGCAAGCACTCCTTTCAGCAGTTCTTATAAGCCAGGTCTAGTGGTAAGGGGCTCACTCTGCCTTTTTTCCATATGGAAAAGTCTTTCTCACTCCATCATTTCTGAAGGGTAACTTTGCTGGACAGAGTATTTTTGGTTGGCAGTTTCTTTTTTCCTTCCCTTTCCTTTTTCAGAGGTTTTTGGTATGCTACAAGCCTCATTGACGTAGATATCCAAATTTCTCCCCAGATGTGGTAAATTTTCAGCAATTATTTTCTTTATGTAACTTTCTGCCCACTGCTTGTTACGCTCTCCTTCTGAAGCTCCAATAATTCACAAATTGTTTCTTCTGATGGTGTCCCACCCATCATGCAGGCTTTCTTCACTCTTCTTCCTTTGTTCTGGACAGATAACATAAAGCTCCCTGTCTTCTAACTCACAAGTTCTTTTCCTTGCTTGATCCATTCTGCTGCTGATGCTCTGTATTGCAATCTTCATTTCATTCATTGTTCAGACCGAGAATTTTTTCTTAATGATTTCAATGTCTTTGTTAAACGTCTCATTTTGTTCATGTATTGTTTCTTGATTTAATCAAATTGTTTTTTTTCTATTTTCCGGTAGTGCATAGCTTCCTTGGAACAGCTATTCTGAAGTCTTTACTGAGTAAATGGCAGATTTCCATGTGCAGAGTACATCATGAGAAACACTGGACTGGAAGAAGCACAAGCTGGAATCAAGATTGCCAGGAGAAATATCAATAACCTCAGATATGCAGATGACACCACCCTTATGGCAGAAAGTGAAGAGGAACTAAAAAGCCTCTTGATGAAAGTGAAAAAGTTGGCTTAAAGCTCAACATCCAGAAAACGAAGATCATGGCATCTGGTCCCATCACTTCATGGGAAATAGATGGAGAAACAGTGGAAACAGTGTCAGACTTTATTTTTGGGGGCTCCAAAATCACTGCAGATGGTGACTGCAGCCATGAAATTAAAAGACACTTACTCCTTGGAAGAAAAGTTATGACCAACCTTGATAGCATAGTCAAAAGCAGAGACATTACTTTGCCGACTAAGGTCTGTCTAGTCAAGGCTATGGTTTTTCCAGTAGTCATGTATGGATGTGAGAGTTGGACTGTGAAGAAGGCTGAGCGCCTAAGAATTGATGCTTTTGAACTGTGGTGTTGGAGAAGACTCTTGAGAGTCCCTTGGACTGCAAGGAGATCCAACCAGTCCATTCTGAAGGAGATCAGCTGTGGGATTTCTTTGGAAGGAATGATGCTAAAGCTGAAGCTTCAGTACTTTGGCCACCTCATGCGAAGAGTTGACTCATTGGAAAAGACCCTGATGCTGGGAGGGATTGGGGGCAGGAGGAGAAGGGGACGACAGAGGATGAGATAGCTGGATGGCATCACTGACTCAATGGACGTGAGTCTGGGTGAACTCCAGGAGTTGGTGATGGACAGGGAGGCCTGGCATGCTGCAATTCGTGGGGTTGCAAAAAGTCGGACACGACTGAGCGACTGAACTGAACTGAACTGGAAGATGACTGTGGCCCTTCGGTGGTACTGCGCTTCCTTAAATTGTTGCATTAGTGTTTTCACATCTGAAACAGCAGTCACCTTCTCTGGTCTTTACTAATTGTTCTCTCCAATGCATCTAAACCCATATGCTTTACTCCAAAAGTGTACTAGAACTTTTCTGCTAGAAATGTGGACTTCCACAAAGTCTCTATTATCCAAGCATAATTGTCTAAGACTGCGTTACAGAGCTCCCAGACCACAGCCAAAGGGACTACAGTAATAGTGTGGGCCACAACGGGGTCCACAGCCAGGACAGAGGTCTGTATGCTGAGACCTAATGCACGAGAGGGCAAGGCTCCTCCCAGGTTCTTAGGAATATAGTGCTGGACCCCACATCTTCCACAAGGGCGTTTTTGTCCATCGATAGATGCCAAACTACTGCTCCTGGGGCGGGGGGAGCAGACAGGGATGAATGAGGGGCATCTTATCAAGCCATTATGGTGTGCATGTTACTCAGTCGTGTCCGATTCTTTGCGATCCCATAGACTGTAATGCGCCAGGCTCCTCTGTCCATGGAATCCTCCAGGCAAGAATACTGGAGTGGGTAGCCATTCCCTTCTCCAGGAGATCCTCCCGACCCAGGGATCAAACCCAGGTCTTCCACACTGCAGGCAATTCTTTACCATCTGAGCCACCAGGGAAGTCCCTATCCAGCCACAATGCTGTCACTTGTTCTAAATCTAAACAGTCACATAAAACTAGTGACCGCCATGCTGAACAGCGCAGTTCTAGAGGCGTTATTGCTCTGACATATTGCCTTACTGAAATTCTCTTAACAAAGTAAAATTCAAAGGAACTTGAAAATCACTGATTTTTTAGGTATCCAAATAGTAAATAACCACTAAGTAAAAGTGACAGTTCTGGTATAAAATGTCAGAGTGGTGAGTCAAAAGCTTGTTTTCCTTCATAAAGCAGTTGCCAGATATCACGAAAGGATTCCTCTCAACCTCTTATAAACAGGTTTTAAGACAACTACCGTGACGACGTACATACCAGGGTTCCATTTACGTCCTGACTCAGATTCTTCATCTCCCCCACAATGAAAGCAACCAGGTAAGTGCTCATCTTCACACTCTCAAAAAACTCATCCTGAACAAGTCCGTCTTCCAGCACGACTGATGACTTCTACAAGGAAAGTGGAAAACGACAGTTCTGTAACCATGGGAATACGGTGACATATAAACCGGGCAACTGAAAGTTCAAATACGTAGTGAAGGTGCTGGCCTATATTAATTTCTCAGCACAAGTTTCTAAACAGTATGGATCTCAGCCTCAGTCTGCTCTACCTTCCTTCATCTTGAGGACACATTGAGTACAGTAAAATCCTTAAGAAGCTCTTAGTTTCAAACCATGGCTTTAAATAAATGTAAGTTAGAGACAGTGACAGTGGCTCTGTGTCTCCCCTTTAAAACACCACCGGAGACAAAAAGCCTTCCTTATGATCTGAGAATACTCCATTCTACTGCTACAAAAATAATATATTCACACGAGGAGGAGCTACAGCTGGTTAATCCCCCCAAATGACCCGAAATGGCTTCATACAGGACTGTGCTAACGACCACAAGAAGGCTACGGGATCAAAGGTGAGAAGTCACTATGGAAGTCTGAGTGTGGGAATGTGTGCAACCTTGCAGGATTTGCCAGCCATGAATTTAAAATGTTTTAGGTTCCTAGGCAAGTAAGCACACAATCTCTCTCAAAGAAAGATTAAGGTGAAGAGTTAAGGTGAGGAGTAGAGCTGCTGAAGTGACGTCCTTGTTGAAGGACAGACCATGTCCTCTTCTGGACTCAAGGGGTAACTCTACAATCAGTTAGATGTCGCTGCTCCTCCCCGCCCCCCACCCCAGCCACAGGGGTTCTGAGAAGCTTCTATCCAGCTGCATTCAGCTCTCAGGTGTACCAAGTGTTAGCAGCTCAGTCGAGTCCGACTCTTTGCGACCCCATGGACTGTAGCCCACCAGGCTTCTCTGTCCATGGCATTTTTCCAGGCAAGAATACTGCAGTGGGTTGCCATTCCCTTCTCCAGGGATCCTCCCAACCCAGATCTCCAGCATTGCAGGCAGATTCTTTACCATCTGAGCCCCCAGGTAACAAAAGGACCCTCTGAGTTCTGTTCAGTGTAAAAACAGTTCTGCCTGGTTTCATTCCCACTACCTCTCATGTGGAGCTCACAGCCAAGAAAGACATCCATGTTCTTGCTGTTAAACCTCCATGTCACAATATCAACTTTTTCAATAACCAGTAAAACATCAAGGTCAATTGTGATTCAACACTTATCAAATATCACAGTTTGGAATAGCAAATTCACCATGTCTCCAAAAATATCATTGTCTCTTTAGTAGTAGTTCATAGTATTAATATTTATAGAACTTTAGGACATAGCACACACTTCATATTTCCTGCCCATGCATTCCACATCCAGTCTTTCTCCTTCCTCAAGTGCTTCTCAGGCTGACTTCACAACTGATTCCAATACATATTTTACTTTTATTAAAGCATTTTAAGAAAGAATAAGAAAGTATATGATTTTAATCATTCTCAGTGGTATGGCAAAGAAGAATCCAAGTATTCATAACAAAGAAAGAGACCCACTCAAAAAATTTTACATTCAAGGAACAGAACAGTACCTTAGGCATATTTGATAAAGCAGTGTATTGCTCATCTCTTTTGATCCTGATGACAAATGTGGCTTTAAATGCTGGTTCATCAAAACAAGGAAAAGCAGATCTTGCTGCCAAGGGTTCAAACTGAGTTGCTGCAAAGTACCTAAAACGAATGCAAATCCATCCAACAGTTATTGAGCACCTACTATTCAAGGCACCTTGCCAAGTTCTAGGGATACTAAGATAAATATCATACAAGTCCAGGCGTTAAAGGATTTGCGATCAACTGGGAGAGGCAGAGGTTATACAATAGACGGAAAGTTCTCAGGCTGTAAATCATGTCCTAATGGTGAGAACAAAGCAGTGGGGACGAAGCGTAGGGATTCTGCCCAGTGGTAGAGACACTGTAAGAGAACTGTCGACAAAATATGAAGAGAGCCTTTAAAAATGAGGAATATTTGCAAAGGGAGAGAGGGAGGAAGGTGTAGTCTAGAAAGAGCAGAAAGCACAAGGACGGACAGAGCAGTGCGTGTTCAGGGGCTGGGGGTGGATGTCCAAAGTGGCTGGAGATGAAACCACAGAAGTAGGTGACAGCTGGCCACTGAGGTCCTAAAAAGGTTTCTGAGCAAAAAAGATGTTCATGAAAGATGTTCATCCATCACTAAACCTCAAACTCACAATCTGCACTAGAACAAAAATGCAAAAAAACCAGGCATCCGACAGTGTGCTGGGGTTCTTTACTCTCTTCAGAAGGGAATCAACATTTTTCCTCCCTCTCCTACAACACAGCTACAACACTTGAGCATTTAACTCTAAGTCCTCAATTCAAGGTTGGTGGAAAAGCATAAATAGACAAGAAATGTAGATTTTTAATTCAGCAGCAGAATAAAGTAGATCTGCATTTGGGAAATCATCCAAACATGGCCCTAGAGCAATCGGCACAAATGCGGTGCAGGTGTGCACAAATCAATATAATCAATATAGTCAATATGGTTCTTGGACAACCACCACTTCAGAGATGATGGCCTGCTTCCTTAGGGCTTAGTTTCTACTGATAATTTTTAAAAGGCAAGAGTGTAAGATTTAAAGGCAGAAAACCCAAACTCTGCAATTTACCAGCCATGTGACTTAAGCATATCTGTGACCTACATCCCATATCCTTATTTGTGAAACTAGGATTGACACAGGATCCCTTACCAAACATTTAGGGGTGTTGATTCTATTTCAAAATTCTATTTTGATACTTAATGACAACCACGTTTATGCCACAAAGTCCTACACAGGCGTCTATTATAAATACTAGACAGTCATAACTCTTCCTTCATGCCCAAATAACTATTTCTTAGAGCAAACTGCAAGAATGATAGCAATCAACACACATGAAACAACGGAGACATGTTTCTGACATTCTATCTCTTCACTCAGCTCCCAAATTCTTACCCAGTTAACAGAAGATTTTGGAAGAGGGCTGCAAGGGACTGGGGCTGGGGGTGGAGGGGGCGGGGATAAAGTCTGATGACATTCATACTATTCATGTGAGAGTCTACTTGGACCATCATTTTGGATAAAAACTGGATTATAATGTTCTGAGACCAAAAAGATCTTAAAAGAGAGGTTGAAAGAGATGCAATAACAACTCTCTTACATAGAAGTCCTTGTGAGAAGGCTAATTGATGATACTTACAACCTAAGCGGAATACTGCAAAGCTTACTCTCATTAGTGATTGCATTTGCTTTCAGAAATACTAGCTGCAGTTTGAGCACCACCTCCAGCAGCACTGAGGATAGTTATGAATTAGCTGAGGGTCAGGTAAAAGAATTCTAAGCACTGGTGATAACAATGGGTAAAGAGGTGTGAATGGGTGAAGAAGGAGGTGGTGTACCACAGTGGTTAAGAATATGTGGCCTTTTGTAGTTAAAATGACTGGATTCGAATTCCCCTCTGCTACTTGCCAGTCAAAAGATGCTGAATGAGTTCTTTCATGTGCCTCTGCTTCCTCATCTGAAAAGTGAATAAAATATCATTTCTACCCCTTCGTGAGTTTGACAGGATAAAAAACTAAACATACAGCATGCCTGCACCAGCTTCTAGCACTTCGGTTCTCAAGTAAATACGGGCTGCTGTTATCATTGGAATCCAGGAAAGGGCACATGAAGTTCATGAAGCCAGGCGAGGGCTGTGAGAAAAAGAAAAAAATACCAAAACTCCCAGATCTAGGAAGAAATTGCACTAAGTCACCTTGAAAATGAGGAACTGCTGGAGGATCATAAACCAAAGACCAACATGGGCAGGTCTGTGCTTCTAGAACTAGTCTGGCAGCCTATGAGAAAGATGGAAAGAGAAGGGAGAGCTGCGGTTGGGTTAGAGGTCAGGGGTCTAGTTAAGAAGACGCTTCAAGAGTTCAAGAAAATGACACTGAGAGATGGAAGGGCAGAGAAATAAAACACATCCCCACCCTAAATTTCTTTACGAGTTTGTTTAGTATCAGTTTGTTATCTAGAACCTTAAGTCTATCCTCAACAACTTCTAGATTTAACTGCAAGGTTCCTGACCAGCTCCACCTCATAGATGACACAGGTTAAGTTCCTCTACCACAAGCAGTGTCAGTACATTTGACATTTACACACACTTTGATTTTCCAATCAGTAAGGGATATATTCCTTAGTTACTTTGTTTTGAATTACAGTTTTCGGATCCCTTGAAAGGTATAAATAATCTTTTAAACTTTTATCTTGTGTCAATATATACAATTAGGTGGGGCATTCATTTTATTGAACCAGGTAAGCAAATAAATTTATATATGTTTTCTGTAACAGCAGAGTTTGAGAAAATACTCTATTTCTTAATTGCAAGAATCTGTCTTCCATTTCTCTAGCATTTTTCACCACTCAATCCAGCCCATAGCAAGAGTCAACAAGTGACAATATCCAAAACCACCACTCTTCCCATTACATATAGGCAGGCCCAAGAGAACCCAATGGCACTAATCTGAAATGAAGAGATGACTAGCGGATTTATTCAAAGATTTGCCACATACTAAGAACACTGTTTCTATATATATCCTATAATTCCTAGAGGATGATGGAGATTATAGAAGGAGAAGAAAAGCCAAGAAGCCCCAAGCTACCACTGCAACTTAAATTTGCTTTTTATGTCAGATCTCACAGTGAGAGCCAGTAGGCCATTTATTTTTAAAACATTACATTAAGGGGAAAGAGAAAAATTACTTATCTGAATAGGAGTACAGATTTTGCTTATCTCTTTCCCTATTTAAAAAGGATCAAAACACTTTAGATTTAAAATATTCATCTATTCTTCTCAACATATGAACATACATTAGCCAAATGGCCAGCATCAGTAATTCACTGGTTTGCAAAGGAATATGAGAGAATGCTCCAAAGCATTAGACAGATCTGACAAGGAATTTGGACACGTAAGACAACTGACATTACTGCTACTGAAGAATAACCTGTATGCACCTGTGCCCTGCGTCCTTCCAGAAATTCAAGCTATATCTATGAACACTAAGGTTAAACAGAATGTTGTTGTTCAGTCTCCCAGTCGTGTCTGACTCTTTGTGACCCCATGGACTGCAGCATGCCAAAGAACAAAATATGTGGTCTAAATGGGGAGTCTAGGAATTTTAAGTCCCTTTTTTAAAATTAAAATCTCTCTAAAATTTCTTTCTTAAAATTTCCATCAGAAATCCAGAATAGAGTGGCACTAAAAAAATAAATAAACCAGCAAAAATTCAAGATGCTAAAAGTGAGATATATATATATATATATATGTAAGTTTACAGCACTTCTTCATGCTTCCTTTCTCTATCTCTGTAAGCACCTCCTAAAAGCTCCACATAATAGCAAAATAAGTCTTAAGGGATAATCAATATTTTCCACTCTGCTTCACATAGAGACCTTGTAAGGGGACAGAAACTAGATTCATAAGATACGAAAAGCTCAAGATAACGTAAGTTCTTGTAACTGAGAACGTAACTGATATAATCTTTAGCCATTCCCTTCCGTCAGCAAGCCCCTGCCTCCACCATGACACATGACATACGTCATGGTATATGCTCAGGGTTTTGACTGAGAGAAAGAGGAGTAGTAGTGATAGTTGCTCGGTCGTGTCTGACTCTTTGTGACCCCATGGACTGTAGCCCACCAGGCTCCTCTGTCCATGGGATTCTCCAGGCAAGAATCCTGGAGTGGGTTGCCATTCCCTTCTCCAGATGATCTTCCCGACCCAGGGATCAAACCCAGGTCTCCTGCATTGCAGGCAGATTCTTTACCATCTGAGCTACACTATACTCTTTCAAATCACCATTCTATTATTTTGCACCTAATCTCCTTAAAAAAATAATAATAATAATTGCAGTCAATGTTGCTGATGGGGGCAAAGAGATCCATATTGTAGAAGTCATCAGAGAGCAAAGAAGCAGAATCACTGAAGAGGGCTACATACTTTTTCTCGTTACTTTCGTCTCTGTAGGAGATGCCATAAAACCCATAGGAAGAACTAGATATGTTTGCCGAATACTCGATCTTCAAGGTGTAATTGTGCCCTTCAAGCAGGGTCTCGGGGGCAACAATGGCGATTTGTTCATGCAGTGGGTACTCCAGGACGTCAACTTCTTTTTCCTGGCTTGAAACTGCAGTCATAAAGGTCACTCTGGAAATGTTGTGGCCTGTGCTGTGAAGAACGATGTTCCACGTGGCCTGAAGGGCCTGAAGCGAAATCGTCACGGAACCCCTGAACGTCATCGAGGTGAGGTTTGGGTGGAGGGTCAGGTCATAGTGCACTGGTGCAACAGCAGTGGGCAGCCTGATTTGGGCCCACGGAAACAACTTTCCGTTTGTTGCGATCGGCTGAATCGGTTCCATGGGTTGGTTTTTTTTATGGCAGCCTTCTTTGGTAAAGGTACACCTGGGCAGGAGGTAAATCATCATGATTACAGCAACAGCAACTATGATGATGAAAATACAGACTCCTATGGTCCTGGCAGAGTGCGCTGAGCAAGTCCCATCCGAGTTCGGCCGGTAGCCGGCCGCGCTGTTTCGGAGGCCCGAGCTCCTGTTCATGAAGGACATGCCCAGAAGCTTTGCAGACGACTCATAGTCCTCTTCGTCCTCATCCAGCTCATGCTCGCCAAGGCCCCGCACCAGCAGTCGTGAACCCCGGGGCTCGTATTCCACCTCATCAGGCTCCAGAGGATGTAAACAGGGCTCTTTGGCTAAATCCACCACATCTGGTTCTTCCTCAAACATGCTGTTTTCAATCATATTCCTAGGGAGCTGAAGCCGATCTAAAAAAAAAACACAACACCAAAACATAAGGACCAGGCACAGAGTTAGGGGAGATAGGGCATAATAAAAGGTCTACTAGCAAGACCACATTTAATCTAAGGATTTTTTTTTTTAATCACTGAGACTTATTTCTATTTCAGAGCTACTGAATTAGTTGATGCTTGTAATATTCTGGTATTATTCATTAAAAACTCAATTATACGTAACAACATATCACAGTAATGAAACAAGAAAGCTAAATACACAGGCTAGTATCAAAAAAAAAAAAAAGGCAGCTGAGATTAAATACTGATTTCTTTAATACACTCCTATCCAACAACCTGGACCCTTGTCCTGAGGGAACAGGGAAGCCTGGTGTGCTGCAGTCCCTGGGGTCACAAAGAGTCAGACACGAGTTAGCGACTGATTGACAACAAGTCTGAGCAGCCCTGGTCCCAGCCTTCATCATGGTCAGATCCCGGCAGCACTGGACACGGCATCCCGGCATGTGTGCTGGCCATCCCAGACTGCTCACTAATCTGAGACAAGCCAGGCGGCTCTTCGATCTCATCCTCCATGTCTGTTTTCCTCTCTGGTCCCTCTGCCTGCGATGTCATCATTTCCCCCACCCTAGTCCACCTAGTGAATGAACACCTGTTATTCCACAACCCATCTTAACTTGCTACAGTGGAAATTAAGAAAAAGTTACTTTCTTGTTTTTCCCTTTTCTTTATTACCTTTCAAAAACACATTTTTCTTTTCACTTCATCTTGCTCCTTTCACTTTTGGAGGGGCATAGAGACCCCTGTGAGGTCGCCATTTCCTATCTCCTCTCCATTCCAAAATTTATAAAACCTATGCTACCCCACATCCAAGGAGCAGTGGCTGCGCAGGAGCAGGGGGGCCTAGAGGAGCTATCCCACGTTCAAGGTCAGGAGGGATGGTGGTGAGGAGATAGCCCTCGTCCAAGGTAAGAAGCAGCAGCTGCGCTTTGCTGGAGCAGCCATGACGAGATGCCCCATGTCCAAGGTAAGAGAAGCCCAAGTAGGATGGTAGGTATTGCAAGAGGGCATCAAAGGGCAGACACACTGAAACCATACTCACAGAAAATAAGCCAATCTGATCACATGGATGACAACAGCCTTGTCTAACTCAATGAAACTAAGCCATGCCGTGTGGGGCCACCCAAGACGGATGGGTCATGGTGGAGAGGTCTGACAGAATGTGGTCCACTGGAGAAGGGAATGGCAAACCACTTCAGTATTCTTGCCTTGAGAACCCCATGAACAGTATGAAAAGGCAAAATGATAGGATACTGAAAGAGGAACTCCCCAGGTCAGTAGGTGCCCAATATGCTATTGGAGATCAGTGGAGAAATAACTCCAAAGAATGAAGGGATGGAGACAAAGCAAAAACAATACCCAGTTGTGAATGTGACTGGTGATAGAAGTAAGGTCCGATGCTGTAAAGAGCAATATTGCATAGGAACCTGGAATGTCAGGTCCATGAATCAAGACAAATTGGAAGTTGTCAAACAGGAGATGGCAACGGTGAACGTCGACATTCTAGGAATCAGCGAACTAAAATGGACTGGAATGGGTGAATTTAACTCAGATGACCATTATATCTACTACTGCGGGCAGGAATCCCCCAGAAGAAATGGAGTAGCCATCATGGTCAACAAAAGAGTCTGAAATGCAGTCCTTGGATGCAATCTCAAAAATGACAGAATGATCTCTGTTCATTTCCAAGGCAAATCATTCAACATCACAGTAATCCAAGTCTATGCCCCAACCAGTAACGCTGAAGAAGCTGAAGTTGAACGGTTCTATGAAGACCTACAAGACCTTTTAGAACTAACACCCAAAAAAGATGTCCTTTTCATTATAGGGGACTGGAATGCAAAAGTAGGAAGTCAAGAGACACCTGGAGTAACAGGCAAATTTGGCGGAATGCGGAATGAAGCAGGGCAAAGACTAATAGAGTTTTGCCAAGAGAATGCACTGGTCATAGCAAACACCCTCTTCCAACAACACAGGGGAAGACTCTACACATGGACATCACCAGATGGTCAACACCGAAATCAGACTGATTATATTCTTTGCAGCCAAAGATGGAAAAGCTCTATACAGTCAACAAAAACAAGACTGGGAGCTGACTGTGGCTCAGATCATGAACTCCTTATTGCCAAATTCAGACTTAAATTGAAGAAAGTAGGGAAAACCACTAGACCATTCAGGTATGACCTCAATCAAATCCCTTATGATTATACAGTGGAAGTGAGAAATAGATCTAAGGGACTAGATCTGATAGATAGAGTGCCTGATGAACTATGGACTGAGGTTCGTGACACTGAACAGGAGACAGGGATCAAGACCATCCCCACGGAAAAGAAATGCAAAAAAAGCAAAATGCCTGACTGGGGAGGCCTTACAAATAGCTGTGAAAAGAAGAGAAGTGAAAAGCAAAGGAGAAAAGAAAAGATATAAGCATCTGAATGCAGAGTTCCAAAGAATAGCAAGAAGAGACAAGAAAGCCTTCCTCAGCGATCAATGCAAAGAAATAGAGGAAAACAACAGCATGGGAAAGACTAGAGATCTCTTCAAGAAAATTAGACACCAAGGGAACATTTCATGCAAAGATGGGCTCGATAAAGGACAGAAATGGTATGGACCTAACAGAAGCAGAAGATATTAAGAAGAGGTGGCAAGAATACACAGAAGAACTGTACAAAAAAGATCTTTATGACCCAGATAATCACGATGGTGTGATCACTCACCTAGAGCCAGACATCCTGGAATGTGAAGTCAAGTGGGCCTTAGAAAGCATCACTACGAACAAAGCTAGTGGAGGTGATGGAATTCCAGTGGAGCTATTTCAAATCCTGAAAGATGATGCAGTGAAAGTGCTGCACTCAATATGCCAGCAAATTTGGAAAAGTCAGCAGTGGCCACAGTGGAAAAGGTCAGTTTACATTCCAATCCCAAAGAAAGGCAATACCAAAGAATGCTCAAACTACCACACAATTGCACTCATTTCACATGCTAGTAAAGTAATGCTCAAAATTCTCCAAGCCAGGCTTCAGCAATATGTGAACCGTGAACTTCCAAATGTTCAAGCTGGTTTAGGAAAGGCAGAAGAACCAGAAATCAAATTGCCAACATCCACGGGATCATCGAAAAAGCAAGAGAGTTCCAGAAAAACATCTATTTCTGCTTTATTGACTATACCAAAGCCTTTGACTGTGTGCATCACAATAAACTGTGGAAAATTCTGAGAGAGATGGGAATACCAGACCACGTGACCTGCCTCCTGAGAAATCTGTATGCAGGTCAGGAAGCAACAGTTAGAACTGGACATGGAACAACAGACTGGTTCCAAATAGGAAAAGGAGTACGTCAAGGCTGTATATTGTCACCCTGCTTATTTAACTTATATGCAGAGTACATCATGAGAAACGCTGGGCTGGAAGAAACACAAGCTGGAATCAAGATTGCCCAGAGAAATATCAATAACCTCAGATATGCAGATGACACCACCCTTATGGCAAAAAGTGAAGAGGAACAAAAGAGCCTCTTGATGAAAGTGAAAGAGGAGAGTGAAAAAGTTGGCTTAAAGCTCAACATTCAGAAAACGAAGATCATCGCATCTGGTCCCATCACGTCATGGCAAATAGATGGGAAAACAGAGGAAACAGTGACTGACTTTATTTTTTTGGGCTCCAAAATCACTGCAGATGGTGACTGCAGTCATGAAATTAAAAGACACTTACTCCTTGGAAGGAAAGTTATGACCAACCTAGACAGCATATTAAAAAGCAGAGACATTACTCTGCCGACTAAGGTCCATCTAGTCAAGGCTACGGTTTTTCCCGTAGTCATGTATGGATATGAGAGTTGGACTATAAAGAAAGCTGAGCACAGAAGAATTGATGCTTTAGAACTGTGGTGTTGGAGAAGACTCTTGAGAGTCCCTTGGACTGCAAGGAGATCCAACTAGTCCATCCTAAAGGAGATCAGTCCTGATGTTCATTGGATAGACTGATGTTAAAGCTGAAACTCCAGCCCTTTGGGCCACCTGATGCAAAGAACTGACTCATTTGAAAAGACCCTGATGCTGGGAGTGATTGGGGTCAGGAGGAGAAGGGGACGACAGAGGATGAGATGGCTGGATGGCATCACCAACTCGATGGACATGAGTTTGGGAAGCTCCGGGAGTTGGTGATGGACAGGGAGGCCTGGCATGCTGCGGTCCATGCGGTCGCAAAGAGTTAGACACGACTGAGTGACTGAACTGACTGATTGATGCTAGTTTTATAGTTTTCTTTGAATAAAACTTTTAATCACTCTCTAGGTGTATGGGTTCAGCAATCTGCCATCCACCCATCTCATATGAATGATCTAGAAATGGAAGAGGTGACAGTTACGACATTCTGCTTTGGGAATTTAGTCTCCTAAAAACCCTTCAGCGCTCCAACTTCTTGTGACATAATTGTGTTTTGTTTTGATAGTTGATTGTGTTTGAGACTCACGGACTTCATTAAAAGAGCAAATATTGCCATAATGGAACTGAAAAACTTTTTTTTTTGTAAAACTGTTAATAAAATCTCAGTGGTTAGAAATTTTCTGTGGTAGTTTTTTTTTTTTTTTTTAATTATTTTAACTGGAGGATAGTTACAATATTGTGGTGGTTTTTGCCATACATCGACATGAATCAGCCACGGGTAAACACTTGTCCTCCTATTCTGAACCCCCTCCCACCTCCTGTGGTCGTTTTAAGTACCTGGTACAGTGGTGCAGACTAGTTGCTTCATTTGCTTTTTCATTAAAAGGCCCTTCTGACTTTTTTATCTCCGATGGGACGATGATGTTCTCTTAGGCATTTGCCCATGTGTTCTCTCAGGCCTGATGCAGACACCCATGGGGTCTGAGCTGCTGCTAAGTCGCTTCAGTTGTGTCCAACTCTGTGTGACCCCATAGACGGCAGCCCACCAGGCTCCACCGTCCCTGGGATTCTCCAGGCAAGAACGCTGGAGCAGTACAGTTTAATTTAATAAATTTCTACACTAACTGTGAGTATAGTCTCAGCTTAATAATTCAGAGCATCTCCATGCCTAAAGTCCATCCCCTGAGAACTTTGTCTTTGTGTCTTTGAATCCTCAGCCATGCCCTCCTTAAAACCAAGGGGTGCCCTGCAGTCTGACCATTTTAGCGTCTCCTGTCTGCACTTCATTAACTTCCAATCTTTTGACTGGGGCTTAGTCAGATGCCTGCCCACATCCAGATAACCTAATTTAATTATTTATCACCCAATCAGATTACTACCTATGTGGAATTTTAAACTTTCAGAAATAGAGCACACCACCTCATCTGCTATATTTTTACTGCATATTAGAAGCAAACTTTTGTATGTATGCACAATCATTATCAAATTAAATATATCAAACCAAGGAAAAATACTTTTATTACAGGTAGCCCATGAAGACTGTACTTCCAAGCCTATTTAAGAAATCTTGCTTTGGGTTCTTAAGTGAGTACACTTTGATCTCAGCATTAAAATTTGAGTGTAACACATGACTACTCCTTGCTCTAAAGGGAGTTTTTTTTGTATTTAAAGAAGGGATCCTAAAGAAACAGGAAATTTTCTAAAACTTCTTAAATCCACATACACGAGCTATCTATAAGCCCAAGGCAAAGAAGGTCCTAGTTGAACTATTTTGATTTCAAACAACATAGGCCCACATGGTTATGATCTAAGAAAATGGAAGATATTTCTTTTCATCAGATACTGTGAACTGGTACTCCTTGATGTCGTCTGTGGACCAGCACCAATCTGCAAACTGTTTGTTATCCATCTGCAATAGGCCACGTGAAGAATACTGATATTTAAAAACTTTTTTAGCAGATTTACAGTAATGTTATATTTAACAAATTCAGTAATTTAAAAATGGAGCTTATATTTTTTCAATTTTCCAATGATTCATTTTTTATATGATATAAAATTTCCACAACAGATTAATAAAATTAAAAACCAAAAAAACAAGGAACCTTGATTCTCCAGCTCAGGTACTATGGGAAGCAATGGGCTGGACTATCAGCATTACTGGCAACTCAGGTGGATACAAAGCTAACAGCGACGGCAGGAGCTGCTGCTGCTGCTGAGTCGCCTCAGTCGTGTCCGACCCTGTGCGACCCCATCGACGGCCTCCCACCAGGCTCCCCCGTCCCTGGGATTCTCCAGGCAAGAGCACTGGAGTGGGTTGCCATTTCCTTCTCCAATGAATGAAAATGAAAAGGGAAAGTGAAGTCGCTCAGTAGTGTCTGACTCTGTGCGACCTCATTGACGGTCTCCCACCAGGCTCCCCCGTCCCTGGGATTCTCCAGGCAAGATCACTGGAGTGGGTTGCCATTTCCTTCTCCAATGCATGAAAATGAAAAGGGAAAGTGAAGTTGCTCAGTCATGTCCGACTCGTAGCGACCTCATGGACTGTAGCCCACCAGGTTCCTCTGTCCATGGGATTTTCCAGGCAAGAGCACTGGAGTGGGGTGCCATTGCCTTCTCCAATGCATGAAAGTAAAAAGTGAAAGTCAAGTCACTTAGTCGTGTCCGACTCTTAGCGACTCCATGGACTGCAGCCCACCAGGCTCCTCCATCCATGGGATTTTCCAGGCAAGAGTACTGGAGTGGGGTGCCCCTGCCTTCTCCAATGACAGGAGCAGTGGAAGTGAAAAAGAGGGAACAATGGATGACAAGTCATGTGAAAGAGTGAGAATACACAGGAACTGATGCTCTGCTGGGCTGGATGATGGAGATAGAAGGATGATGGAGACAGGCCTGTAGGATGGAGGATATGTCGACCGCCTATGCACTTTCTGGCTTGGATAATGAAGAGGGAATGCCAGTCACTGAGATGAGAACACGGGCTTCATATTCCCCCTGTTGGTTTTCGGCAGGGTCGAGGGGAGGGAGAGGAGGAGCAAGGAGAATAGAGTTACGAGATGGCATCTGGTATGGGACATGACATACTTATCTGACAGAGAGCCAGGTGGAGACAACTGAGTAATAGCATATTATAGCAGTAAAGGGGCTTCCCAGGTGGCTCAGTGGTAAAGCATCCACCTGCCAATGCAGGAGACGCAGGGGGTTTGATCCGTGGTCCGGGAAGATCCCCTGGAGGAGGAAATGGCAACTCACTCCAGTATTCTTGCCTGGAGAATCTCAAGGACAGAGGAACCTGGTGACGTGCAGTCCATAGGGTCGCAGAGTCACACACAATTGAGCACACACGCATGCAAAGCGTTGAAAGCCTCACTGTAAGATAGAGCTTCAAATCCTGGCTCTTCCACTGACTGCTTGATCTTAAACAGGTTACCTAACATCCCTGAGTTTCAATTTCCTCACCTATAAATATGGAAGACAGTACTACTTTGTAAGTCTGGACTCAAAAGAAGGATCTGGGTGGAAGACTCAGGTTTCAGAATTAGCTGTGTTTATTTAACTGAGGATTAAAATCGTGCAGGTAGATGAGACTACTGAAGGGGAGTAAGCGTCAGAGAGCATTACTATTTAAGAGGGGCCGCAGTGGAGGAGAAGAAAGTACCAGAGGCAGGAAAATCAGGACAGTAGAAAGCAAAGGAAGAGTTTCATGAAGAAGGAAGCGGCTGGTGCCTTAGGAAGGTCACGTACAATGAAGCCAAAGACAGGCCACTAGATCTGGCAACCCGCGAACCAGTGACTTTTCACGAGGCGCCTTCAGAGGAGCCGGGCAAGCGAAAGCCTGACTGCAGTGGCCCAAATAAAGAAGGGAAAGTTAACAAAGCCAGGCAGTAAGTGCTGCAGCAGGCAGTTCTTCTGAGCACACAGCTGTACATCAAGAAAAAAAACACAGGGTCAAGCTAAAAGAAAATCTGGCATACAGAAGTGTTAAATCCATTTGCTTCTGTGTGTTGGCCTGTGTCTAAGGCGGAAATAACCTAAGTGTGTATTTGCACGTTTCTGCGCATTTTACCATAATTAAAAATAAAAGGCAAATGAAAATTTTTTTAAAAAAAAGAAAGGGAGAGCAGATGGTTAATCCAGGGTTAAACATGTAGGGAGGATGTGGTGAGAGACAAAGGGGAAAATACACAAAGAGTAAGTGATTAACCGAGGTGTTCAATTTAGAAATCAGGACAGAAAGCAAAGCTACGGCAAACGACGTGGTCAAGATTCAAAAAAAGGAGCAAACTTCCCACAGACATTAATCCCTTTAAGTTGCTATCACATTTTCTGAGAAAATGAAGTTAAAAAGGATGTATCTTCAAATCAACAAGCCAAAACAACTTTAAAAGAATAAATCTAATCTAAATTAAGGCTTCTTGGGCAGATACAAGGATTGGTATATTCAATTAGGTGCTATTGCAACTTGCGATATTCAAACTAGGCCCTAACAATAAAGGATTCTTCTTCTTCTGAGGCCCTTATGACATATTTAAATAGAGGGAAAAGCTCCATGGGTGAGACAGCATTCATATCTTCCGGATGATTTCTAAATGGAAACCATTCAATTTCTGAAAAGATGGCTAATTGTCAACTAAAGTAACTACTTCTCTAATGAGCAGTCCTTTTATATCAAAATAGAGGTTTTATTTTAAAGAAGTTTAAGGTGAAAAAGAAAATAGACTAGAATTTACAACAAAAAAAGTGATTCTTCTATACAAGTCTAATCTGGCAAAACATTACCCAACCCCCCGACCACACTCAAAGAAAACCTTTTCCTATTAACCACAAGGCCCACTTTAAGTCCCGAGTTTAGATATATCATTATCTCACCATTGAAGGGCAGTCATTAGCACTGTATGTAAGTTTGGAAGTTTTAAGTAGTCCCTTTTTCTGGTAACATGCTGTTTGCTTATACAGCAAGGTATAAGCAGTGTCATAAAACACAAACACAGAGCCCGACACGCATTCCTACTTTCACCACTAATAACAGTGCATTTTCACAAGCTGCACTTAATTTTTCAGTTGACAGGCCCAAGGTCACAGCCCAGGATGCAGGATCCAAGTAAGGTCATTCTCTCTTCCCTTCCCCTCACCCTCCTTGTCTCCCTTGAGAAGACAGAAGACAAGTGAATGGATAATTAGGGGTGGGAGGTGGGAAGATCAGAGAGAAATGGTTCGATTCATGAACACCGTAAGCTCACTTTACCTATTTGGTTCCAAGAGTGACTAAGATTTATTTTGCCCTTTCATGCTACCCTAAAGTTCACTTTAATGCATGTAAAAATGCCGTGGGAGACTTCTACCTCTAGTATGACAGAGTAATTGGTCCCAGACCTTTCCTCCTCTCATAAACAACTGGACAAAATAATGCAACTATTTTCAGGTACCAGCTAAGAGACGGGGCAAGAATGTGACCTCCAAAAGAAGGAAAAGGTCATCAGGCCACATCTGCTTGGTGCTCTGCCTTGGGGGTATTTTCCTGACTGTAGTACAGTGAGCTGGAGTCTAGGCAGAGGACAGCTGGGAGGCAGAGTTAGGGTCCTGGGGAGGAGGGAGTTACACAGAGGGGGGACCAGAGAAGTTTGTATAAGGGTTTCCTGAGAGTCTTTAACCAATGCCGGACATGTAACTACACAGGGCTTACAAAAGAGTGGCTGTATTAAGGTTAACAGAAACACGAGAGGTCGAGCAACTTAAGGGAAAGACTGGCAGTCTAACCCAGTTCAAACAAAGAAAACTCATTAACGCTCTGGGCATGAAACACTAGGAAGGCTTCGCTTTAGGAGTAAAAACATACCCCAGGATAAGGCCTGCTCTAGACATATGCTAACAAAGCCTAAAACTAAGCCCTAATAGAATCCACAGCAGAAACAGAATTTGGAGGATGAGTCTTGCTAAGGTAAAGGGGCCTGGGGAAAAACCTTGAGACTTCCACAGATCAGCCATGGCAAAATATAACGCTAAGCCAATACAAGAAGATCAGTCAGTAACTAAACTGCCTACTAAAACAAAAATCAACACCCTACAAAGCCATTTTTTAAAAATACACTATCAAAGTGGGTAAAAACTTTAGATGAGCTATTATAAATATGTCTCAAAAAGTCAAGGACATTGTGTTTAAAAACAACAGAAAAGAATATATGAACAGATGGGAATCTCAGAAAACTCAAAACTAGAAAAAAGAACCAAATGGGAGGAAAAAAAAATAAATGGAAATTCTAGGACTGAAAGGTTCTATAACTAAAATGAAAGAGTCATTGAACAGATTTTTTTTTCAACATTTATCAGTATATCCAATTAACAATGCTGTGATAGTTTCAGGTGATCAGCGAAGCAATTTGGCCATAGCTATACATGTATCCAGTCTCCCCGAAACTCCCCTCCCATCCAGGCTGCCACATAACACTGAGTGGGACTGCATGCGCTAGTACAAATAGAGGTCACTGAATAGACTTAATAGTGGATTTGAGACAGCAGAAGACGAGTCTATGAACTTGACAGATCACTGCCAATTACAAATTTGAGGAATAAAGAGGAAAAAGGAGTCGCAGAAAAATGAACATAGCATCAGACATTTGTAGGACCGTATCAGTCTAACACATATGTGCTAGGAGCCCCAAAAGAAGACCACGAGAATAAAAGCAGAAAAGATATCAGAAGAAATAATTGTTAAAATTGTACTGTTTGATGAAAACACTATTTTATCATATCCAAAGAGCTCATCAAACTCCCAAGACAATAAATACAAAGAAAATCATATCTAGTGTAATCATGGTTGAACTGCTGAAAATCAAAGATAATGAGAAAATCAGTAAAGGGACCCCAAAACAATATGTTATATACAGGAGAAAAATAATGCAAAGAACACTAACTTCCCATCACAACAATGGGGACCAGGAGATGACAGAACAACATTTTTAAAGGGCTAGAAGAAAAAAAATTCCGCTCAGAATTCTCTATCTAGTGAAAACTCCTTCAAAAACAAGATAAACGTATTTTCAAATAAAATGAAAGTTGACAAAGTTCTTCTCAAGCAGATGTGTACTACAAGAAATTACAAAAAAAAATAGTTCTTCAGGATGGAGGGAAACAATACCATATGGAAATTCAGGTCTTCAGGAAGGAAAGGAGGATACCAAAAATGATGAATAAGTTACCAAAAAGTAAGTTGATATTTCTTATTTTTCTTAACGTTTCCTTAAAAGACTCTTCTAAACAAGAATAACATGCAAACAGTTTTGAACAGAAATAAAAGATATGACAAGAAGAGCATGAAAAATGGAGAGGGTGAATAAGGAGAGTTATCTTAAACTATATTTGTGAAAGTTATCTTAAACTATATTTGTGAATTGAGATGAAATGGATGTGTCAAGTGAGGGGTTGGAGGTGTGAAGTAGGAAGTGAGAAAAGTCAGGGGTAAAATGTGAAGTGATATAATTCTGACTATAAACAGACTTTAAAAAGTTAAGGTTGCATATTATTAGCCCTAGAATAATTAATGAAAAAATAACTTAAAACATGCATAGCAAAGAAACCAATAGAGTAAATAAAATGAAGTATTAAAAAATAGCCAATTAACCCAAAAGAAGGCATTAGAAGAGAAAAACAAAAAGGGACTAATGAAAACAATGGCAAAAGGGTAGACTTAAACCCACTTACATAAATAATTACATGAACTATTAATGCATTAAACATCCAACGAAAGGGCGGAGATTGTCATATTCAAAAAAGCCAAGATTGAACTATACACTGCATAAAAGATGAATTAAAAATTAAAAGACAAATAAGTTAACAAAATAGAATAAAATTTATAATGATAAAAGGAGAAATTTATCAGAATAAGACACCATTCTTAAACATGTATGTACATAATAATAAAGCTTCAAAATTCATAAACAGAAAATGGCAAAACTCAAGAGAAAAAAACATTCACAACTATAATGGAGATTTTATCATTTCTCTTCATACTAGTTAGAACAAGTAGACAACAAATAAGTAAAGCAACAGGATATGTGAAAGATGCTATCAACCAACTTGGCCTAATTGACATTTATAGAACATCATACCAAATAACTACAGAATACATGAGTCATTTACCAAGATGGATCACATGCCGGGCCATAAATATCAATAAAATTTCAAAAGACTGAAATAGTCTTTTTTTAAAGACTATGTTCTCTGACCAAAACATCAGTAAATCCAGACAATCTCTAGATAGATCTCTGGAAAACAGAAAATACACTTCTAAATAATCCATGAGTCTAAGATAAACCACAAGGAATTCAGAAAATATTTAAAGTAAAAACACAACATATCAAAACTTGAGAGAAATTTACTGCTATATTAGAAAAAGGTTTAAAATCAATGATCTAAGTTTCTACCCTTAAGAAGTTGGGGGAAAAGAAGCAAATTAAACCTAAGTAGAAACCTAAGGAGAAACAATAAAGGGCAGAGCTCAATGGACTAGAAAACAGTTAACAACAGGAAAAAAAAAAAATGCTGGTGGAGGGCAAGGAAGCAGTGTTATTGGCTGTAGTTCATATTCTCCCAGAAACTGGCCTAAAAAGCCATATATATCAAGTCCTGTTGGAGCTCCAAGAGCAGTTTCTACTACTCAAAGGTCTATTTAGGCTCATTGCAGAGACAGATCAGAACTGGGTCCTGAGCTAGAGACAGAGGCACTCTTTAACAAGCCCGCAAGTCTTAGGCATGTCCCTCTTTCAAGAAGACGCGGAAAACACAGAAATATTTAGCCAGTGATAATGCTAGTTATACCCAAATTCAGAAATACTTATGTTCTACTCCTCCTCTTAAATAAAAACCAGAACTGATGCTTTTGAACTGGTGTTGGAGAAGACTCTTGAGGGTCCCTTGGACTGCAAGGAGATTCAACCAGTCTACTCTGACGGAGATCAGTCCTGGGTGTTCATTGGAAGGAATGATGCTAAAGCTAAAACTCCAATACTTTGGCCACCTCATGCGAGGAGTTGACTCATTGGAAAAGACTCTGATGCTGGGAGAGATTGGGGGCAGGAGAAGGGGACGACGCAGGATGAGATGGCTGGATGGCATCACGGACTCGATGACGTGAGTCTGAGTGAACTCCGGGAGTTGGTGATGGACAGGGAGGCCTGGCGTGCTGCGATTCATGGGGTCGCGAAGAGTCGGATACGACTGAGTGACGGAAGTGAACTGAACTGAATGTTTTTTTGTGTATGTGGGAGTGGAGTGGTAAAACTAAGTATTTAAAATGGGTTAGAGAGCTACTATTTAAACAAAGGGGCTTCCCAGGTGGTATAGTGATGAATCTGCCCAAGAATTCTAGAGATGCGGGTTTGATCCTTGGGTCAGGAAGATCCCCTGGAGTAAGGAAATAGCAACCCATTCCAATAGTCTTGCCTGGAGAATTCTATGGACAGAGGAGCCTGACAGGCTACAGTTCACAGGTTTGCAAAGAATCGGACACAACTGAGCCCTGAGCGCACACACATACACATTTAAAGGAAAGCTCTTATGATTGCTTCAAAAGTAAAGAAAAAAATTCTTAAGCCAAAACCTAAACTTGAGTCATTATTTCTATATTTAGATTTTTGTATATTTTTCTCTTAAAAAGTGAACCCCCTTTTTAAGTTTCCATTTAAAATTTTAGCTGAGTACTTTCTCAATAGGAAAAATGCCACGGGTGGGCGGGGGGTGGGGCGGGGAAAGAGGCCTCATTTTTAAGCACTGGATTTAAAGTGCCGACTTCATTTAGGGTAATGACAACCTCAACTCTCATTATGCAGAAACACAACCATCTAGCAGTAGTTCAGGTGACAGTTCTGTGAAAGGAATCTCCACAGCGAGCACCTTTGTTCTAAATCTCAGTGACCTGATGCCCAAAACTATATATAAACTCAGTCAGTCCTTGGCACTAAGCCACGCTTCCACAAATCCTGGAAGCACACACAGCCCCGTGCACAGTGCCTGGTCCGCCTCTGACCCACAGTGAGACCATCGCATGTTGCAAACATCTCAGTTTCCCTCAAGCACGCGTGGCTGGTGTGGCCACTTCATCTTTCTGCCCATAGCCCACCCTCCTCACTTTCCTCGCCTACAAGCCTTTCTTTTCCCCGCCCTCTTTAATACACTGCTGCTGCTGTTGCTGCTGCAGTCATGTCCGACTCTGCGACCCCACAGACGGCTAGAGTACTGGAGTGGGGAGCCATTGCTGTCTCCGCTTTAATACACTAGTCCAGGGTAATCTTAGCAAATCCCCAGGTTTTCAGCTTTTTAAAATCAAGTCATCTATTGCTGGAATAAATATCCTACTCTGATCCGTCCCACTACTCTCCCTAAAATAGTTCCGTTCTGTTCCGTTCAGTCGCTCAGTTGTGTCCGACTCTTTTCGACCCCATGGACTACAGCATTCCAGGCCTCCCTGTCTATCACCAACTCCCGGAGTTTACTCAAACTCATGTCCATCGAGTCAGTGATGCCATCCAACCATCTCGTCCTTTGTTGTCCCCTTCTCCTCCCACCTTCAATCTTTCCCAGCATCAGGGTCTTTTTCAATGAGTCAGCTCTTCACATCAGGTGGCCAAAGTATTGTTTGTACACCATAAAAATTAAGATGCCTAACTCTTCTCTTAGGATGAAAAGGTTAGAAGGACTGCAATAACAACATACTTAAATGAGCCCTGAAAAAGTGAAGCCAGTGAGTCTTCCACTGATATTACTTTCTCCCGGTAGAGTAATTCCTTGGACAATCTAGGAAAAGCAACTTGATTTATAGCAAACTTGACATTATCTAGTCATCATTCTAATGCAATCCTGCCAACCTGGAGGATGACCCAGGACAGGTGCCCCTGTCCATGGCGCCTTATTTATAATTAGACTGTGCAGTGTTAATTATGCTGGCTGCCCTGCCAGTGTTCTACAGAGACTGCAGGGAGAGATCAAAACAATCATTCCTGAATTATGAGTCACTGTACCCTCTCCAACTACACACTGCTGCTGCTGCTGCTAAGTCGCTTCAGTTGTGTCCGACCCTGTGAGACCCCATAGATGGCAGCCCACCAGGCTCCCCCGTCCCTGGGATTCTCCAGAGAAGAACACTGGAGTGGGTTGCCATTTCCTTCTCCAATGCATGAAAGTGAAAAGTGAAAGTGAAGTCGCCCAGTCATGTCCAACTCTTAGGAACCTCATAAACTTCAGCCTACCAAGCTCCACCATCCATGGGATTTTCCAGGCAAGAGTACTGGAGTGGGGTGCCATCGCCTTCTCTGCTACACACCACTGGAAGCCCTCAAACCTGGAAGATGGAAGCTGTGCACACTACATGTGCACACATGCTTATCGAGCTCTCACATTTCGGATGAGTTCCAATACCTGTTGCCTATACTTTCCAAAATACATTTTAATCCTGGCAACTTTTTGCCTATCAAAGGATTAGAGGTTGAGAAAGAGACAGTTTAGAAAATTTTCAAGGCCTGGTTTATCCTATAGAGAAGAGAATTTCTGCATCAGTAAACTATAATTTAAAATTGTGCTTCACACTTAGATAATTGCTCCAGGGAGGGGCTCTTATCCCGTTCATCTTTGTGTGCCTGGTGCCTACCATGGCAGAAACCTGCAATAAGCTTGAAATCAAAGTAGCAATACCCAATACATTAAAATGAAGTATTAATTAAAGAAAATTACATTCATTTTCACTCATAAAATCTTTGAGACCTGAAGCTTGGAATAAAACAAAGTTAATATGCTAGCTATGAGGTTAAGAAAGTTCTTCTAACACCTGCTCTGAGGCTGGGTTTAGTACTATTTCAGTGATTATTAGCTCTGAGTCATTGCAATTCATTTTTACTGGACACTGATTCTTCAGACTACATTTCCTCTACTTTCCTCAAAGCCAGCATATAATTTAAGTCAATTGTGGTTTAGGAGGCATAAAGTATAGTGAAGAGAAACTGGAGGTTCTAATTCTGACTCCATCACTTGATGTGTGTTGGAACCTCAGTTTCCTCACTGTTAAAATGGGAATAATAACTGCTCTGTCTGCTTTATCATAGGGGGCAAATAAGGTAAGTGGGTCAATAACACTTTGCAAATTATTTAATGCTGCATTAATAGTCTATTGCTAATATACTACCTTGGAGAAGGAAATGGCAACCTAGTATTTTTGCCTGAGAAATTCCATGGACAGAGGAGCTTGAGAGGCTACAGTCGAGGGGGTCGCAAAGAGTCAGACACAACTGAACAACAACAATGTATTACCTAACTAGGGGAGGAATTTCAAAATCATAAGCAAATATATGGATCCGTCTACCTTTCAGTCAAGCACACTAGTATTTCTCTTTAAGATCCACCAATATAATTTCCTCCCTCACATCTTTTATTATAAAACGATGCTTAAATGTCATTACAGTATATATTAGTAAATAAATTTATAAAATAAGAGTCTAGAAACCTCATGCTAACCCCTTGATGTCATTTAGGCTCAGCAACAGCGATGTCCATGGCAGATTTCAACCAGTGTGGAACAGGATAACTTTAGATGATTGTATCTGATTCTCAGAGATTTTAATACACAGGTTTTACATTTTTAAGTCATCTAGCACCTAAAACATTTGCCAAATAGCTGCCTTGATTGTAAAGACACTACAACTCTTCCCAAAATATCCTTAGGGATTAAGTGTATCTAAAAGCCACACTCATTTGCTATAATTGCACTTACACAATAAAACTCAGATATCCAATGACCGTTACAATTTCTAAGAAGGCAATTTAAACTTATATAATGCTCAACATTTTCTGGCTGAAATAACCTAAAAGGCAGCATATAACATAGACAATGATTTTACTTTCTAAACTAAAACATTCAGTTGATAAATTTTCTACCACTTTCAAATTCTACACTGCATATATTTACTGAGTCTAATCACAGCTGCTATTTTCTGTGCAGTTGAGTGGTCCAATGAGCAAAAATCAACATTTCAGTGCTAGAGGGAAGGGAGCAAAGAAGAGGAACTACTTGCTAGTTTCGCTGCAGCTAAGAAGCACATTATTTTAAATATCTATCAAGGAGAACACTTAAGAGGAAAAGGAGACATTCTGCCAGAGAATGCCAATGATCCAGAAGAGTGCCAGAGACACAGCACATAAAGAATCCCACCATGAGGTGCTTTAGACAGAGAATTTAATGCAAAGGATCAAGGAGAGGAACAGATAAACACCTGCAGTTTAACACAAGAACTGTGACACAAGAATTAGGGCTTCCCTGGTGGTCCAGTGGTTAAGAATTCGCCTTTTGATGTAGGGGACACAGGTTCGATCCCTGTGGGGATCCTACACGCCACAGGGCAACTAAGCCCGCACACTACAACGGAAGATGTGTGTCGCACTTAAGGTGCAACACAGCTACATAAATATAAGAAAAAAAAAGAATTAAAAAATCAGGGAGGAGTCATTTCCTGCAGGAAAGAAAGGGCGTTTTCTACCTCAACAAACAAGGTAGATGTTCTTTTAACCTATGCCCACTTAACAAAACTGCAAATTAAGCAACATTCTCCATTCTCTCTGCAACATTTTCTAACGCCATTGCCCACTGTCTCCAACTAAAGGGCTACTCTCTACAAGGTTCAAGCGCGTATGCCCCCACCAAAGCAGCTGCGTCCTTACCAAGAATTAGTGTCTGTTCACAAATCAGTTTATGCTAGTTAACACTATAATTATGGTTATGGAATAACTAAGTATTAAATGAAAAAAAATTTTAATTATTTCTATGAAAACTGAGTTATGCATCAGGAAGACCCTACAAAGGTGACTCCCAAATAACACTGCTACCAAATTAAATATTAGCAGGAAAAACAAAAAAGACTGGGGGGTGAGGGGTTGTCCTAGAAAAATGTTTACACCCAGGCTGCAAAATGTTAATGTTCTCAAACATTTGGAAAAACAAAAAAGAACCTGGAAATGACAGATGCGCCATGGGTAGCACAGAGATATGGAAGAAGACAGAAGCAGAACTCTAGTCAGTGGTCCCAGAGGCAAAAGAAAAGCTTTAGCCAGTAAGACATTATTAGCAACCAAGCTTAGTGAAATGCTAAAGGAATGTGAAATCTTCTTTAGTTTCCATTTTTAACAAGGTTTTAAGAAGTATGCATCATGTTTGAGATGTGTTAAAGGCAACTGGTGTATAAGGCTCACACCTAAGAATTCATCTTGGCAGTCAAGAGCACACACATTTCCACAAACATAAACCATAATGTATGCATTTACTTGTGAATGTCTAAAGAACAATTTCACTGTAATGCTTAACAACCTAGCTCTGCAATGCTAATACTTACTAATGAACCAGGTAATTTTAAAAATCATGTCGCATCAATACATGTCAAAAGCCTAAAATACATCCTTTGAACAAATAACTCCACAAGAGGAATTTCTCCTAAGAGTAACTGCACAGACACATATGTATAGTGTTTACAGCAGTCTTGTTCACATAGCAAGAAAAAAAAAACTTACATATGTAACATCAAGGGATAGGCATATTCACATCCAATAAAATATTATGCATACATAAAATTATTTGCATCTAGTTTACACATGAAAAACTGTTCAAAATATAGTATTAAGAGGCAGGTTACAGAACTTGAAACAAACAGTCATCTTGCTGGATACACTGTAAATAAAAATATTAGTGGTTATTTCTGGAAGGTGGAATTAAAGGTAAGTTAGATGTTTTCATATTTATATTTTTTATGTTTTATATGTAAAAAAAAAACATGAAAAGCCTTCCAACATGTACAGATCATGTTTTAACCACTCAAGATCTAACAGTGATAAATTAATGAAAATTATCAACAGTTGAGGTGTCTTAGAAATGGCCCTAGATAGTGAAATCAAGAAACCCGGATAGCAGGATAAAATTTGCTATTAATCTCTCATGGGACCTCCTATTAGGAATTGGAGACTATCTCCAATCCACACTGGCCTTGTAACTTGTTTCAAGCAATGGAAAGCAGCAGAAGCAACACTATAAAATTTCCAATCCTATGTTTTAAGAGGTATTACAGCGTTCACCATTTCTCTTCTGCTGACCTGGAGAGCCCCGTGAGAAGAAATCTGAGCTAGCCTACTTGTGGACAAGGAACCAAATGAAAAAAAAAAAAAAAAAAAGACCAGCAAACAGACAGCACTCACTGCCAGATATGGGAGCAATGCCATCCTAAATCTTCCAGCTCCCTCCCAATCAGGCTACCAGATGACAGCTGCTACAAGTGACCTCGGGCAAGAACGGTGGAAGAAACATCCAGCTGAGCCCAGAACAAACTGCTGACCTACAAAATCATAAGCCAATATACGGTTCCCGTTTTAAGCCATTAAGTTCTGTGATTTATTATGTAGAAACAGATGACTAACTTACCCGCCATCCACACAGTATACCATTAATGTTTGGGAGGCACTCTTCTTACAGACTAATTTATCCTCCTAAAACAAAAGATTATACTGTACATACTAGTTCTGTGATTCCCTGACATCTTTGAAATGAGACCATATGCAGGGTCTCTTGGTTATTTTAGATTTAAACTCAGACACATAGGGAGAGAATGGAACACTTGGTATACTCAGGACATTTTACATTCTTTACACAAAAATCCTGCATGCAGCTGTGGGCTTTTCCTCCAAAGACCAAGGACCTGGATGCAGCTGACTTGAGGGAGGTTCTCGCTCCTTCATCAGTGGATGTGAGGATGCTCTGCCTAACAGGTGTCCCAGAGCAAGCCCAGGAGAGATACTGAAAAAAGTAAGACCAAGTTCATAACCACCACCTACCATTTTAACACCTCCACCAATAATGATGGTGGTAAAAGTCAGCATTCACTGAGGGGTTTAGCACATGCTAATAACAGGCTGGAAACAGCTGAGAAGTTAAGAATGTGTCTGGAACCAGAGTGCTTTGCCACTTCCTGTATAACCTGGAGCAGGTTACTTCGTTTTTCCAAGCTCAGTTTGCTTATCTGTAAAATGGAGATAGTAACAGTGATCTACCTCATTGAGTTGTGAGAATTAAATGAGACACATGTGAAATATTTAGAACAGAGCCTAGCACACAGCAAGTGCTCAATAATTGGTGGTTTTCTGTATTAAGTAACCAACATTTTACACATGTCATCTCATTTAATTTATTCCCCACAACATTCTATGGATGAAGTAAGAGGCAGGGAGGTGAAAGAACTTGCTGGGAGGTGAAAGAACTTGCTAGGAAGTGGCACAACCAAGTTTCAAACTCACATTTTTCTCAGCTGCAGTAGCTAAACCCTTCAGCTCCATGCGGCATAACTTAAACTAGCCCCTTGTTCAGGAACAGGCCCCGTATCTTCAAAGGCTCTGATCACAGTCACCTCTAGATCAGAGCTGAGGTTCAGGCTGGCCTCAGAGACGAACACAATTACCACAATGTGTCAGACACTCGTGCTGTGGTTCCCACAGTTCTCTGAGCCATTGCTGCTGCTAAGTCGCTTCAGTCGTGTCCGACCCTGTGCAACCCCAGAGATGGCAGCCCACCAGGCTCCACCATCCCTGGGATTCTCCAGGCAAGAACACTGGAGTGGGTCGCCATCTCCTTCTCTGAGCCATTACTTAGTAGATATTCAAACACTGATCTTGTCCAACTATAGTCACCGTGTTACTATTCCATCACAGGCAGTAAGGTGGACTCCCTCCTGCCCCCTGCTCATTATGACTATGAAGTTATCCACATACAATACATGTCCGACCATTTCACTGAACCATTATTGACTGCTATTTTAGAAAAGTAGAACCTTTTATGTTGCCCAGTCGCTAAGTCGTGTCTGACTCTTTGCAACCCCCTGGCCTGCAGAATGCCAGCCTTCCCTGTCTTTCACCATCTCCCTGAGTTTGCTCAAATTCATGTCCACTGAGTCAGTGATGCTCTCTAACCATCTCATCCTCTGCCGCCCTCTGCTCCTTCTGCCTTCAATCTTTCCCAGCACCAGGGTCTTTTCCGATGAGTCGGCTCTTTGCACAAGGTGGCCAAAGCATTGGAGCTTCAGCCTCAGCATCAGTCCCTTCCAATGAACACCCAGGACTGATTTCCTTTAGGAAGGATTGGTTTGATCTCCTTGCTGTCCAAGGGACTCTCAAGTCTCCTCCAGCACCACAGTTCAAAAGCATCAATTCTTTGGCTCTCAGCCTTCTTTATGGTCCAACTCTCACATCTGTACATGACTAGTGCAAAAACCATAGCTTTGATTATACAGACTTTTTCAGCAAAGTGATGTCTCTGCTTTTTAATATGCTGTCTAGGTTTGTCATAGCTTTTCTTCCAAGGAGCCAGCACCTTTTAGTTTCACGGTTGCAATCACCGTCAGCAGTGCTTTTGGAGCCCCCAAAAATAAAGTCTGACACTGCTTTCTCTTTGTCCTCTTCTATTTACCATGAAGTGATGCTTTTTTAAGAGACCCTTTAAACCTATTATGTTTTACAGAGAAAATAATGAACTTTTGTCCAGTCAGCTGACTAGTAAAAATGACTGGAACCAAAAAGATTTCTTTCTTCTCTTTTTTTTTTTTTTTTAAATTTTTAAACTTTAACTACAGGAAGATGGAAGTGAAACAATAAGTGAGTTTAACCCACAGAACTGCTCAGCTAAGTTTAGTTCTACCCAAATTCAGCTGGGTGATTTTGAAAACAACCACTTTCTCAGACTTAGAGGAAATGGTTAAGCAACCTCTGAGAAGTCATTTGTTCTTGCACTGTGGTACATAATTTTTTTTTTATCAGTCCTTTTTAGGTAATAGAACATCCTAACATTGTCAAGCACTCATCAACTAAAATAAAAAGTCTACAAGATGCTACAAGTTATTATTTGAATCTAGATATCCTTTTCTTCCTTTAAAAAGCACAAAGAGAACATGTTTCTTAAAAATGAGTTTTTACATTTTACAATAAAATGAATTCTCAATACTTTAAGCCCAAAGAGGAATATAAAAGTCACTGAAAGAAAGAGAGAAGCTGACAGTTTGAGACTGAGCAACATGGTTTTGTCCTGATCTCAGACAAAACAGAGATCAGATATGACTGAGAAATCACATTCTTAGAGAAATTTCTCATGTCATAATTGTAGTTGATTTTTTGAAAAAATATATCTGCTATTTCTTTTTTTCCCTGTAGTACTAGTTAAATCCTGGTACAGTAAAACATGATAACTAGGGATGAGAGAATCTATAATTACTAACACACACTTTTTCTGGCTACGTGATGAAACGTTACTAAAATTTTTTAAAAATTTTCGATGCAAATATTTCTAATACATTTTGCTGCTTTCTCATCCTCGTACAAAGACCAGATGCAACATATGGTCATCCCTGGGGAAAAATGACTGCACTGAAGCTTGATGGGAAATAGAACTCAGTGTCCTGGATGATAAAAGTACCTTTATAGGAAATGATACCCGCATACCTCATCACTTGGCCAATTTGCTCAAAAATGCATTTCAATTAACAACAGTTTACAACAAATCGTATTCTATTGGATATTTTTTAAACTTATATTTTAGTTTTATTCATTGAACCAAGTTTCACTGCAGCTGTTTACTCCAGCTATTTTTTAGGGGATTAAAAGTTCAGCTGAAGGTCAATATTAATTATGATTCTCATATCAGACAGCAAACATTTCTTAAAGGTAAACAGAAATTATTCAATCTGAAACAGAGAAAAGAAGAAGAATTGAGAAAAGAAGAGAGGAGTGCCTCAAAGGCACAAAAGAACTAACAACACGTATGTAACTGGAGTCCCAGAATTACAGGAGGGAAAAAAAACACACCTGGGCAAAACAATGATCCAAAGAACCCAGAGCCCCAAACTTTGTAAATATGGTGAAAGACACACATTTACAGATTCAAGAAGTTCAACGAACATCAAAAAATATTTAGTCCAAAGAAAACCAAGTGAAGAAACAAACTGCTAGAACCAAAAGTGAAGGAAACCCTGAAACTGGCTGGAAAATAAAAAGCTACATGTCACACACAGATGAACAACAACTCAAATACAATGGGCTTCTTAACAGCCAAGACCAGAAAATGGCAGCCTTTAGTGCCTTTATATACACGAAGCCATTATATATGTCTGTGCAACATATATGATACATATATTACATATGATACACAAATATGTCTATATCTTTGCATGGCTTAGTATCCAAAAGACATAAAGAACTCCTACAATTCAAAATAGTGGGCAAAAGACCTGAACACTCACTTCACAAAAGATGATGAACTAATGGCCAAAAAGAAAAAGAAAAAAAATGCAAACATGCTCAACTTCATGCCATCAGTAGTCACCAGGGAAGGCCAATTAAAACTGCAGATATATCATTACATACTGATCGGATTGGCTAAATTAAAAAGCTTAATCACACTAAATTTTGCCAAGGATGTGAAGAAAAAGCATTATCATACACTGCTGATGGAAATGTGAAGTGGTAAAACCAGTTTGGAAAATCGTTGGCAGTTTCTTAAAAAGTTGAAACATACAGCAACCAGAAGACCCAACTGATCAAATCCTAAGTATTTACCTAAGAGAAACAACAAATGTCTACATCAAGATTTTTACTTCAGAAATCAAGGGAGACTTATATTAACCCCGAACTGGAAACAAATGTCCATTGAGACCTGAATGGATAAACAAGTTATAGTATATCCATAAAATAGAATAAAAAATGAATAAAAAAAGGCAAAAATTAAAAAATAAAAGGGAACTACTGATATTACTTGGATGAGTCTCAAAACAATTACGCTGAGTGAAAGAACCCAGGCTCAACAACAGTGCATGATTTCATTCATATAAAATCTGTATAATTCCATTTATATAAAAATCTAGAAAATGTAAATTAATCTATAATGAGGGAAAACAGATCAGTGGTTGCCTAGGAAGGAAGGGAATATTTTGTTTGGCTTTGGCTCTAAGTTTAAAAAATGTAACAGCAAGTATCAGGAATATGCACCATTACAATACTCTGATTTTAATTCCACAAAGACCAATCTGAGAGGCTATTCACTTGAACAATTACTGCACACTCTCATGCCACACTCTAAGCCTTTGTTCCACAATTATTTCTTGTCCACTTACCCAAAGGTCTTCTGTTAAAAAATACTCCTGACACTATAAACACCAACACAGTGATGGGCTAAATTCTCTATAATGTTAGTAAGTATTTCAAAGTACTTTGAATGAGTAGGTGAGGGATCTTTCACAGAACTCTAGTTCACTTGGCTTAACTTAACTTGTACATGCCAGGGTGTACCTGTTTACATCTCATCACAGTTCACCATATGTCTTATTTGCGGAGTAGGGCAAGAGAAGAGTTTCTCCCTCCTACCCACCCACAGGTTTTATTAAGAAATAACTGGCATACAAAGGCTTCCCTGGTGGCTTAGAGGGTAAAGCGTCCGCCTGCAATGCAGGAGACCCGGGTTCAATCCCTGAGTTGGGAAGATCCCCTGGAGAAGGAAACAGCAACCCACTCCAGTACTCTTTTCTGGAAAATCCCATAGACGGAGGAGCCTGGGAGGCTGCAGTCCATGGGGTCGCAAAGAGTCGGACATGACTGAGCGACTTCACTTCACTTCATCAGTGTATAAATTTAAGGTGTACAGTATGATGTACTGATTTACACATATTGTGAAATGATTACCACGATAGGTTTAGTTAACATCCATCATCTCATGTAGATGTAATTTTAAAAAAAGAAAAAAAATTTCTTGTGATGAGAACTCATAGGATCTACTCTCTCAACAACTTTCCTATCATATGGCAGTCTTAACTATAGTCATCACGTTGCACATTACATCCACAGTACTTCTTTACCTTACAAATGGAAGTTTGTATCTTCTGTCCACTTTCTCCAACTTCCCCTCCCCAAAACCCCCACCTCTGATAACCACAAATCTGATCTCTTTGAGTTTGATGTGTGTTTGTGCACGGGTTTGTTTTTTTTTAAAGATTCCATATATAAGTGAGATCATACAAAATATGTCTTTCTCTGACTTCTTTCACTTAGCCTCTAGGTCCACTCATGTTGTTGCAAATTGTAGGATATCCTCTTTTTATGGCTGAATAATATTCCATTGTGTGTGTGTGTATATACACACACACATATAGGTACATATATTATATGCATATATACATACATACATGTGCACAGACACATACACACACTCCACAACTTCTTTATCCATTCATCCACAGAAGAACATTCAGGGTGTTTTCACAATCTTCACAATTATAAATAATGCTGCTGTGAACACAGGCGTGCAGATATATTTTGAAGAGCAAGACAGTTTAAGTAGATCAATCCCAGTCATTCACAGCCCCAAAGAACCCAGAGGGAAAAAGAGAGTTGATTCTAGTTCTCTTAAAGGTCTAGACCATTTTATGGCAGGACAGGCATGGGACAAAGGATTTTCTATTATTCAATAGATCAGGACAAGTAGAAAAAAAAAATAATTGAACTTATAAACTTAAAATTAAAGTCAGTCTAAGAATTCACCAAAGGACTGAGGAGATAAATGATATACCCATATTATGTATGTTGGAGGCAGAGGGTTTTGGGAAAGAGACAGCTTGTTAAAACCTCCAGTGCCCATCAACATACAACTCGTTTAAGAAGATGTGGTGGATACACACACACATATATATATTACTTAGTCATAAAAAAGAACGAAATATTGCCATTTGCAGCAACATGAGTGGGTCTGAAGAACATCATACTTAGTGAAGTAAGTCAGACAGAGAAAGACAACTATTACATATCATTCACACGTGGAATCTAAAAAATAATACAAATGAATCTATTTACAAATCGGACACAGACTCACAGACATAGGAGACAAATTTATGATGACTGAAAAGGAAAAGGGAGGATGGGAACAGGGATAAATCAGGAGTATGGGATTAAGAGACACACATGACTACATAATACAGATAAACTACAGGATTTACTGCATGGCACAGGGAACGATACTTGGTATCTTATAATAACCTATAATAGAAAATAATCAGACATGTATATATATATGTGTGTGTATGTATACATATTAAAAGATGCCTGCTCCTTGGAAGGAAAGTTATGACCAATCTCGACAGCATATTAAAAAGCAGAGACATTACTTTGCAAACAAAGGTCCGTCTAGTCAAGGCTTGGTTTTTCCAGTGCTCATGTACGGATGTGAGAGTTGGATTATAAAGAAAGCTGAGTGCAGAAGAACTGATGCTTTTGAAGTGTGTTGGAGAAGACTCGTGAGAGTCCCTTGGACTGCAAGGAGATCCAACCAGTCCATCCTAAAGGAGATCAGTCCTGGGTGTTCATTGGAAGGACTGATGTTGAAGCTGAAACTCCAATACTTTGGCCACCTGATGCGAAGAGCTGACTCATTTGAAAAGACCCTGATGCTGGGAAAGACTGAGGGCAGGAGGAGACAGAGGATGACAAAGGATGAGATGGTTGGATGGCATCACCGACACAACGGACATGGGTCTGGGTGGACTCCGGGCGTTGGTGATGGACAGGGTGGCCTGGGGTGCTGCAGTTCATGGGGTCACAAAGAGTCGGACATGACTGAGCGACTGAACTGAACGGATGCATACATACATAATGTGATCACTTTGCTGCATACAATATTTTAAACCAACTATACTTCAATAAATAGACAGGCCTGACAGGAACTAATATATGTAAAATGACTGCTGCACGTAGAACATCACAGTTTGGCAACCATCAAAAAATAACGATAAAGTCGTTTTTATTTTTTAACAATAAAGAAGAAAACCTTTCCAGTATAAACACAGAACAGATTAAAAAATCAGTGATTATTTTTAAAGATAATTTAAGAATTTTAAATAATTCTGTGTTTTCCCAAGCTTACAACTATCCAGAGATGAAATAAATGACTAGAATATTCAGATAACAAAGGCATCTGATGTGTGGTTTGTCGGATATGCCTGGCTAGGCCATTTCCTTCTCCCGTGACCTAGATCTTTCTTCAGAAACTCGCTACCCAATTCCAACAGCTCCACTTTCTACCTTCTGTAAAAGGTACTCCTAAGATAGTCCTCTCCAGTCTCTACAGAAGACAGGTTTAACGTGTAGAGTCACGGTTCTCGAGATCCAGTACCGGTACCACCAGGAATTTCTGATACTCTCTCAGCAGGTCTTCAAGGGTAAAACTATTTTCATAATCAAATGTTATTTCAGTTTTCACACTCATTCTCTCATGAGTGTTCTGTGGAGATTTCCCTAGCCTATATGATGACACTTCATATAACACACTGAACACAGAAGCAAACCTAAAAATCCAGTTGTATTCTATTACGGCAGACATTAAAAAAAAAATTGCAACAATGCAAAATAATGCCTCTCACTAATATTTCTGTTTTGGAAAATTAAAAACATTGTTTATGTTAATATGTAAAAGGTTTTCATTGTCATTATGAAGTATATTAATTTTTTTTAAAAATCTTTCAGTGTTAATCTCTAACACAGTGAGTATTGAGAGAGATAATCCACATAAACGAAAGCTCTTAGGGGTGCACAATAATTTTTTAGAGTATAAAAGGGGTCCTAGACTAAAAAGTTTAAGAAGAGTAACACTGCCTTCAAAGATGAAGGAAAAAATCCCCAAACTCTTCAGACATCTTGCTCAAGCATGCAAATCTCAGTATACTGTTGGAAGAAGCACACGGAGTCAACACATAAAGTAAGGGAAGTACAGAAGGTCTGAATCACTCCAAAGGAGGGCAGGAAGGGACATGGGTTTTAGACCACCCTGGATTCCTGGATCCAAAAAAAAAAAAAAAAATTCTTGAATTTAGCTACATATGCTCATTTGAGCATCCTCAGGTAGGAGTGTAGCCTTTAATAATTTGTCCCTGTGAAAAAACACAGTCTTCTCCACCTGATGGTGTACAAGATTATCCAAAGTGAAGGCGGCCTGTGATGGACTGAGCGGTTCCTCCCCACCCCCGTCCCCAGCGTCATATCCTGGAGCACGGATCCCCGGTGAGATGTGTTGGGAGATAGGGCCTTTAAGGAGGTAATTAAAGTGAAATGAGGTCACAGGAGCAGGGCTGAAAGGACTGGCGTTCTTATAAGCGGAAGACACAGAGCTCTCTCTGTACGTGCAGAAGAAAGGCCACGCGAGGACACAGCAAGGAGGCCACCATCTATCTGCAAGCCAGGAAGAGCCTCTCACCAGAAACCAACCGCGCCAGCACCTTCCTCTTGACCTCCTAACCTTCACACTCTCAGAACATTTCTGCTAAGCTACCCAGTCTGTGGGACTTAAGACACCCCATCTGGGTGTCTATATACTCTGTTTCCATATAAGCACTCCATAAATATACTGAGTTAAGAGGGTGAAAACGGGAGATTTTTTTTTAAGGGGGAAGGAGATATTGAATAGATATCTGCACAGTTCACACACCATAACTGATGCTGTGTGGCCACTAAGGAAATGTTGAAGTGTTGTTCTTCTCAAGATGTCGCCTACTTTTTTCTTTTTCTCCACAGAAACATCCACATTTTTTCCTATTGGTTAGTGTCAGGTCTAAAATTCACGCTTTCATATCTCAGTTCATACCGTAACTAACTCACACCATTAGCTATTATGTTAAGAGGGCCCCACCTCTCAATGGCTCTAAGACTGACAGCTATGACATGGTTTCACCTCCTTTACTCTTCCCATGAGGGTCACAGGAAGGCTTATGCAAGACCTGTTCATGCCTCTTACCAATTCCAGGAAATTCCTTTTTTTTTTTTTTTTTAAGTCAAATCTAACTGGCTTGGGAATTGTTTCAGTGGCTCTCTAACGAAGGGCAAAATACCCCAGGGGCAGGTCGGTCAGCAGGCCCTACAGCCCTGCAGGAAAAGAAACTGATTTAACTGAACCACTGTGGTCTCGAATCCGCAGCAGCTCTCCAGCTGTGAGAAAGGCCCAGCAGATGAAAAGGATGCGGGAGGAAAATGTTGGATCAGTCTTACATTTTGATTTTAAAAATGCTTCAGAGTAAGAGACTCCCTCCCTCTCAACATCGTCTTTCCTCAAACACAGAGACCATGTCTCATTTGGCACCATCTTCCCTGTACAAAGCACATTCACAGTAACTGCTGAAAAAAAAGCAAGTGCTCAAAATACATTTCAGTGGAAAGGGAAGCTGAATGAACATTGATAAGAATATTCAAAAAAAAGTGACTTGAAATTACTGTTATAGAGATATTTATAGAAAAAGAAGAGGCACTGAAATTCAACGTTAATTGAAAAAAAAAAATTTTAAACCCTCTAAATTAAAAGAGCACAGGGCAACCCAGAGGGATAGAGCGGGGTGGGAGGTGGGAGGGGGGTTCAGGATGGGGGGACACATGTATACCTGTGGCCAATTCATGCTGATATAGGGCAAAACCATCGAAAGTATTGTAATTATCCTCCAATTAAAATAATTTTTTAAAAAGAAAAAAAGAGCACAAAGCAAAGTTCTTATCTAAATGTTTTAGAGGTTGTCTGATGTAATAGTAGTTTCAGATTAACATTTACTGAATACATATGAAACACCACATTAGGTGCAAACTCTAGTAGGAACCAAATACAAGAAAACTGTGTTTTTATCTATTAAATGAAACTGATGGCTCCTGGCTGAACAAGCATGCATGTTCTTTACACAGAATTTGAAATGTGGTTTGAACCATTGAGAAAACGAATACTAAACAAGTGGTACTTCCGCTGTCATAACATACCTTAGGCTTCTTTGCGCATCCCTGGGGATAAACGTGGACTCCGGTAACTTACTCCTGTGGGAAAACGCTATCTTCTTAGCCCTGAGGCATCCCAGGGGCACTTACAGCCCACAATGAGGAATTCCTCCACTCTGTTCCTATGCAGCCCACTCACGCGGCCACTTAACACTCTACGTATTATTTCTTACATCCTTCACCTTGCTGTTTGGTGAAAATCACTACCTTCTATGTTTCAGAAGTTCAAAATATTGTTTTTAACGAGAAAAAACAAATAAAAACCAGATCTAGAGACTCCTGGCAGGGATGAAGTAAGGAGGTAACTGCCATAATTCAAAATAGATTCTCAGAGCCAAAAGCTGCTGCCAAGTTACATTTAGTTAGCAAAAAATAACGGTAAAATAAGTGTCACAGTCACTAGCAGAAATACAAATTCACTAGTAAAACCAGCTTCTTAGTACGCTTCCTGTGAGGATACATAACAACATAGGTATGAACTTAAATACCTATTAAACTATAGACATCTTTGTTTGCATTCCTGATGTCTATGATATATACAGGCCTCATTGTCAGTAAATGAAGTTCCCTTATCCTATACTCTCATGCTAACACTACCTCTTTTGGTCTTTAATTCCTCACTATTTCAACCCCCACCTAATTAGATTAATATATATATATGTACAAAACACCTACGACTGAATGAATGAAACAAGTTCTACTTGTACGAATAATGAGGTGTTATGTATAACACTTGCCTGCAGGAACCGGAAAAACACAGCTAAGCCAGAATTAAACAGGATGTAGAAATGAACAGGCCTTCTACTCTTAGACAACACTCCCCCGAAAGTGCCACAAATGCGTAATAATTATTAATAAATATGCATTGGAAAGAATCCTCTCCTATAGTAGCCTCAAGCCTTTAATGTTACTAAAACAAGACGTAAGAAATACATGTTCCCCAATTTTCAGAATCTCACTATGGCTGGAATATGCCAAGTGAAAGTGAAAGTCGCTCAGTCTTGTCCGACTCTGCGACCCCATGGACTGTGTAGTCCATGGAATTCTCCAGGCCAGAATACTGGAGTGGGTAGCCTTTCCCTTCTCCAGGGGATCTTCCCTACCAAGGGATCGAACCCAGGTCTCCCGCATTGCAGGCGGATTCTTCACCAGCTGAGCCACAGGGAAGCCCAGGATATGCCAAACCACCCCCCATATCTTAAACTTCAGTGAATGTGAGAAAATGTTTTCAGTTACTGTACATATTTTAGTGTTTCATCTAAAGATATTAAAACCTCTTGGTACCATCCTTAGATAAGAATCACAGAACTAGTGAGTGAGGAGCCAGGATTTAAAAGGGGCAGACTGACTGCTCTTCATTATTACAATATACTACACAGTAGTCTTACAAAATGAGGCAGATTCACGGAGAGATCTCTAAAATGAAAAAATAAAACTACAAACCAAATGTATCTAAGGAAAGTGGTGTGGGATGGGACCTGGCTTTCTCAAAGTCTGAAAGTTTTTGAAGAGAGTGTACTGATTTGTACATCTGTATACCTTAAAAAAAAAAATTAACTCTGCTAGAATATAAGCTCCTCAAGGGCACAGAGCATTCTGCATTCATAGTTGTACTCCAGCTTTAAGAATAAAGCTTGGAACAAGTGGGCATACGGTGAAGGTATTTATTTGAAGAGGGTTATCTTTTTAGAAAAAGAGAAGTAGGAACGTGTCGAACACTAATTTAAGAAATACTTGTTAATTGAGGCAGTTTAAAACAGTTTGCAAGAAAATCTGTACTCAAACATTCACAGTCTTCTCTGACCCACTACTGACTCCCCAGAAGGACGCAGCAGAGAGACATGGAAAACTAATTTTGGTTTGTTATATTTTTAGTCTTGGGTGATAAAAATAAGATGAAGAAAAACTGTTAGCATGATGTAAACAGGAAAAAATCCAAAATGAAATAAAAAAGGAAACTAATAACAAAAAAAAAGACAGTAATTAAGTAGGTTTGAACCCCATCACTATCTGGTTTCAATAAAACAGAATTAAGCTCAAAGTACTCATCTTCTACAAAGTTTTCGTACTATATATTTCTGCATTTATTTTCTCTGGTTGCTATCCATTAACATAGAACCAAGAGAAAACAAAAAATTTATAATAATTTACAAGGTTATAATAATAACCATTTAGTTCTACTGAAAAGCCAGCACTCAAAAATGTTTGTCAATTCCACATTGGAAATAATCTAGCTAAACAGCTCTGGCTTAGAGGACACCAGAAAGCATCAAGTTATCAGAGCAACATCATATTCCATGGACTAAAAACACAAACAGTTCAGCATATGAAGAGTAGTTAGTTCCTTTATCCTTCTATTTATTATTATGACAATGATCAGATTCACATAAAGATATGCCATGTTGGTCATTTAAAAGTTAACCAATATCTTTGTGAAGAAAAATATTATTATTTTAGTTTAATTTTCAATTTTATTTTCCTTTTCTAGGCTACCTTATTTTATCCTAATATTTATATTTGTATCAAACTTGTTCCCCAATCAAACATAATCTTTCTTTTACAAAATATTTCTAAACATCTTTCCTCATAACAAAGGTCCCAGTCCTTGACCATCCTCAGGGTACCTCTTTGAGAGATTTAGCTATAAAAAGTAATTGAAAATGTCAATGATGACTAAATATTTATGCTCATTAATCTCTCAGGCAAAGCTACAATCCTTATAAGATCTAAAGTTAAAAAGCTTGTTTTTAATTTCAACTACCTAAATATTGTTTCAAAAAATATTAACTGCATGTAATTCCTTATTTTAAAAATGGCATTAGGCATAAGAAACACCTCTGAGTGATTGAAACGAGAATGCATATCACTGCATGAGATTTACAGAAGAGATTTATAAGAACTCCAGTGTTCTTATAAACATTGCCTGTGAGTTAGAGAACACCTCAGTTGGTGAATAAATCTGCTAGACTTGATCTCAGATGGATCTGAACTAACACTTACTTTGTTGATATCTCTTTGAAATATTTTTCCATCAGACTGATAAAACACAAGGTAAATGATAGTACCAATCTGTAGCAAAAACTTTGCCACGAAAATACAACTTACTGAGGATCAATTTGATTATCATTAACCTATTTTAAAAAATAGTGATTAACTATAAATCAGGGACTGAAACCACACTTTTTCTACCAGTAGTCATTGTCACTTGATTATCTGTCAAGAAAAGATTCTATGCATGAATTCTTCAAGTCTTTATCTCAACAGCATCCAACTGTAATGAACAAGCACGCTCAAGGCTAGCCACTCTTTAGCGAACACGTGCTTCAGTTCATGTCAGTTCAGTTCAGTCACTCAGTCGTGTCCAACTCTTTGTGACCCCATGGACTGGAGCATACCAAGCCTCCCCGTCCATCACCAACTCCTGGAGTTTACTCCAACTCATGTCCATCAAGTCAGTGATGCCATCCAACCATCTCATCCTCTGTCGTCTCCTTCTCCTCCCACCTCCAATCTTTCCCAGCATCAGGGTCTTTTCTAATGAGTCAGTTCTTTGCATCAGGTGGCCAAAGTATTGGAGTTTCAGCTTCAACATCAGTCCTTCCAATGAACACCCAGGGCGGATCTCCTTCAGAATGGACTGGCTGGATCTCCTTGCACTCCAACGGACTCTCAAGAGTCTTCTCCAACACCACAATTTGAAAGCATCAATTCTTCTGCACTCAGCTTTCTTTATAGTACAACACTCACATCCATACATGACTACTGGAAAAACCATAGCCTTGACTAGACGGACCTTTGTTTGCAAAGTAATGTCTCTACTTTTCCATATGCTGTCTTGGTCGGTCATAACTTTCCTTCCAAGAAGACCTTCCTTCCTACATAGACCTTCCTTCCTCCATTGAATTATTCTTCTGTGTGCTTCCGCTAAACAAAAAGTTACTAAGTCTCTGGGAAACCTATACGAATGCTGATCGAAGTGAGGTTGCTGTTTTAAATGGCAATGCATTTCCTATTTCCCCAAACACTCAACACTCTATGCTCAGTCTGAGTTGTTTTCTTAATCTAGGCATCAAATCTACATACTAAAAGGACAGTATCAGTGGCCCCAAAGGTTTAGGTACTAAGCATTTCAAAAGCAGAAAAACTACTGCTAAAAGTATAAAGGGAAACCAGCCCAAACTTGTGGGCATCAACTTGATATATCCAGGATACACTATTTCCTCCCACCAAGCCTCAGTGGCCTTACTTAACCCTTTTGACAATTATGGGACAAGAAGAACCTAGACAAATTTAATACTACTTCTGTCTTCAAATCACACTTAGCTCTCCTTAATCACTCCCACTAATCTCCATTTCTCCATCAAAGAGAACTCTGAAATGGTGCAATGGTGTTGAGGTGATGAGTATTCTAACAACTGTTTTAAATCTTATAAAATAACAATTTCAGCTGTGAGGAATACCATGACCCAAAGCCTTCCTCCCCACCAGAAAGTTCCTCTATGGCACCAAAGGATAGCTGAGGCAGTTGTCTGGGAAAGAGACAACTACAGATAACAGGGCTACCACACAGCCCTGGTCACCATCTGCTTGTGAGATCCAGGGAGCAAAGAAACACTCCCAATCCTCAGGGGTCCAGTTCTCTCACTGGATTTCCCATTCTCCTGTTTTCCCAGCTTACGAAGCTCTCTCCCTTGTAGAAACATCGGAACACCTCCTTAAACACCCTTCCTCCCAGATCACCAGCTTTGGCCTCCCCAAATAGCACAGAGGCCTGGAGAAGACTCTTGACCATCTAATCTCGCCATCTACAGAAGTTCAGACAATTGGCCGGAGTTCTGTTTTGATGACCACACTCTTGAACTATGTGGCAGAAATGCCTGGGAGGACATTCATTAAGGAAAAGAACTTCAGAGGGTCTTTGACAGTTGAACTTGATTCTGCACCATTTTTTCAAACTCCCTTGGAAGACTCAATTTTCTTTATTTGGAACGGATTTCCTCCTAGTCTTTTTTAGATGCGAAGGTCGGAATTTTTTTTTTAATTGATTCACTGCTCTACCATAAACATCAGTACACAGGTGAGTCAAAACCAGTCAATAAAGAACAGTGACTGCCACCATGATCATCCCACGGTGGGTCAATGAGTCACTAGCGTTCTTTATAGTTTTTTCTTCTTGAGATCTGAAACATTCAGGAAAGTGAACACTAACTTACAAGCAACTGTGACTTTTCTGACTAGGAAAGAAAAATACACAGTATGATTAAACTCATGGCAAATGTTTTCTATCTCCTTCTAGGGCCCTCAAACGCCAGCCTTAACTCATTCATCCCTTCTCCCCTCAATTCCTTTTGTCCAACCAGACCCACCTGCTTCACCTTTCCAAGCCCGACTCTTGCCTTTCAGCCTCACACAAGAGTGTCCTACTCTCCAGAAGAGATTCATTCCTAAGCCAAAGACTTGCAAGGTATTGACCATTTTGCCTTTTCGATTCCTCCTTACCTTAAATCTCCATATACCGCTCATCTTCATGACTAATTCTCCTAAATCCAGATTTCCCCTTAAGATCTTTGGATTCAGAGTCTTAGAGGCACTCCCGGGAATAATCACCAATAGATTACAACAGTAAATCGGGTTACAGGGGAATCCTGACTACTCTTTCATAGACTCAGACAGAAACCCATATCTATTACACAGAAATACCAGGGCAATGAGCAGCCTTCTCTATAAAAACCACCAGATGAAAACGGAGCTGAACCACCATGGGCTCCAGAATTTTCCTCATTCTTCATTCCTACTTTTCTGTGAATACTCTTAAAGGGCACAAATCCAGGAATTCAAATTAAAAAAAACAAAAAACACTGTTTCTCAGGTCACTCCAAAATTATGGAAAGGTGTGGGAGTATTAGCTCCAGCTCCAACCTCCTACAGTTTTCAAGACATGAGGTAACTAACAGAATATGGCTGCGCTGTCCTCCCTTCAAGTGCCAAGAACCACAGACCTGATCCAGCTCCATCCCAACCTCTGGGGTAATTCTGGCTAGGCTTCTCTGTATTTCAATCTCCGAATGTTTTCACAGAGAGTGTCAGAATGCTGTTGCTTCCTAACAGGAGTGTTAATCAATAGAAATGTAAACTTACTGCTGAAAAATATTATATGAACAGGTTATAAAAACAATCGTACACAGATAAAGACGATTTTTGACAACATGGTCACAATATTTTTTGGACTCCAGAGAAAGCTTGAAGAAAAAAAAAATTATCTCTTTAAGAATTCTTGCCCTGAGGAAGTAACTCCTCCTATACCTTGAGACCAGAGCTCTCACTTACCTAGATCACTTATCTAGACCGTCTCTAATCCTGAAAACAAAATGGAAAAAAAAAAAGGGAACAAAGCCTTTTAAAATCTTATTCCAACCATTGTTTAAAACTAGTGAATTTTGCGAGCTTCCCTGGTGGCTCGGAACTTCCTTGGTGGTGCAGATGGTAAAACGTCTGCCTACAATGCGGGAGACCCGGGTTCGATCCCTGGGTCAGGAAGATCCCCTGCAGAAGGAAATGGCAACCCACTCCAGTACTCTTGCCTGGAAAATCCCATGGATGGAGGAGTCTCATAGGCTACAGTCCATGGGGTCGCAGACAGTTGGACATGACTGAGCGACTTCACTTTCACTTTCCCTGGTGGCTCAGTTGGTAAAGAATCTGCCTGCAATGCAAGAGACCTGGGTCCAATTCCTGGGTCGAGAAGATCCCCTGGAGAAGGGAATGGCAACCCACTTCAGTATTCTGGCCTGAAGAATTCCATGGACAGAGGACCCTAGTGGGCTACAGTCCATGAGGTCACGAAGACTTGGACACGACTGAGTGACTTTCACTTTATTCATTTATTTAATAATTAGAAAACCGTCCCAAGTTTTATTGTTTTTTTTAACTTCCATATTCTATTATTTTCATATTAGCATGAAACCAAAACTAGATTATTCCCTTTCTTTTCTCTTATTGAGGTTCAGTTCAGTGCCCAGTCCTGTCCGATTCTTTGCGACCCCATGGACTGCAGCATGCCAGGCTTCCCTGTCCATCACCAACACCCAGAGCTTATTCAAACTCATGTCCATTGAGTCGGTGATGCCATCCAACCATCTCATCTTCTGTCATCCCCTTCTCCTCCCACCTCCAATCTTTCCCAGCATCGGGGTCTTTTCAAATGAGTCAGTTCTTCCCATCAGGTGGCCAAAGTATTGGAGTTTCAGCTTCAGCATCAGTTCTTCCAATGAACACCCAGGACTGACTTCCTTTAGGATGGACTGATTTGATCTCCTTGATGTCCAAGGGACTCTCAAGAGTCTTCTCCAACACCACAATTTGAAAGCATCAATTCTTCAGCACTCAGCTTTCTTTATAGTACAACTCTCACATCCATACACGACTACTGGAAAAACCACAGCCTTGACTAGATGGACCTTTGTTGGCAAAGTAACATCTCTCCTTTTGAATATGCTATCTAGGTTGGTCATTGCCTTTCTTCCAAGAAGTAAGTGTCTTTTAATTTCATGGCTGCAGTCACCATGTGCAGTGATTTTGGAGCCCCCAAAAATAAAGTCTCTCGTTGTTTCCATTGTTTCCCCAACTATTTGCCATGAAGTAATGGGATCAGATGCCATGATCTTAGCTTTCTGTATGTTGAGTTTTAAGCCAACTTTTTCACTCTCCTCTTCCCCTTTCATCAAGAGTCTCTTTAGTTCTTCGCTTTCTGCCATAAGGGTGGTGTCATCTGCATATCTGAGGTTACCGATATTTCTCCCAGCAATCTTGATTCCAGCTTGTGCTTCATCCAGCCCGGTATTTCACTTGATGTACTCTGCGTACAAATTAAATAAGCAGGCTGACAATATACAGCCTTGATGACTCCTTTCTCAATTTGGAACCAGTCTGCTATTCCATGTCCAATTCTAACTGTTGCTTCCTGACCTGCATACAGATTTCTCAGGAGGCAGGTCTGGTGGTCTGGTATTCCCATCTCTTTTATACTTTTCCACAGTTTGTGGTGATCCACACAGTCAAAGGCTTTGGCATAGTCAATAAAGCAGAAGTAGATGTTTTTCTGGAACTCTCTTACTTTTTTGATGATCCAACAGATGTTGGCAATTTGATCTCTGGTTCCTCTGCCTTTTCTAAATCCAGCCTGAACCTCTCAAGTTCATGGTTCATGTACTGTTGAAGCCTGGCTTGGATAATTTTGAAAATAACTTGGCCAGCGTGTGAGATGAGTGTAATTCTGCAGCAGTTTGAACATTCTTTGGCATTGCCTTTCTTTGGGATTAGAATGAAAACTGACCTCTTCCAGTCCTGTAGCCACTGCTGAGTTTTCCAGATTTGCTGGCATACTGAGTGCAGCACTTTGAACATTCTTTGGCATTGCCTTTCTTTGGGATTAGAATGAAAACTGACCTTTTCCAGTCCTGTAGCCACTGCTGAGTTTTCCAGATTTGCTGGCATACTGAGTGCAGCACTTTCACAGCATCATCCTTTAGGACTTGAAATAGCTCAACTGGAATTCCATCACCTCCGCTAGCTTTGTTCATAGTGATGAACTATGAAGGCCCACTTGACTTCACATGCCAGGATGTCTGGCTCTAGGTGAGTGATCACACCACTGTGATGATCTGGGTCATTAAGATCTTTTTGTACAGTTCTTCTGTGAATTCTTGACACCTCTTCTTAATATCTTCTGCTTCTGTTAGGTCCATACCATTTCTGTCGTTTGTTGTGCTCATCTTTGCATGAAATGTTCCCTTGGTATCTCTAATTTTCTTGATGCGATCTCTAGTCTTTCCCATTCTATGGTTTTCCTTTATTTCTTTGCACTGATCACTGAAAAAGACTTCCTTATCTCACCTTGTTATTCTTTGGAACTCTGCATACAGATGGTTATATCTTTCCTTTTCTCCTTTGCCTTCCACTTCTTTTCTCAGCTATTGGTAAGGCCTCATCAGACAACTATTTTGCCTTTTTGCATTTTTTTTCCTTGGGGATGATCTTGATCACTGCCTCCTGTACAATATCATTAACCTCATCCATAGTTCTTCAGGCACTCTGTCTATCAGATCTAATCCCTTGAATCTATTTGTCATTTCCACTGTATAATCGTAATAGGTCTCCCCATCCTATTCTTCTGCCATCTTGATTTAGGATCAGGTTAGCATTAACTGATAGCAGGTGTATGGGGCTTCTGCTAACTGTGCCTAGCAGAAAATCTCCTTATAAATAGCCATTCCAAAAATGGTCTGCCTGATTCCTGAGAAAGAAATCACTGTTCTTATTCTCTATATGACAATTTCCTTATAACCAATCTTTCTGGTTCTGTCTCTTTCAAGTTGAGTTCTCAAGAATCATCTCTAGATAAATAATAATCACTGGTTCTAATAGTTTCTAAAATATGGTGTTTATCTTGTTTCAAGATACCTTTTTGGGGAAGTTGTCACATACAGAACTTTTCCACCTCTGCTTTCCAGTTAACAGCTGGACTGGTTTCTAGTTACAGCCTCAACCTTATACTACTAAATGATGTTAATATTCGAATCCTATATACTCTTGTTTCCCTTAACTGAAATAAAGATGTAAGACAGAAAGGTAAAAGCAGAATTTAACTTATATCCTATTATGTAAACTATTATCTTCCATTTTAAAGATTTTTCCTCAATGTGGTAAGTTATTTCAGAACAAAAGAAAACTACATAGGAACACAATGCAGTAAGCTCACATAGATGACCTTTGATAGATGCTAAAAAAAGCTTTTTTTTTTAAACAAATGCTAAAAAAACTTTTTTTTTTTTTTTTTTTAAAACAAATGCATGCCTGTAGGATTGGAGTAGGAAATAGCAACCCACTCCAGTATTCCTGCCTGGGAAATCCCATGGACAGAGAAACCTGGCAGGCTATGAGGTCTAAAAGAGCTGGACGTGACTGAGCACACACAGGCACATACCTAACAGGATAACTGCTACTTGTAAAGTTAAAATGATGAAATCACAATTTTATACTCCCTTATAATTCATGAACATCTAATTCATTATCCAGACTTCCCATTTTGGAAGCTGGGAAATACTTTCACTTGGAAGCCAATCTAAAAACAAAAATAGTTTTATAAAGACAGGAAAGCCCCCCTTGTTAGATTACACACCAGGATGTAGTATTAAAGTGATTCTTGGGGGCTTTGGGAAAAATAAAACTGTTTAAATTGTGTTTTCAGTGCTGGGGCTTCAAAATATCAATGCTTTTCCACCCTCTGGAGATTTTCGTTGGGCCATACCACAAACTAGAAAGCATTTAAAAATAGACACACACACACATATGGAATTTGCTTACCTAGTAAAGTTCTCAAAAGCTCCCTCCTGGTGAATCCTTTTAGTACACTAAAAATGAAGTGTAGATTCCTACACCCAACTTCAGACCTTCTGAATCAAATCCAGAGGGTGAGCTCTGTTTCTACATTCCTTAACATAAATTTAAGTTATTCTAAAATGCCCTAATCTTACGTGCAAGTGAGGACAAACAAAACTAGGCAGTCATCCAATAATTGCTTGCCCTAATCTAGTGAAAGTGAAGTCGTTCAGTCGTGTCCGATTCTTTGCGACCCCATGGACTGTGGCCTACCAGACTCCTCCATCCACAGGATTTTCCAGGCAAGAGTACTGGAGTGGGTTGCCATTTCCTTCTCCAGGGGATCTTCCCAACCCAGGGATCGAACCCAGTCTCCTGCATTGCAGGCAGACGCTTTACCCTCTGAGCTACCAGAGAAGTCCCTGTACAAAAGATCTACAGAGTTTCTATTTTTTGTTTGGTTGGTTTTTGGTAATACAGCAATCACTACTTCTGAATAGTTTCACTTCTACCCGCCTAACAGAACATAATAGCTACTACCAAACCAACCTTGACTACTAGTCCAGCACATTCCTCTCCCCATAAAAAAATAAAAGGCACCAAATATCCAAAGCCAGACTGGATGTCCTGTCTTCAGCATAATAGCCAGCAGTCCCTACCAAGGGCAACACCAAAAATACCTCCTGAGCCAAATGGAAATTCTTGGCAATAATGTCTCTCCTTGTAAGCCCTTTCTGGAGATCTGCATATTAAATGGACTGCAGCAGTGACAAGTTAACACAGGATGGTCATCAAATAAATCCATTATCAGCAGGTAGAAAGCAGGGTCCAAGAAAAGTGAGCCATTCCAGCAGCAAGTTTTGGGCCTCACTGGGATAGAAGAGTATTGAAAACCAAATCAGCAAAACAAACTAAATTTGCCTCCTTTACAAATTTACCTCTTTTCAGGGAGAGAAATCATTGACAAGATTTTAACTGAAAGATACATGGCCCCGACTTACTGAAACTTTCCGATAAGCGGTCACACCTCTCTCCAAATATAGAGATATATGACAAAGTGTAAGTGGTGACAATTTTATTAAAAGAGAATGAATGTGTAACAAAAGCCCACGCCATACTTGATAAACCCTCCAATGATAAATTCTATGGGTAATGAAATATTCTGCACCAGAAGACTGAGACCTATGAGAGAATTAGATGACATATTCTTTGCCCTCAAAAGGATTAAGTACAGAGATAAGTATACTTTCCACTATACCATGTCCTGTTTGAAGACACTAGAAAATTCTTCAAAAGTTCCGAAATAATGAGCCTTCCTTAAACCCAAAAAGCACCTCAAAGTGCTAGGACCCAACTTCTTGTTGAGGCTTCCCTCGTGGCTCAGTGATAAAGAATCCGCCTGCCATCTAGGAGACCGGGGTTTGATCCCTGGGTCGGGAAGATCCCCTGGACAAGGAAATGGCAACCTACTCTTGTATTCTTGCCTATGAAATCCCATGGACAGAGGAGCCTGGCAGGCTACAGTCCCCAAGGTCACAAAAGAATGGGACACGACTTAGCAACTAATCAACCAATTTCTTGTTGACTTTAGATGTTAAGTTTCTATTCCCCTTGCTAAAGGATGCTAGATAAGGTTCCAAGGAGTAATTATTACATTAACTAAAATGATACACTGCTAAACTATCTCCAGCACAGACTGTGAAAATCTGCAAGACCGGAAAGGATTAGAAATCCAATTTCCTACATGAAAGTTGAAGCACTGCTTCTTTTTTACTCTCCTCTCTGGGATTTTTTCATTGCCCTTCCAAATATGACAATTTGCAAATATTCACATCCAGAGGAACATATTCTAAACCTATTCTAAGATGGGAGAAAAGTCTCCAATTTAAAGACTTGAGAATGTACTTGAATTCTATAGGCACAGGTTCACCAAATCAGCTAGCAATGATCTTAACCAAATACGTGATTCAGCCTTGTTGAAAGGAGTTTTTTGTTTGTTTGTTTGTTTTAATTTACAGGAAACTTCACATTTAAAATCCTACCAACACGGAAGCTCCAAGCTTTCTACCTAGAACACAGGATAAGCCTTAGGATACTCACTGGAAAGGATTTAAGAATCTGTATTAAACATACTTTGTATACCAAAGTACTGGATGTTCTCTAACCTTCCTTTTAGCTCAAATCGTCCTTATTTTTCTTTGCCAACTTTACCAGACTACTCTTAGAGCCTCAGTAATTACAAATAGAACCTGGATGAGAAAATTCAGAATTAAAGCTGTCATCATTAAACCTAATTAAACAGTACAGACAGGAAGATGGCAGTAGAATAAAGCATTCTGAATTAGGGACAGGGAGAATATAATTAGTAGTTCGCAGTCCCAGGGATGAAAACAGCATACAACAAAGTCTGGCTCGAGTTTGGGACATAGTGGACAATGTCTCTGTCTCCCGGGTGGCAAGTGACCCACCCTAACAGAGGCAGACTCTGCCTTCTATTAATGCGACAAACTCTCTACCTTAAGTAACCAACCACCCGCAGGAAAACACATGTCCACTAGGAGAGTGAACTCTCCCATTTCAGCGTGAATTCTCCCTTGCTGGCAGTTTTCCGACTTTCTGTCCCCAAAAGGGAATCTATATACTCAACACTGCAAACTGAAAGGCATCTCACCCCTACATGGCACTTGTGGTCCAAACAAAAGCCACGGTTTTAAGGAGGGTGGCACGGATTCGCTCCCTTCGGTCAGTAAAGGGCTATGACTGTTAGCCAAACCTCCTGCAGGCTCCGGCTTTGGACACTCGCCTCAAGTCACACTGTGATATCACCGTGACGGCCCCTTGATATTTCATGAATCTCGACTGAAAATTTAAAAACCGATCTTATTGGGAGCCAGGGAGAGGAAGCTTGAACCTCCTGCGGAATGCCTCCGCAACAGACGGGGAGAGCGGCAATGCGGCCAGGAACCTCCCCGGCGCCCAGCCGGGGTGATCCAGCTTTTCTGCAAGTTTTTCCTCTACCTTCCACTGAATTAACCTAACAAACCCCCACACCCACCCAGCCCTAACAGGAAAAGTCACGCCGGCAACTCGCCGAAAGGCAGGGGGACAGCTCCGGGCGCGCCACCCAAGTTGAGGGTTTGACCGCCCTTTAACCCTTCCCGCCCCAAAGCCCACTCTGCACCCGGGGCAAACCCAAGCTCTGCCAACTTTCCCGGCAGCCCCTCCTCCAATGCACCGCAGCCCAAACTTTGCAGCTCGCCCACCTGGCTGCGCAGAGGAGCGAGGTGTCCGGGACACCGGGTGTCCCCATCCGGGACGGGCGGTGGCGCTGACCTTCACGCCAGCAACCCCGGCCCTCGACCCCCGAGCCTGGCGATTGCCGCCTCTCGCCCCCTCCCCCGAGCCTCCAACAGCCTACCCCCAGGGTCCCCTACACCAGCACCACCCCCCCACCTTACCGCAAAACCTCTCGTGGGAAAGCTGCGCTGGAGGCGGCTGCAGCTCACCCTCGCGTGTCACGACTCCCCACGACCCTCTGGGCCCCGGGAGAGCCCGGCTCCCAGCCCCGGCCTCCCTCCGGCCGCGCCTACTCACCATTGGTGAAAGGCTCCATTATTTGCGGCCCCCCTGCCCCGGGCCGCGGCTCCTGAGAGCGGGAGCGCGCAAGCTTCCTCCTCCGAGAGCTCCGAGCGGCCCTGCGCACTGAGCATGCCCGGCGCGGCGCCCAGGGCTGCCGGGGAGGTGCCGCGAGGGGCGGCGCCGCTCCGCCCTCTCTGGGATCCGCCACTCCGGGTTTTGCAGACAGCTGCAGAGAGAGCCGGGGAATCCAGCGGGGGCGGCTCCTGGGAGGCGGCGGGCCTGGGAGGGGCGTGTCCAGAGTAAGCCCCGCCCCGGGCAGGAAGGCCGGCCGGCTCACACGCTCGCTCTCTCCGGTCCAGCGCTCGGAACCGCGCTCAGTCGCTTTAAAGCAAACGGGATGGTCTGTCGCGTCTGGCAGGTGTCCCGGCTCTAGACGGTGGGAGCCCGGCACCACGCGCGTAACACATCTCCCCATGGAGCGGACATTCCAGAGATGGGACGAGAAACACAGGCCACAGACGAGGCTGAAACACACGCCCCTCCTGTTGAGCCTTCAGTTAGGGTGATGGGAGGCAGACCCAGTGGGGTCGCTGGTTCGGATGGCTGGGTGAGGACAGAGACCTGGGTGCGAGGTGGCCACGGGCGCCGAGATCTGAAGGCAGAGTAGGTAAGCAGGCTGCGGGTGCAGGGCGCTCCGCTGAGTGCCCAAGCTTCGAGTTTCCCCGGGGGAGTCCACCTCCCTTCGGCGAGGCTTCAGGGAACAGGCACTCTGTGTCGTCTCCTTAGGCTACTCGCTCTCCGCACAGTGGTCCCAAGCGATCGATGGCCTGGAGACTGAAAGGGGGGCTACCGCCGGGGGCAGGCACGCGGGGTCCTGTCCCCGGGCGGCTAGCGGGTTTGGGGGCGCCGCCTCTACCTCCCGGTGCAGGCAGATGACAAAACGCGGCGCTGGATCCGCCCGGGCCAACTGGCGCCGCAGGATGTGGGCAGAAGGCCTGGCCCCGTGGAGCCTGAAATCAACACCTGGCGAGGCTCCCCCCTCCACCCCCCTCTCCCCCAGGGTGTCGCCTTTGCGGCCCGGCCGGGAGGAGCTAGGCCGGAGAAACGGAAACTCCCTCGGTCGCTCCCCCGCCCCGCCCGCATCCAGCGCCCCAGTCTCTAGCAGCCCCCCAGCCATCACTGTTTCCGGCGTCAAACCCCGGGCAGGGCCGGCGAACCTTTGGGACGGAAACAAACCGGGGGGCGCCGTGAGCCTCGGGGAAGCTCGGCTGGGCCCCCGGCTTCTTCATCCCTTGCTCAGAGGATGCATCGCCGCCACGGCGCGGAGATCGCAGCCCTCCCAGGGCGCGGCCACCGCCTCACATCCCCTCTCCCCTCCTTCCCCCAGCGCAGCCCTGGCCCCAGCAGTAACTTGGCTCCCGCGACGCCTCCCGGCGCCTGGCAACTGTCACAGGCTCTCTTCCGAGGCTGTCAACAGCAGGGCGTCGCGTGCAAACAAGCTGGAAGAGAGGGCAAACAGCCTGGGCAAACGGGGACGGCCGCGGCGCTGTTTGACCCGAGTGGGAATTTAGAAATTAGGTTTCGAAGAAGTAAAAGCTGCGTGCAATTATTGTATTTTGCAATGTTTCATTTTAAAGTATCGATCGTATTAAATCGCCCACTTCCGCTTTAAAACCTCCTGTGGATACCAACGACACTTAGAATAAAATTGAAACTCTTTGCCTGAACTCTGGGACCGCATCTCCTACCTGTGCCCACGATGCTTTGTGTACGGAGGCCCTGATGGCTGTTCCTGAAAGTCGCCAAGCTACATCCAATCATTCCTGTAACGCGTTCCTCGTGGATGAACTGTTGCTTCTGCCTCGTGCTTTTCCCTGCTTATTCCTTCTTGTCTTTCAGTGCCCAATTCAAATGTCATCTCTGCAGAGCTCTTCCCTGACCCCCCAAAGGAAAATAGGTCCAAACATGATCTGCTAGGTAGAGACTGACCCCTGCTTTATTATCTTCACAGCACTGTCTAAAACAATGTTTTTGTTCCTTCTTTCATTATTATCAATCTCTCTTTCCAGAATGCAAGCTCCAGGAAGACAGGGTCATTACCTTCATAAAGGGTTGTACCCTAGGATTTGTGAATGGATGCCACAGTATTTAGAGTTCTAGGTCTTTTGCAGTGTTGAAAACCCTTCCAGAGAACATTTCTGTATTGAGTGATGTGTTTGTGATCAGTACAGAGAAGGTCTGTATCATATGACACTTCAAAGCTCCCCTCTTCTCTTAGTTTGTTAGTTAGTTAGTGTTAGTTGCTCAGTCGTGCCCAACTCTTTGGGACCCCGTGGACTGCAGTCCACCAGGCTCCTCTGTCCATAAGATTTTCCAGGCAAGGATACTGGAGTGGGTTGCCATTTCCTTCTCCAGATGATCTTCCCAACCCAGGGATCGAACCCGGGGCTCCTGCACTGCAGGCAGATTCTTACCAACTGAGCTACAAGGGAAACCACTTCTCTTGACATTGTGTTAAAGATAATCAGAGCCCTTAGGCTGCCTCCTCAGCAACCCCTCCCCCTTCCCCCTACACCTGTCTACTTTAGAACCAATAATAGGAAGTGAATCACAGGGGCTGGTACAAAAGTGTTCAAATAGTATATAGTATTTGTAGTGCTGGGTTTTGTTAAAAGGACCCCACACATTGTATTGCTTAGACAGGAGGCTCTTACCTATATTTTCAGTTAAGTGCAGTCGCTCAGTTGTGTCCAACTCTTTGCAACCCCATGGACTGCAGCACACCAGGCCTCCCTGTCCACCACCAACTTCTGGAGCTTGCTCAAACTCATGCCCATTGGATCGGGGATGCCACCCAACCATCTCATCCTCTGTCCCCCCCTTCTCCTCCCGCCTTCAATCTTTCCAGCATCGGGGTCTTTTCCGATGAGTCAGGGTCTTGTCATGTTCCTTTGGAGTTATTTTTGCAGTCAAAGCACTTAGAGATATTTACAACTCCATAGCTTGTTAAATCTCCTCACCTCACCTCACCCGTAAGCTGGAGTCTGTCATGCTTTTAAGTGTGAAACACATTAGCTTGTATTTGGTTTTAAATACGTCAATTCTGCAGAGACTTGTAAAAATGCTTCACCATTGCACTAACAAATATAGGTGAATCATCGTATCTTTTGTGATTTCTTTGGCATAAAGACAAATAACTTCTTTATCTTCCCTTTGCCAACATTTGCCTCCTGTTCCTACCCAGGCGTGGGTGTGCCCACATGCATGCACACACATGCACACACATATGCGTGCACACACATGCACACACACATATGCATGCACACACACACACATGCAAAAGGACCATTTAAAGACTTGTGGGTTTGTATTGGAGATAGAGTAGCGAAAATCAAAATGTTTCAGAATCCTATCTACCCTCAAAAGAATAAAAATGAATTTTGTTTTGTTTTAGTCTGAGTTTTTATTTTTTGGATACTATTTTACAGTTCACTTCATAAAGCATTTCTGAGGGAACACTGTTTCACAGACCCAAGCTGAAAGCCATTATGTCTCAGTCTCTAAGCTCCTCCTATCCTCCCACACAGAACTTCCTCTTTAGTGAAGGGCATAATACTTTAAATTATTATGAAGTAACTATTTGCTATCAGAGGAGATAGTGTGAGATTATCTACCATACTCATTTACTCTTTTCAGAATCCTTGATGTCTATTTAACATTTGAAAGCCAAAATTTTGGAGAGCTAATTATAATGTATAATAAATAGCATGAAAGGCAAATATGAGCTCCTTGAATAACAAACAGTGTTTAGTTATAAAGAAGCAACAAACTTGCTAATCAATGAAAATAGGAACTTTTTTTCATCAAAATAAAACACTTCCTATGCCATGGACAGCTAACCCAAGCCTTGTTGAGCAGATGAGGGAATTTAAGTCTAAGAGGTGAGAGGATTTACTCACAGGTGGCAGACAGGATGAAGCTCAGGTCGTGCTCTACTCCAAAACTCTGGAGCTTTCTGTTTCTTCCCTATTCCTGCAGGGAAATTAAGGTCAATGACAATAATCCATGGAATGGATATGAATTAAAGAGAAATATAGCTAACCTCAGGCTACTGGATGGCTATTTCACTGTTTAATTGATACTCCCATATAATTTATTGATAGTCCATGTCAAATTTAGGTTTAGCATTATTAAATAAGCTTTCTAATGACTTTGAAATAGACAATTAAAATACATTAATTCAGTGCACATATTTGAACATGATATTTATTCACTTCTTGAATAAATGGTGGATGCAGCTTCCTGCCAGGACACAGGTGACCACCGTGAAGTCTCCAGCCACTTCAAGGACCGGAGGAGTCGACGTCTCATCACTCCAAAAACCTATTCGCAGCGCACATACCCTGCATCCATTATAGCAAGTTGAGAAATGTTTAGAGCACAGAGGAAAGCAGAATGATTGTCTAACAGAGTTCTTTTGTAACTTGTGCATGCGTGCTCATTCAGTCACGTCCAGCTGACCCCACAGACTGTAGCCCACCAGGCTACTCTGTCCATGGATTTCCCAGGCAAGAATGCTGGAATGGGTTGCCATTTTCTTCTCCAGGGGATCTTTCCTAACCAGGGATTGAACCTGTGTCTCCTGCATTGGCAGGAAGATTCTTTACCGATGAGCCAGCTGGAACCCCTCATATTGCATGCATGCTTAGTCGCTCAGTGGTGTCCGACTCTTTGTGACCCCATGAACTGCTCCTCTGTTCATGGAACTCTCCAGCCAAGAATACTAAAGTGGGTAGCCATTCTGTTCTCCAGGGATCTTCCGAATCCAGGGATCGAACCCAGGTTTCCAGGCAGGAAAGATTGCAGGCAGATTCTTTACCCTGTAGTCACCAGGGAAGTCCTTGTATAGCTTACAGTTTAACCACAAGTTTCAGCCAAATGAAGGAAAAGGTTATCAAGAAGGAGCAGTCATATACTAGTGCAGATGCTTTGGACTACAAAAAAAAAACTATGTTGAATCAAACTAGTTTGAAGAATAAGGACATTCACCATCTCATATGACAATTGAAGAAACAAGACAACCTCCAGTCAGAGCTCCCCAACCTCGTCAAAAACCCAATTTCTCACTCTGTACTCTGAGAAGTTTTCTGAGAGACTGGGGGCCATTTAGTCAAGAAGGTGGTTTTGGCAGGGGAAGAAGAAAGAACCTTTCTCTTGATGTCTCTTTCTTAAGAACAAAGAAACTTTTCTAAGAAATACCCTACTAGAATTCTTCCTGGGTTTCATTTATCAAAACTTTATTATGTACATTTCTAAGCCAGTCTCTGGAAATGAAAATAAAGTTCCTGTGAGTGGTGTTGAGACAAAACAGGGTCTAGGATCATTTCCCTTATTTCATATGGGGGGGTGAAGAGGGCATTCAGACAAACTCGTTTTTCTTATTCAGAAAGGAAAAAGAGATTAAGTGAACCAAAATGTTAGGTAGGCAACGTAAACGTCTACCCAATGTTATGGATATTGATATATTTTAGTAACTTTTGGTATTTAATCCTATATCTTTTTAATGTGATATAGCTCAATAATAGCATCCCCACGCACCCCCCTCCCATTTCAAAACTACGGGCATACACACAAACACAAATACCAGGACTTCAGTGCTCCTGAGTCTCTTTATACCCAAAGGAATCTAAATCATAATGTATGTAGGGTAACTGAGAAGTTCAGAAGGAGACGTGATTTGCCCACAAAGCTGTCACATAGCCATCAAGCTGCTCAATCAGAAAAGGAGTATCATTCTGTCTTTTCAAATCCAGTTCTAAGCTCCTTTCTCAATATTATTCACCATTGTACCTATACAACTTGGCAAGATTCTTCTGAAATTTGAATCAAGTTCCCTAATCTGTTTGTATTATATTTGATTGATTTCATATTCATCAAAACTAGCCACCTTATATTTATAATCAGATAGAAATAATTGAATAACATTTCAAAATAAAATAGCTTGTTTCTAACAAGCAAGAAATAATAAGCTGTAATCTAAGAAAATATTTAAAGGGTGTTTTTTTTTAAGAGATTAATTCACATAGTTATGTTGTTGTTAAGACAAGAACTACAAAAAAGGGAGAAAATTCAAAACAAATTAATATATGTGGTATACGATAACTTCTAATAGAAAAGATAAATTTTAATTTTATAGTGTCACCTTATTTTACTAAGAGTCTTTATAACATTTCCCTTTGTTAAACTTAAATCTAAAAAGCATAAGATCTGCTTAGGTAGCTAAGAGCCAAATATTTTGATTTTTTTCAAAACCCTAAGATACTTGTGTAAAAAATGTAAAGATAGAGCCCAATTCAATGTAATTTTCATATGATTGATCAATATAACTAGGATCTCAAACCTAGAAATGTTATATTATTAAGTCTTGAATTTTGACTTGAAAAGTGAAAAAGAAAGTGAAAGTGAAGTCACTCGGTCATGTCTGACTCTTTGTGACCTCGTGGACTGTACCTGTCAGGCTCCTCCATCCATGGGATTTTCCAGGCAAGATTACTGGAGTGGGCTGCTATTTCCTTCTCCAGGGGATCTTCCCAACCCAGGGATCGAACCCGGGGCTCCTGCATTGCAGGCAGACTCTTTACCATCTGAGCCACAAGGGAGCTGACATGAAAGTAACTACCAAAATGGAAAAATAAATCTTAGGCATTTGTATCAGTTTTTTAAGGCTGCTGTGAGAGAAAAAAAAAAAAAAAATTACCATAATCCAAGTGACTGGAATAACAGAAAGTTGTCTCATAGTTCTGGAGGTTGGAAGCCCAACATTAAGGTGTCTGTGGGGCCATGTTCCCTCTGAAGGCACCAGGAAAAGATATGTTCCAGGGCGCTTTTCTAGTTTCCAGTAGTTCCTTGACTTATGGCAGTAAAGCTCCAGGCTTCACAAGGCATTCTCCCTGTTTCCTGTCTGTGTTCATATCGCCCCCTTTAATAAGGACACCCATCAGATAGAAGCAGGGGTCCATCCTACTCCAACAGGACCTCATCTTAACTAATTACTTCCCCGGGCTTCCCTGGTGGCCCCGACAGTAAAAGCGTCTGCCCACAATGCAGGAGACCCAGGTTGGATCGCTGGGTCGGGAAAATCCCCTGGAGAAGGAAATGGCAACCCACTCCAGTACTCTTGCTTGGAAAATTCCATGGATGGAGGAGCCTTGTAGGTTACAGTTCATGGAGTCACAAAGAGTCGGACACAACTAATTGACTTCACTTTCTTTCTTTTCTAATTACATTTCTGACCCTATCTCCAAATAAAGTCACATTCTGACGTATTGGGGGGTATGATTCAGCATATGAATTTTTGGAGGACACAGTTCAACTCATTGTAACAGCATCTTTCTAATGGAAATAAGACAAGGGTGAAGACGAATTTGTCTTCCAAGGACAGCATCCAAAGAAGTGAAAAGACACCCAAATAATGGAAGGCAATTTTTGCAAAGCATATACTTCACAAGGGACTTGCATCTAGAATATATAAACAGCTCTTACAACTAAGGAATAAAGGACAAATAATTTAACTAAAAATGGGCAAAATATCTGAATATACACTTCTCCAAAGAAGAAACACAAATGACCAATTAACACATGAAAAAGTTCAATATTATCATTGATGAGAGAAATGCAAATACAAACCATAATAAGGTGCCCCTTCATGCTATGGCTAGACATAGGCATAGGATGGCTAGGCTCAAGAAGCCAGATGAAAGCAAATGTTGACAAAGATGGAGAGAAACTGGAAGCTCATACACTGCTGGTGGAAATAACGTGTTGAAAATAATAATGTGTTGAAAAATAGTCTGGTAGTTCCTCCAAAGATTAAACATGGAGTTGCTGTATGATCCAGCAATTTAACTCCTGGTTATGTACCCAGGAGAACTGAAAATTTGTGCTCATACAAAAACTGGTAAATGAATGATCATAGCAAAGTGAAGTTTGCTCAGTTGTGCCTGACTCTTTGGGACCCCACGGACTGTAGCTCATGGACTTCTCCAGGCCAGAATCCTGGAGCGGGCGGCCTTTCCCTTCTCCAGGGGATCTTCCCTATCCAGGAACTGAACCCACATCTCCTGCATTGCAGGTGGATTCTTTACCAACTGAGCTACCAGGGAAGCCCATGGTTCTATAACCATGAGCATTATTCAAAATAGCCAAAAAGTGTAAACAACAAGAAGCCAGACACAGAACATCATATGCTGTATTATTTGATTTTTTGTTTTTAAATGTCCAGACTAGGCAAGTCTATAGAGAGAAAAAAAATAGATTAGTTATTGCCTAAGAGTGAAGAGAGGAAGGAAGTGACTTCTAATGGGTACAGATTCCTCCTGGGGGTGATGAAAATGCTCTTAAAATTGACCATGTTGAGAAGTGCACAGTTCTGTAAACAAACTAAAGACCACTGCCTCTGACTGGGGCAAGTTGCTTAACCTCCCAGGGTTTCATTTTCTCCTTGCAAACTAAGGACAGCTGCCTTCCTTTTAAGGTTACTGTGAGGATAAGATGAACTAACGCACCGAAAATGCTTTCAGGCAGAGACTGGCACAAAATAAGCACCAGAGAGGTATTTGCTATTATTATTAAATGTGAATTGTGAAACTTTAATTCCATGTACATTGCGTGAAAAGATAAAAGAGTAGACTCACAAAATATACTCTAAGAGCAAACCAGTTTTTCTAACACCTAATGATTTAAAATAACCGTGTCCTGAGAAAAAGCTTTTGGTGTCGAGTTGATATGTAAGTCCGGCAGAGATGGTAGGCCCTATTCCAGCTGTGAAAACCAAGCACAGACCCTACAAATCAGAGGATATAAAAAATCTTTCTAGAGATGATCTTCAGTGGGAATTTTTGAACGGCTTACTCTTTCTAGGGAGATGTTTACACTTCTGAAGATGCTGATTTTCGTTTTCCTTTATTTCTTACAGCTGTGCTGAAAGAGACGCGTGCCTCCTCTTCATTCCTGTAGAATGTGTCCTTCAGGTTTTTGTTTGTTTTTGACCAGGGGAAGGTCCTGCAATATTTATGCAGGAAATGACACTTGGCCGCAGTTCTTGGCTGACTCTAGGCTGACTCAGATGCCTTCTTCCTCCTCCTGGCTGACAGTTGCCTGCACAGCCTGTTATTCAGCCAGCATTGTTTGTAGGATGCCCGTGGTATGCAGAGACCAAAGCGAACTGAAAGCAAAATGGGAGCTAAGGTTTTGCTTTTAAGGCTTTACAGTCAGGACCAGCACACAGGGTTCATTCACGATGCATAATACACGATGCGCAATTATACAATCATGTACCGGCAGGAGCCTCTGAGGCAAAATTGCCAAGTGGGCTTGTCTCTGAGTTCTCCGAGGTCTCATTTTCTATTTTCCTTCCTCACTTCTAGGTGCTGCTTCACATAGTCAATACATATGCATCAAATGCCCTCTGTAACAGATCCTGCCCTCCCGAGCTTCCTACCCAAACAGTCCTTTCTGGGGGTATTGTTTTCATTCCAAAATCCACTCCCCCAATCCTCTTCCAGCTTGAGGGTCTTCTCTCCTTACAGCCCTTTTGCTGTAAAGAAATAAATATTAATTTAAAAAAATAAAATCAAGGGACTTCCTTGGTGGTCCAGTGGTTAAGACTTTACTTTCCAATGTACGGGTTGTGGGCTTGACCCCTAGTCAGGAAGCTAAGATCCCACATATCTCCCAGAGAAAAAATCAAGACATAGAACAGAAGAAATATTGTAACAAATTCAATAAAGACTTTAACAATGACCCATATAAAAAAAATCTTTTAAGAAGTCACACTAAAACATGATTAATGAATTACAATTTAATATTTCAACTTTCATTAACCGAAAGGGATGAATCTGTAATTGTGGACTTATAGAAGAAGAGGCCACTAGATAAGGAGAGATGTATTTTTGGGGAAAAAAAAAATCCATCAGTTTCCCTTTTTAGGCAGCACTTAGATTTGGCTTTGCAAGGTCAGTAATGGAGGTGTTATTTCTTTTCTAGGTCCTCAGTAAGGTGGTGGAGCCAACACCACCTCCCTTGGACTTAAAATCCAAATACTTTGGCTTCCCAGAGAAATAGTCAACTGAAAGCAGGTGAATAACATGCTTTTCCTACCTGGTAATGGCATTTCTAGAATATAGAGCATTATTTTTAAGACTGTGCTTTGATCAGAGGTATCAAAACTATTTTCTAGAACTGACTTATTTGAAAAGACCCTGATGCTGGGAAAGATTGAAGGTGGGAGGAGAAAGGAAAGATAGAGGATGAGATGGCTGGATGGCATCACTGGCTCAATAGACATGAGTCTGAGTGAACTCCGGGAGTTGGTGATGGACAGGGAGGCGTGGCGTGCTGCGATTCATGGGGTGGCAAAGAGTCGGACATGACTGAGTGACTGAACTGAACTGAACTGTGGTAAAGGGGCTCCCCAGGGGGTGCTAATGGTAAAGAATATGCCTGCCGATGCAGGAGACCTGGGTTGGATCCCTGGGTCAGGAAGATCCCCTGGAGGAGGAAATGGCATCCCACTCCATTGTTATTGCTTGGAGAATTCCATGGACAGAGGAGCCTGGTGGGCTACAGTCCATGGGGTCTCACAGGTCTGAGCGTCTGAGCACATAGCAGATTGTATGGTTCTAAAACAGAAATAATGTCCTCCCTATCTTTTAAGTCTTTTCATAGGCAACTTGCTTTGCCTACTTTAAAATGAGGTTTGTGATTATAATTGAGGACTGTTTGGATGACTAGAGGGACATGCCAGGTGGTATTAACATGGGAACTCCTTACAGAGGCATCAACCCAAAATATTGTATTGAAAACAAAAAATATAGTATAATTCAAAAGAGGAAGATATGAACTTTGAAGTGCGGGAAATAGTGTGTGTAAATACCTAAAGATGAGAATTAATGAGTCATGTACTGAGAATAGAAAACTGGTTATCCGAACTTATCTGGGAGTATGGTAGAAGTAAAGGACTTTGGGAGGAAGGAAAATAAATTAGCAAAAGATCTTGAAATTACAGTTGTGAAGTAAAGTTTGCAGAAGTGATTGAGACAGAAATGTTTTCCTATCTTGTTAAGTCTGCATTTCTCCGACTTTCTAACCATTTCTCTTTAATGAATATTGGAAAATTTTCCTGATTTAAATTCTGAACAGTCTGTTTATACTGCTAACTTAAGTTTGATACACGATTAGGCACCCCACAACATTATTTCTGAGAAATCGATATTACACAATCAATACCACAAACTAATTGCCACCCTCAGGAGCCTGTCATGTAAGCGTCGCTGCTGCTGCTGCTGCTAAATCGCTTCAGTCGTGTCCGACTCTGTGTGACCTCATAGACGGCAGCCCACCAGTTTCCCCCGTCCCTGGGATTCTCCAGGCAAGAACACTGGAGTGGGTTGCCATTTCCTTCTCCAATGCATGAAAGTGAAAAGTGAAAGTGAAGTCGCTCAGTCATGTCCGACTCCTAGCGACCCCATGGACTGCAGTCTACCAGGCTCCTCTGTCCATGGGATTTTCCAGGCAAGACTACTGGAGTGGGGTGCCATTGCCTTCTCCACATGTAAGTGTTAGGCATTTGCATATTGGGAAAAAGTTATAATGGTTTCTGGGAATATCCTAGACTAGGTACCCTGACTAAACTTCTTGCTAAAAATAACCAGAACTGTAAAATGAAATAAATTTTTTCAAATGATTTGAGTGCATTGGTCACCTGAAAAGTAGTGGAGAACAGTTGTCTATAAAAAACTAAGTGCAAGCAGGAAAGCTGGGTTAGCAGAAGGCTAAAGCCGATGTTAACATGAGGGCTAAAATTTCAGTTTTCAAGGCTTGAGAGTGGAGGGGATTGAGGTTGAAGCTAGAGCCAGCCAGGCTTATGTTAGGAAGCATAATAGAAAACAAAATTTAGGTGTAGGCTGTTTGCAAATGACTCATATGAAACTAAAGCATACAGAAAAATTCAGACAGGGTTCAAGAAGATGCGCAAAGCAAATACAAATCAAAAGAAACCAGTGGGATAGCTATGTTAGTAGCTGGAGAAATTGTCCCTTCAGTTCAGTTCAGTTGCTCAGTCGTGTCCGACTCTTTGCGACCCCATGAATCGCAGCACGCCAGGCCTCCCTGTTCATCACCAACTCCCAGAGTTCACTCAGATTCACGTCCATCGAGTCCATGATGCCATCTAGCCATCTCATCCTCGGTCGTCCCCTTCTCCTCCTGCCTCTAATCCCTCCCAGCATCAGAGTCTTTTCCAATGAGTCAACTCTTCGCATGAGGTGGCCAAAGTACTGGAGTTTCAGCTTTAGCATCATCCCTTCCAAAGAAATCCCAGGGTTGATCTTCAGAATTGACTGGTTGGATCTCCTTGCAGTCCAAGGGACTCTCAAGAGTCTTCTCCAACACCACAGTTCAAAAGCATCAATTCTTCGGCGCTCAGCCGTCTTCACAGTCCAACGCTCACATCCATACACGACCACTAGAAAAACCATAGCCTTGACTAGACGGACCTTAGTCGGCAAAATAATATCTCTGCTTTTGAACATACTATCTAGGTTGGTCATAACTTTTCTTCCAAAGAGTAAGCATCTTTTAATTTCATGGCTGCAGTCACCATCTGCAGTGATTCTGGAGCCCTCAAAAATAAAGTCTGACGCTGTTTCCACTGTTTCCCCATCTATTTCCCATGAAGTGATGGGACCAGATGCCATGATCTTCGTTTTCTGAATGTTGAGCTTTAAGCCAACTTTTTCACTCTCCTCTTTCACTTTCATCCAGAGGCTTTTTAGCTCCTCTTCACTTTCTGCCATAAGGGTGGTGTCATCTGCATATCTGAGGTTATTGATATTTCTCCTGGCAATCTTGATTCCAACTTGTGTTTCTTCCATTCCAGCGCTTCCCATGATGTACTCTGCATAGAAGTTAAATAAGCAGGGTGACAATATACAGCCTTGACGCACTCCTTTTCCTATTTGGAACCAGTCTGTTGTTCCATGTCCAGTTCTAACTGTTGCTTCCTGACCTGCATACAGATTTCTCAAGAGGCAGGTCACGTGGTCTGGTATTCCCATCTCTCTCAGAATTTTCCACAGTTTATTGTGATGCACACAGTCAAAGGCTTTGGTATAGTCAATAAAGCAGAAATAGATGTTTTTCTGGAACTCGCTTGCTTTTTCCATGATCCAGAGGATGTTGGCAATTTGATCTCTGGTTCCTCTGCCTTTTCTAAAACCAGCTTGAACATAAGGGAGTTCCCAGTTCATGTATTGCTGAAGCCTGGCTTGGATAATTTTGAGCATTACTTTACTAGCATGTGAGATGAGTGCAATTGTGCGGTAGTTTGAGCATTCTTTTGCATTGCCTTACTTTGGAATTGGAATGAAAACTGACCTTTTCCAGTCCTGTGGCCACTGCTGAGTTTTCCAAATTTGCTGGCATATTGAGTGCAGCACTTTCACTGCATCATCTTTCAGGATTTGAAACAGCTCCACTGGAATTCCATCACCTCCACTAGCTTTGTTCATAGTGATGCTTTCTAAGGCCCACTTGACTTCACATTCCAGGATGTCTGGCTCTAGATGAGTAATCACACCATCGTGATTATCTGAGTCATGAAGATCTTTTTTGTACAGTTCTTCTGTGTATTCTTGCCACCTCTTCTTAATAGCTTCTGCTTCTGTTAGGTCCATACCATTTCTGTCCTTTATCGAGCCCATCTTTGCATGAAATGTTCCCTTGGTATCTCTAATTTTCTTGAAGAGATCTCTAGTCTTTCCCATTCTGTTGTTTTCCTCTATTTCTTTGCATTGATCGCACTGTGTGTAAAATATACATATACTTCAAATCCAGCAAACCCACTTCTTTCATAATCCCTTTCACTCTTCTTTCTTTAGGACTTGGAGACATAACTGATAAGATTAAGGTTTTAGCAGGCAGACAACAGATGGTTGATTCAAAGTCTATAAATATAATTACGTGTAGAATGAAAGATAGTGACATAGTCAAATGGAAATCAGGTCACAGTGAATTCAGATAAAGGGGTATTTTGTTGCAGAATATAAATGTGACCACTATAAACAATCTTGTATTTCACAGACATTAATGTTTAAGAAGAAAACTAGGTCCTGTGACTACATAGAGGCTCTCGTAGCTTGAAATAGAATAACCCCTTTCCCTGCCAAAAACATTTTCAAAAAACAAAACAAACCTAAGAACTTCCCTCAGAAAATTAGGATCTCTCCAGGAAGTTCCTTGCCAGGCTTGCTTTTCTGAAACTTCAATTAGACCCCGGTGACACAGCTAAGAGTTAAATGCAGAAGTAGGTACGTGAAGTAGGTAAAGAAATTCATATCATGGTAGTGAGTTGGACTCTGAGAGCTGAAAGACCTATTCTGTCCGGCACAAACACTAAAAGGGAACAAGCCATTGCTCTGGGCTCCCCTGCCTGGAAGGTTTTCACTCTGAGTGGGCGCTGGAAACCACAAAATTTTCCCTGTGCCTCTGTGGGGGGCAGGAAAGCATGGTGAAGTTGGGTCTGGTCGGTCACATCATCATTATCCCTGGTATTGTATATAACCTTTTCATGACTTGTTTGTCCATTCAAGGTGAAAGTGAAAGTGAAGTTGCTCAGTCATCCAACTCTTCGTGACCCCCATGGACTGTAGCCTACCAGGCTCCTCCATCCATGAGATTTTCCAGACAAGAGTACTGGAGTGGGTTGCCATTTCCTTCTCCAGGAGATCTTCCCCACCTAGGGTTTGAAGCCGGGTCTCGCACATTGTGGGCAGACACTTTACCCTCTGAGCCACCAGGAAAGTCCTCATTCAAGGTAAGAGAAACTAAAACTAACATTAGCCAAGCCTTAGTTTGTTTTAGGGGTCTGACATCCACCATAAAGGTTTTGAAATACCACACTAATAAATGTTTTTCTTTTTTTAAAAAAAAAACAAAACTCTTTATTCGTTAAAACATCATTGGCACAGCACTTCTCATTGTTCAATCTCATCAAATAATAAAATTTCCACTTTCTGTACTCAATTCTTAAGAATCTGAGAGATTAACTAAAAAGAGAAGAATTAAAAACCTGGAAACTTATGGCAGATAAGTTATTACACAAGAGAAAGAACTTTTCTTACTAACGGCAATATTAATGGCACAATTCAACCAAAACGCATATATATTTTACTGCATAATTTACATATTGTTTTGGTGGAAAAAATAGTATTCTTTATTCTTTCAGTTTCTTTATGCAAAAAGACACTTGTACAGGGACATCACTTTGATGTTATACAAACCTGGTAGAGCCATGAACAGGCCAACTCTAGAATCCAAGATGCTTGAAAGACTCCAATAAATTATTTAAAAACAAACTTAACAAAATATGTACTGGATCACGCCCATGTCCATCCAAAATGTATCCTGGCTCTTACTGTGGCAGTAGAGAAAGGTCTACAGACCTTTATGATATGAAATAATTTAAAAGGGATTGGATAATACCCTGCCACCCTACTCCCACCCAAATAATCCCAGCCTTCTTTGATAACCAAGATAAGCCAGTAATCTGTGTATTGATTCAAATTTTTCAAGAACTTATTATACTTTATACTGAATTATACGTGGATCATGAATTTAATAAATTTACTACCTTTATTTAGAGTGACGTTTTATTTCCTACTACCTTAGTCAAACAGTTAAGTCAAACAATTTCAAAGATGGAGATTCCCTTAAAATATGAAGAAACGCCAAAACTGGTTTACAAAATATAGTGATACATTTAAATATTTACATCAAACTAAGCCAAAATGTATACAAAATATATTTAAGCCAAAATAGATCCAATAGTATGATCTGACTCAGCAATTTTCAAAAGATTTATTACAAATGCAATAGGGCATGAGTTAAAGTGGGGTGATACCATCTTTCTCTCCTGTACCACTGTGACTTCAGATTTAACTTCATTTAGAGATGACCTCAGAAGTCTGTTTTCGAGTTTCTTCATGAACGTGAGGCTCAAGCCAGAAGGACCTCCTCGCTTCCCTGATAAACCCTGATGTCTAGTTTGTAATAAGCTGAGATTTGGTGATAAGTCTGTTTTCCTGATTCACATGCTTCATAATTTGATTGAGATTTTACATGAATGATAAAAAATAAATAAGCTGTTCAGGCTGAGCTGAGAGAGCAGAAGGGTGAGGAGATGGAAAGATGTGAAAGAAAGATTTTTTTTTGCAGACTGGTTATGTTTCCTTGGAAGTAACCTGGTTGGGAAAACTCCAGGATACTATGCAAGACTTAAAAAGCATCAAAGAAGCAAAATAGTAGTTGCCTCAAGTGGGGCAGTGTAGACAGTCTGTGTTGTGGCAGCTATTTCTGTCTATATCTCCACATATCTCCATTATTCAGGAGGTTTAATTTAAAATATGCTACTGGGGCTCCACCCCAGCATCATATGTCTGTCAGCTAGAAGTGATAGCTGAGCACAGGCAGCTGTGTAGGCTGACTTCTTGAGGCTTCTTACAGGTTGCTGCTGCTGCTGCTAAGTGACTTCACTGCTGCTAAGTCGTGTCTGACTCTGTGTGACCCCATAGACGTCAGCCCATCAGGCTCCCCCATCCCTGGGATTCTCCAGGCAAGAAGACTGGAGTGGGTTGCCATTTCCTTCTCCAATGCATGAAAGTGAAAAGTGAAAGTGAAGTCGCTCAGTCGTGTCTGACTCTTTGCAAGCCCATGGACCGCAGCCTACCCAGGCTCCTCCGTCCATGGGATTTTCCAGGCAAGAGTACTGGAGTGGGGTGCCATTGCCTTCTCCGTCTTACAGGTTAAACTATCTGAAACATTGACTTGAGCTCTGCCCACTTCCCACAGACACAGCATCTGATGTGCTGTTTCTATTGACCATTTAAGTAGTAATCAGTAGCCATTTCCTCAGGGTGGGAAGGTTCTTCTCCAGCCACTTAATATTTTTGGATATGGTTTCCAGAATAATTTGAAATATATCTAGATGTGATCCTTGGGCCTTAAGAGATTCAAAGAACAGTTCCACCTGAAAGTAAAGCCAGGAAAGAATTACTGATATGGTTCATAAAACACTTTCTCTTTCAAAGGGCTTCAAAACAGCTTGCAGACTATACAAACACAGGTGCAAGCGTTTTTCTGCCAACCTCTAAAAAAGTTATTTTCTTCATCTCTTTTTGGGGCATAATTATTTCACTTTATCTTCAAACAATAGGTAAAGCAAGACAGGAATGACAAATCTTACAAGTAAGCACTCTGTAGGTAAAAAAAGGTAAGAGATTGAGTCAAGTTCATAGCGTAAGCAGTGATCTGGGATTAAAGTTCTGAATTTGCTTTACAATTAAATAAATTCAAGATTTATTGTGGAAAGACAATGTAAAACACAAGAATGCTTTTTAAAAAGAGGTTAGTAGAACTACCATAAAGGGGAATATTGTTAAAAAAGACCTTCAAGCATTCTTTCAAACGTCAATATAATCACTCAAGCGATGATACAATGCAAACTAAAGAATACAAAAGGACTCATCCCTCAAGTGTAATTTTCATTTTGAATGCTATGAACATTAGTTCTGTCTCTTCCATTTACTTTCTAGGTGACATTGGACAAACAGCTTATTTTCTTTTAATAAAATAACAACTTAAAACCAGATTGCATCTAAATTTACTTTCAATTCTATAACTTGAACTTTTAATTTTAAATTGTTGGCAATAGAGAGTCACAAACCTCCTGCAACTCATCCTTGGAAGAAAAATGAGATGTTGTACCAGAGACAATCATTCTTATGGGGAATGAGCCCAAATCAAATCTGAAAATAAAAGGAATTTCATAGATGTAAGTAATAGGAACAATGACCTTATGTTTATAACATGCTATATATATTTAAACTATGTAACATTAGTAACTGTATGATAAACTTGTACATTACAATGGATACTATCAATTACCACAAGATTAGCTCATATGCATCTGGGAAAATCTGAAAGCTATGAAGTTTGTCAAATTTGACCATAAGATTAAAATTTAGATAAAGCTTTTATAGGAAATATGATGCATGTTTATGTTTAAATTTAAGCTCATATTTAAAGCAGCACCCTACAATATTTGATTATGCATGCATTCCATCAACAAAATTTTTTGACCAAGAATTTCCCAATATGCACATTTTTATTTATGAATTATATGTATATACTAACTTAATGGTAAAAAGGAAAACATAAGAATAAGATAAGAAATGATACATGTGGTAATATTTTCTTCTTGCACTGTAAGGCATTGTCTTGCAAACTTCCCCAACTCATTTTGGACATCACTGTGTTTAAACATCGTATTTATTGGGGCATTGTTGGTGGAACTCTTGTTCAAAGCCACAGATGCCATCCTTTACCCCCGTCTTACGTAGAGAATCTGGCCACAGGTCTAAGGGGTTCGTGCTATAAAGCAGAGCACAGATACATCTCAGACATGCTGCCAAGTCTGGGCTCTGTACACGGTCAAAGAGGAGAATAATTTCCAGTTACAAAATAAATCTATAGCTCTGCAGAGAAATCTGATCATCCAGGAGGGAACGGAGAGTCACGCAAACCACAAAACCAATGGTTCCAGTAGGGTGTTTAAGGAAAGTGTTTTTTGTTTTGTTTTAAAAAAACAGTTTCTAACTAATTTGGTTTCATGTGGATGTCAACCCCTTTAAGGTCTGGAAGGGGTAGAAACGTGCTTTTTGCTCACAAAAAGCTATCGGTGAGAACCCTGAGTCCTTTATGACTAAGAAATGAGAGGGATGAGAAACTGAGGATGACTGACATCGGACACGCTAAATGACACAGAAATAAGCAAATTGCACAGCTCTTTCATTTAGGGTGTTTTCCATAGAGTTAATAAGTGATATTTTGGATTGGGATGAGGAATGGTTGAGCACCTTCGCAGGCGGTCCGTTGTGAGAGAAAGCCATGTCATTCTGTATGTTCCGAGGAAATCTAATCTTTATTGCTTTTGTTCTGGAACTATCTTAGGGCCAGGAGCATATTGCAGTGAGCTATAGTTCTCCCAAAAGTTGAAACCCCAGAGAAGACTCATAACCTATCTACTTTTGGAGGGGAGCTCCCCAGGCACTTCTGATTAATTTCTTCTATTGCCTCCAAGCTCTCCACTGTGTTACCTCTCCAAGGGAACTGGAGGTAGGAATTAGTTCTCTTCAAAATTTCTGAAGTTTTTTTTTCCCCCCAGAACAAAACTGTATTAACAAAGTAAACGAAATATTTTGCTGTACTATATATGGCTTCATTGCATTCTTCTGGGCTAGGGAGAGAGCCAGAAGGGAAAAGGGCATGGGGTTGATGACTGGATTTAACTCAGCTCTTACTTGTTCCCAGCAATTCGTCATGGCCTGAGATGAGTAACAGAAATCTGTTTCCCATCCCCTTTTTTTCATTCTTCTCCCTTATATCTGGACAGCAGGCTAGTGAGTTTTAAAATCGACACACTTCATCAAACCATTTGAGTAAAATTAGTGTCATTCATTTGCTTTAGGGAACATCTGATTACACTTGGTTTTAGGCAACTGAAATATCTGGGTGGAAGAATACACATTGTGAAAGTCACTCAGTTGTGCTCGACTCTTTGTGACCACGTGGACTATACAGTCCATGGAATTCTCCAGGCCAGAACACTGGAGTGGGTAGCCTTTCCCTTCTCCAGGGGATCTTCCCAACCCAGGCATCGAACCCAGGTCTGCCGCATCACAGGCAGATTCTTTACCAGCTGAGCCACCAGGTAAGCCCAAGAATACTGGAGTGGGTAGTCTATCCCTTCTCCAGAGGATCTTCCTGACCCAGAAATTGAACCTGGGTCTCTGCATTGCAGGCGGATTCTTGACCAACTGAGCTATTAGGATGTAAACAAATACCAACTTTTTAAGGAGATGGGTCCAATTTTCTTTTACAAAGTTCCAGGCTAGTTGCTGCCCCTCTGGATTTCTGGCAATCGCAAAAAGAAGAGCTGCCAAGTCCTGTGTCTTGATAACCTTTCCTTCCATTCCTAGTTCAATTAACCTGAAGAAGCAAAGATCACTTAATTTTTCACGGCATGATCTATAATGGAAATTAATTCAGGCGATCAGTATATCAAAAGCATCAGAGAGAAAGAGGCACAGCGAAAGTGTAATGCACCGAAAACAGTAATAAACTCTCTACTGGCTACCATTTTTAATATTCCAGTTAAACGTTTGCTTTTCTCTAGAAGTAATTTTATCCACTTATTATTTCAGTAAACTTCAACTAGCATCTTATACACAAAAATGTATTTTTTAATAATAATAATTTTTCTCCAAGGTTCTGACAGTAAAACATAGCTATTTGCTTAGTATCAATCACATGATTAAGGAACATCTGTTTTCACTATGTGTATTTTGTCAATACATGGTTTTTGGAAAAAATTCAAGATGGTTCAAATCCTGATTTCGTTATTACATGCCTTTGAAATGAATGGCTGAATTTTAGTAACTTTCCTGAATATGTGTAAGTTTACTTTTAACAACTTAAATTCACTTACTTCATTAACTTTTCCTGATGTTTGCTGGTTGACAATGCATACAGGATTTTGTTTTTTTCAGCACCTGACAATGACAGTTCATATTGCTCTAAAAGGTAATTCCATCCTGCTGTTGTCTGAGCCCCCACGGAATACACGACCTTTAAAACATCTGTTGGGATACTGTAATATTAAGCACAAAAGTGAAAAAAAGTTCTATGAAAGAAAAAATTAGTTTTTCTTATGACGATTTTAAATTCTAAAACAGAATCACCCTTGAGTTATTTCCTTAGTTATTTAATTTAGCACAGTTGTTTAGAGTTCAGTCATTTATACTATAATTCTTTAAAATGATAAGATGCAATATTATTATTTTCTGTCCCCCTAAAAGAAGACACCATGGTTTTCAAGTTTTATTGTCCTAAAGGACACTAACTAGTCTTTACTTTAATTTAGTTATGATTTTTAATTCCAAATATAATTGATCAGTAATAGCCAATATCAATATTGATGGCTTGGAAAACCCACAGTACAGAGAAGCAGGGATGGGACAGGAAATTTGCATTTATCATACAGGGTCCATAACATTGTACTCGTCTCTATACAACTTACTTAACTGCCAAAGCTACCCAGTGAGATGTAAAAGTTACCCTAGTTTTTTAAAAGTGGAAATGAAGTCCAGAAAGTTTAAGTAACTTGCACTGAGGTGACATATTAGCCTTTTTCGAGATGGGATTTAGACCTATGATTCTAAAACTGTACTATTTCCACTGTACTATATGTACATAAATATCCCAAGAGCCTTTGAATCATAAAACTAAAAGTAACCAAATTATAATCCACATTATTTTTTATTTTAGTGTATTTTACTAAAGGAAATCAGTCCTGGGTGTTCATTGGAAGGACTGATGTTGAAGCTGAAACTCCAGTATTTTGGCCACCTGATGCAAAGAGCTGACTCATTTGAAAAGACCCTGATGCTGGGAAAGATTGAAGGCAGAAGGAGATGGGGATGACAGAGGATGAGATGGTTGGATGGCATCACCGACTCAACGGACATGAGTTTGGGTAAACTCCAGGAGTTGGTGATGGACAGGGAGGCCTGGCATGCTGTGGTTCATGGGGTCTCAAAGAGTTGGACATGACTGAGCAATTGAACTGAACTGTACAAATTTATAAAAATTGGCAACAAATGAATCATGAATCCCTTGAAGGTAGGACACCTAGCTATTTCTTTCACTAGCTTATTCTTAGCACTAACTGCGGTGCCTGGCACAGAAGCAGCAGGCAAAGCATTATATTCTGAATTCATGAATAAAGGAAGTATCTATAAAGGATTAATACTCATGGTCTTAAACTTTAAAAAAATAAACCTACAGTATTTGATTAGGTACTCTTGATTACAATCTTAAATGAGATTTTCCTAGAATTTGTTCATAGTATAGCCTCCTATACTATAGGATGTTGAACCATTGTATCTACTGGACTTGAGTTACTTCAGGTAAGATCATTCCTCTTGTAAGTACCATAAAGACAGAATATATTCTGATGTGCTATAGGGCAGCAAACTGTTTATATTTTAGCCTCATTCACACAGTTTATTCAAACATGAACAAAAAGAAGAGAAAAATACAGCTAAAAGATTTTTTTCCTGAAACTGATTTTAGGCCTAAATCCTAAAGAGTAAAAAAGTCCAAAAAGAAGAAAACAAATTGCTTTTTTAAAAAATAAGAAGTCAAGAAAAGATTTCAAAAAGCTCATGGAGATTTAGTTATATGGAGACAAATTGTGATAGCATTTCATAACAATTTGGCAGAGGAAAAATTGACTCTATTGCTTTCAGTTCAGTTCAGTTCAGTTCAGTTGCTCAGTCATGTCTGACTCTTTTGGACCCCATGAATCACAGCACGCCAGACCTCCCTGTCCATCACCAACACCCAGAGTTCACTCAGACTCATGTCCATCGAGTCGGTGATGCCATCCAGCCATCTCATCCTCTGTTGTCCCCTTCTCCTCCTGCCCCCAATCCTTCCCAGCATCAGAGTCTTTTTCAATGAGTCAACTCTTCACATGAGGTGGCCAAAGTATTGGAATTTCAGCTTCAGCATCAGTCCTTCCAGTGAACACCCAGGACTGATCTCCTTTAGAATGGACTGGTTGGATCTCCTTGCAGCCCAAGGGATTCTCAAGTGTCTTCTCCAACACCACAGTTCAAAAGCATCAATTCTTCGGCACTCAGCTTTCTTCACAGTCCAACTCTCACATCCATACATGACCACTGGAAAAACCATAGCCTTGACTATACGGACCTTTGTTGGCAAAGTAATATCTCTGCTTTTCAATATGCTATCTAGGTTGGTCATAACTTTCCTTCTAAGGAATAAGCATCTTTTAATTTCATGGCTGCAATCACCATCTGCAGTGATACCTGGTATTAAGCTGTGAATTTTTTTTCTATTCTAAGAAATGAATTTTCCTTAATTCACATACAGATTTGATTTCTCAAAACATCCAGCTTGAAAGTCAGAGTTTTAATAGCAACGATATAAAATCATGTGTTGCACAGAAATTAAGGCTTACATTGAAAAGACTGTGGAGTCTTTTAGTACTATGGGTTGCAGCTGCTAGACTGAACTACAACAGAATCGATCTGATCCCTGGGCATCTACCTGATTACAGCAACCAATGGAATCAATTTTGCCACCATACACACGCTTTAGATGGCCCAAATCATCAGTTTCCTATCAAAGCTGAAGCTTGAGACTAAGATGTGGTAAGTGGTGTATGTGGTATGGTATTGCTTAATGAGGAAGTAAATACACTGAACAAAGCTCCCTCCCCACCACCTCGTTTTTTTGTTTCATCAATTGATCATTGGCGTTTCGATTGCATGTGCATTTCACATTGCTTTTTATCTTTAAAAGGCATTATTACTCTTGGCAATAGGGCAGCACTCTAGTCTACCCCACTTTCACCCCCTGGCTGTCTTTCTGAAACCATGCTAATGCTTATTAGCTTTTCCCTGCAGGGAACTAAACCTCACTTCCCACAAAAATCTATTGAGCATTTACTATGTGAGAGTATGAACCAAGGGTATGTAATTCCCAGCATGTTTTTCTTTTTTCCTATCCTCACTAAAAGGTTTTAGATTTAATGTCTCGCATGATCAAAGACTTCTACATCAAAGTGAGAGGAACAAAGAACAGAAGTCCAGATTTACTTTAATTTTCCACTGGATTCCATCCACTGAGAGAAGAGTTCAGTTGCCTTCTGGATGCAAGGAGCATGGTTCAGGTAACAGGCCAGCTTCAAGACACTGGAGCGAAGCATTCTGTCCCAGACGGAGCCCTCATCAACCCAGCTTTGCGTGTCAATCACTGGCTTAAAATACTGGAGAAGGTAATGCTGCAGAAAGCATAGGACGGTTTACAGAGAGGCTAAATTTAGTTCTTAACACAGCTCTCACTCACCCATCTAATGGGTTCAACTCTAAACAGTATGCATGAACGTTTCCTGAAGCATAGAACTACTAACTCCTATATTTTGCTTCTCTTTTTCTGGTGTGTGGTCTCCGCCCACCGCAGTTCGTGTCTCCATTAGAAGTACAATTTAATTTCTTATCTGAGAAGGGACTATCAATTGATGTAAGATAAAATACCCTTAGGAGGGATGCTTTGCTTATGACCCTGGTACCCAGCTCTTAGGCTGATGGTGACAAAGACCAGCGGATATCCAACCATTAGATACTTAAGTGGTGACTGTGCTCCCAGGCAATTTCCTTAGATTCGCCAAGCTTTAACCCCTAGAGTTCACACAAAATAGAACAAGTCTCACTGATCATCCAGCTGCTGTGTCTCTTGCTTAATGAACCTTCTGAAAGGAACACAAACCTTGAGATTTTCAGTGACATCTGAAATGTTCCTTCTTTCCACCATGCGGTAAAGCAATTCTAGGTATTCCAGACCTTTGAGAAGCGCAGGAATGCTCGTTTCACGTTGGAGGTAGCGAGTCAGGTCAAGGGCTTTGTCTAGGGTCAGCCTTCCTGCACTGAGGTATAAAACAAACGTTGGAGGTTTGTGCATATCTGACAGTTCTCAATATTTCAAAAGTAGTAAGACAAATATGATACAGAGAGCAATAACAGAAGCACCTCATTATATTCAAACCATTTGGTTTAAATCCTAGCTCTCCCACTGATGTGGGCAAATTAACCTCTGAGCTTCACCTGCCTCCTGTATATAATGGGAATAATATTAGTATCTACTTTAAATCTCTGTTGTGAGGATTAAATGAGTTAATATAGGTAAAGTGCTTAGAATAATTGCCTAAACATAAATAAGAGTTTTCTAAATGAAATAAACAGCTAATATTAATATCTTGTGCCAAATAATATCAAACTTTTCATGTATTAGTCATTCTCTAATTGCTTAATTTGTGGTTTTGAATTGTTCCTCCGTGTGTATTCGGAAATTTTGAGGACAGGTGCCATATCTTTTTTTTTTTTTTTTCATGTCCCTTCCTAGAACCTAACAGAGAAGCCACAGTTATTCTGAATAGGACAAAACAAGGATTTTCTTTGTTTTTAACGAATCTATTTAGATTCTAAAGTGATGTCTTCTTTATATTTCCCTTTAATGCAAACAAACAACAAAACTATTATTCTGAGTGCTAAAACTTCAGTGTCTCTTTTATAAAGGAAGTAAGTTATTATATTGTCACCTTCATAAAGTGGTTGCTCACTTATGTTTCTGAGAAGCCCTGTGTCCCTGCAGCATCTATAACCCATTCTTGCCAGCATCCAACTCCCAAATTCAGCATAATAGTTTGATATGGAAACAGATTCCGGAACAAAGATACCTGTGTTGAATTTTTCATTAATATAATGCCCTATCTCCTTAGAGATTTTTAAAATTTTAAATGCTCATCTGAAACAAGGGAACTGAAACTAGAAAGAAGTGGCATCAAAAAGAACCAACTTGTGTTGTGACTATACTCTTCTCAGTCACAATGGCATAGTGCTTTACAACAGACCCACAGGAAATTTTCTAAAAATTTCATTTGAAGACAGAGGGCTGGACCATATGCACTATGATTTTATAGTCTGCTATATTTTTAAAAATACAAACCCACAAAATGTCACTATTCCTTCCGCACGTGTAAGTGTCACAACATGTGGTGCACTAGCTAAGTATAAATATAGTCACAACCTTTACAATTTTAAATGTTAACTCTAGTACACAATCCATTCATTACATTGCTCACACTGGGGAAATCAATATGAAACTGGTAGAGAAATTAAGGAGGAATTGGCTGCTTATGTTTAGACTTGCTTGGAAAGACAAGCTCTTTCCTTCTATTTACCATCAACAGAATAATATATAGAATAAATCAGGTCACAAGGTCACCAACAGAAAAAATATTAAGGATCAGGTGGAGTATTATGCATTGGAAACATTTCCTATTCTGAGAATTACTGCAAAGTACTCACTTTATTCAGTGTGACATATTTTTTCTTTACTGGTATTCTAAAGATAAGCAACAGGACAAAACTAGGTATTATATTCTAGGGTCAAAATTCTGAAAAGAATGTTTAACACATGTTTATATTAATCTTTTTTTCTTTTTGGCTCAGCCTAATTTATATTTTACTAAGACAAGTGCCATTATTTACTCATACTTACTTACTTAAAACACTTTAATCTTAACACTCATCAAAGAGGGAATCATTTTCACAGTTATTATTTAATAAAAATCCAGCCCCTCACCACCTGCCTTCTGCTTCAATTAATGCACAAAATGTTATCTGAATGTCTGTTTACCTTAAAGACTAAACCTATATATAAGCATACATTTTAGCCCAACAAAAAAATCTATATCTACTTATTTGTATAAGGTTTCAGCTAAATGGTACCTTTGTGAAATAAACTATATCCCTGAGGAAACAATCTGGGACTTCTTTCTAGGGTATTGGAATAAAAAAATAAATAGTTTACCTGTAAGGAAATTATGGTTGTCATCTTAATTCCACTCAACTCAGAAGAGATTCAAGTATTAAATATTTAATAACAAGTACAAAAACTCAGTTAAAATGAATATGCATTCCTGGGTCAAATTTTGTCTCTAAACTCAATGCAATCACAGATTATATCCTGAAACTCTTAAGTAGATATTTCACAAAGCAGGGAAGGAAAAAATACATATCACCAAAGCAGAGGAATAAGAAAAAAAAAATTTAGACCTATTATGAGACTTTAAAATTGTTTTCTTATACAATTACTTTTCTTATAAAAGTAGCATAAACAAATTACAAGACAACTAGAAATTAAAGAAGGGGAAAAACACATAATTTCATTACCCCTACATATTCAGTAATAGCACTTTGGAATATTTGTTTCTGCTTTTGTTTTTTTCACCATTAGCTCATTTTTTTTCATGTAGTTGCTAACCTAAGCTTACATTCTGCTTTTTATTTTCACTTTCACATTATTTGAAATGCATTTTTCTATGTTGTGACCTCATCTTCCTATTCAATACGTGATCTTTTAAACAATTTATATTAGATAAGACTACTAATGCTAACAGCTACCATTTATTGAGCATTTATTACTGTGCTTAGGGCTGTATCTACATTACCTTATGCAACCCTCAAAACAACCTTGTATGATAGACACTATTATTACTGGAGTTTTAAAGACTAAAAAAGTTTTGAAGACTAGAAAATTTAGGTTTAAAAAGGTTAAAAAGCTTGTCAAAAGTCAAACAATAAGTGATAAGGTAGTACATATCGATAGTTGACCTGTTTTAAGCCAAAATTTGTACTCAGAACTTCATTAACCTATCTAGTTGGTAAAGAAATGATGATTGCTTTTCCACTGATACATTAATAACTGCAGGGTTCCTGCTGCTAAATTGAGAGTACCCATAAATTTATAGGCTAGAAACAGCAGAAAAGACTTTCAGCTACTGGAAAGATTGGCTTTCATATTCTGAGTTGTCAACATTCTTCATTCTGCTTAGTTTTAAATTTTTAATCTGTTTTCTTTGCAGTCTTTTCAGAGTTTCTCCTTTGAGCAGACAAACCTCCCTTAACTAACCATAGTCCACTCCTCAGCTGGTCTTGCATGCATCCAGTCAGAAGCAGAATGGCTCATGGTAGTCCTGAGACCTCTGGGGCTGGGGGTTAAGCTCCCAATCCTCTCCGTTTTCTAACTGGGGAATTCTGTTGTACAGAGAAGCTCTGCTTGAGAGATGTTTTGCTGGTACTTTTACTGAATTTGACCTAAATAAGCATGTGAAATAAAATAATATGTCACACTGAATAAAATCAGTGCATTACTGTAGTTCTCAGAATAGGAAAAGTTTACAGAGCCTGATATGTCACAGGAGCCCCAACTTTTTTCCACCGGTGACCTGGTGACTTGATTTATTCTACCTTTTATTCCATTGATGACAAGTAGGAAAAAAGAAAACACTGTATCTTTCCAGGAAAGTCTAAAGAGGAATAAACAGAAGTAGCCAATTCTTCCTTAATTTTTCTACCGATTTCATATTGATCTCCCTGATGTGAGCAAAGTAAGGAATGGCTTGTGCACCAGATTTTAAAATTACGAAGATTATAACCTTTTGTCTAATAGATTATGTCAATATTTAGCGAAACAGCAAGCTTCTGGCATAAACAATTCAAAACTTGAGGTCACAAGCGTAAATGCCTGGAGGCTACCATAAGGGAGTGAAGCACACCCCCATGTGTGTCATTTAGGACTTGGGCACCGAGGGGATGCAGACCTGGCTTACAGGAGGATCTGCCCACAGTGCCCTCCTCTGTGGCTGCCCTGTGGGAACGAAGACCGCAGTTGCCAAATCTTCTCATTATTTAAGGGATTCCAGAAGTCAGGGTTTTTACATACATTTCTCCACATTTTGAAATGTTGAATTAAATGTTTAAACATTAGGTGAGTAAAAATATTCTATCAGTGGGTAGGCTTTGACCTCATGGCCAGGATTTGACCTCCATTAGAACCCATATCATATGAATGATTAATACTGAACATTTGATTTGAAATCTAACATATCTGGTTAGGGAGCAGTGATCTCCTGTGAAATCAGTTGAAGTTTTGCATTACCTTACTAGCTGAAATGCATCGTGAATGAGACCTAGTCTGTCCTTCGGCCTGAGAAGCGTGTGGTTCTGATTCAACAACGTAATGAGCTCATCCCATCCTTGTCCCTCATAATGAACGATGTAGTAGCCATTGGAGTCCACGTTGAATTTCACCCAATCGGTCTTCTCAGATAAATCCAGAGTATCTAGGAGGAGAAAATTGGTATGGGTATTTCCTCATCAAAGAACACATCATGAATATCTCCAGAAGTATTCTTCTTCATATCATTAGTAATAAATCAATGGAGAAAAAGTTCTGGAAGACTCATGATGATATTTATTTTCATAGTCTGCTGGATGGCTTATTTTGGGAATGATGATTTTATTAAATTAATAAATAAACTAATTCCTAGGAAACGGGCTGATGAATGTGTTCTCAAAAGCAGCCTATGCCGGTCTAAAAGGCATCACTGGTAGCCTCGTCTCAGGGTTTAGTTGCTGCATGTTGAAATATGTATATGCAAATAGGTGATCCATTTGTCCAGTTCTTATCTGGGGCAAAATAAGGACGGCAGGTTGACCATGAGATTATGAGAGAAACATTTTAAAATTTCAGTGATGTGTTTAAAGGAGAAATTAAAATTATATTATTTTTAATATTTCAGACATTGTAGTAGGCGGTAAAATAACATTACTATATACTCTCAAAAACTCTGAGGCTCAGTCCTCATTCAAAATAAATGAGAAAATTGAAGCTCAGGAGTTAAAAAATTGTCTTAAGGCCATACATCCAATAGGTGACAGAATCAGGATTTGAATCCAGGGCCAATCAGTTCTAAAGTGAATACCTTTTCCCACTGAATTAGTAGGCATTAAAAGACATAAGATCAGACACCATCAATTCTTGAAACCCATCTCTAAGTGCTAAAAACCCAAGAGAACTTTCTCCTGAGTTAAATACCCAGACTTTTTAGCTAAAGGGTTCTTTTAGTAACACATAGGTATAGATAAATGAGAATTTCCTCAAACATATACCTTTCATTGTCAGATTGACCTACAGTAACTGTCCTCCCTGTAGCTCAGAACACATTTAATTTCAGAATTAAAAGGTTTTTTTGGCTAATTAGTTCATTTTACCTGTCTTCAGTTTCAGAATGTGTCTGTGAATCGCATGAGAGGAACTCGTGGAGTAGGTCACTGGGATATGCCAAAGGTACCTATGTTAGAAAGTAAAGACTGTTACAGACCAAATCAATAGCCGTTTCAATGTCCACATTGTCAGATTCAGAGAGGCTATAAAAGACACCTAATCGCCCATCCTTCACACCATCACTGGCCTTATAAATTTTATAGGATAAGACTAACGGTTCCTTGGGTGTGCAAAAATTCTTTAATGATTATGAAGGAGCAGTAATATATACCTAGTTGAACTCTGTCACAATTACCTGGGACATTTACAGTCCAAATTTTATACCACCACAATTCCTGCTGATTGTTTTCTTCTAAGTAAAAGAAAAAAAAAATCTTCATTTCACATTTCCAAAAATTCTCACTGTCTGATAGTAATTCAAATAACTAAATCAAAGCTGTAGAAAAAAACCCCAAAAGGTGAAGATCTTCCTTTAGCATGATTCTCCCACTTATCCTTTAGTTCAGTGAAGCTATCCGCATTCAACCCCCGCCTGCTAAGTGGTCAGCAAGCAGCAATAAGTCAGGAGCTGCTCATTGGCCAAGTCCAGAGAGCAGAGAAGCAGAACGGATTGAAGGAAAAGGCCTCAGTTACTTTGTAAGGGCCTTCCTATGGTAAATAACTATTAGCTATTTTTTTCCTGACTAATTTCTACCTGCCTCTAGAGCTCATTTCCTCTAACATAGTAAGCCATATTAGCTATAGGAATCCTATAAAATCAGATGCTTGAAAATACCAATAGGTATAAAACAGAAAGAATAGTAGCTGAGGATATGCCCATTAGTCCTTAGAAAAACCTAAAATAGTAACAGAGACAACAGACACAGACTCAATTTAATAAAAGGTCAGAAGAAATAATCTACCTACCAACCCAGAGTACCGATAATCAACAAAGCAGTTAAAATATTTGCACAAAAAGGTAAAAACAGACACACAGATATCACTAAGATGTAATGGATCAAGATTCATGGATAGATTTTGGCTCTAGAAGGACAGAGATTTTTCCAGATAAACCCACCTGGGAGTAAAGAGAGAAAGAGTAGCAGTTCATAAGTTTGGATAAGCATGGATCAGAGGGCAATAGTTTTATAAGAGAAATCCAAATCCTGCTTCAGATAGATGCTTGTTATTCTGAGCCATTCACACTATTGAACTCTCTTGTGACATTTTGATAAGTTGCAGCATTGTGAGTCCTGCTTTCCCAATAATAAATCAAACATTAAATTTTCCAGCCTGTGTTGCCAAGCTTCAAATTGTTTAAGCTCTCTGAGGTTTGGACTTCAAAAGGGCAGACAGAGAAATGGATGGATGTGTACATAGATAAATGGCATAAGGGCTGCTGTTGGATGGAAATAGACATCTGATGAGATCAAAATGGAAAATGTTATACTCTATGTGTTAAAGGCCTTGAGTTTGCTTCTGATTCTCAGAAAAAATTCTAAAACCGTTTTTAGACAGCTAGATTTTAGAAAAGGTAATAATCATAAGAGCCAGCACTGATTCACATGGATTATTTCTTTTCAAATTAATCTCATTCATCTTATTAAATGAGATCAGAGGGAGGTGGACAGTGTTGTATTTCTTGATTTTAGTAAAACCTTTAACAAGTTTTCTTAGGACAGGCTTGTGAGCAAGATAACAGAGTGGGTAATTGGATTTGCTTTTATTGTTACCAAGAACATCATGTTTTAAGACATTATATTTACAGTCTCTTACTGAAAAATAAAAGAGAGCTGAAGGTCTTATCTAATTTAACACGTGTGTGTGCATGCATGTGTGTGTGCATGTGTGTGTGTGCGCGTGTGCATGCGTGTGTATGTGTGTGTGTGTGTGTGCTCAGCCATGTCTGACTTTTTGCGACCCCATGGACTATAGCTTGCCAGGCTCTTCTGTGTGATCCCATGGACTGTAACTCACCAGCTCTTCTGTTCATGAAATTTTCCAGGTAAGAATACCAGAGTGAGTTGCCATTTCCTACTCCAGGGGATCTTCCCAATCTAGGGATCAAAACTGCATCTCTTGCACTGGCAGGCAGATTCTTTACCACTGCACCACCTGGGAAGCCCATGACTTAACACATAGGGAATGCCTTTTCTGATAAGATGTATAGCTGTTATACATCTTATCTTCCTAGGTATGGGTCAGTCTCATAACTTGAAGTGAAGTCACTCAGTCGTGTCCAACTCTTTGCGACGCCATGGACTGTAGCCTACAGGCTCCTCCGTCCATGGGATTTTCCAGAAAGAGTACTGGAGTGGGTTACCATTTCCTTCTCCAGGAGATCTTCCCAACCCAGGGATTGAACCTGGATCTCCCACATTGCAGGCAGATGCTTTACTGTCTGAGGCGGCAGGGAAGTCTAATCTACCATCTCATAACTTATTAGTGCCCAGTACTCTTGCCTGGAAAATTCCAGGGACAGAGAAGCCTGGAGGGCTACAGTCCATGGGATTGTGAAGAGTTGGACACAACTGAGCAATTGAGCACACACAGCATAAAGAAGGCTAGGATACAGTCAGGGAATATTATATTAGAAATATAACTAACAGCCTTCTGCATCAGAACTGAGGTCCTAAGGGTGGCCACAGTATTACCAAGAATATGCTGCTCACCAACACAGTCTGGGTCACCTGAAGCTCTTAAAAGCTGCTATTGAGGCTGGTTTAGCCTATTAAGTCCTATGTAGAAACAGCATTGGAGAAGGAAATGGCAGCCCGCTCTAGTGTTCTTGCCTGGAGAATCCCAGGGATGGGGGAGCCTGGTGGGCTGCCGTCTATGGGGTCGCACAGAGTCAGACATGACTGAAGCAACTTAGCAGCAGCAGCAGCAGAAATAGCATCCCATAAAATTGCCAGAGAAGCTGAAAGAAAGCTAATGCAACTGTCAGTAAACTGAGATGAAGTAATCTAGACCGACAGGAAAAAAAGCAACCACCTTTCCTGCAGAGTCCCCCATTCGGGGTCCTCTTTGGAAACCCCGGACAAGAAGCGCTCTTGCTGCAGTTTGAGGGAATGCCCTTCTCGTTTAACCACCACGAGGGGGATGCCTTTCTGCAGAGTCCATGTAGCCATCATCTCCTTGAGCTCTACATTTTTCCGCAGAAACGCGAGCTGAAACGACAAGTGACTTTGGTAACCGGAGACACAGGAGAGAAACCAGAGAGAGATCAGATACTTAGACCTCCTCGGATGCTAGGGACATGGCTTGGGCAGGAAGAGTGAACTCCGACTGCAGTCTCCCAGCGGGGCCATGTAGAACCTGGGCTGGACCTGCCCCTTCCCTCCCCATCCACGGGTTCCTGGAAAGTTGCCTGAAGGAGGGACATGTCTGGGAACTTGAGGGTTAATACAGGGCAAGAAAGGCCAAGAGGAAGGGCTTGAGACTGGGACCCCTCTCTGCTCCCTTTCAAAACAGAAGAAAAAAAGGACCCACCAAAACAAAACAAAAGTGCCCCTCCATTTCATTAACGATGGAATCCAGAGGTTTAGGAAGAAATGTCTCTTTTAAAAATTCCAATAGAACAGTATTATATCAATAGAAGTATATGGAGTGGAGGACAAAACCTCTAACTTTTTATTAACAGCGTCTAGTATGGGTTTCTGATCACTGCCTGATGCCGAATCTTCCTTTAAAACCATACTTTACGGGATTACCGTGACGCTTTTTAAAAAGTTTGCCTTTTCTTTTTTTTTTTATGATAATTTTTTTTTTTCTCTCTCTCCTAAAATGTTCCAATAACTTCCCAGAAGTAAACAAAAAGATGAGGCCTCAAGAAAGCCATTCATACTATTTCCAAACCTAACATATTTGGTTTGGCATTTTGCAGAGCCCTGAGGATACCAGTGCAGCAATAACCACTCAGAGGAATTTGGAGCTGAGATATTTTTAGCCATTGGTGGGATTGTGGGAAAGCTGAATTATAACAACAAAAATATAGTAGTAAGAGCAGCACCCTCCCCTTAATGGCCTGAGCATTCCTTCTTCAGCCAACTTTGTTTCAAGGAAAATTGTGGAGTTTTTTCTTCTCTCCAGTTATTTAAAGGGACAGCTGGACAACTTTACAGACTCACTCCAGGTCTGGAGATAAGCCAAATCTCTTTCACCCTCCAAGTCTCTTTCTACTTACCGTGTTGCTTGTCTTCTTGGAATCAGAATAACAAAATCCACCCGATGCGGAATCGCTTTCTAAACAATTCTAGAAAACAAAAATAAAAGAGCGCTGCCATTTGGCCTCTGAGAGTTGGCTTAAAATGAGTGAAAACATTTGACATGAGTGAAAACATGTATTAACATAAATGTATGAAAATGTAATTCGTCTAGACATGATAATGAGCATAGCAATTCATTAAAACTGCATAAAAGTTACTCCTTTAAATATTTAATTGCTATTATGTGACACCGTGCTGAGTTAGGTTTTTGGGGAAACTTATCATTTTTGTGCCACCATTTCGTTTGACATCAGAAGGGGGTCAACTCAGAATTTAGGACCTTTAGGGGAAGGTTAGATGGGAGACTCCTACAGTAACTGGCAAGACGTTGTGATGTCATTGGGAGAGTGAGTACTAGACTCAGCAGAAGACAGGTTTTAGGTAACAGCTCCATCACTCACTTGTACAAGATCTTTAACGAATCTCTCCATTAGCGTTAGATTTCCCATTTAAAAAATGGGAAAATCCACTGGGAAAAAATGGGTTAAGACTGCCTACCTTACCTTCTTGAGATGGTAATAAGCACAAAGTGACAAAAATTAATATAGGATTGTTCACAGTCCTGTAATTCTTGGCCAAATCTCTCCTTAATCCCCTTTCCACTCACTAACCGCACAAAAGATGGATTCTTCCTCTTGGAAAAAAAAGGCTCAGGCAAGGTCTACACAGACACACACACACAAGTACACATCCTTAAAGGAGGAGGGAAGGAAAAGGCTGGGAGAGAAGAGCAATGTAAGGCTTGTTGAGAACCTGGGAGGGAACCGGGACGAGATCATCTGGATCACCGGCAGGAGGTGATGGAGAAAGAGCGTTTTCTTGAGACTTTTTTGAAAGTTTAATTTTGTTCCTTGGCCACCCTGGGTCTGCCCTGCTGTGCGGGCTTTTCCCTGGCTGCAGTGAGCAGGGGCGACTCTGGAGCTGCAGCGGGCGGGCTTCTCGCCCTGGTGGCTTCTCTTGCTTCAGGACACAGGCTCTGGGGACTCAGGCTGCAGCAGCTGCAGCTCCCTGGCTTGAGAGTACACACCCGGTCATTGCGGTACGTGGGCTTGGTTGCTCCGCAGCTTATGGGATCTTCCCAGATCAGGGATCAACGCTGTGTCTCCTGCGTTGGCAGGTGTATGCTTTACCATTGAGCACCAGGGAAGCCCCAAGAAAGAACCTTCTTTATAAGTATTATGAAGGATGCTATATTTGATCCCTTTTAGGGTTTTCGAGAAATGTCAGTAAAAGTTTTGAGCTACTGTGAAATTTTAATTACTTGCACTTGCTTCTTTGACCACAAAATCACACCTTAAGTTAATCACACCTTAAGTTAAACCTTAAGGATCCGGACTTAATAAGGGCACAGAAAAATCAAATAAGATAATGTGCATGAATTTTTTAAAACTATGATGTGCTGTACAAATATTGAATAATATTATTATTACCCCTGGGACAAAAGTGCTTACAAAGAATAGAGGACCTCTTTTGTGTACAGGAGGGGCTTCCCTGGTGGCTCAGAGGGTAAAGCGTCTGCCTACAATGCAGGAGACCTGGGTTTGATCCCTGGGTCAGGAAGATCCCCTGGAGAAGGAAATGGCAACCCACTCCAGTATTCTTGCCTGGAAAATCCCATGGACAGAGAAGCCTGGTAGTCTACAGTCCATGGGATCCCAAAGAGTTGGACAGGACCGAGCAACTTCACTTCACTTTTGTGTACAAAGGCCTCCCCTTGTGGCTCAGCTGGTAAAGAATCCACCTGCAATGCAGGAGACCTGGGTTTGATCCCTGGGTTGTGAAGATCCCCTGGAGAAGGGAAAGGCTACCCACTCCTGGCCTGGAGAATTCCATCGACTGTATAATCCAACAGGTTGCAAAGAGTTGGACATGACTGAATGACTGAACTGAACTGAACCATGATTATAGGGTCAATAGAATACTAGGGGCCTGACATGATTCTTTCTCTGAAGCAAATTTTGTTCATTATTATCACTGTTATCATTAAATCAATGGAAACCAATAAAAGAGAAAGTCACTCGCTGGAGCAGATTCATGAGTGCCCTTCTAGGTACTCAGCAGAAAGACAATGAGTGCTGGAGCTGGCTATGAGGAGGAGGTGACCCCTCAGCTGGATCGCAAAGCATGCATAGCACCTGAGTTTTTGAAAAGAAGGAAGAACACTTCAGGCAGCAAGTGCACCAGAAACAAAGGCGTGATGACAGGGATGAGCAGGATTTCTTGCGCGAGGGAGAAGGTGGGTCTCACTCAACCGAATACGGGTTGGGACATAAAGCTGAACAAGTAGAGTTTAAACAAATTTGGGAAGAGAAGATTAGGAGTCACATGAAGGAATTACGAAGTCATGAAAGGTTTGGAAACAGAAGACAAAATGTAGGGTGAACCAGAAGAGGGAAATCAAAGAGAAGCAGGTCAAATACTGAACCCCCGGGGCTAAGCTAGTGCAGCATCTTGGGTTAGCAAAGTGCCAGAGGAAATAGACAGGTGCTACCTGCTAAACCCTGGCAGTGTGGCAAGTGCAATAAACATCTGTTGCGTGACACTATAACTATTTATAAGCCTTCCTAATTAGCTTGTCACTGTTTAGGCTTACCAGCAGTCTCCTGTAACTCAGCTGATGACTTACATTTGACAGGCTGTGCCACAAATCATCATTCTTTGCATTTCTATAGCTGAACTTCTTTAAGTAGTGAATAATTCCTTTCCTGAATGTGTCCTCGCTCAGAAAATCCTTGAGCATATTCAAAATACAAGCTCCCTAAATAAAAACACAAAGAAAAAGAAGGTAAAGGGTAGCATATGTTTTTAAAGGAAGCTTACATGCTGTGGAACATGTGTAATGTCTGATAAATGAACCGCAAACAAAACAAAAAGAGACACAGAAGTAATCTGGCACCAACAACTTCAACTGTTGATGTACTGGCCTCATTATATTTCTCCCAGGGCAGAGCACTTACCACCTGGTCCACAGTATCCCCTACCTTGTTGTAGGAAACGGCATCAAACATTTCCTTTATTTGAACAGCAGTTTTTGCTTGATTGGAGATAGGATGGGATGAATTTAATGAATCTCTTTTAATTACTTCAAAACATGTATTCGAAAAATCGTCATCCTAAACAGGAGAGAACATTTGTTTTTTCAATTGCCATTTGATACTCAAAGCAATAGCAAAGATGCTAGGTTTAGTAAGATAGTCTCAGAAGTAAGTATTCAAACAATATTTCTTACAAAATGTTTCTTTCCCCTTATTAGCCCCCTTTCACCAATTCTCTACTTTGTTAGAGGTATGAATGTGATATTTCCTCAGACACTGCCTGAATGTTTACCACGAGCAAGGCCCTTGGACACAGAAATAAAACAAAGGTTCCCTCAGCTGCAGTCCTTTCAACACTCTGCAAGGAAGAGGCATTGTACACATTTTACAAGTGAGAATGCATGAAGCTTTTGGATTAAACCACAGACTCAGCACATAGCAAAAAAAAAAAAAGACAGTGACTTTGAATCCATGTCTGTCCGCAACTGTACTGGGCCAAATATTTACCCCAAAAAGCGCGTTATCTATTACTAGTTAGCACTACCTTGCTATGTGCTGTTCAGACCCCCTTCGTGCTTGCTAAGTGGCTTCAGTCACGTCAGACACATTTCCACCCTAAGAACCGTAGCCCACCAGGCTCCCCTGTCCATGGGATTCATCAGGCAAGAATACTGCAGTGGGTTGCCATTCCCTTCTCCAGGGGATCTTCGCAACCCAGCGATCCAACCCTGGTCTCCTGCATTGCAGGCAGATTCTTCACCATTTGAGCCATCAGGGAAGCACCATCTTAGAATTCATTAGGTTAACAGACATATTGCTTATAGACTCTTGGATAAATATAGAATAATGCCTGAAATTTTCATTTTCTTTTTGGCAATTTGGAGTATTTTGACAGCCTCCAGATCAGTGAGAAAATAAACTGGCTTAAGCCACCCAGTCTGTGGATGGCAGTGCTAGCAAACCAATACAATCTGTTTATACAAAAGAAAATACCACAGATTCAAAAACGCAATGCTGTGTTCTCTTTGGCATTTTCTAAAAATTATAATAGTAAATTAATGATTTCTTAGGACATATAGTATGAGATACAAAGTTGTGACTTACAAACTGTAGCTCTGGATATGTGATATTGAGAGAGATAAGTTCCATGTACGTTGCAAAACCTTCATTGAGCCAAATATCATTCCACCATTCCATTGTAACCAGGTTACCAAACCACTGGGAGGCAAAAACTCAATGTTAAACAAATATAAACAATTATTAACTGTAGCAAAAAATACGATGGGTGGTAACTTCTTTTTTAGAAGTTGAGGCCTCTTCTCTGTCTTTGCTATCGTTTTCTCTCTGCACAGCATCTTTCTACTGGTTTCCCTGCCTTCTCCCCTCACCACCACATTTTTGCTTGTTTCACTTATTTCTTTTGTGTCTACATTGCCTCCAGTGCCCTACCTTCCATTATATTCTCCCTTTATTTCCTAGATATTAGACTTAATATTAAGGAAGAGAATGAGACATTTTATTTTAGACATTTTGCACAATTAGTATCATCTCACCTTGTCACTGACTCACAGTGAGGGTCTAAGGAGAAATATAAGCCAGAATATTCTTGATGAAGTCATCTTTTTGTATTAAGTAGCAGGTACTTAAAAGGATAAGAATTCATTTAGGACTTTCAGATTGTTACATAATATTACTAATGAGCAAATGTAGTTGTTGACCTCTGTCCCAGTTTACTTCTAGGGATCAATTTGGCCACTAATGAGAATAAAATTCTGAGATTTTAAATATATATAAATAAAGAATATGAAAAGATAAGCTAAATAGAAATTTATCCTTGACCTATATTTGATCTGTAACACATTTTAAATATTATTTTTTTATATATTATTATATTTTATCTATTTGGCCTTTGTTGTTTTAATGTGCCTCTAGTTTATCTATTTTAAGAGTGCAGTCTCCAGATGGACTGGAAGCTTAAATAATAAGATTTTAAGATTCAGAAGAGCCTTGTTATAGTTACAGAACAGAAATCACTAGGTCCATAGCTACTAGAAACTGCTCAAGCTCTATACCTTCTCTTATAGCTTTCAGATCATATTGAAAATGCACGCCAATCTTCCGAAGGACATCTGTGAGAAGGAATGGTGGGTGTTTCCTCAATTTGAGAAGTGATGAGCACAAGAAGTTCAAGCTGGTTATGGTGGTCATTTCACCAGTCAGGAAGAGTATTATATTCATTCAGTCAGTCAGTGAATATCTATTGAGAATCTACTATGTTCCTGGCACTATGCCATGGCAAAATCTCTTATTTTTTAATTTTTAGCTTTACCCTTTATCATGACCATAGTAATAAGAGGGTTATTTTTTTTAAAGCAGCAAACAGAAGACCTTGTTATATAGAAGAAATACAAAGATGTATGTAATAGAGCTACTACCTTAATACAGATGGTAGAGGTCAACCAGTGGACACATACATGAATAAAATGTTACTGGCCCTGTGATTTATATCTGTACAAGAGGCAGAGGGGATTCCAGAAGGAAAAAGTCAGTTTCGCTGAGAGAGTGTGTAGGATAACTGGGAAATGATTCATTTCCTGAGTCTTCCAAGCGGTCCCCAGGAACTTTGGAAGTGGGGTGTGCTCTAAGCCGATCAGGTAACAGGAACGAAAGCACAGAGAAGTGATACGACCTGGGCCTGTCGAGATAATGGCAGGTAGATTGGGCTGGCTGACGCTGCAGGTGTCATTCAGAGAAGAGACCGGAGAGGTGGCGGGGAGCGGGGTTATCTGGGCCTTATATGACACACTGTGTATCCTTGACTAACCGAGCACTGAGAGTCTTTGCCAGGGCTTTATGCCGAGGACTGACATGCCAGATGGATATGAATGGGAAGACAAAACAGTCAAGGCAGAAACTCCAGGGGGGCCTGCTGCTTCAGCCCTGGACTCTGCGTTTTCATGAAAGAGAAACTTTCAAAGGAAGGCCTTAAGGCAGCATGGAGCCTCAAAAGGAGAGCTCTCTGCTTATTTCCCTATGAACACTGGGTAGAAAATTAGGACTCCCCAGACTCAGTTAAGTGCTTTAGAGCTTCCAGTGACTAATAATCCAAACTCCTAAGATGAGCCAGCGGGGAGAGGCTAAACCAGAGGAAGCTGTTCATATGCTCTCAAAGTACGGCGCAGAGCATGGCTCTGGGTTCTTCATCTGCTGCTTAAAACAAACAAACAACCCCTCTTATTACTATGGTCATGATAAAGGGTGAAGTTAAAAATTAAAAAATAAGAGATCTTACCAGTTTCTACAGTTGAATGATATGTGCCTATATGGTGAAAGAGAATTTCTGGTGTCTTTAATAATTCCCTGCATATCAGGGAACTTGCAGAAATAAACCAGAATGAAAAAAGTCTCTGGTATCTGAAGAGCTGAGTTTACTGTTTCGTAATTGTATGTAATACCAGGTTGATGGACAGGCCTTGGAAATCTTCTTCTGTAAGAAATGGTAGCAGTGGCGGTCACTGCCACTACTGTGACCAGCTAACAGTTACTGGGTACCTAGCGTGGGTAATCCCCACAACAGATTCAGGAAGCAGGAGCTATTATGAACGTGATTTTATAGATGAGGACACCGAAGTTTAGAGAGGTAGGCAGTGCATTCAGGGTCAGTAGCCTGGGAGTACAAGGACTTGAAATACTTCATTATGGCCAAATAATGACAAACTCCAATTGAAGGGAGCTTGATTTTGTCCTAGACTGGAATGCCGCTGTGCTAGAGGGTGTATGGGGAAATAATAAAAACCTCTATTTGTAGGGGTTTCTAGTACTGTGCTCTATGTACCCGTATGATCTCTACCCTTCTTTACTAAAAGACATTTGGAGGCTTTGTGCCTTGAAAGGTTTTAGAGGACATAGTGGCCAGTTCTCGTGTGATAAAATTCTTGTATGAGACCCATAGTCTAGAGATTGAACATTCTGCTACTCGATATGCAATATTTGGTTTGATGATCCCTAAGGTGCCCCTGGGAAATAAAATGACATGATTTTCCATTGTTTGGGGAATCCTGGAGGTGTTCTGCATGATGCTCTTTGGAACCGACACCAAGAGAATGCCGTGAGAGCCGGGTACCTGGTGTGCTAGTTCATGGGCTATGACCTTGGTGACCCACAGCTTATCGGAAGTAGAGGAGGTCTTGGGGTCAAAGAGCAGCGATGTCTCTCTGTATGTGATGAGGCCCCAGTTTTCCATGGCTCCACTTGCAAAGTCAGGAATGGCAACGAGATCTAAGGAATAAGAGCAACGCTTAACCATTACGGCTCCTACACCAGAAGTGGGACTTGCTTCCTTCTTAACTATGCTACGATCCTTTCAGTATATATAAGCAGACATTCTAAAAACACTATCTCTTTTTCTTAACATTGATATGGTGTCTTGTAGTTGTGGAAAATAATCAGTATCCATCATCAAGCAGAATAAATTTTACTGGTAAAGTTTCATTTCTAGGTGAAGTAGCCTAGTGACATAACCATTGTTTCCTAATACTAAACTGTGAAATCACCTTAGGTGCATAACTGCTGAGAAAATCATTCATTTAAAAACATTCATATTGTATTTTATATTAGTATTACAGAAAGACTTTGAAAATATAAGGTATCAAATGATCTCTAAAATATTTGGATTCAACAAAACATATAATGAACTCATTTCTATAAAAAAGAGAAAATAAGGGACTTTTAATTTCAGGAGAACACCTTTTAGAAGCATCTCTATAGTCAATATTTCAAGCACATACAGCCTCTAAGTGTCCTTCTAAGGCAGTAAAGGGAAAAAACTGTAGGCATCAATTCTTTCTGACTTCAATTTCCTTTTCACTGTTAATATTTCCTCTACTTCTTGACAAAATTTTAGAGAAAAAATGTAAAATTTAATCATCTTTTAGCCCCTCAGGTATAATGTATATTCAGTTCAGTTCAGTTCTGTTCAGTTGCTCAGTCATGTCCGATTCTTTGCGACCACATGGACTGCAGCACACCAGGCTTCCATTTCCATCACTGACTCCCGGAGCTTAATTAATGTATATTAATTTATATCATGTCTGTGTGAGAGTGTATATATTCATATATATATATATATGTATATATATATATACCCTTTGCCGATGAATTCATATTGATTAGAAAACTTCTGGCTAATATTTAATCTTAGATTTCTTTTTATTCTGCCAGGTCATATTGGAAAAAATACTGTTCTTTGGCTGAAAAGCCAGGTAATTTAAAAAAATAATAATAATTTGAAATAAATCGAGTCACTTGGCTTGACATTTCATTGTCTCGAATTAGTATTGTTTAATTCTAGTGGATAAAAGCAACTGTGTATATTGCAATCAAAAAGTAAACTAGCACTAATCAAGATTAGTATTCATTACCACTTCAAATATGGGAATGATTCCTTTTCTAACTTGCATCAATGATTTTATATTAGTTATATTATTTCCCAAAGCCATTAGAAATGCTTATATCTGTTCTACTCTTTCTTTTTTTTTAATTTATTTTTTATTGAAGGAAAATTGCTTTACAGAATTTTGCTGTTTTCTGTCAAACTTCAACATGAATCAGCCATAGGTATACATGTATCCCCCCCTCTTGAACCTCCTTCCCCTCTCCCTCCCCGTCCCACACCTCTAGGTTGATACAGAGCCCCTGTTTGAGTTTCCTGATACATATAGCAAATTCCTGTTGGCTATCTATGTTACATATGGCAGTATAAGTTTCCATGTTACTCTCTCCATGCATCTCACCCTCTCCCCCCCTCTCCCATATCCATAAGTCTGTTCTCTATGTCTGTTTCTCCATTGCTGCCCTGTAAATAAGTTCTTCAGTCCCATTGTTCTAGATTCCATATAAATGTGTTAGAATACGGTATTTATCTTTCTCTTTCTGACTCACTTCACTCTGTATAATGGGTTCCAGGTTCATCCACCTCATTAGAACGGACTCAAATGTGTTCCGTTTTATGGCTGAGTAGTATTCCATTGTGTGTGTGTATTACAACTTCTTTATCTATTCATCTGTCAATGGACATCCAGGTTGCTTCCATGTTCTAGCTATTGTAAATAATGCTGCAATGAACAATGGAATACGTGTGTCTTTTTCTTGGTTTCCTCAGGGTATATGCCTAGGAGTGGGATTGCTGGGTCATACGGTGGTTTTATTCCTAGTTTTTTAAGGAATCTCCATACTGTCTTCCACAGTGGCTGTATCAATTTACATTCCCACCAACAGTGAGAGAGTGTTCCCTTTGCTTCACACCCTTTCCAGCATTAATTGCTTGTAGACTTTTTGATGAGGGCCATTCTGACCAGTATGAGGTGCTATCTCATTGTAGTTTTGATTTGCATTTCTCTAATAATGAGCGATGTTGAGCATCTTTTCATGTGTTTGTTAGCCATCTGTATGTCTTCTTTGGAGAAATGTCTGTTTAGGTCTTTTCCCCACTTTTTGATTGGGTTGTTTGTTTTTCTGGTTTTTAGTTGTATGAGCTACTTGTATGTTTTGGAAATTAATCCTTTGTCAGTTATTTCATTTGCTACTATTTTCTCCCATTCTGAGGGTTTTCTTTTCACCTTGCTTATAGTTTCATTTGCTGTGCAAAAGCTTTTAAGTTTAATCAAGTCCCACTTGTTTACTTTTGTTTTTATTTCCATTACTCTAGGAGGTGGGTCGGAGAAGGCAATGGCACCCCACTCCAGTACTCTTGCCTGGAAAATCCCACGGATGGAGAAGCCTGGTAGGCTGCAGTCCATGGGGTCGCTGAGGGTCAGACACGACTGAGCAACTTCACTTTGACTTTTCACTTTTGTGCATTGGAGAAGGAAATGGCAACCCACTCCAGCGTTCTTGCCTGGAGAATCCCAGGGACGGGGGAGCCTGGTGGGCTGCTGTCTAGGGGGTCGCACAGAGTCAGACACGACTGAAGTGACTTAGTGGCAGCAGCAGCAGGAGGTGGGTCATAGAGGATCTTGCTTTGATTTATGTCATCGAGTGTTCTGACTATGTTTTCCTCTAAGAGTTTTATAGTTTCTGGTCTTACACTTAGGTCTTTAATGCATTTTGAATTTATCTTTGTGTATGGTGTTAGGAAGTGTTCTAATTTCATTCTTTTACATGTAGCTGTCCAGTTTCCCAGCACCATTTATTGAAGAGGCTGTCTTTGCCACATTGTATATTCTTGCCTCCTTTGTCAAAAATAGGGTACCCATAGATGCATGGGTTTATTTCTGGGCTTCCTATCTTGTTCCATTGGTCTATATTTCTGTCTTTGTGCCAGTACCATACTGTCTCAATGACTGTAGTTTTGTAGTATAACCTAAAGTCAGGAAGCTTGATTCCCCCAGCTCCATTCTTCTTTCTCAAGATCGCTTTGGCTATTGGGGGTCTTTTGAGTTTCCATATGAATTGTGAAATTTTTGTTCTAGTTCTATGGAAAACACCATTGGTAATTTGATAGGGATTGCATTGAATCTGTAATTTGGTTGTATCGTCATTTTCACAATATTGATTCTTCCTACCCAGGAACATGGAATGCCTCTCCGTCTGTTTATGTCACCTTTGATTTCTTTCATTAGTGTCTTCTAACTTTCTGTGTACAGTTCTTTCATCTCCTTAGGTCAGTTTATTCCTAGATATTTAATTCTTTTTGTTGCAACGGTGAATGGGATTGATTCCTTAACTGTTCTTTTTTGTTAGTATATAGAAATGCAAGTGATTTCTGTGTATTGATTTTGTATCCTGCAACTTTGCTAAATTCACTGATTAGCTCTAGTAGTTTTCTGATGCTATCTTTAGGGTTTTCTATGTACAGCATCATGTCATCTGCAAACAGTGAGAGCTTTACTTCTTCTTTTCTGATCTGGATTCCTTTTGTTTTTTCTTCTCTGATTGCTGTAGCTAAGACTTCCAGAATGACGTTGAATAATAGTGGCAAAAGTGGACAGCCTTGACTTGTTCCTGATCTTAGGGGGAGTGCTTTCAGGTTTTCACCATTGAGAATAATGTTTGCTGTAGGCTTATCATATATGGTCTTTACTATGTTGAGGTAGGTTCCTTCTATGCCCATTTTTTGAAGAGTTTTAATCATAAATAGACGTCGAATTTTGTCAAAGGCCTTTTCTGCATCTATTGAGATGATCATATGGCTTTTATCTTCCAATGTGTTAATACGGAATATCACATTGATTGATTTGTCTATATTGAAGAATCCTTGCATCCCTGGAATTAACCCAACTTGATCATGGTGTATGAGCTTTTTGATGTGTTGCTGAATTCTGTTTGCTAAATATATCTGGTCTACTTTTTCTTAATCTGCATGCTGCCTTTCAGTTAACTTTATTTTAAATGCATTCATTTCATATGGTCTTCGAGGTTGCATTTTTCAAGAACAACTTAGGATTGTTGATGGCCGTTACTTGATCTTTCCTTGATTTTTGACGTAGAGGACAGCAATGGACTGTGGTAACCTGATTTAGCATGTCTGTGCTAAAGGGTGTATAGAACCTGCACTGTAATGATACCACAAGACTCAAGAACTATGGGAATAAGCCCCTGGAGATGTCTTCTGATAGTCCTTTAATTCTCTAAGAAAAACTGCATGAAGTTGGTCAGGAAAGGGGAAGAAGGACATGTTAAGGTGTTGTGTTGTAAAGTTCCAAAGGAAAACAATGTTTTGTCACTGTCCAAAACTCTAAAAATTAACCTACATAACTTATAAAATTTGTCAGTGGTTTTATATATTCTGCAACATCATAAAAATCACAATTTTTATTTTTTAAGATAGAAAATGGAAACCAACAAAGATGAGCTATTTGTACCCTCTCATAAAGATCAACTACTACCACATTCAAATTATCTATTTCCTTCAAATCTCTCTCTTTTTTTAAAAATGTCTGTGCCGCAGTCTTATCTTCCAGCCTCAAACACTCTGTAGATAACAGATGGAGGGACAGTTTTCAGCTATTTACATAAACCTTTGGCAACTTTCATAAAAGATTGCTAGTCTTATATGAATATGATATAGAAGGAAATATATGCTCCAGAAATTCATCCATTTAAATCTAATATAAAATGCAGATATTTTAATATTAAACCTGGTAAAAGAATAGAAAAATGAACCCAAGTACTTGGGCTTCTCATAAATACTTTATTTTCTACACTCAAAGACATCTCTCAGGTATAAATTACTGCTTTCTGGGCTAACTGAAGTTCCTCAGTGCTCATTTTAATCACATATAAAGAGATATGAAATCAAAGCAAGTTCTAAAAATAGACAATGATCTATAATTTGAACCTACCCAGTTTGGGGAGTGGATAGTGGATATCAAAGTAATTTTCATAAAAGTCCAGCAGCTTCAGTGATGCTTCCAATGCATAATGTGTTTGACTCCATTTGTCTGGAGATGCATAGATGGACACCTGGGAATTTTGGTGAGAAGAATTGACTTTGAATGACAAGCTCCTTGGCATGACTCCACTCCTAACAACCTTCACCCAAAAATGGAGACTGTATTTTTCAAGAAAGTATTGAGATACTGTTAAACATGTCATCAACAGGGGGTAAGGTGTTCTGTAAAGTATTAAAGAAAAAGTGCCTCTTGAAAACTATAGACAATCTAGTACTTTCTGTTACAGTGAATCTGTACATTTCCAGCTATATAAACCCTTTACATCATGAGACCTCACTTCAGTTCATCTCGATCACGTATTCTAGCACTTGAGAATTAGCTTTCCAAAATGATGACCACTAAAAGAGTTTCAGTAAAACACAGTTGTATTAGGCGGAAAAGCCTTCATGAACTTGTTGGAACCACCCTCTGCTGTGTTTTCTTTAAACTCAATGCCCAGATAGGTTCACTCTCTCCCTGCACAGTAACTACTAGCTAGTAGAAAAAATAAAGTTAGATTCCAGTTTTCTTGGGTTTCAAGTACAGTAGTGCTTTCATTTCATAATCTGCTTTCATGCTCTGAATTAACTGAAATCCCTCAGAAATTTTATAAGCAAGATAAGTTAGTGGCCACAGTACCTTACCAGGCACTGTGCTAAATGTGCACTTGTAAAACGTGTAAACTCTAACTTAGTCCTCTCAACCACCTCCTGAAATAGAAGCTATTTTCTTCATGTTAGGAATGAAAGAATGAAAACACATGGAGATTAAATAACTTGCTTTAAGTCTCGCAGATGGAAAATTGTAGATCTGGGGTATGAATCCAAGGAAACTGAGAGGACCCTGTCCCCTAAAGTAAAGTGCAATCTGACCTCACACACACCTGTATCTATCTACATATATATCTGTGTGCAGCAATGTATGTAGACACATTGCTGATAATATATATCTGCATATCCATGGTTAGTATGTATGGAAATTATAATCGATGTTTTATTGTTATTTTTCATAAGCACTATTTTATGGCTCTTTGAATATATTTTTGTGTCTGTAATGCATTGGAGAAGGAAATGGCAAACCACTCCAGTATTCATGCCTGGAGAATCCCAGGGACAGAGGAGCCTGGTGGGCTGCCGTCTATGGGGTCGCACAGAGTTGGACACGACTGAAGTGACTTAGCAGCAACAATTCCTCAGGGTAAGGAGTTCTTTTTTATTTTTCATGTATTCATTGATATTCACAAAACTTTATCAGATAATTATTGTGTGTGTTTGTGTTCAGTCACTCAGTCCTGTCTGACTCTGACTCTTTGCGATCCCTGCCGGACTCCTCTGTCCATGGACTTCTCCAGGCAAGAATACTGGAGTGGGTTGCCATTTCCTCCTCCAGGGGGTGTTGCCAACCCAGGAGTTGAGCCCGTGTCTCTTGTGTCTCCTGCACTGGCAGGTGGATTCTTTACTGCTGCACCACCTGGGAAGCCCCAATTACTGGGTATTGTAACCTTTTGCAAACAACGAATGCTCTAAAAATAATGAAGACCTCCTTTCATTAGGGAAATAAAATTATAGAAAACAATTGGAAACAATGTAAATATCCTAGAATAAGATGCTGATTAAAAAATCCGTATGGTACATCTATGCATTAGAGTACAATACTATGCAATCATTAATATTATAGAAAAATACTTAATGCCATTTAATTTTATAGCATATTATGGTGAGCTAAAATAATTGCATATTATTTGTAAAAGTATATATAGATTTATACAGTATATATTGTTATTATATACAATTGTATACTGACAGACTTACAGAAAATACTTGGAATATACCAGGACACGCCCCTGTAGTGCTCACAGGTTATTTTACTTTTTATCTCTCTCCATTTTTGTAAATAATATGTATACATGATATTTTGATAATAAGGGGGGAAATTTTAAAGAACAGCTCATTGCCTTCAGGACACTATTCTGTACTGTGTATGAAATGAGAACTCAAACTCACCTTGACCCCTGATGAGGCTGTACCACTCACAGAGGTGAAATCACAAACTATGTACGCTACAAGGTAGGTACTCATTTTTACAGTAGTTTCAAAATGATCTTCCAAGAGGCCTCCTTCAAGTTCAATCGTCTTAACCTACAGGAAGGGAAAGAATCGGTATTTGAAAACAAGTAATTTACAAGAATGTCTACAATGTAGGCTATGTAAGTTAGAGGAGAGCTTGATGCTCTGAAGGATGTGTGATGTCCATATAGATTAGAGGACTCTTCACAACATTCTGTGGCTTTGCCTCCCTCTATTTCTTTTATCTCTAGACTTCCTCAAAGACACAATGTGCTACTTTAGGGATCTGAAAATGATGCCTATTTTATTGCTTGAAAGCATAGAAATATCTTAGATGGTTCCATATTCTTGAAATGCAATCATCTCCAACACTGGCATCAATCCAACATTTGTACTTCTAAGCAAAAGTGCCAGAGACTAGTCCCCTTCCCTTTGTTATATAATAAATTAAATCTCTGTTGCAGAAGGAAATGGGAAGCAGAACTGTGCTGGATGTCTTGCATCATCTTTTAAACCTCCTATTTTGTGTGTATGAGGTAGGTATAATTTCATAGGTGAAGAAACAGAGTCTCAGAAATGCTAACTGATTGCCCAAGATCACACGGCTAGTTTCACGGTAAGACCAAGATGTCGATGTGGCTGTGTGACTCCAAAGACATTGCTCATTCTGGCCCTTGCTGTGTGACAGCTTGAGTCATAGCCTTATTTTATCTTTGCTTCATTGATTCAGCCATGAAAGCAGTCAGGCCAAGGAGGTCATTAGTAATTTAAGCTTCTGCCTATCTACTGAGGAAGTAGCAAGTTTCAAGTCTATAGACTGGTCAGCTGCATCCATCAAATTCACTGAGTAATTACTGAATTCTATCTTTATTTGCTCCGGATAGCTGGTTCCAAAGATGGTCTTCACCATGGTACAATGCCCCTGAATTCTGAAAGGACACAGATCCCATTATCTGAAAATACCACTTTCTTCAAATTGGTAGCGTTTTCAACTGGCTTGTTGCTCATCCTCTCCAAACCCCTTTTAAGGCATCAGGGTTGTGGCAGTGCTAACCACAGATTATTAAGCATATTTTGTGTGTTTGTATAAGATTGCAGTTTGCTTTGGCAAGAAAAAATAGCCTGAAGGATTATCACAAACTGGCTAGCCTATGTCAATGACAAATGTTTGTGCTATTAAATTGTACAGAATTTGATTCTACAGAATTCTATCAAAAATTCAATTCCTAAGTTTCAATAAAGTAGGAAACACTGACCAAGTACCCTAAAAAGGTGGCAGTATATATAGGGCTTTAAGTTTCACCTCTATCTGAAAGGTTAATTTTGTCCAAAAACAATCTCCTTTGTAAGGAGTCTGATTGAACCACAGTTCTATGGGTACATACCCCTAGCAGAGGAGAGGTTATGGTAGGGGCTGAGGAGGGGACACTATTATTGTGGTCCTCTGACCAAGCTCAGCAGCAAAACCATTTAGTCAAGAGTGTAGATGGCTGAGAGGAAGAGGAAAGATCGTGGGGCCATGGAGAAGTGGGTCTGTGGCAGGGCTGGTGAGGACACAGGTGGGCATTCCCTCTGATTTATCTTTTCCTCCCAGGTAAAGATGTAGCCCATAGAAGCTGAATTTGGTTCAGGAACCTGGAGTCACTCATGTAGATTAGCATGGCCTTAAACAGAAGTGTTTGCGGTGTTGGCGTAAGTTCTACCAGGATGGTGATGTAAGCTCCAGGTATAACACACGTGTTGCTAGAGAAGGGTTTAGCGGTTTTCTCAAGTTCAGCAGGACTACTTACATAGCAAGTGTCACCCGCAGGTGTGTGCTCGCTTAAGGATTGAAGGGGACAAAGGAATGCCCCAGAGATATACACTGCCTCTCCTAGCACTTGGCTGACTGCCCCACTTTCTCATATTCTTAACTTGTATTCTTTTCTTCTAGAAATAAACCAACTGAGAACTTATTATGTGTTGCTTCTCACCAGTCCACAACCCATCTGAAGTGCCACAGGTATTATCCAAATAGTATGATCATAGCATTACTTCAGCTCTCTCTCCCCACTCCCCCTCCTTTTTTTTTTTTTTGGATAACCATGGAAACCTGGGTAGGGCATGTCAATATGGAACAGAAAGTTAAGCCAGTGTTTGCTGAAAAAGCCATGATCCAGAAAACTGGCCCAGTCAACTGAAACAATGCAAAGTTCAAGGATTATATAAAATATTTTAAAAATTTTCACTTATTTTTCTTAAATATGAGACATTGAACATTTCTGAACATTTCAGAAAGCTGAAATTCTAATATAACAAAATGACAATTTATGTTTGCATCACATTTTAATTAAAAGGCATTACTATTTGTATTTTTACTTTATCCTCCATGATGATTCATGTGAAAAATTATAGTAATAAAAAGCTGCCAGGAAACAGACTGAACGGCCCTTAAATGAACATTCCATTAAAAAGAAGACTTGGAGTTAAACAGCAAATCCTTTTTACCTGAAAGGGAGTAGGCTAATTAAAGTGCTGTCTGCACAATCATGAAAAAAACGGTGGGATATATGTCATGTGGAGTATGTTACTTTCCCCCTTGATCTGCTCTGCAAGCATTTCAAAGCAAAAACTTTTCCAGTGTTAAACACAAATCTGGGGGAAATTCAGTTTCTAGCTTATGGACTCATTTCCTGCTTTATCCTCAGAAGACAGTCACTGAAGAGAGCAGAGAGGAAAACGGGCTGGAGTCACTGGCTGGGTTATGATGATCTGGCTGCTTCTGAGCTCATCCTCCTGAAGCACTGTCAGGAGGGCCTCTATTTTTATCCAACTTTCTAGGTAGCAATGGAGAAATATTTTACATTTCGTTCAACAGCAAAAAGGCAAGTACATCATTAGTGAGGAAATATCAAATAAGACTCAAGGGTGTACTGTGTCATTCAGAGTCTCTGCATTTTGAGCATAAATGTGAGCCAAATAAAAGTGTGCAGAGGTCTCTTTCAATTAAGAAGTTTGTAGCTTTTCATATGATTTTCAAATAATTTTCATAAATAATTTTAAGGACTACTCATGGAATTTAAAAAGATTTCTAAGTTCTATCACAGACTCCTAGATCAGAATTTGCAGGATGGGCCGATGGAGCATTCTCTAGATCCTTACTACTCCAAATGTGGTGCCTGGATCAGCAGCAGTGGTACCACCTGGGAGCTTGCTATTAATAAAAAGGCAGAATTTTGAGCCTCACAGCAAGGCCAACTGAATCAGAACCTGAATTTTAACAAGATCTTCAGATGATTCATCCGAACATTAAAGTTTGAGAAGTGCTGTTCTGGGTGATTCTGAATTTCATCGCTGGCCAAGTAACACTGATTTAAAAGAACACTGCTTCCATATAAACACAAGTGAAATATAAATCACTTTCTTTAAAACAAAAAGTTTCTTATGTAACAATGCCCAAACAGAATGATTTTAAAATATAGACGGATTGGAGTTATTATACAATATGTAGATGGAGTAAGGACAAATTAATGGCTTAAGTCCTGCAAAAAAAAGCAAATATTAAAACACAACAAAAACCAAAGTTCATTTTGAGAACAATTTCCCAAAGTTTCTGAAAGTGGCAATACCTTTGGCATGTTGGAGAGGGCAATATGTCTGCTCTCTCTTCTTATCTTGATTGAAAAGTTGGCTTTGAACAATGGTTCATCAAAGCAAGGGAAAGCCATTCGTGCCTCGGTTGGCTCAAAATCCGTTACTGCAATCATTCTATGAAAAGAAGCACATTCCAGTCGGAATACACAAGTGAAATCATAAAAGAAAGGGAAAGAATTTTATCTTCAGAACACAGCTTATCAAACCTGGAAGTGATCTATTTGATTTCTCAAACTATAACCTTCGTGACCCTTAGTTTTTGAAGAAAATGAAGGTAAAATTTGTTTAGCAGCTGCCAATCATAACAACGCACTGTGCCGGGCACTCTATTAACATGATTGTCTCCATATTTACGGCAGATAAGGATATTGAGGCTCTGAGAACTTAGGTGACTTTACTGGGATCTTTACCTAGTGGCTCAGAGGGTAAAGCGTCTGTCTGCAATGCTGGAGACCCAGGTTCGATCCCTGGGTCGGGAAGATTCCCTGGAGAAGGAAATGGCAACCCACTCCAGGATTCTTGCCTGGAAGATCCCATGGACTGAGGAGCCTGGTAGGCTACAGACTACTGGGTCACAAAGAGTCGGACACAACTGAGTGACTTCACTTTCTTTCACTTTACCTAGTATTGACAAATTGCTGAGATAGCGAAAGGCTTTTGCTGAGCCGTGAAAGACGCTGGGATTCTTGGCTTCTGGAGGAGAGGAATTCAAACTGGGGCCAGTGACGAGGCTTGAATGCTCAAGAGTTTTTGTGTAATAAAGTTTTATTAAAGTGTAAAAGAGGTAGAGAAAGCTTCTGACATAGACATCAGAAGGGGGCAGAAAGAGTGCCCCTCTGCTAGTCTCTAGCTGGATGTTATATAGCTACTGCTGCTGCTGCTGCTAAGTCGCTTTAGTCGTGTCCGACTCTGTGTGATCCCATAGACGGCAGGCCACCAGGCTACTAGCAGTCTGCAAATTAGAGAAAGGAAATGTGTCAAAACTCAGAGTGACTCCAGGCCCCTCACCCACAACATGCATTTTGAGATAACATTGGCACAAGGTGAGTCATCCTAGGCCATGAAATCTTGAAAGGCAGGTTTCCGAGCAAATACATGGTTTCATTGACATAGATTAGGAGAGCAATTGTATGAGTAAAACTTAACTGGTTTGTCAAGTTGGTTCGGAGTCTTAGGTAGAACCAACTTGAAGACAGAGGCTAGGGTAAATACATAGTTCATTACCACAGCTTAGGAAAAACATTTCCGTAAGAAAAATGCATTGGTTAGCTCAAGGTGTGAGAAAAGTTAAATTCAGGTGGAACCAGGTGTCATTATGGCAACATAGAATTTTGAAAGAAACCTCCTTTTAAATTTGTATGAGATGGAAAAAAAAAAAAAAACTAACACTTGTAGTTTGTTTCCTCCTGCTGCTTAAGAGAGAGATAAAAAAATGTCTGATACTTGAAGCCTATTTCCTCCATTTGGAGACTCCTGACCTTCCTGCCTGTTACCCTCTCAATAGATATGCCCAATTTGACTTCAAAATTGACTAGAAGTTAGTAGTTTAGTATCATCAATAAGCCCGAGCAGGTCTCAATCAGCCCTTTGCATATTTGCGAGATGAGTGATGTCTCAGGTTGTGTTCCCAGGAAGCAGACCCTGATTTACGAGAACATGCTGCCAAAAAGACAAGAAGCAGAGGAAGCAGGACAGGGAAGAGGAAGAAGTCAGGCCAGGTGCCAGCTTTAGCTTCATCCCTGGGCAGCTCTGCATGGAAACTACATCTTCAACTTCCCTCCTACTAGAGGCAGGAGCTGGGCTAAGGTTCTTCCTGGAGGACCCAAGCTCCGCTTAGACATTTCTAGCTCTCTCCACTTGCAAGCAAAGCAGCTCCAGTTTTCAGACTATAACAGGTAGGTAGATATCCTGGCAAAACTCTATACCCCATCGCCTTGAAGATGCTTGAAATGGTATAATTACAAATGTATTCTCTGGACCTGAAGACTTTAATTAGGAAGCAAACCTAGAGAGCATACTTCCACTGGAGGAGGAGGGCATAATAGAAAATCTCAAGGGACAGAGAAAGGGTGAGAAGGACCAGGAGGGGAATAAAAAGAAGCTGCTAGGATATTTTTTGCCTCAGTTTAATTCCCTACTTCAGACCAGAAAAATCAGGCTGGGGATCTAACTGTCTTATCTGGGGCCTTGGATATGGTAGCAGGTCCTACACATTTAAAGGAACCCCAAGTACCTGGAATAATTTTTATTAATGTGAAATTTTGGTTTAGAAAGCCTAACACTGAAAAAGTAAAAAGTTTAAGATTTTCTTTGCTATTTACACAATTAATTTTAGTGCTGCATGTAAAGTATGTGAAGTGCTGCATGGAGAAGGCAATGGCAACCCACTCCAGTGTTCTTGCCTGGAGCACCCCAGGGACAGAGGAGCCTGGTGGGCTGCCGTCTATGGGGTCGCACAGAGTCGGACACAACTGAAGCGACTTAGCAGCAGCAGCAGCACATAAACTAGTGACTCCCTGCTTCTCAAAGAATTGTTGTCGACTGAATTATTTTTGCATTTTAAGTTGTGTGTGTGCACATGCCTGTGTAAATAAGAAAAAGACAGAGAGGTCATAAAATTCCATTGACATTGTCCTGCAAATCATCCTACATGTTAAGACCTACTAGGTAACTGAATATGAAGAAAGCTGACAAATTAATCATGGGACGAGTTGGAAATAGCCTTCGGGTAATTATGAGAGACACGCTGGAACGTAGTTACTTTTCAAGCTGATACTCTAAAAAACAACCCTCTCTGCCAACAAAGGTCCATCTAGTCAAGGTTATGGTTTTTCCAGTAGTCATGTATGGATGTGAGAGTTGGACTATAAAAAAAGCTGAGTGCCAAAGAATTGATGCTTTTGAACCGTGGTGCTGGAACAAACTCTTGAGAGATCCTTGGACTGCAAGGAGATCCAACTAGTCCATCCTAAAGGAGATCAGTCCTGAGTGTTCACTGGAAGGACTGATGTTGAAGCTGAAACTCCAACACTTGGCCACCTCATGCGAAGAGCTGACTCACTGGGAAAGACCCTGATGCTGGGAAAGATTGAAGGCGGGAGGAAAAGGGGATGACAGAGGATGAGATGGTTGGATGGCATCACCAACACAATGGCCATGAATTTGGGTAAACTCTGGGAGTTGGTGATGGACAGGGAGGCCTGGCATGCTGCAGTCCATGGGGTCGCAAAGTTGGACATGACTGAGCAACTGAACTGAACTGGTCTCCCTCGTCTCCCTAAATGATATCCTTAAAATGTATTTCCTTTAAGTGAAGGTTTTGTCAGTTGAGAAAGTGAAATAAATCATCACTAGTCCTGTGGCGCCTCAGTGAGGAGTTGATAATTTTCCTATCCAATACCGTGCCAGACCTGAGAACAGGCCTCTGAGAACTGAGGATACAATGAGGGGAACGCATTCCCAAGGGGAGGGCAAGAATGGGCTGGGGAAGGGCTGTCCTCAGTGGAGTGCTGGGGGCTGGGGGGTGCGTGCGTGAGTCCCAGAGGGCAGGGAGCCCCTGGGGTGGGGAAGGGGAGAGGAGACACTGTGGCAGGAGGCACTGAGCTGCTAAAATCACCTACCAATACCCATTCCCCTTCTTCAGTTTCAGCAGAATCCTGATTCTGTTCAGGAAGGTGATGAGTGAGTGAGTGAAGTCGCTCAGTCGTGCCCGACTCTTTGCGACCCCATGGACAGTGGCCTGCACCAAACTCCGCCATCCATGGGATTTTCCAGGCAAGAGTACTCGAGTGGGTTGCCATTTCCTTTTCCAAGGAAGGCAATGCCTCTGGATAAAAGAATCATTTCTCTAGATTCTCTTGTACCTTGGTGAGCACATGATTCATTCTGATCTAGTTGAAATTATTGGATGAGAAAGCTTGGGAAAAGGTGTCACACTTGACTGGATGTTTCTTTTAGCATTTTTCTCTTTCCCATTTCCCTGTTTTCCCACCTGGAATGTGAACTTGATGCCTAGAGGTTCAGGAATCATCTTGTATTAAGAGGAAAGTCATCTACCAAAGATGGCTAAGCAGAAAGTTAAAAAGAGTCTAGGTCTTGGATAATATTAGTGAACTCTGGAGAAAACCTGGGAGGCTCTGCTTCTGGATTTCTTGTTGCATGAGAAAGACACCCCTTCCCCCTGTATGCCAAAGCCATCGTATTGGGGTTTCTCAAATTGGCAATTGAAAAAAAAGAGGAGAACACCAAAGCCAGATTCCTTTTCACCCCTGAGATGGACCCTGGCCCTGGACAGCCAAGTCAGTCATCCCTCCCTGTGAAGCAGCCTTGATTCCTCTTGCCTTACATAACCAGTGTCAGCAAATTCTGTTTTACCCTTCTTTGGAACAAATGCCGAATTCAATCATTTCATAAGAAGCACTACCAGCCAGTCCAAACCAACATCCTTTCTGACCTGAACAAGAACAACTGCAACGACCTCCTGAAAGACCAGTTTGCTTCTACCTTTTCCTCGCTATAATCTACCATCAACATATACGTTATCTTTGTAAAGCATACGTCACGTCAGAACTCTCCAATGGCTTCCCATGGTCCCTGAGTCAGAGCCTAACACAAGAGGCTCTAAGCCTCTGCACGATCTGACCTCCCTCCTCTACATCTCTCTCTCACTCATGCTGGCCTTTATCTCTCAATTACTCGTGCCTTACAGACTTTGCACTTGCTGATGCCTTTCCTGGGAACGCTGAGCACTTAGGTGTCTTCAGGATTGTCTCCTTGAAAAATAAAAGTTCAGATCTCAGATTAAGTATACTTCCTCCATAGCAAGAACTTCTCTGACCACTCAGCTAAATTATTCCAGACTCCTCGTCTATATCTCACTGCTATATACTCAGTGCCTGGAATGGTGCCTGGCACATGGCATGTGTGCAGTATGAGCTGGGGGAATAGACTATATTTCTCATTTCTCCAGACTGACTTGTTCCCGCCTCCTGGATCTGAGTTATGCTGTTTCTGGGGAAAGTACGTGATCTCACTTCCTCCCTTCCAACCCAAATCTTATGCACATTTCCTTTTGGTCTCAGATCAAGGCTCACCGCCTTTGAGAAGCCTTCCATACTTTAGCTCTCTCTGCACAGATCATTTCCCCTAGCAGATAAGCATGTCAGTCTTGTCATAGTCAAATACTGGCCTCTCCTCTTGGTTATTTTTCCTCTAGCAATTTATGCCTCTGCGTTCTGTCTTTTCATCTTTATTGTGACTTACTTTGGGAATGGCAGAGCTTCTCCTTCTGAGTTTTCCAGGTGTTTTTTTGACTTTTCATAACTGGCTGCGGAAGCCTGCTCCTGGTAGAGGCATAACCCGTGAGGAAAGTATTACAAAAGACGGCGAACAATTGGAGCTGCCTCTTACCTTGTCTCACCACCAAGAGTTCTGTACGTGCTTTTATAAAAGCCTTCAAAACCATCAGCTAGCTTGGCCTGGAAGTTAATAGCCACGGAGTATCTCAGGTCAGCCCTAAGTTTCTCTGGAACCAGCAGGGCAATTTGCTGATGAGCAGGATAACTCAAAACAGTTAGGCTTTCCCCTGGTTTCCTGTATCTCACATCCTCCTCTGACTGAAGAGAGGCATTTAAGATTTCAAGATCTTGGCTGTGCAAGACGATGAACTGGGTAGCATCTCGAACCAAGACTTCGATCTTCTCAGATGCAACGAAGTCCAGGGAGGTGAGATTTGGGTGAATGAGAAGGTCATAGTGGAGGGGAATGACCACGGTGGGGAGCCTTAGCTCATGCCAAGGAAATATTTCCCCATTGGTGGCTATTGGAAAAGCCTCGGGGTCCTTATTGAACTGATCAATAGGTGAACTTGTGAACTGAGAACAAACACATATTTGGGGCATGATGACTGCTGAGCAGTAAAACACGATGTAAATATTAAATATTAATTTTCTGCGTGAATTAGCCATGACAGAGGAATAGAATACGAAATCAATTTTCCGGAAGACAAGTGTTCAGGCTAAATCTCATAGTCCTCCATAGCCCCGTGTTGGCTCCAGTTAGGCCACTCAGGATCCGAACAATATGTTTTAATAGACAGATTTAATCTAGAAAGAAAAAAAAATGTATAGCATGAAAATAAAGACATTTCAATTCATAAATAAAACTTTAAAACAACAAAAGGATATATGTGAAAGGGGAAAATCTACTTTGTCATAATGAGGCCAAATCTCCACAAAATAAAGGAGAAAGTGAGCTATCATCTGGTTATTACAAATAAACACTTTTAGAACTCAAATGAAAGGATTCCGCCTTAAAATTGCACCTGTGGAATCCCCTCTGCATTCCTGTGCAATGAAGAGATGGTAGGTGCGTAAATTCATTGCATGCGGAACGTTAACATTTGCCCACATCATTTCATGAGCCTGTCTGGTCATCTGAGAGTAAACTGCACAGCTGCCTCTACTTCGTCTTAATAAGTCAGGAGGAATAGTCAATATTCTTGGGATACCAGATAGTACTGTTATTAACGGCATTGGATTTCACCTTTTTGATAAATAATGTTGGCTGAATGGCCCCATTCTATTGGGACTTCCCTGGTGGCTCAGAGGGTAAAGCGTCTGCCTGCAATATGGGAGACCTGGGTTTGATCCCTGGGTCGGGAAGATCCCCTGGAGAAGGAAATGGCAACCCACTCCAGTGTTCCTGCCTGGAGAATCCCTTGGACAGAGGAGCCTGGCAGGCTACAGTCCACGGGGTTGCAAAGAGTCGGACATGACTGAGCTAGTGAAGTTACTGGTATACAGAATGCTGTTAAAGCTAAGCTTTTATTTCAGTTTATTTCCAATGTATAAAAAACCAAGGAAATAAGCTTTGATTTATAATATTCAAACTGATTACTAAGTTATTATTAAGTAATTATTAAATTATTAACTAATGTTAAGTTACTTTGGTCTTCATCACAGGCTACCTTTGAAAACACAAACCAAATTGAACTCACTGCCTCTGTAAATAAAACTAAGGCAATTTCTTCTCATTAGAAGGGTAACACTACAAAACATACAAAATAAGGACAAACAATATACGTTGTAGTTTAGGTATTCAGTTCTGACACCCACCACTAAATAATTTAGGTACTTAGTTCATTACACCCAGCATGTAATGAATGTTAAACATTAAATTATTGTGATTATTATAACTCACATTCTCTGGCCTAAATTGTGGAACTTCTCCCCCATGTGTAGTATCTAGATATTAATATCTAGTATCCCAAGAATATTGAACATTCTTTGTGACTTATTAAGATGAAATAGAGACACCTGTGCAGCTTACTTTCAGATGTCCAGACACGCTCATGAAATGATGTGGGCAAACGTTAAAAACATTTGCCTCTATTTACCTCCTCCCCACTTCACCTTAAATCCATGAATGGCTCTCTTTCCATTTCCTTTTCTCAAATCAGTAACATATTCTCTTGAATTAATTGTCTAAAGAGTTACTGCAATTTGCAATATTAATCCAGATCAACAAATATTATTGAAGAAGCAAAGAAAATAATGGTTAAATATGGTTGAATAAGAACACTTCTCCCCTCTTTTTTTAGACAAGCATTAAATTATTGCTACCAAATCCTGATGTTCCAAGGGCCTCTGATACATAAAACCGTAACTGGTCAATTAGCTTGAATTTCTGATGGTCTGAAAAATGAAATAACTTGTTTGTTAGGTCCCAGGCCTGGGAATCAGAGTGCAAGGGTTCCAATTCTAGGGTCATCGTGCTTATGCTGAATGATCTTGGGCAAATTTTCTGATTTTTTTAGCATCAGTTTCCTCACCTATAAAACAGTGTAATGACTTACACTAACATTGGAAGAATTAAGTGAAATAATTCACACGAAGAATTTGGTACAGAACAGCAACTAGCGTGCAGAAAGCATGTAATGAATGTTAGACATTAAATTATTGTGACTATTAGAGCGCATTCTCTGGCCTAAATTATGGAGCCTCTCCCCCACGTGTAGCAGACACACCAAAGGAAAAGTATATATATATACATATATTTCTTTTTTGGTAAGAGAAGAGAGAAAGGCCTCAATATTTACTGATGTGGCCTTTAACTTTAGAACTGGTAAGAATCTTAAAGGCTGGCTAGCAGGAGTTCTCAGTGAGATAAAGTAACTGAGAGTGAGTGTGTCTGCCAGAATCAAACAGGAAGTTTGAAGCAGAATCAGGGCTGAAATATAGCTCTTGGCCCATTTGTCTGTGGAGCTTCCCTTATATGGCGCTTTGCTGCGCTGAACAAAATACATGGAGATAGAAGATCCAAGAACTGCAGCAAACATTTGGGAAAAGCTAAGAGACTCTCCAAAAGAGAATGAGTCAGTCAAATGGATTCTTAAATCTCATCCTAACTGCACAATCGTCCTAAAACAGTAGTACCAGATACACCCACATTCCCCAGATCCCCGGCTTAGATTACAAGAGCTCCTCAACACAGAAGTTTCGTACCTTCAGTGCAGGTCATTATTCTCACTGGAAAATGAGGATTTTAAGACAGATTCAAGAGAAATGTTGCTGTGTTACCTCAATCCACGTCCTTGCAGATTTGAATGGAGGGGAACTTATTTCTGCTTTCACTTTCTGTTCAGGCAGGATTCAGAAATTTGCATAACTGCAATGAACAAGCAGCTTCAAAGTAAAAGCCAGACCAGGCAAGGCCAGGTAGGACTCCAATTTCCCAGCGGCTGCGGCTCCTGCTGTTTCATCTTCCCCACCCCCATGTCCCCAGGTAAAAAACCTTCAGAACCTAGTTTTGTTTTGTTTTGATGCTGGGTTATTTTAAGACACGATATTGAATTCCTCCCCGTGGTGTGTCCATATGTCTTGCCACTTCCACTCTTCACTGAACCCAGGGTAGATAAGGTGTGACCGGGGAAGTTGGAAGAAGACTCAGGAGCTGTGGGGTCTGCACACATGTTTATTTTCTCCGGGCAGCAGCAGTAGCAGCAGCAACAGCAAGTCTTCAAAGAACGTTGATATACTAAGACAGACCAAAGGGGCCCGTGGCCGAAGGGGCATGCAGGCCCATTGCTACCAAGGTCAGCAATATTGCTATTTACAGAACATAACGTATGAGGCTGTGAGAGTGTGGGGCAGGAGAGCCGGACTCACTCTGTGTTCTCAGTTAATTTCTCCATACCATATTACCGTGAACTCTGACCTTTGTCCACCCACTTGGAAAAGATAACAAATCTGACTTTGGTCCAGCCACTTGGAAAGGATAGCTCCCAGCCAGGTTTAATGGCCTTTAACAGAGGTGCTAGACCCCCTTCCCTCCGTCTGTAAACTGCCTGCCTCCTGGGCATAAAGGGGCTGTGTCCCACCTTTATGTCTCTCCATCTTTCATGAGTCTTCTCTTCCTTTCCACCCTGTGTATGGGCCTTCCACAGAGAAAAAGCCTCTGTTCTCTGCTCTTGTCCCACTTTACTCTTTCCCTAAGAGAATATGTTCATTAAGGAGTTTTCTCACTTACCCTCAGCCATCCCACCTTTCTCTCTCCCAGTCTCTCCTCTGCTGCTGCAATTCCAACAGCCCGATGGACGGCCTTGGCACAGATGTTCTAACAACTCACACGTTGTCTTGTTTTGCCAAAGCAGAAGGACCGGAGCCTTTTGATTTAGCTTCAGCTTCATCTGCTTCACGTCTTCCGCTGCTGTCCATGATTTGGACCACATCGCTGTTTTGATTCAGCTTCACTCTGGTTTGCTACCAAGTTCTGTTGATTCTTCCTTCTTAATCTTTTTGTATCCAACATAAAAAAATTGGTCTCCACAATCGTGAAAGCAGATCATGTCATCACTCCTCACCATGGCCTTCAAACAAGACTTGCTGCTTCTCGAGACATGTCCTTGCAGTCCACCCATACGGTGCCCGGCAGCAGATTATTTCAGACACTGCTTGATCATGCCATGTGGAGAAGAAAATGGCAACCCACTCCAGTCTTCTTGCCTGGAGAATTCCATGGACAGAGGAGCCAGGTGGGCTCCCATCCTTGGGGTCGCAAAAAGTTGGACACAGCTGAGCGACTCTCACGCACTCACACTCACGCACTCACTTGATCACGCCATGCCCCTGCTCCAAAACTTTCCATGGTTCCTTCCCCTGTTTACACACAGAGGCAGTTCCCATGTAGAGACCGTGCATGGCCCACTGGCAGCCTAAAGGCCACAGGACCTCGTACAAGGCTCGTCTGGTATTTTGTTTAGATCCTAGTACGTTAGAGGGCCGCACACACACACACACACACGTTTTCTCACGTGAAATGTAACAGGCTTGGCTCCTGTTGTCCTTAGGCCTCCTTCACACACTGGTTTTCATGCCTTCTCTGAGGTGCATCCCTATATGTAACCTGTGCTTTGGTTTGACGTTCACATCCTGCCATAGTTAAATCCTACTTAGCTCTCAAGCCTTCATTTCTTTCCTCTTTTTATATTTTATCGTTCCAACCCTAATAAAGCAGAAGGAGCAAAACCAAGGAGGTGGCCTATACTTAGGGCCACAGGTGCAGGCCTGAACAGAATCTCTCAGAGTGGGATTTCCTGTGGTTAAAGGGGTACCGCAGGGCAGGGCGGAGGATAGAAACAGGTGACTGGGGTAAGTATTAGTCACTGAGTCGTGCCTGACTCTGCGACCCCATGGACTGTAGCCCACCAGGCTCCTTCGTCTGTGGGATTCTCCAGGCAAGATTACTGGAATGGGTTGCCATTCCCTGCTCCAGGGTATCTTCCTGACCCAGGGATCGAACCTGGGTCTCCTTCATTGCAGGCAAATTCTTTACCATCTGAACCACAGGGAAGACTGGGGTAAACTGGCCCTTGGTGCCAGTTCTTGGAAATCTCATTTTGCAGTGGGGGAGCGGTGGGGGGAATGAGGAAGTGTAGCAAGCTGGGAGTGGTTCTGTGACTTTATCACAAGACCCAGCCCAGTCGTGTGTGTCTGTGTGCGCTCAGAACTACCCCCTACCCGTGAGAATGGAAGTGATGACAGAGAACGGAGAGAAGAGGCTGTCAGATTGAGCTACTGAGTTTCAGAAGAGGAAGATGAGTAGGGTCCAGGTGACTTCATAGTGTATTATTTAAAACTGCTGCTGCTACTGCTGCTAAGTTGCTTCAGTCGTGTCTGACTCTGTGCGACCCCATAGATGGCAGCCCACCAGGCCCCTCTGTCCCTGGGATTCTCCAGGCAAGAACACTGGAGTGGGTTGCCATTTAAAACTATTTCTCACCAAAAAGTGTTTCTAATCCTTTTATTTCCTAATAAGGGAATAAGCTTTGGGTGTTGGCTGCACAGAATTCACACACCACTTCCTTCTGGTCTTCTGATCTGTCTCTTGCTCAGAGACTCTCCTTTTTGGCTCCAAACAGAGTAGCAGTCTTCAGTCCACCCCTGCCGCCATCCAGCGTGTATCCATCAGCTTGCTCTTTTATTCCTTAGCATTGATCAATTCCTGAGTAACTATGTATTGATTTATTCGTTTTATTTGTCTCCCCACTGGAACTTGGGCTCCCCAGGTGGCTCAGGGGGAAAGAATCCACCTCCAATGCCAGAGACGCGGGAGACCTGGGTTCAGTCCCTGGGTCAGTAAGATCCCCTGGAGGAGGAAATGCACCCCACTCCAGAATTCTTCCCTGGTAAATCCTATGGACAGAGGAGTCTGGCGAGCTACAGACCATAGGGTCGCAAAGAGTCAGACACGATGGAGCACAGCTTGGCCACAGCATGCCTCTAGAACAAGCGCTCCTTGCTGGCAGGGAGTTTGTCTGCTCTGCTTGCCTCCTAACACCTGGAGTCTAGAGCAGAGCCTGGTGTATGAGACCTTCAGGAAACACATATAAATATCTGCTGGACATGTGAGCGCATTTGCAATACTTTTTGTTTTTTCTTTCTAGATTGCCCTATGCGTGCCCCTTGTTTCAGGCAAGCCAGGGAACTTTCCATTTCTGCACGAACCCAGTGTTCCCTCACCTTTACTGAGGCTGCCACTGTGAGCAGTTCGTCTTTCTCAACGTCCCCTGTGTAAACTTCTCACTGTCAGGCAAATGCCTCCTCCAGGAAGTCACCTTGGAAGTGACACCTCCCTTCCATTCCAGTCCCTAACTGCAGGCACTTGTTGAGTCAGTTCCATTGGCCCTTACTTCACACTCTGACGCTTGTTCTTCATGTCCTTCCTTAAACTATCAACTCCTGAAGAAGCCTGGGGCCAAGCACTATGCCTGCACCCCTCTCCAGCACCTCTCAGAGCATCGCGCACCGCGGAGGCCCTCAACAAACGGGCAAGAGTGAGTGAGTCGAAGTTTCCAAAAAGGTGAAACACTTATTTTTCAAAATGCTCAAAGTTTTTTTTTTTTTTAATTAATTTTAATGGAAATCTTTCTCATGAAAATCACAGCTATTTCTATCCCCTTAGGGTATCCCCAATAGATTTAGAATCATAGTGACCCAAGTTTTTAATTACAAACTGGGCCTAGAATCAAGAGAATTGGACTTGAAGCCATCTTCTGAAAATAAATCATTTCTTTTCCAAATTAGAGGCATGAATACTTTACTAATACTTTATTACACAGGATTATTGTCTATTTGGAGAAGGAAATGGCAACCCACTCCAGTATTCTTGCCTGGGGAATCCTGTGGACAGAGGAGCCTGGTGGGCTGCTTGCTGTCCATGGGGTCGCACAAAATCGGACACAACTGAAGCGACTTAGCATGCAAGCATACATTGTCTACTGGAATCAATTTGAGGTAATGTGGAAGACAGTTTATAAATGTTTTATAAAATAAACTTTAAACTTGTTGACATGTATCAGCTACCTTAATAACAATAATCAGTGATTCTGTTGGGTTATAGTAAAGTGCTGCCCTTGAGGCAAATGAAAGGTAACAAATGCTCCCATGTTGCTGAATTGTTAAGGATATTATGCAACGTTTATTCCAGGTCCCACATTATCATCAAATTTTTATTTGCCTTTTGTTGTTACCTTCAGACATCCTCAGCTTTCTCCCTAGACCTGTGTCCAGACTGTCCCTTCTACAGGGCCACAAGGTGAAAACTCAGCAAATGAAGCTAGCTTGACACTATTTCAAACACCCAGATGCCTTAAAAATTATTTTCTAGTGCTGCCTGTGTTGCAGGTGGGGAGAGTTCAGGATAAATGAAATGATAAATGGCGTCCTGACAAATGCGATGTCCCTGAATCTCCTCCTCGCTTTCTGCCGTTGAATTTCCTCCCCTGAACACAGCTCTGCATTTGTCCAGGCTAGATGGTATCACGCTGAACACCTGCCAACTTCCGGGCTTAAAACCACTTCCTCTTCTCTGCCTCTAACTTCTTTTCAAAAGGATCTCTAAAATTCTGTTGAAAGCACTTCGTGGAATTATTCTGTCTCTGTATAACTTCAAATCAAATGATGTCAGAATCTATAACATGGTTTTAAAAATCTTAACAAAGAAAAAAAGGTTTCTAATACCACAAAGATCCAGGGTCTATGCAAAATACAAGGTGGTACATTTTATCGTGAAAGCATTTTATAGTTTTTCAAAAATTCAGCTTCAGCAGAAAATTAAATGAGCATAATGGTAGAATTTTAAGTCAGTAACTGATAGATGGATTTTCAAAAATTTAGAGCTTTAGTAAGTCTTACACAACATTTACTAAAAGTAACAACAGAAGGCTGCAACAATAAAAACAATCTTGCATTGCTGAAGTAGAACACACATTAAGCAAACCTGACTTTGAATCACGAATGATACACAGGTGGGTGAATGCATGGACGCGAAGCCTGCAGCTCCTGGGGGCTGACTGTGGTCTTTGTGATACCATTTCATAGCAGGGACTTGAGCACTGCAGGGTCTTGGTGTTTGTGGGGCTCCTGGAACCAAAGCCCCAGGTGTGCCGATGGGTGACTCTACCCACATTTCGAACTTTTAATAGCCAAACGAAAATTTTTGGTGCTTCTGGCATTTTCCAGGGAAAGATTATCTAAATAACTGATGACACACTTTCAAACAAGAAACATTGTTGCAAAATAAGCCAGTGGTTCTGAGCTTGTTATATACCTTATTCTGAAAGGAAGATTTTGTGCTTCCAATTGATAAAACCAACGGATTGAAGTAAATGAGTATTGCTTGGCTTCCTATTACTTAGAAGACTTAAAGGTCTGTGAGAATTTCTACTCTGGCCATTAACGAGTAGGGGCGGGGATTTATCCTCTCACTTTAAACACCACCTCACCCCCACCCCCCCAAATGGATAAAAGACCGTTTTCAGATAAGTGCAGGCAGCCATCCTGGAAAGATGCACCCAAAGGCGTTCAGGGCCGCAACTGTCCCAGCTCAGCGCCCTGAGACAGGTTCTTCGTGCTATGCAGAGAAGGAAGCCCGTGGCAGAGCCCGGGGAACTTTTAGGTCGAGGGAGAGCTGCTGAGTCTGGGAGGCCAAGGAGAGGAGAATTCACAGGACGGATCCAGAGAGGACAGAGCTGGAGAGAGAGATGGGGAGAGGAGGGAGAGGAGAGGAGAGAGACAGAGAGGAGAGAGAGACCAGACAGGGAGAGAGGAGAAGAGAGAAGGGAAGAGAGATGGAGGCTGAGACAGCGAGAGGGAGGAAGGGAGAGAGCCGGCACTTGGGAGACCCGCTCCCTTTGCGGATTCAGCTGATCACTGAGCTGCACAAACATGTGCGGAAAACCCAGAGCCCGAGGCTGAGCCACTGGAAAAATGGCAGAGGCTGCGGTTCATGCAGCGCTCCGGCCCAGAGCTTGGGGAGTGGAAGGACCTGCATCCACCGGTCAAACTGGAGAACGTCAAGATCTGCGGGCCCGCAGGTAAAGTACCCAGAAGGGTGTTGACTCGGCAGTGCGGAGCAGTTGCTGCTGCTGCTAAGTCTCTTCAGTCGTGTCCGACTCTGTGCGACCCCACAGACGGCAGCCCATCAGGGCAAATTCTCTGTTTTATCCAAGAGGAATTAGAAGCTGTCTCTTTCCACTAATGTACCTTGTTTATACATCCCCCAAATCAGTCGGACATGACTGAGCGACTTCACTTTCACTTTTCACTTTCCTGCATTGGAGAAGGAAATGGCAACCCACTCCAGTATTCTTGCCTGGAGAATCCCAAAGATGGAGAAGCCTGGTGGGCTACAGTCCGGGGGGGTTCGCAAAGATTCAGATAGGACTGAGCCACTTCACTTCACTTCAGTGGGAGGAGGTTGGTCCCTCCCTGCCCGCTCCCCCAACTTTCCTAGGTCTCAGAAAGCCTCTTACAAGACCTTTTACTTGGATACCATCCTCATTTACCAGAACTGTTTCAATCTGACTAGCTGTCTGATTACTTTATAATAGCTCCCCAAAGTTGATGGTCGGAAGACTGAGTAGTTTTTATCCCACTCAAGTTCAGTCTTTCCTAACTCAATGCTCATCACCTCCTTCAGCTCTCTCTGAACTCTCCAGAGAGTCAGGTAACCATGTCCTTCGTATGCCATTGCAGCTACAAACACCCTGCCATCAGTCCTTCTTGCAGCTGGATTGCTCCTGCCACCTTCTTTTATGGGAATTTTCAGACTACCTGTTCCCTCTAGTAAATCTGTAAACTATGTAAAAGTGGGTGGGCTTGTGGTTACACTTTTGAAATTATGTTAAGTAGGCAAATTCTCTGTTTTATCCAAGAGGAATTAGAAGCTCTCTCTTTCCACTAATGTACCTTGTTTATACATCCCCCAAATCAGTAATTGGTATAAAACTAGTCAGTATATAGTAGGGAATGTAGAGTAGGAAAAAAATTTTTTTTTTAATAAATTTATCAACCAGAGAAGTCATGTGTTAGTGTTAAGGCCATTTACGTGTACTTCAATACTTAGCCCTTTGAGCTGTAATAATTAGCCCTTTGAACTTACTGAAATTAGCAAAATAGACTTGTCACCTTGCTCTCAGAACAAAGCAACCCTAAATTTCACATCAAGGTCATCCAGTAGCCAACCAACAAATTCTCTTGAGAGGAGACCAAAAGCAGCGGTAGCTTCACCTAGTGGTGACGATGATAGCTGCAGAGGGTCATTTTTCATAGTGCTGGCTGGTCCTTCAGGCAAACATACATCCTACGGTAAATCACACAATCTTAAAAACAATTAGACGCATTCATCCAGTGTACAGCCCAGACCTAAGATAATCAGATTTATAGGCTTGGATTTTTGACATGTGAGCTTGAGAACTAGGGATCAGAACTTATAGGAGTCTACTACTAAACATAATTTGGATACTTGAATAACTATGCTTTGGGATTCTAGCTTTCTTTATATCTGTGGGGACATTAGAAATGGAAGAATTGGACCTCCCTTCAAACCTGTCCTGGTTGGGTGCTTTAACCACATTTTTTAAATAGAAAGTTTTCTACCAATTGCAGATCTTGAATGATTTTTCCTGTGTCTGCAAGAATATTCAGAGACCTTTTCCATTATTTGGACAAGAATTTCACTTGTTTTGAAGATAATAAGGAGGAGTGAGGAGGTCACATGTCAGTTCAAGGCAAGAAAAGCCAGCATTATCTCGGGGACCACACTCTTGTCACCCCCGCTGTACTTGTAATTATTGCCTAAAAGACCCATAGAAAGAGTTCTGGACACAGAGAGCAAAGATGAAATACTGAAATACAATATTAGCTTTAATCCAGGATTCTTTTTCTTCTGGAGAGAAGTATGTCTTTTATTTTTGGCTTCAGATATGCTTTTTGATATTAAAAATGTTGACAAGAAATTGAACTTTTTCTTCTCTTTTTCCTCCTCCTTGTATTAATAGTAATTAAAAAGCTAATTTGCATTGCCTTCAATAATTTTATATTCTACTTTTCATTTTTTCCACCTCCTGTTTTTCTCTGGATCTTTCCTACGATCAGCAGTGGAGGCAGGTGACTGGAAGCAAAGGGGAAAGGTCCTTTTGCTTGTCAGGATACTGCTTACCCAGCTCTCTTTGGTCCTTGAAGCTGTCTGAGTGTGACATGCTTGCATATGCGTTCTCTTTTGTGGATTTGTTCTTAGTGTTTTTGGCTCTCTGCTCCTTCCTAAATGTCTTTCAAATTACTAGGCTAGTTTTCCGCATATCAATAAGATTATCACTGAACACACACACGGTTCTATGAATTGGATGGCTGCTAAGAAAATGTTTAAAGTTTTAGCCGACACCTAAGTAAATCACTTTGAAAAAAATATATTGTTCTCTTGCACAACCTATTAAATCTTTCCAATATTCTAACAAAGTTACTACCGAAATTGCATCTTTAAAACATCCAAATCCAAATGATCAGATATAATATAGCTTACTGAAAACAGAATTCCATTTCAAAGCATTGTATCCCTATAAGAGCTTAGATAAGTCCCTTTTATAATTAATTGACTTTTAACATTTTGCTTTACAATTATATTTTATGAAAAATAACCTTAAACCCTGAAATATGACTTCTGTTTATCATTTGCTAGAATGTTTCCAAGCAATTTGTACCAACTTGATGCATACTGACTATGCGAAAGCCTTTGACTATGTGGATCACAATAAACTGTGGAAAATTCTGAAACAGATGGGAATACCAGACCACCTGACCTGCCTCTTGAGAAACCTATATGCAGACCAGGAAGCAACAGTTAGAACTGGACATGGAACAACAGACTGGTTCCAAATAGGAAAAGAAGTATGTCAAGGCTGTATATTGGCACCCTGCTTACTTAACTTCTATGCAGAGTACATCATGATAAATGTGGGGCTGGAAGAAGCACAAGCTGGAATTGCTGGGAGAAATATCAATAACCTCAGATATGCAGATGACACCACCTTTATGGCAGAAAGTGAAGAGGAACTAAAAAGCCTCTTGATGAAAGTGAAAGAGGAGAGTGAAAAAGTTGGCTTAAAGCTCAACATTCAGAAAACGAAGATCATGGCATCCAGTCCCATCACTTCATGGGAAATAGATGGGGAAACAGTAGAAAGTGTCAGACTTTATTTTTTTGGGCTCCAAAATCACTGCAGATGGTGATTGCAGCCATGAAATTCAGACGCTTACTCCTTGGAAGGAAAGTTATGACCAACCTAGATAGCATATAGCATAAGCAGAGACATTACTTTGCCAACAAAGGTCTGTCTGGTCAAGGCTATGGTTTCTCCAGTGGTCATGTATGGATGTGAGAGTTGGACTATGAAGGAAGCTGAGTGCCAAAGAATTGATGCTTTTGTGGTGTTGGAGAAGACTCTTGAGAGTCCCTTGGACTGCAAGGAGATCCAACCAGTCCATCCTAAGTGAGACCAGTCCTGGGTGTTCATTGGAAGGACTGATGCTGAAGCTGAAACTCCAGTACTTTGGCCACCTCATGCGAAGAGTTGAGTCATTGGAAAAGACTCTGATGCTGGGAGGGACTGGGGGCAGGAGGAGAAGGGGACAACAGAGGATGAGATGGCTGGATGGCCTCACTGACTCGATGGATGTGAGTCTGAGTGAACTCCGAGAGTTGGTGATGGACAGGGAGGCCTGGAGTGCTGTGATTCATGGGGTCTCAAAGAGTCGGACATGACTGAGCGACTGAACTGAACTGAATTGATGCATACAAAAGGTAGCAAAGTAACCTGAAACTTTATCACTATCATCTCTTTTTTTTTTGTACTGAGAAACATGTCATTTTCAGTGTACATTCATTTTCCTTGAAGTTCTAAGAACACAGAGTATTACTTTGAGAGAAGAAGGAGCATTTGTTTGATAATCTAAGTGAAAACACAAAGACTCACAGGCTGATGTATTTGGCATAAGTTAAATAATGTTTCAGAGAAGGCAATGGCACCCCACTCCAGTACTCTTGCCTGGAAAATCCCATGGATGGAGGAGCCTGGTAGGCTGCAGTCCATGAGGTCGCTGAGGGTCGGACACGACTGAGCGACTTCACTTTCACTTTTCACTTTCATGCATTGGAGAAGGACATGGCAACCCACTCCAATGTTCTTGCCTGGAGAATCCCAGGGACAGGGGAGCCTGGTGGGCTGCCGTCTATGGGGTCGCACTGGTGGGCTGCCATCTATGGGGTCACACAGAGTCGGACACGACTAAAGCGATTTAGCAGCAAATAATGTTTAGCTCAGTTACTATATTAATAAGGCAATCGTAATTGCTTTGGAAGGTAACAGTGTCAAATAACAATGTCAGACCTCACTCAAATACAAGTGAAGGTGGCAACATTATTTAACAGATGCGTACTGTGTTTACATTTTGGCAAAATGCTATATTAGGTTCATCCAGGGAGTGAAACAATCCTTGTGCCTGTTTGATGGATCTCGTACATTTGAGTGTGAAAGTGCATGAATGCTTCCACATTTGAAAAACCACAGCGATATATGCACGTAGTAAGAAAAATCAAGTATTTATAGTAGAAAAGTCACAATGAAAAGCAATGGAAAGGCTCTGTCCTCCTTCCTTCTTCCAGTCACATTTTCCAGAAGCAACTATTTATAAGCTTCTCTGTTTTGTTTTCTGGGTTTTTTTAGCCGAATTTTCAATAGTATTTTGGAACACTGTATCTTAACATGGGGCTTCCCTGGTGGCTCAGTGATAAAGAATCTGTGTGTCAGTGTCAGAGACGTGGGTTCGATCCCTGGGTCAGGAAGCTCCCCTGGAGAAGGAAATGGCAACCCACTCCAGTACTCGTGCCTGGAGAATCCCATGGACAGAGGAGCCTGGTGGGCTACAGTCCGTGAGGTTGCAGAGAGTCAGATACGGCTAAGGGCTCAGCACTCATCCTAGGAGAAGCAAGTGTGCCAGCACTACTTTTTCTATCTCTTGAAATATTTGAAGGCCTTCCTTCATTCATTTCTTCCTTTATATGATCAAGAAATCTTTTTGAAAGTTTGCTAAGTTTTGGAATATACAGAAGGGAGGTAGAGATGACTATAGTAAGAAATATAGTACTGTCTAGGCCCTTGACCCTTGCCTTAGGAATTTATAGTACAGAATTTACAACATACCTGGGGTCAAAGAAGGCTTTGAGGAGATGAGGGAGTATAAACTGGGCCTTAAAGAATGATAAGAATTTGAAAAGGGAAATGATACAAAATGAGCAAAGTGATAGAGATGGGATTATTTTTTTCTAAGAGATGAGATTGCTAAATTGCCAGCTTAGAGCAAGTGGTTTGCACTAGGGGAGTGTGTCAATGAAAATTCAATTAGCAATCAAGCTAATCAGAAAAAAGAATTTTATTCAAGTCAAAGTAGAGGTTATAACTTGGGAGACAGACTCTCAGAAGCTCTGAGAGTTCGTCCACTGGTCAGAAGCTAAAGTTGCAACTTTATACATTTTCGAGACAAAGAATTGTCAATCACGTTGACAGGTTAACGTTATACATAAAATTTATCAGAGATGTTTTGGTCAGGTATGCACATACAGAGCAAGCCTTTAGGTCGGTGGGACCTGCTGTGCAGGATGAAAAAGTAATTTTAGTCTTAAAAATTACAGTGCTGGCCTTAGGAAAAAGGGATCATTTTTCTCCAAGGTTGCTTCTGTCCTCCTGCCTTGAGGAGGTCTGGTTAACCTGTGGGCTTCCCTGGGGGCTCACATGGTAAAGAATCCGCCTGCGATGCAGGAGACCTGGATTCGATCTCTGGGTCAGGAAGATCCCCTGGAGAAGGGACAGATATACACAGTGTATTGAAAAGCCCGACACAAATGGGGGCATGTTATGTGTGTTTCAATTCTGACAGTTAATTTGATTATCCTGCCATAGAGAAATGTATGATTTTTCCCCATTATTTCCCCGCTTTGGAGCATGAATCTTTGGAGAGAAAGTGTTAAGTGATCAAACATTTTGTCCCCTGATGCCAGGGTGTTTTCTTACCATCCTGAATCCATGATGTCCCTCTAAGCTGGGTCTTGATAGTTTGGTTTTTTCTTTCTTTCTTCTGGGGATTATACTATTAATAGTACAATGCTTGGCAGGGACTGGACTTTCAATTCTAGGATGTCCAATAGAATTTATGCCAATTGTATCCCATATGTGCATTATGTGTGCCCATTACCCTAAGTAGAACTATAGATATGATCAATAGTTTCAGATTATTTAAACATTATTATTTTATTTGGAATTGCAAATATACAGCAAAAAGCACAAGGGATTATTACTCTATAAATAATATGGAATACAATCAATATAGCCAAAAACAATAGTAAAGTCATGAACAGAGATTAAACCATAAATCCCATTGCTGAATTATTTACCTGAGATTTCATTTAGGCAGAGTATCCTTCAATGTAGAAATGTGATTTTTCCTGGAAGTCACTAAATGGGCCATATTAGAGGGCTCATCTGGTATGAAAATACAACATTCATTTGGGATTAGAGTATAAATTCCCCCCTGTAACAAAGATCATGGCATCTGGTCCCATCACTTCATGGGAAATAGATGGGGAAATAGTGTCAGACTTTATTTTTTTGGGCTCCAAAAGCACTGCAGATGGTGACTGCAGCCATGAAATTAAAAGACACTTACTCCTTGGAAGAAAAGTTATGAGCAACCTAGATAGTATATTCAAAAGCAGAGACATTACTTTGCCAACTAAGGTCCGTCTAGTCAAGGCTATGGTTTTTCCAGTGGTCATGTATGGATGTGAGATTTGGACTGTGAAGAAGGCTGAGTGCCTAAGAATTGATGCTTTTGAACTGTGGTGTTGGAGAAGACTCTTGAGAGTTCCTTGGACTGCAAGGAGATCCAACCAGTCCATTCTGAAGGAGATCAGCCCTGGGATTTCTTTGGAAGGAATGATGCTAAAGCTGAAACTCCAGTACTTTGGCCACCTCACGTGAAGAGATGACTCATTGGAAAAGACTTTGATCCTGGGAGGGATTGGGGGCAGGAGAAGAAGGGGATGACTGAGGATGAGATGGCTGGATGGCATCACTGACTTGGTGGACGTGAGTCTGAGTGAACTTCGGGAGTTGGTGATGGACAGGAAGGCCTGGCGTGCTGTGGATCATGGGGTCGCAAAGAGTCAGACATGACTGAGCGACTGAACTGAACTGAAAGCTGTTTTAAAATTAAGAGCCATTCAGTTTTATAAAACTGGTTCTCTCATCATGGGCTTCCCTGATAGCTCAGTTGGTAGAGTCCACCTGCAATGCAGGAGACCCTGGTTGGATTCCTGGGTTGGGAAGATCCCCTGGAAAAGGGATTGGCTACCCACTCCAGTATTCTTGGGTATCTCTTGTGGCTCAGCTGGTAAAGAATCCGCCTGCTATGCAGGAGACCTGGGTTTGATCCCTGGGTTGGCAAGATTCCCTGGAGAAGGGAAAGGCTACCCACTCCAGTGTTCTGGCCTAGAGAATTCCATGGACTGTATAGTCCAGGGTCACAAAGAGTCAGACACAGCTGAGCGACTTTCACTTTCTCTCATCATGGAACTTTAGAACTGAGTAAATTAATCAAATATAGTAAACAAGCATGCTCAGTTGCTAAGGCATGTCCCACTCTTTGCAACCCCATGGACTCTAGCCCACCAGGCTCCTCTGTGCATGAGATTTTCCAGGTAAGAATACTGCAGTGGGTAGCCGTGCCTTCCTCCTGGGGATCTTCTAGACCCAGGGACAGAACCTGTATCTCCTCCACTTGCAGGCAGATTCTTTACTACTGAGCCACCTGGGGAGCCCAACAAGCACAGAGAAGGATATAGTGATGGGGAAACATTTTGTAGATTACAGACTTGATCAGTCATCTTGGTTTGCTGTACAATTGTACAACAGTGCTGTTGGCAGCAGGCTTGAAGCAAGAAGTGATAGGTGCCATGAGTAACTTGGTAGCTAGGAAAAGAATAATGACACATTTTATGAAAATAGTAATCATCTGTAAAGCGGAGCAGGAAAAATTGCCTAGTCCTGAAAGGAACCAACTGAACAGATCATTTAAATGATCAGTCTTTCTTACATCTTGTAACCATTTTGCAGTTTGGAAATTATTTTTCCTAGGTGCATCTCAACTTCTCTGGAAATCTTGATGTTAGTGCAACAAATAATCTGAACAGTAGTAGAAGCACTTCCTTTTTTAGGCCAGTAGAAAATCTACAGCAATTCTATTATCTAGTACTACTTGGGCTAAGGAGTTTAGGAATGTTTGTTACGCTGCAAGGCTTTTTGTAGTCTCTTGGGCCATTTGACCAATGGTGGCTGGTAGATTTCCGCACATACCCCTGTTTACATATATTCTTGCAGTAGGAACCAAGGTTCCTTAAAGCTGTTGCCATCAGTTCTCTTGATACCCTGCTAGTATGGATCTCCTGACTTCATTGAGAAGAGAGAGAAGATCCGTCTGTCTCTGTGTATATAGACAGTGGGCTAACATAACACCCCAGTAAGTGTAAACTTTCTACCTGCTAGCTATTAATTCATTTATGTGCCCGTCCTTGGGAAGGTGGGTCAATTCCAGTATTACATATGGAGACAGAACCTGGAGGAGCACAAGTGATTCACTTAGTGCTCTCATTGGGAGCTTCATCAATTGGAAGTTTTGTTAACACAGTATTAAATCATGGGTCACTTTGCAGGCTTTCCGACATCTATTGTATGATGTGAGAGAGTTGCTGGCATAAGTGACCTGTATGCTTCTCTTTGGAGAAGGCAATGGCACCCGACTCCAGTACTCTTGCCTGGAAAATCCTATGGATGGAGGAGCCTAGTAGACTGTAGCCCATGGGGTCGCTAAGAGTCGGACACGACTAAGTGACTTCACTTTCACCTTTCACTTTCATGCACTGGAGAAGGAAATGGCAACCCACTCCAGTGTTCTTGCCTGGAGAATCCCAGGGACAGGGGTGCCTGGCGGGCTGCCGTCTATGGGGTCGCACAGAGTCAGACACGACTGAAGTGACTTAGCAGCATGCTTCTTTTTAAGACACTTGTTAATTAAGTAAGGGACAGAGTGAGGTGGTCTTAGGACAAGTTGTGTCCAGACTGTTAAGGACCTACAATAGTGTTGAGCAGGAGATGGGCATATTAATACACTGGAGAATTTGGACCTGAAAGGTTAGAGGGAGGCCAATCTGAGTAAATAGTAACATTAGGAACATCTGAAATCAGTGATAGGAATTACAAGGGGTTTAAAGCAGCCTTGAATTGAATGAGAAGTTGGATAACAAATCAACAATCAGTTAAATTGCCCCTGTGATAACTTTACTAAGAGTTTTCTTTCTACTTTAAACAGTGGGGCAAAAACATAGCTAGAAATAAAACAACTTGCAATTTTGATAGGCGTTTGGTAAATGGCACAATTTGAAAGAATAAAAGAGGTCTTAGAGTCCTGGTCTGGACACATGGGTTAGCTGTCTGCCATTGCCGTTGTCTTCTTCTCTTCCTGGCTTGGTGGCATCAGTCTCAGTCGAAGCCAGGTTTTAGAAACGGTACATTCAGGGAAGGATGCTTTTCTGAGGCAAGAAAGGTGAATCCAAGAGTTTACTCCTTTGAGTTTTGCAGCACAGAGGTTTGTTTGTAAAATCTCTTATGGTCCCTTCCAACACGGCAGTAAAGAGTCCTTTATCTGATGGTTTTCCAATAGACAAAATCTCTAGATTGTCACCTGTAGTCCTTAAGGTCTTTGTATTCATGGAGCTCACTTTTGAAGGAGTCAGTTAACTAAAGTTTCATCTTCTTTAAGCACTTCGAGTCCCTGACAAAAATTTAAAATATCACTTTTAAGAAGTGGTTCATATATAACTTCATCTAAATACATCAGTTCAATTCAGTTCAGTCGCTCAGCTGTGTCCGACTCTTTGTGACCCCATGAATCACAGCACACCAGGCCTCCCTGTCCATCACCAACTCCCGGAGTTCACTCAAACTCATGTCCATCGAATCGGTGATTTGCCACCTTTGGGGCAGGTGCAGGGACTGCAAGCCGCCAGATGGCTGCATTCTTTATGTGTAAACCAGACTGCGGGGAAACGAAATCCATTCCTTCCTCCCGAGGACCTGGCTTCCTCCCCTAAGAAGGCTGTGCAACCCCATGTCCAAGGAGCAGCAGCTGCGTGGGTGCAGGAGGGCCCAGAGGAGCTACTCCACGTTCAAGCTCAGGAGAGGCAGCCGTGAGGAGATACCCCTCGTCCGAGGTAAGGAGTAGCGGCTGCGCTTTCTGGAGCAGCCGTGAAGAGATACCCCACGTCCAGGGTGAGAGAAACCCAAGTAAGACAGTAGGTGTTGAGAGAGGGCATCAGAGGACAGACACTCTGAAACCATAATCACAAACAACTAGCCAATCTGATCACATGGACCACAACAGCTTTGTCTAACTCAATGAAACTTAGCCATGCTGTGTGGGTCCACCCAAGATGGGAGGGTCATGGTGGAGAGGTCTGACAGAATGTGGTCCACTGGAGAAGGGAATGGCAAACCACTTCAGTATTCTTGCCTTGAGAACCCCATGAACAGTATGAAAAGGCAAAATGATAGGATACTGAAAGGGGAACTGCCCAGTTCAGTAGGTGCCCAATATGATACTAGAGATCAGTGGAGAAATAACTCCAGAAAGAATGAAGGGATGGAGCCAAAACAAAAACAATACCCAGTTGTGGATGTGACTGGTGATAAAAGCAAGGTCCAATGCTGTAAAGAGCAATATTGCATAGGAACCTGGAATGTCAGGTCCATGAATCAAGGCAAATTGGAAGTGGTCAAACAGGAGATGGCAAGAGTGAATGTCAACATTCTAGGAATCAGCAAACTAAAATGGACTGGAATGGGTGAATTTAACTCAGATGACCATTATATCTACTACTGTGGGCGGGAATCCCTTAGAAGAAATGGAGTAGCCATCATGGTCAACTAAAGAGTCCGAAATGCAGTCCTTGGATGCAATCTCAAAAATGACAGAATGACCTCTGTTCATTTCCAAGGCAAACCATTCAATATCACACTAATCCAAGCCTATGCCCCGACCAGTAACACTGAAGAAGCCGAAGTTCAATGGTTCTGTGAAGACCTACAAGACCTTTTAGAACTAACACCCAAGAAAGATGTCCTTTTCATTATAGGGGCCAGGAATGCAAAAGTAGGAAGTCAAGAAACACATGGAGTAACAGGCAAATTTGGCCTTGGAATACGGAATGAAGAGGGCAAAGACTAATAGAGTTTTGCCAAGAGAATGCACTGGTCATAACAAACACTCTCTTCCAGCAACACAAGAGAAGACTCTACACATGGACATCACCAGATGGTCAACACCGAAATCAGATGGATTATATTCTTTGCAGCCAAAGATGGAGAAGCTCTATACAGTCAGCAAAAACAAGACTAGGAGCTGACTGTGGCTCAGATCATGAACTCCTTATTGTCAAATTCAGACTTAAATTAAAGAAAGTGGGGAAAACCACTAGACCATTCGTGTCCAACTCTTTGCAACCCCATGGACTGTAGCCTATCAGGCTCCTCCGTCCATGGGATTTTCCAGGCAAGAGTGCTGAAGTGGATTGCTATTTCCTTCTTGCAGGCAGACTCTTTGCTGTCTGAGCCACCAGGGAAATCCCACTAGACCACTCAGGTATGACCTAAATCAAATCCCTTATGATTATACAGTGGAAGTGAGAAATAGATTTAAGGGACTAAATCTGATAGATAGAGTGCCTGATGAACTATGGATGAAGGTTCGTGACATTGTACCGGAGACAGGGATCAAGACCATCCCCATGGAAAAGAAATGCAAAAAAGTAAAATGGCTGTCTGAGGAGGCCTTACAAATAGCTGTGAAAAGAACTGAAAAGCAAAGGAGAAAAGGAAAGATATAAGCATCTGAATGCAGAGTTCCAAAGAATGGCAAGGAAAGAGAAGAAAGCCTTCCTCAGCAATCAATGCAAAGAAATAGCAGAAAACAACAGAATGGGAAAGACTAGAGATTTCTTCAAGAAAATTAGAGATACCAAGGGAATATTTCATGCAAAGATGGGCTCAGTAAAGGAGAGAAATGGTATGGATCTAACAGAAGCAGAAGATATTAAGAAGAGGTGGCATGAATACACAGAAGAACTGTACAAAAAAGATCTTCACAACCCAGATAATCATGATGGTGTGATCATTCACCAAGAGCCAGACATCCTGGAATGTGAAGTCAAGTGGGCCTCAGAAAGCATCTAAATGCATGGGCCATCCATTTATTATTTCTAAAGGAGACAGTTGATGTTTACCTAAGTTTGAGGAGAACCAAGGAAAGAGCTTTTGTCCATGGAAGATTAAAAGCCTCTGAAAATTTAGCCAGTTGGGGTTTAATATTATTGTTCTTTTTTACCAGCCCTGGAGATTGAGGGTGATAAATATAGTGAAAATACAGCATTATCAGCCATGTGTTACAAATGGATTTAATAGTCTGTCCAGGAAAATACATTCCTCAGTTGCTTCGCAATTCAGAAGGAATTCCCCACACTGGAATTATACTTTCCAAAAGTAATTTGCCTACTGTTAAAGCCATTTCTCCTCTGCAATGAAATGCCTCCACCTGATATGAAGACATGCATACCGTTACCAGGATGTATTTGCAGCCCTGTAAGGGAGGTACCTGGATGGAGTCCAACTGCCAAATTTCAAAGGGCCCCTAAGGGAGGGGAAAGCGGCCTTGAGAGGGATTTACCAGAATTATATTTAGACAGATAGACCATTGATCATAAACCTTATGAGCTACAGTGGGAGAAAGTTTCCAGAAACATTGCATTCTCCATAATATCATTTTTTTTCAGGTGTCCAGTGGGTCAGGGAATGCACATGTTTGAGTGAAAGTAACTGGGCATTTGTAAGTTTTATAGGCCTTTTATATTTGTGGGATGGGATTAAAAAAAAATCCCCCTTTTTTTCTTTGAGGCCTGCTTTTCACTTTCTGAAGCCAGTTCTTCAGCCTGCAAAAGAAATTTCTTAATAATTTCATCAGAATCATGTTTGAACAGAGGCTATTCTCGAAAATGGACAGAGGCAAGGCTTCCCAGGTGGCACTACTGGTAAAGAACCTGTCTGCCAATGCAGAGACATAAGAGATGCAGGTTCAATCCCTGGGAAAGGAAGATCCCCTAGAGGAGGCCATGACAACCTGCTTCAATATTCTTGCCTGGAAAATCCCATGGACAAAGGAGCCTGGTGAGCTACAGCCCATAGGGTTGCAAAGAGTTGGACATGAACAAAGAGACTTAGCGTGCACACTCACGGCTTAGGCATCTGTTCAGCTGCAGCATCAGCCACTTGACTCTCTTTGGTTTCCACTGGATCAGGCTTGAAGTGTCCAGGTATTTTAATGATAGCCAGCTGTTTGGGAAATTGCATGGGTTCTAATAGTTTTGAAACTAGTTATCCTTTTTTTTTTTTTAATGGATTGGCCAGAAGAGGTGAGAAATCCTCTTTATTTCTACAACATTGCAAGATCGCGAGCCACTCCAAAGCCACAGTGACCGTCAGTGTAAATTTCTATTTGATCCTTAGATAATTGCCAAGCCCTAATTAATACAGCTAGTTCAGCCTGTTGAGTCAATCTGATGTCTGGTAAATAAGAACTTTTATTTATACCATCAAGGTTATTGTGTACCTAGTTTGATAATGCCTTGTCCTCCTTTAAATAGGATCCACCTGTAAACCAAATTAAATCAGCATTATCAATGGTAATTTCTTGAAAGTCTGTCCTAGCAGTAGGAAGTTAGTCAGTTAACATAATGTAGTCATGGTTGTCATCATCTTTAGGTGCTGGAAGCAAAGTTGTTGGGTTATAATTGTTATAGCAAACAAAATAATATTGATTGAAGAGAGTAACAGTATTTCATAAGAAGCCAACTGGCTCACAGAATAGTGCTAAGATGAGAATTTAAGAGAGATTCAACAGAGTGAGGAACATAAATAGAGACCCCATTACAAATTCTTCACCAGCTTTGCATAAGAGAGCTGTCACTGAAATAGTTCTCACACAGGGTGGGAGCCCTTTTGCCACCTAATCTAGCTTCTGATTATGCGGTCTGTGGATCGATGCTGGTCACCAGGCCTCTGAGTTGGTACACCCAGGGTGTTTCCTTTTCTTTCATGCCAAAAGAGGAAAAAAGAATGGCAGTTTATAATGAGAATGGCCTACTGCTGGAGCCTGAGTCAGTGCAGATTTTGAAGTGCCTATAGCCTTTTCTCCTCTGTCATCCATGCAGCTGGGTATGGTTCGACAGGTTTAAGTAATGCATAGAGAAGTTGGGGCAATAAAGGGAAAAAGAGCTACCCAAAGGGAAGCCTGGCATGCTGCAGTCCATGGGGTCGCAAAGAGTTGAACACCACTGAAAAACTGAACTGAATTCCTACAATATCTGGTTAGACCCCGAAATCTCCTCAGTTTGTTTTATTTTGTTTTGAGAAGTTAGAAAGTTAAGATTCTCTTAATTCTTTCAGCATCAGTTAACTAGTCTTTCTTAGATAACAGACGACCTGAATATTTCATAGTTACTTAACAGAATTGTCTTTTGACTTTGGAAACCTTAGGTCCCTTAGAGGTTAATTATTGTAGCAGATGGATAGTGTCTATTTGGGAGTCCTATTCAGTTTCAGAACACAAAACAAGATTATCTACATATTGAATTAAAGCAGAGTCATTAGTAAAGTTTACATCAGTCAAATCAGCTTTAAGTATTTGAGCCTTCAGTATAGCCTTGTGGCATAACTGTTCATGTATAGTGACCATCTTCCCACATGAAGGCAAAGAGTTACTAGCTTCCTTCTTCCCCTGGAATACTAAAGAACATCCCACCTGAAAAACAACAGGTAGGATGAGAGCGGGGTGTGAGGATTAAGAAGCACAGGGTGGTAAAGGATGACAATGTTATTTATAGTGCTCACATCCTGAACAAACCTCCAGCCTTTTTCATTTTGCTTTCTTACTGGTAAAATGGTGGTGATGGGGTGGGGTGGGGGTATTGCCAAGACTGGTACAAGGAATTACAAGTCCTTTCTCAGGGAATTTCTGAATAATAGGTCTTATTCCATTTAATTTAACCATCCTTTGATTTAAGTGGATATTGTCAAATATCGGGTAGAAGCTTGGAATTATCAATAGTTGCTTTAGTTAGAGTGGCTGTGTTAATTTTCCCAGTATTTGAGGAAGAAGATGACCATAAGTTCTCAGGTACACATACTGTCAAAGTGTCAGTTCCTCCTGACCTGTTTTCATAACCAATAATCTCTCAGTTGTCACGCTCTGACCTCTATCTACGTCTTCTAAATCTAAAATCATTTCACCCTCAGGTGAGAAGGCAATATGGGAATTCTATGCCTCTAAAAGGACTCATCATATTAACTGGACCACAATTTCACCAAAAGAAACACGTGTTTTCCTGTGATAGTTCCTAGCTGAAACGTTACTGACTCTAATTTAAAAACCTACACAGGAAAATTTGAAACCTTTACCATTTTAATTCTTTATTCTGGGGGAGAGGCCAGTGAATAAGGACTTTTGCCCAATCCATTCTCTTTGGGAAGATTTTTGGTATAGCCTGATAGAGCTTGTGGGCAATTTCTCTTCATTTCTGGTGGTCTGAAGCCTCATGTTTATGAAAATCTTCCATAGGCATCTTCTAATTTAGCTCTCTGAGCCATTCTTTTGATTTATGTCCAGAGACTAGTAAATGTACAAGCTGGTACAAGTCTGAATATCCAGGCTTATACATTCTTACTGTAAGAAAGATCAAATACTTTAGAAAAACTCAAGGGATCCTGTAAGGGATCTGGAAAATCCTTAGTTAGGTTCTGTCTCAGTCCAAGGAGTCTATTTAAGAGCGAGTTCCCCTTTGTCTCTGAACTTCTCCTTAAGGGAAGCTGCTGTTACCTCTGGGCTGCTGCTTTCATTTTCTGCCTTGGACTCAGGTTTTTGTTTTTTTTTTTCCTTTTGGTGTTGGAGGTAGGAAAGCAGACAGGGCAGGGCAGGGGAAAGGCAAGAATACAAAGTTCGGGGGAGACTTCTGAATGGAATGGCTTCTGAAGTTTTTTGCTAATTTGGCCACCATTAGTCATGATTTTTCCATTTGCATCATTGAATGAAGAAGACATTTTCTCATTTCCCTATGTTGAGGCTTTCAGGTACCTACTAAACATGTCTCCCATTCTGGTTGTTGGATCTTATAGCCTTTTTTTTTTTCTGAGTGTGCAAATAAGTCAGTTTAGATCAATCAGAAGTGCCCCATTTTAACAACAGGCCCCATGGGGTAATGGTTAGCACTCTGGACTCTGAATCCAAAAGTGCCCCATTTTGACCATCTCAGGGAGAAGTTATCTTTGTTGTATCTTTCCATTTAGTTAAATGTTGCAAGTGTTAGGCCCATAGGCCACTATACAGAAACCTAGCTGGTGTTCCCTCATGTGGCTGTCTGTCTGCCTTTGAAGCATGGTTTCCCATTATTAGCTAGGTAGCCTGATTCAGATATGATCTGAACAACTTTCTAAGGACCATGTGATAGATTGGATGTGCGCTGCTTCTGAGTCTGGCTCTCCAAGGAGCTACCTTTGGGTCGATTTGACTATATTATGTCTCAGTTTCTCCTTCCAAGAATCGAAAACCACTGCGGGTTCCCCGAGCACTAGCTGATCAGTCTCTGTCCTGTTCCCTGGAAGAGCAGTGCTTACTTAGTGGTTATGGTGGGGTTCTCTGGGGGGCCGCTGCGCAGCACCAGGATTAATCCTCAGACACCTCCACCAGGCTCTGTCATCTGAGAATGCTCTGTGCCCGGAAGAAGCAGGTATCTGTTTGGAGGTGAATTCAGGCACAGTCTCTCATTTCACTAGCAGTTTGTTCAGACTGTATACCAACTTGTTTTTCAGTTTGAGCCAACTTCAACCAAGATTGACTTCCCTGGTGGCTCAGATGGTAAAGCGTCTGTCTACAATGTGGCAGACCTGGGTTCGATCCCTGGGTCGGGAAGTTCCCTGGAGAAGGAAATGGCAACCCACTCTAGTACTCTTGCCTGGAAAATCCCATGGATGGAGGAGCCTGGTGTTCATGGGGTCGCAAAGAGTTGGACACGACTGAGCAACTTCACTTTCTTTCTTTTCTTTCTTTTAACCAAGATTAGTGACTTATGTTTTCCTAGTTGCCTCCCTAGATCACCCTCTAGGTCCTCGCCCCTGAAGACTCCAAGTTTTAAGTAGAAACAGCTCAAAATTCTTAGGATCATCACTTCAGCATGAGGTCCTGATGTCAGGAGAACTCACCAGAATGCCTGAGAGATATGGGGAAGCCTGTGGGGCCCGATGGCCCCATGCTGGTACTGAGCACAGATCCAGGCATCCTCTAGAGGTGCTCTGGAATCCTTCTGACTACACCGTGAAATGTTCCAAAATCCAATTAGCAATCAAAATCTGTTGCAATCTCTTTTTTTCCTACGAAGGAAAAAATAGAATCTTATTCAAGCCAAACTGAGTATTATAACCTAGAGAGACAGACTCTCAGAAGCTCTGATGACTGTTCCACTGGTTAGGTGCTACAGATGCAGTTTTATACATTTTTTGAGACAGAGAATTATGAATCATACTGACAGGTTAACATTATGCATAAAACTCATCAGATGTTTTGGTCAGGTATGCACAAACAGAGTGAGACATTAGGTCAACACAACCCCCTGTACAGGATGACATAGTAATAGTAATCTTAAAAATTACAATGCTGGCATCAGGTAAAAGCAACCATTTTTCTTGAAGGTTGCTTATTTCCTCCTGCCTTGAGGATGTCTGGTTAATGTACAATGTCTATGCACATAGTGTGTTGAGAAAAGGCCCATCACAAATGTGTGTTTCAGTTCTGACTTAGTTTGATTATCCTGCCATGGAGAAATTTAAGATTTTTCCTCATCAAGGTGTGATTTGAGCCTGATCATTTGTGCCTTGAACTAAACTGCTGAAGTGTTGTTCAGTCGTGTCTGACTCTTTGCAACCCCATGGATGGTAGCCCACCAGGCTCCTCTATCCATGGAATTCTCCAGGCAAGAATACTGGAGTGGGTTGCCATTCCCTTCTCCAGGGGATCTTTCTGACTCAGGGATCAAACCCAGGTCTCCTGCATTGCAGGCTGATTCTTTACCATCTGAGGCACCTAGGAAGCCTGCTGTTAAAAGGAAGAAGAAAAACAGGACAGTGTTTGGGAAGTGAGAACATGATCAGAGGTTGAAGAAAAGTTTACATTAATAGTACAGTAGAAATCACTGCAGATGGTGATTGCAGCCATGAAATTAAAAGACGCTTACTCCTTGGAAGGAAAGTTATGACCAACCTAGACAGCACATTAAAAAGCAGAGACATTACTTTGCCAACAAAGGTCTGTCTAGTTAAAGCTATGGTTTTTCCAGTGGTCATGTATGGATGTGAGAGTTGGACTGTGAAGAAAGCTGAGCATCGAAGAATTGATGCTTTTGAAAACTGTGGTGTTGGAGAAGATTCTTGAGAGTCCCTTGGAGTGCAAGGAGATCCAACCAGTCCATCCTGAAGATCAGTCCTGGGTGTTCATTGGAAGGACTGATGTTGAAGCTGAAACTCCAATCCTTTGGCCACCTAATGGGAAGAGCTGACTCATTGGAAAAGACCCTGATGCTGGGAGGGATTTGGGGCAGGAGGAGAAGGGGATGATAGAAGATGAGATGGCTGGATGGCATCACTGACTCGATGGATGCGAGTCTGAGTGAACTCTGGGAGTTGGTGATGGACAGGGAGGCCTGGCGTGCTGTGGATCATGGGGTCGCAAAGAGTCAGACACGACTGAGCGACTGAACTGAATTGAACTGAACTGAACTGAAGTGAGAAGAAACTTGAACATATTGTTGAGCAAGGGGAAAGAGAGGAAATGACAGAGGAGTGAGACTCTGGAGGAAGCACATGGAAATAGGGTAGAAGTTTAGCTCTGGAGATAAGCCCACAACATATGTTTTGGGTGTTTTCCATAAGTGCATTGGAAACCCACTGGGGGATATAGAGCAAGAAACTGACATAATCCAATTTGCATTTTGAGAATACCACTTTGCTATATGGATGCTGGGTTAAGTTCAGTCGCTCAGTCATTTCCGACTCTTTGCGACCCCGTGAACCACAGCACGCCAGGCCTCCCTGTCTATCACCAACTCCTGGAGTTCACCCAAACTCATGTCCATTGAGTTGGTGATGCCATCCAACTATCTCATCCTCTGTCGTCACTTTTTCCTCCTGACCCCAATCCCTCCCATCATCAGGGTCTTTTCCAATGAGTCAGCTCTTTGCATCAGGTGGCCAAAGGATTGGAGTTTCAGCTTTAGCATCATTCCTTCCAAAGAAATGCCAGGGCTCATCTCCTTCAGAATGGACTGGTTGGATCTCCTTGCAGTCCAAGGGACTCTCAAGAGTCTTCTCCAACGCCACAGTTCAAAAGCATCAATTCTTCGGTGCTCGGCTTTCTTTATAGTCCAACTCTCACATCCATACATGATCACTGGAAAAACCATAGCCTTGACTAGGCGGACCTTAGTCAGCAAAGTAATGTCTCTGCTTTTGAATATGCTATCCTTGTTGGTCATAACTTTCCTTCCAAGGAGTAAGCGTCTTTTAATTTCATGGCTGCAGTCACCATCTGCAGTGATTTTGGAGCCCAGAAAAATAGTCAGCCACTGTTTGCTCTGTTTTCCCATCTATTTGCCATGAAGTGATGGGACCAGATGCCATGATCTTCATTTTCTGAATGTTGAGCTTTAAGCCAACTTTTTCACTCTCCTCTTTCACTTTCATCAAGAGATTCTTTAGTTCTTCTTCACTTTCTGCCATAATGATGGTGTTATCTGCATATCTGAGGTTATTTGATATTTCTCCTGGCAATCTTGATTCCAGCTTGTGCTTATTCCAGCCCAGCATTTCTCATGATGTACTCTGCATAGAAATTAAATAAGCAGGGTGACAATATATAGCCTTGATGTACTCCTTTTCCTATTTGCAACCAGTCTGTTGTTCCATGTTCAGTTCTAACTGTTGCTTCCTGGCCTGCATATAGGTTTCTCAAGAGGCAGGTCAGGTGGTCTGGTATCCCCATCTCCTTCAGAATTTTCCACAGTTTATTGTGATGCACACAGTCAAAGGCTTTGGCATAGTCAATAAAGCAGAAATAGATGTTTTTCTGGAACTCTCTTGCTTTTTCCACGATCCAGTGGATGTTGGCAATTTGATCTCTGGTTCCTCTGCCTTTTCTAAAACCAGCTTGAACGTCTGGAAGTTCACCATTCACGTATTGCTGAAGCCTGGATTGAAGAATTTTGAGCATTACTTTGCTAGTGTGTGGGATGAGTGCAATTGTGCGGTAGTTTGAGTATTCTTTGCCATTGCCTTTCTCTGGGATTGGATTGAAAACTGACCTTTTCCAGTCCTGTGGCCACTGCTGAGTTTTCCAGATTTGCTGACATATTGAGTGCAGCACTTTCACAGCATCATCTCTTAGGATTTGAAATAGTTCAACTGGAATTCCATCTCCTCCACTAGCTTTGTTTGTAGTGATGCTTCCTAAGGCTCACTTAACTTTGTATAAATAGGAGAGGACAATCTTATCTTAAATATACACACCCAATACTGGTATTGGAAATATGATTCAGTGAAACTTTCAATGTATTCCAGAGGGGTGAATGAATTGGGCAATCATAAAGTGAAGTTGCTCAGTCATATCTGACTCTTTGTGATCCCATGGACTGTAGCCTGCCAGGCTCCTCTGTCCATGGTGTTTTCCAGGTAAGAAAACTGGAGTGGGTTGCCATTTCCTTCTCCAGAGGATCTTCCCAACTCAGGGATCGAACCCAGGTCTCCCACATTGTAGGCAGATGCTTTTACCGTCTGAGCCACCGGGGAAGTCAGGCCATCATAAGTTGAAACTTAACCCTTGAGTATCTCCTTCTACATTTCTTAAGTTCCAGAGTGCTGGGTCTAAGTGGCTTCTATAAGTGCTGATGTAGTAAGGAGTTAGTCGCTCAGTGGTGTCCAGCTCTTTGCGACTCCATGGAATGTAGCCCTCCAGGATTCTCTGTCCATGGACTTCTTCAGGCAAGAATACTGTAGTGGGTTGCCATTCCCATCTCCCAGGGAATCTTCCTGACCCAGAGATCAAGCCTGGGTTTCCTGTATTGTAGGCAGATTCTTTACCATGTGAGCCACCAGGGAAGTCCAGAGTGGACTTTAACATCAGACAATTTTGGACACAGTTCTTGGTTCTACCATTTAAAAATTGTGTGATCTGAATTACCTCTCTGAGTTTCAAATTCCTTCTCTGGAAATTGCATATAAAAACTGCTTCAGTTCAGTTCAGTTTCTCAGTTGTGTCCAACTCTTTGGGACGCCATGGACTGCAGCATGCCAGACTTCCCTGTCTATCACCAACTCCCAGAGCTTACCCAAACTCATATCCATCACGTTGGTGATGCCATCCAACCATCCCATCCTCTGTCGTCCCCTTCTCCTCCTGCCTTCAATCTTTCCCAGCATCAGGGTCTCATTGGAAAAAATGAGTCAGTTCTTCGCGTCAGGTCGCCAAAGTATTGGAGTTTCAGTATCAACATCAGTCCCTCCAATGAACACCCAGGACTTTAGGATGGACTGGTTGGATCTCCTTGCAGTCCAAGGGATGCTCAAGAGTCTTCTCCAACACCACAGTTCATAAGCATCAGTTCTTCAGCGCTCAGCTTTCTTTATAGTCCAGCTCTCATTGTATGTTCATTGTAATGAAATAGAATCAATATCTCAATAATAGTTGTGCAAGGAAGCTCTTTATATTTTTTCATATCTTTCACATTTGCTTCGTAGTTTTATAGTGTCTCAACTTTAATATGCTCATCTTAAAAGGAAACAGGAAGTGCAAAAGGTAGAAAACTCCATGAGTTCAAAGAGAAAGAGCAGTAGAAAAAGAGTCACGAAGGGTGAGATCAAGCCTGAGATAAGCGAGGCTGGGACCGGTGTGCCAGGTCCCAAGGTGAAGACAATGGCAGGAAGACAAGAGCAGAGTGAGGGGCCCTGGGAGCCTGGGTGTCCGGCAGCAGGAGGGAATAAAGCACGCGCCAGCCTGGGGTGGTTGGAAGGAGGAGGGCTGGTGATGGGAATCCACCGAGCTTGTGATGGAGAGACTCTGCCACTGACTGAGGGTGACTGGCTGAGGGCAGGGCAGGCGATGAGACCCACTGGGCAAAAACCTGGGGGGCTTGGGAGAGGAGCCTGAGATGGTAAGGTTGAGAAGCCAAGATTAAGGCGAAACAGTGGGTTTAGAGATGTGAGATTGGAGGGCATAGTGCAGGTGGGTCTTGAAGAAAAACATATTTATGTCAAGAAGGAAGTTAAGCCTTTTTTCATGTTCCAAGAGCCTAAGTTAACACGGCAGTTGTGCTGGTTTTATTAGACCCTGTTTGACCCCGATACGAGTGAGGATAAGGCAGGTGAGGTCTGAAGCCGCTCAAGAAAGGAGTAACAGCAAAATGGCAGGGAGATGGAGAGCGTTTGAGAAATGAGACTGCCCCCCCCAACCCCTTCCTGGGAATGGGCCTGGAGAAGGGCTCAGGGAAGGTCTGGCAAGGAAAATTCCTCTTTCTGCTTAACCTCTCAGTTGCTCCATACGCATCCTGGGATGCGGCAGGGCCTGGAGAGTAATATATAGTCGGCCCCTGATGGCTTCAGAGCAGGTGACACTGTGGCCATCAGGAAAACACCAGCTTAAAATGTAACACAGGCGGTCCTTAGAACTCGTTAGCTACTGAAAATCAACCATTCACTAGATAAGGTATTGAAGGAGTCTTGCAATGTCCTTTGTTCACACCCACTCAAAGTTCAGTTCAGTTCAGTCGCTCAGTTGTGTCTGACTCTTTGTGACCCCATGAACCGCAGCACGCCAGGCCTCCCTGTCCATCACCAACTCCCGAAGTTCACCCAAACTCATGTCCATTGAGTCGGCCATCCAACCATCTCATCCTCTGTCGTCCCCTTCTCCTCCTGCAGAGACTTTCAGAAGTTCTAGCTCGTTGTCATACACTGAGAGGCATGCTTCAAGCTGTCTTCTGATGTCAGTGGATGATTGGTTTAGCTCATTCTCGGGCCACCTTTACCTTGGTGGGCAGCCTCAATATCCCTAATAAGACAGCACATTAGTTAGCTTAAGGAGTTTGCTTTTTTTGAGACATGGCACTCAGGTGACAATGTCTTGTCAACTAAAGAACTTAAGAGCAGTGATCGCCCTTTATAAACATTTAGTCCCCTATTTATGGGAATGATTTCCTAGTTCGAGCTAAGCTTCAAAATATACCTTGGTTCACAAAAAATACAAGTTGTTTTAGGACAGGAAAGGTATTGGGATGCTTCAGACTGCAAATTTATTTTGATCATAAAAAGTACTGGGTAAAATTAGTACTAAGTAATTGTCATAGAATTTCCATAAAACACGACCTTTTCTCTGCTCCCCTAGTAATGTCCTGTGGGAATCCTTTGGCATTTTATTTTACCCAGCACTTTTTATGATCAAAATAAGTTTGCAATTTGAAGCATCCCAATACGTTTCCTCTTGTAAAATAACTTGTAGTGAAGAACAGGGAAGCCTGGCATGCTGCCTGCCGTTCATGGGGTTGCAAAGTCAGACACAGCTTAGCAACTGAACACAAATGCCGTAGAATTTCCACAAGACGTGACCTGCTCCCTTAGCGGAGTGTGGAGTATAAAGGCTTCAGAGTTAAATAACCTGAGTCCAAAGCTGTGACATGCACTTAGATTAGGTCAGTTAGTTAAGTTCTGTTGCCTCAGTTTCCTTATTTGTAAAGGGAGGATACTTAAAGTACCTTGTTTGAAGGATTAACTAGATCAAGTGACATGGTACACTGTAGAGCCTGGTGTATGATAAGTACTTGGTACATATTAGTCATTACTCTTACTGATAGTGACGGATGTTAGCAGAAGCATCCAAGGAAACAGTGCCAAGTCAGGTTCAGACTTTCAAATACCTTCCATTTTATTTGGAGCTGCTTCTGAACATTGACACTGTCTACATGAAACCTTTAAATGAGAATCAGCAAACAGCAATCCAAAGCCACTTAGGTTTTTACCATTGGGGTTCATGTTATTCTTCATAAACTAAGATAGTCCCTCGTTTTGCCTGAGAGTTAGTTGCCGACTGCCCTGCTGAAGGATCCATGTGTTCTTTATCTCTGTGACATCAAGATGTTTGCAGGGAAAACTCACACCCATGCCATTTGCTCCTGGGTACTGCCGCAGATAATAAGACTCGTGAATCCCAAGGTCAGGCACTCTTTCTCACACCTCCTTTGCTGTGAAATGATTGGATGCAGTATCTGTGGTGTTCAAAGATAAATCGGGGCATATTAAAAATTGGAAGAGTTTCACTTGCACAAAACTAGCTTCCAATGGACCAGTGCCAGAGCAGAAGTGGTTAGGAGTGTTCCACTGATGGGAGCTGGGATGCATGCGGGTGAAGGAGAGGGGATACTTTTATGGAGAAGTGTGTGAGTGCGAAGTCACTTCAGTCGTGTCTGACTCTCTACGACTCCATGAACTGTAGCCTGCCAGGCTCCTCTGTCCATGGAATTCTCCAGGCAAGAATACTGAGGTGAAGAAGCAGCAGAAGCAAAGTAAGGAAATCATTTGCCTGGCTATAGTTTTAGCTGTTGCATTACGAGGGCCAGGCTTGTTGGCTACTAGTGACTGGTTGTCCTTAGGTTTCCATTTCTCAACCTTAAGGCATTTTATAGGCTTAAGCTTTGGTTCCCTTACATAGGCTGCTAAGAGAACTACCTCAGACTAATGGCCTCCTTGTTTAACTCATTTAACAGTGGAACTTTTTTAAGGGATTTTTTGGCAGTTCAAAAAATTGTTATGAGGTTAATAGAAATAAATTGACTTGCAAACGTGCCAGAAAATAACACCACAATTTAGCCACAGGAACATGTCAGAATTGTGACCTTAAATAATTGCTCTCATTAAGTAGCTAGATTGCTCTGCCTACACCATGTTTAGGGGAGAAAAATGAGGCTGCAGCCACCTGAAAGCTGGTTACCATGAAGTGTTGCTCACTTCTGAATCAAAGTACATTAGTGCAGAAGACTGGAAAAGCACCTTCGCTGTAAGGGAGGCTGTGTAGTTAAGTTCTTTGGGACAGTGGGACTGCAATGTGAGACAACGCTCGTGAAGACGATAAACAGCTACCGAATGACACCGTCTCAGCAGATTGTTCCACCTCCCTTCTTATCCTCCTTCCCTGGACCCTAGACAAGTCCTCATTGAAGTCTTCCATAAACTGACTCTTGCCAAACGAAACCTTCCTCATGCCCTAGACTGCACTGGGTTACAAGACTGTAATTCATAAAGGTGGGGACCGTGCCTGTCTTGCCCAGTGCTCTGTCCTTAGTATCTAACACAGGCTGTTTAGCACAGAGTAGCTGCTCAATAAATTTGTTAAACGAATGTTCAGTTGCCAAAGTGGAAGGAAGAGAAAGTCACTCAGTCATGTCCAACTCTTTGGGACCCCATGGACTTATACAGTCCATGGAATTCTCCAGGCCAGAATACTGGAGTGGGTAGCCTATCCCTTCTCCAGAGGATCTTCCTGATCCAGGAGTCAAACTGGAGTCTCCTGGATTGCACACATATTCTTTACCAACTGAGTTATGAGGGAAACCCCAGTCGCCAAATCATCTCCAACTCTTCGTGACCCCATGGACTGCAACCCACCAAGGTTCCCTGTCCCTCACCATCTCCCTGACTTTGCCCAAGTTCATCTCCATTGCATTGGTGATGCCATCCAGCCATCTCATCCTCTGTTGCCCCCTTCTCCTTCTGCTTTCAATCTTTCCCAGCATCAGGGTCTTTTTCAATGAGTCAACTCTTCGCATGAGGTGGCCAAAGTATTGGAGTTTCAGCTTCAGCATCAGTCCTTCCCATGAGCATTCAGAATTGATTTCCTTTCAGACTGACCAGTTCCATCTTCTTGCAGTCTAAGGGACTCTCAAGAGTCTTTTTCAGCATCACAGCTTGAAGATATCGATTCTTTGGCATTCTACCTTCTTTATGGTTGAGCTCTCACAAACAGTTAAATTAATATGAGCTATCTATTCTCTTCTGTAAATCCAGCCTAATACCACCACAACCAGCAACCCAGGCCTGATTTATAATTAGGGCATGTAAAATACAGTCATACTGGTAGAGATATATGTATGTGGGGGCTAAAATTTGTCTCGGAGTGACACAAAATTACACACATGGAATGCCATCCTATGTCAAGTAACTAAACCTTAGCCCTGCCTGGCTGCCCCAGGCAGAAAATATGCTGGCCGTCCTTCTATACCATTTGGACTGTATTTCCAATTTCACATGTGAAAAATCTCCCTCCAACAGTAACACAGCCTACTTGACATTACTGATTTTATGAAGCTGAGGTCACTAGGTCAGAGTCACAGAAAACAGCCAAGACTGAGAATGCCACAAATACTACCAATAATACCAGTTACATTTATTAGGCTTGCTTACAGCTGTAAAAGCACTTTCATATAGATTATACCATTGATCCTGAGACCAATTCTGTACAGAATTCACGGCATGTATTACCTCATTTTACAAATGAGTAAACTGAAGCTTGATGAGGTTAAGTGACTTGTTTGGATCTTACTAGTGACCACTGGAAGCATCAAGGCAGGGGTCTAGCCTTCCAGCTTTGTCCGGGGCATTCTCTACGTTACAAGGCAACCAGAGGGACATTGAGGCCCAGATGGTCCCCACTCTGGAGAGAGCTGAGCAGGGACCACCCTCCTCCTAGAGGAGAACGTTCCTCCTGGTTCAGAGCACAGTCTGGCAGCACTGGGCAGCCAGCAAACCCCTGCTCTCAGCACACAGTTGCCAAAGAGTAGCTGGGAGGGTGAAGCCAGAGCCCGCCTGCCATGGGTGGCTGTCCGCTGACTCTGAAGGGCTCTGTGCTCACGTGGAAGGGCCCGGGAACAGCCTGCATGGGGCGAGAAGAGTGCTCCTGTGTGGCTCAGAGACCAGGTCAGCAAACCTCTGATGCCTAATAAGCCAGCCTCTGTGCTAGTTACGGGGGTCCAGAGGTGAGGAAAGGAGTTCTGTGCATGTGTATGGGGTGGGGAGGTAATCTAACATGAGCTTCATCTTTCTCATTTGAAGCATCAGTCAGCTCAGTCGCTCAGTCGTGTCCGACTCTTTGCGATCCCATCGACTGCAGCACGCCAGGCCTCCCTGTCCATCACCAACTCCCAGAGTTTACTCAAACTCATGTTCATTGAGTCAGTGATGCCATCCAACCATCTCATCCTCTCTCATCCCTTTCTCCTCCTGCCTTCAATCTTTCTCAGCATCAGGGTCTCTTCCAGTGAGTCAGCTCTTCACATCAGGTGGCCAAAGTATTGGAGTTTCAGCTTCAGCATCAGTCCTTCCAATGAATATTCAGGACTGATTTCCTTTAGGATGGACTGGTTGGATCTCCTGGCAGTCCAAGGGACTCTCAAGAGTCTTCTCCAACACCACACTTCAAAAGCATCAATCATTTGGCACTCAGCTTTCTTTATAGTCCAACCCTTACATCCATACATGACCACTGGAAAAACCATAGCTTTGACTCTATGGACCTTTGTTAGCAAAGTAATATCTCTGCTTTTTAATATGCCTTCTAGGTTGGTCATAGCTTTTCTTCCAAGGAGCAAGCGTCTTTTAATTTCATGGCTGTAGTCACCATCTGCAGTGATTTTTGGAGCTCCCCAAAATAAAGTCTGTGACTGTTTCCATTGTTTTCCCATCTATTTGCCATGAAGTGATGGGACCAGATGCCATGATCTTAGTTTTCTGAGTGTTGAGTTTTAAGCCAACTTTTTCACTCTCCTCTTTCACTTTCATCATTTGAAGCACAACAGCCAATAATATGTTCTGAAGGAGCAGCCTTCAGAGCCAGGCTTCTTAGCATTCTTTGGTGGCTGATACCATTTGATTTGTATGCGCCTATGAACGCAGCACACACGGGAGTTTTAAAATGAGAACATCTTGTCAGTATTCAACTTTGTTATTCTTTCTTTTCTCACTTATATTCCCTTGCTGGCCTTCCATTCTGGGCATGAAATATTAGGGATATTGACTATTTATTTGCATACCATGATTAATCTAAGTTAGGGGCTTCTCTGGGCCCTATTAAGTCAGCACATCTGACAAGTGAAATGCTGGCCCGGGGGAGCATTGCCATGTGCTGTAAATCTGGTTAACTCTGTTACTGAAGACAAGCACTGTCAGCCACATTTAAGGCTCAGAGATATCCGAGAAATGCTCAATATTCTTTGGCATAAGCCACAAGTCGAATGGCAGTCACCAATCATCAAGTTATTAGTTCGAGGTTATCAGGTGCAGTGCAACAAAGAGAAAGTTCATGACTGTACCATGACTCAATGTTTGCCATAACCAAACCGATCTCCCATTGTGGCTTAACGGCAAAAGCGTGTAGAAGCTACAGTCCCGCCTCTTTGCCCCTCCAACCTGCTGCTCCCTGTTCTTGTTCTCACAAATTCCCATCTCAGCTCTGCCCTCTGACCCATTCTGAACACATTTTGGGGACCTGATCTTGGCTTAACCTTTGGACATAATTTTAAAAATATTTTCCCTCTGAGCTCACTTGTTTTCTTCGTTACTCTCTTCTCCAGCCCCAGGGGACCTGCCATCTAGGCCTGTATATAAAATAAATTTTATTGTCAGGATTAAGATAGGCTGAATAAATACATTTTCTCACCAGATACACGTCTTTTAAATTTAAGGGTATTTTGAGCTAATGGGAAACAATACTGTATTAATGGTATGATTTTACCCCTCATAACTCACGAGTAAGAGGCATAGAGTAGTGATTATAGAGTCTCTGGAGACAGGCTACCGGGATCTGAAACTTGGTTTTGTATTACTTGATTGTGTAACTTTGGGAAAGTCACTTCATTTCTCTGTGTTCACTTTCCTCATCTGTAAAGTGGGAATGATAAGATAGCTGCTTCACAGTGACATGAGAAATCGTAACAGTTTATGTTGCATCTTACTTTCATAGTTCATTACAGAATAAAATGTATTGAGAGTTTTCGATGTCAGGCAGTGTGCTAGCTATTGAGGAAAAATGAGCACAAGATGCCGTTTCCCCCCCAGAGAACTCATCTCTATTGGGAAAAACAGAAAGGTAGCAATGGCTTAGTGTAAGTGTGTAGGAAGAGTAAGACAAGATGCTCTGAGAGCATGTAGGAGCCTAATTGAACCCAGCCGTGGGCAGTCCAGGAAGGCTTTCTGGAGGAAGTGACATGACATTGAGTCCTGACAAGATGAGAGGGCGTTAGCCAGGCAGAGTGAAGATCACATCCTAGGCAAAGAAAGCAACACGTGCAGAGGTCTGGAGGCAGAAGAAAAAATGGGTCACACTGGGAGTAACTGGTTTAATGGAGTGATTGTGGTACAACCTGAGTGAGAAAGATCTGTGAGGATGAGGCTCTGAGGGAAGGAGCCCGCTGAGACTGCAGCCATCAGGATGCAGAAAGAGCAGATGGCAGTCAGGGTCCAGAGGGGGGCGATAAAAGAAGCGACTGATCAGTGTTCACAGGTCCAGAAGAGGTAAGAGATGCAGGACCCAGCAGAAGACCGAAATTAGTAAAATGAAGACATTTTAATCAGAAAGTCAGTTCAGTTCAGTTCAGTCACTCAGTTGTGTCCAACTCTTTGGGACCCCATGGATTGCAGCACCCAACTCCCAGAGTTTACCCAAACTCATGTCCATCGAGTCGGTGATGTCATCCAACCATCTCATCCTCTGTCGTCCCCTTCTCCTCCTGCCCTCAATCCCTCCCAGCATCAGGGTCTTTTCCAATGAGTCAGCTCTTTGCATCAGGTGGCCAGCGTATTGGGGTTTTAGCTTCAACATCAGTCCTTCCAATGGACACCCAGGACTGATCTCCTTTAGGATGGACTGGTTGGATCTCCTTGCAGTTCAAGGGACTCTCAAGAGTCTTCACCAACACCACAGTTCAAAAGCATCAATTCTTCAGTGCTCAGCTTTCTTTATAGTCCAACTCTCACATCCATACATGACCACTGGAAAAACCATAGCCTTGACTAGATGGACCTTTGTTGGCAAAGTAATGTCTCTGCTTTTTAATGTGCTATCTAGGTTGATCATAGCTTTTCTTCCAAGGAGCGAGCATCTTTTAATTTCATGGCTGCAGTCACCACGTGCAGTGATTTTGGAGCCCAAGAAAATAAAGTCTTTCACAATAAAGAAAGTCAGTGGCACACATTTCATGTAGTGTTACATGGGAGAGATGGATGACAGCAGTGCCCTTACTGAGAACAGGGCCTGGGGTGGGGGATATGGGGTGGGCCAAACATGGCTGGGGGGACCAGCCATGAATCTATCAGTTCAGTTCAGTTCAGTCAATCAGTTTGTCCGACTGTTTGCGACCCCATGAATCGCAGCACTCCAGGCCTCCCTGTCCATCACCAACTCCCGGAGTTCACTCAGACTCACAGCCATCGAGTCAGTGATGCCATCCAGCCATCTCATCCTCGGTCGTCCCCTTCTGCTCCTGCCCCCAGTCCCTCCCAGCATCAGAGTGTTTTCCAATGAGTCAACTCTTTGCATGAGGTGGCCAGAGTACTGGAGCTTCAGCTTTAGCATCATTCCTTCCAAAGAAATCCCAGGGCTGATCTCCTTCAGAATGGATTGGTTGGATCTCCTTGCAGTCCAAGGGACTCTCAAGAGTCTTCTCCAACACCACAGTTCAAAAGCATCAATTCTTCAGTGCTCAGCCTTCTTCACAGTCCAACCCTCGCATCCATACATGACCACAGGAAAAACCATAGCCTTGACTAGACGGACCTTAGTCGGCAAAGTAATGTCTCTGCTTTTGAATATACTATCTAGGTTGGTCATAACTTTCTTCCAAGGTGTAAGCGTCTTTTAATTTCATGGCTGCAGTCACCATCTGCAGTGATTTTGGAGCCCCCCAAAATAAAGTCTGACACTGTTTCCACTGTTTCCCCATCTATTTCCCATGAAGTGATGGGACCAGATGCCATGATCTTCGTTTTCTGAATGTTGAGCTTTAAGCCAACTTTTTCACTCTCCTCTCTCACTTTCATCCAGAGGCTTTTTAGTTCCTCTTCACTATCTGCCATAAGGGTGGTGTCATCTGCATATCTGAGGTTATTGATATTTCTCCCAGCAATCTTGATTCCAGCTTGTGTTTCTTCCAGTCCAGCATTTCTCATAATGTACTCTGCATATAAGTTAAATAATCAGGGTGACAATATAGCCAAGGGCTAATTAATGGGATGAGAGCAACAGAGCAGAAGCAGCAGGTAAGTTGATATAATGGTTATAGCGAACTGTGAACTAGCTCTTTCAATGTTCCCGAGCACAGGATGGGTGCTGGGATGTGAGACTTTGAGCATGGTGAGAGCAAGGTGGAAGTTGACATCAGAGTGCTCAAACTGAATTAGACACTAGCATATTCACATTCCAGAGGGGCTAACAACTTGTCTTTTTCCAAACTAATATTCTTTAAATATTGATATTTGGAGAAAATATATTTGTAGGGGAGGTTGAATACTGCATGTAAGGAAGAGAGAATAGTTTTTTCCCCAATGGTCCCAGCAATTCAGACGTGGGCCACGGTCTTTCCCAACACTGTACTTAACAGGACCCTCTCTTTCTTAGATGACAGTCAAGCACATTGCTTGAGGTCTCATCCTGTTTTGCATCTCAGGAATTTTAACACTGTTCCACCAAACTCCATACAGTGGTCTTCTTTATAACAATTTCAGCATTTGCAAATTCCTCCCGCCTGTGACATTTCCCATGAGGTTTAGCAAGGAGTGACATTTAAAGTATTTAATACTCGGTGTTATACACATGGGCTTTCCTGGTGGCTCAGCAGTGAAGAATCTGCCTGCCAATGCAGGAGATGCAAGTTCGATTCCTTTGTTGGGAAGATCCTCTGAAGAAGGAACTGACAACCCACTCTAGTATGCTTGCCTGGACAATCCCATGGACAGAGGAGACTGCAGGTTACAGTCCATGGGGTCACAAAAGAGTCAGACACAACTTATCAACTAAACAACGATACACATACCGATCAGAATAGCATCTGCGTGAGTGCCGAGCAAAGGCAGGCTGCCTGCTGGGCCAGACAGTAAACCTTCTGTGTCTGGTTGGTGAAGGAGTCCAGAGGGGCATGAGCTGGGGTGGTGGGGAACTTCTGGAAGGTCCCAGGTGGAAACTAGGGAGACCAAAACAGGGGTCAAGAGACCTACAGGCTCAGAAAAACCGTATGGAAGTACTTCAACATTTGAAGTACTGGGGCAATTATGCTGTTCGTATCTGTTCGTCAGCAGCTCTGGTTTTGACACCCATCAGAGGTTGGTGCTGCGGTAAAGTACTTAGCTCTACTGTTTTCTGAGTCCAGCTGTGGGCTTCTGTGATGCTGAGAGGAGATGTCCTGGGGCAGAAAGGCAGGTAATCTACATGAGACACGCTGGGTGTTTACTGGAGGAGAAAAAGCACAACCTGCAAACACATACGTGCATACACGTGTGCGTGTGTGAGTGAATTTGCACTGATTACCAGAGAACCGAAAATTCCCTTCCTCTTTATCTTTCTATTCCTTTTACCTATAAGACCAAGAAGGAGATGCCTTAGAGTTCAAATTCACTTGACCGTGAAGGCAGATTTAAGTGTAGCTCAAGCTCTTAAATGGAAGAAAGGTGGAAATAACCCAAAGGTGACCAAAATTCTGCTGCAATCTCTTCTGGTGGTGAGCTAAAGCTTAAAAACTGCATCACCATTTTTTTTTTTTTTTTTTTTTAGAAAAATGCCTGGTTGCTGTGAGTCATGGAGAGGGACCATAGTCTTTAACCTAAAATCAGGAGTTGCTGTGCAATTCACTAGGGAATCCCCGCAGCCACCTTTGTCAGATAACAGCTCTGCCCACCAACTTGGGATGAGTTTTCCTCCAAAGCCTTCCTTCTTAATGCATTGTTGTTTCAAGAGTGAGAGAGTCAATGTATCTTGTGAAAATAGCTTTGACAGAATTACTGTTTACATTCTTGCAGCTCAAGTTCATGGGATATTTCTTCAATTTTCCTCAGCACAGGTAAGAGGTCCTAGTGGTGAGTACCTTCATTACGTTGTTATCCTGATCATGATGTTGTGAACATGTAGTCTGTTCTCTTAGGTGTTTCCTTAATGCCAATTCACTCAAGTGTGTTAGAAAATAAACCGAAGCTTGTTAAAAGTGTTGAGAGTTTGAGCGACAATTTGAATCAGGTAGCATCAGCCCAATCGTGTCGTGCATGCTGTACCTCCAGGAGCTCGGGGAAAGACTACAGAGAAGAGATAGAGGCAAAGCCAGAAAATTACTTGATTGGCTGGGGTTTAAGCAGCTGCTTTCTTTGAATAAGCCTGGTTGGTGATTTGTGATTGGTTGTCCTTCGGTTTCCATTTCTTAACCTTGAGACATTTATAGGTTTGGGGTTGGTTTGCTTAGTAGACTGCTAACATGTTAGAACCATCTCATTCTGTTGATTTCTTGTTTGATTGACTTACATAGGTATTTGTAAATTGGGAATAAAGGCAGTATATTGTGGAAGCTGGGTGGGTTCATACATAATTCTCCTCAGCATGTTAATGTTTCAAAGCCAAGCTTTCTCACAATTAGTGAGGAAGCTTCTGAGAGTATTAAAACAAGATAAAAGCTAAAAATTCTGCAGAAATACCTTTTCTTTGTATGAAATGTGGCTTGTTAGAGGCTTCAAGAATCACTGCATTTTCTTGTTAAGCTCTCTGGGGAGTTTCAGGTAGAGAGGAGAAGTGGAAGGATGTTTACTCCATTTCAAAAGAGAAATTAGTGATAAATTAGGCCATTCTTGGATTGTATTTTAAATTTTGGTTAAACTGATTTCTGTGGAACTGCTTGTCTTCAAGGACATTCATTTCAAAAGAAAGAAAGCATGATTCTAGTTCAAAAGGCCATAAAATTTGAGTGACTGAGGTTCTAAGGCAAATGCCCATGGAAATTTAACCATGCTAGCATAATTATATTAGAATTCTAATTGGTTTTGTTAGGGTGCTGATTTCAAAATTGTATTTTTATCAATACATATTATTATATATTATATTAGTTTCAGATATTCAACATAGTGATTCAACATTTTGATAGATTAAACTCCATATAAAATTATTATAAAATATTGGTCACATTCCCTGCACTGTACATGTATCCTTGTAGCTTATTCATTTTATATATAATGTATGCGATTAGTCACTCAGTCGTGTCTGACTCTTTGTATGGACTGTACATGTATGGACTGGCACGGACTGTAGCCTGCCAGGCTCCTCTGTCCATGGGGATTCTCCAGGCAAGAACACTGGAGTGGGTTGCCATGCCCTCCTCTAGGGGATCTTCCCAACCCAGGGATTGAACCCAGGTCTCCTGCACTGCAGGCAGATTCTTTACCGTCTGAGCCACCAGGGAAGCCCATATCGTATATATAATTGTTTGTGCTGATTAATACCCTACCTCTATCAAGCCCTTCCCCGCTCTCATCTCCCCAGCAGTAACCGCTAGCTTGTTCTCTGTATCTGTGAGCTCGTTTCTGCTTTGTTATATTAATTCATGTGTTTTATTTTGTAGATGCCACATATAAGTGATAACATAGAGTATTTGTCTTTTTTCTGACTTATTTCACTAAGCATAATACCCTCCGAGGCCATCCATATTGTTGCAAAAGGCAACATTTTCACACTTTAATGGCTGAGTGATATTCCATTGTGTATATATATGCACCACATTTTATCCATTCGTCAATGAACACCAGATTGCTTCCGTATCTTGATTATTATAAATAATGCTACTATGGACATCGAAGTGCATTTATCTACTCCAGTTAGTGTTTTCTTTTTCTTCAGATGCACACCTAGGGATGAAATTGCTGCATTACATGGTAGTTCTATTTTTAGTTTTTTGAAGAACATCCACACTGTTTTCCATAGTGGATTTTCAAATTTCCATTTCCACCAGCAGTTTATAAGGGTTCCCTTTTATCTACGTCTGTACCAAATATCTGTTATTTGTGGTCTTTTTTGATGTTAGCCATTCTGGAAGGTGTGAGGAGATATCTTTATTGTAGTTTTGATCTGCATCTCTCCAGTAGCTAGTGATGTTCAGCATCTTTTCATGTGCCTGTTAGCTGTCTGTCTTTTTAGGAAAAACGTCTTTTTAGGTCTTCAATTTTTCAGTTGGGTGTTTTTGTTTTTTTATATTGAATTGTATGAGCTGTTTATACATTTTGGATTTCATCCCTTTATCGGTCACATTATTAACAAATACTTCCTCCCATTCTGCAAGTTGTCTTTTCATTTTGTCTAAACAGTTTCCTTTACTGTTCAAAAGCTTTTAAGTTCAATTCAGTCCCATTTGTTTATTTTTGCTTTTGTTTTCTTTGCCTTGGGAGACAGATTCAAAAAAATAGTGCTATGATTTATGTCAAAGTGTATTCTGCCTATATTTTCTTCAAGGGGTTTTATGGTTTACAGTATTCATATTTAGGTCTTGAATCCAATATCTGTAAATGCTGTGAGAAGATGTTCTAAATTCATGCTTTTACATGTAGCTGTCAGGTTCTTCAGGCACCATGCAGTGAAGAGAATGTCTCGGCCCATTGTGTATTCTTACGCCCTTTGTTGTAGATTAATTGACCATAAGTGCATACGTTTATTTCTGGACTCTGTTGTGTTCCATTGAACAGAACCATATGGCTCTGTTTTTGTGTCAGTACCATACTGTTTTGATTACTGTGAATTTATAATATGAAAATTCAGGGAACATGATACCTCCAGCTCTGTTCTTCTCAAGATTGCTTTGGCTATCTGGGATCTTTTGTGTTTCCATACAAATTTTAGAATTATTTATTCTATTTCTGTGGAAAATGCCATTAGTATTTTGATAAAGTTTACATTGAATCTTTGATTGCCTTGAGTAGCATGATCGTTTTAACATTAATTCTTCCAATCCACGCACACAATACAGCTTTCTATCTGTTGTGTTATCTTCAATTTCTTTCATCACTGTCTTAAATTTTTTTAAGAACAGGTCCTTTTCCACCTTAGGTTGGTTTATTCCTAGATATTTTATTCTCTTTGATGTGCTGGTAAATGCGATTATTTTCTTAATTTCTCTTTCTGATAGTTTATTGTTATTCTATATAAATGCAATAAATTTCTTTATATTAATTTTGTATCCTGCAACTTTACCACATTCATTGACAAGGTCTGGTAGTTTTCTGTTGGAATCTTTAGGATTTTCTATGTATAGTATTGTGTCATCTCTAAACAACATCAGGCACATAGATCAGTGGAACAGAAGAGAGAGCCCCAAAGTAAACCAATGCACTTACGTTCAATCGATCTCCAACAAAGAACACAGGAATACACAATGGGGAATAAAAGTGACAGGAGTGGGCATCTTTGTCTTGTTTCTGATCTCAGAAAGAATGCTTTCACCTTTTCACCATAAGTGTGGTGTTAGCTGTGGGCTTATATCCAGCCTTTACTATGCTGAAGAACGTTCCCTCTATACTCCCTTTGTGGAGAGTTTGTGCCATAAATGCATGCTTACTTTTGTAAAAAAAAGCTTTGCCTGCATCTATTGAAACAATCATATGGTTTTTATTTGTCAATTTGTTAATGATCTATATCCCATTGACTTTGGTTTGTGAATACAGGGCCATCTTTGCATCCCTGGGATAAATCTCATTTGATTGTGGTGTATGATCCTTTTAATATACCGTTGCTTTCATTTTGCTAATATTTTGTTGGAGAAATTTTACATCTATGTTCATCAGTGATAATGGCCTATAATTTTGGTTTTTTTGTGTGATATATATGTATACATATATATCTGCTAAGTCTATTTAGTCTAATGTGTGATTTAAGGCCAATGTTTCATTACTGATTTTCTATCTGGATGATCTATTGATGTAAGTCGGTGTTAAAGTACCCTACTATCGTTATGTTACTGTACATTTCTCCCTATGTCTGTTACTATTTGCTTTATATATTTAGGTAGTCCTATGTTGGCTAACTATCTTCAATCTATTTATTTATGTATTTATAATTGTTATATCTTCTATGTGAATTGATCCCTTGATCATTATGTAATGTCCTTCTTTGTTTTTTGTTAGAGTCTTTATTTTATAGTCTATTTTATCTGATAGAAGTATTGCTGTGCCTTTCTTTTGCATGGAATATCTTCTTCCATCCCCTCACTTTCAGTTTGTGTGTGTCTTTAGATCTGAACTGAGTCTTTAGTAGGCAACATACATATGGATTGTGTGTGTGTGTGTGTGTGTGTGTGTGTGCATGCATGTACGTACAGCCTGAAGTAGTGGCAATGGTTAGAGAATGATTATTAAAAACTCAGGAGAGGAGTCAGAAATGTCCTTGGCCATGTATTTCTTCCAGTGAGGTTGTGTCCTTCAAAAACCCATCTTTTATCAACATTCATAAATAAGTGTTTCCTCCTCTTTGGGCACAAATGCAATGGCTACTATTAATAAAAGTCTCAACTGCTTTGCTTGCCTTTTAAGGTTCAGGAAAGTCATTTTCTAAGAACTTTAAGTACTTTGAGGTTGATTGGTCTTCAGACTTGTTACACTGTCTTGTATCGCCTTAGGCACTTGAAACACACTGTGTGGAGAAAGCAATCTTTTCAAAGCCAGATTCCAATGTGAGTTCCAAATTTATGACTGCCACTGGTATGTACAGGAAAGAGAGAGACAATTCCTAGGCAGGCTGATAAGTCTGGGGTCCCTGAGGAGGAGAGAGGGATCTGGGGCTCTTGAAGAGGAGATACAGTCTGGAATTCTCAAGGAGGAGGAAAGAACAAACGTTTTTTCCCTACATTCCTTAGTAAGGATTATATAACAGCAATGTTCTCAAGGCAACAATACTGAAGTGGTTTGCCATTCCCTTCTCCAGTGGACCACATTCTGTCAGAGCAATATTGCATAGGAACCTGGAATGTCAAGTCCATGATCAAACAGGAGATGGCAAGAGTGAACATCAACATTCTAGGAATCAGCGAACTAAAATGGACTGGAATGGGTGAATTTAACTCAGATGACCATTATATCTACTACTGCGGGCAGGAATCCCTCAGAAGAAATGGAGTAGCCATCATGGTCAACAAAACAGTCTGAAATGCAGTACTTGGATACAATCTCAAAAATGACAGAATGATCTCTGTTCGTCTCCAAGGCAAACCATTCAATATCACAGTTATCCAAGTCTATGCCCCAACCAGTAATGCTGAAGAAGCTGAAGTTGAACGATTCTATGAAGACCTACTAGACCTTTTAGAACTAACACCCAAGAAAGATGTCCTTTTCATTATAGGGGACTCGAATGCAAAAGTAGGAAGTCAAGAAACATCTGGAGTAACAGGCAAATTTGGCCTTGGAATGAAGAATGAAGCAGGGCAAAGGCTAATAGAGTTCTGCCAAGAAAATGCACTGGTCATAGCAAACACCCTCTTCCAACAACGCAAGAGAAGACTCTACACATGGGCATCACCAGATGGTCAACACCGAAATCAGATGGATTATATTCTTTGCAGCCAAAGCTGGAGAAGCTCTATACAGTCAAGAAAAACAAGAGCAGGAGCTGACTGTGGCTCAGATCATGAACTCCTTATTACCAAATTCAGACTGAAATTGAAGAAAGCAGGGAAAACCGCTAGACCATTCAGGTATGACCTAAATCAAATCCCTTATTATTATACAGTGGAAGTGAGAAATAGATTTAAGGGACTAGATCTGATAGATACAGTGCCTGATGAGCTATGGAATGAGGTTCATGACATTGTACAGGAGACAGGGATCAAGACCATCTCCATGGAAAAGAAATGCAAAAAAGCAAAATGGCTGTCTGAGGAGGCCTTACAAATAGCTGTGAAAAGAAGAGAAGCAAAAAGCAAAGGAGAAAAGGAAAGATATAAGCATCTGAATGCAGAGTTCCAAAGAATAGCAAGAAGAGATAAGAAAAGCCTTCCTCAGCGATCAGTGCAAAGAAATAGAGGAAAACAACAGAATGGGAAAGACTAGAGATCTCTTCAAGAAAATTAGAGATACCAAGGGAACATTTCATTCAAAGATGGGCTCAATAAAGGACAGAAATGGTATGGACCTAACAGAAGGAGAAGATATCAAGAAGAGGTGGCAAGAATACACAGAAGAACTGTACAAAAAAGATCTTTATGACCCAGTTAATCACGATGGTGTGATCACTCATCTAGACCCAGACATCCTGGAATGTGAAGTCAAGTGGGCCTTAGAAAGCATCACTACGAACAAAGCTAGTGGAGGTGATGGCATTTCAGATGCCAACAAATTTGGAAAACTCAGCAGTGGCTACAGGACTGGAAAAGGTCAGTTTTCATTCCAATGCCAAAGAAAGGCAATGCCAAAGAATGCTCAAACTACCACACAATTGCACTCATCTCACATGCTAGTAAAGTAATGCTCAAAATTCTCCAAGCCAGGCTTCAGCAATACGTGAACCATGAACTTCTTGATGTTCAAGCTGGTTTTAGAAAAGGCAGAGGAACCAGAGATCAAATTGCCAACATCCGCTGGATCATGGAAAAAGCAAGAGAGTTCCAGAAAAACATCTATTTCTGCTTTATTGACTATACCAAAGCCTTTGACTGAGTGCATCACAATAAACTGTGGAAAATTCTGAGAGAGATGGGAATATCAGACCACCTGACCTGCCTCTTGAGGAATCTGTATGCAGGCCAGGAAGCAACAGTTAGAACTGGACATAGAACAACAGACTGGTTCCAAACAGGAAAAGGGGTATGTCAAGGCTGTATATTGGCACCCTGCTTATTTAACTTATATGCAGAGTACATCATGAGAAATGCTGGGCTGGAGGAAGCACAACCTGGAATCAAGATTGCTGGGAGAAATATCAATAATCTCAGATATGCAGATGACACCACCCTTATGGCAGAAAGTGAAGAGGAACTAAAAAGCCTCTGGATGAAAGTGAAAGAGGAGAGTGAAAAAGTTGGCTTAAAACTCAACATTCAGAAAATGAAGATCATGGCATCCGGTCCCATCACTTCATGGCAAATAGATGGGGAAACAGTGGAAACAGTGGCAGACTTTATTTTGGGGGGCTCCAAAATCACTGCAGATGGTGACTGCAGCCATGAAATTAAAAGACGCTTAGTCCTTGGAAGAAAAGTTATGACCAACCCAGATAGTATATTCAAAAGCAGAGATATTACTTTGCCGACTAAGGTCCGTCTAGTCAAGGCTATGGTTTTTCCAGTGATCATGTATGGATGTGAGAGTTGGACTGTGAAGAAGACTGAGCACTGAAGAATTGATGCTTTTGAACTGTGGTGTTGGAGAAGACTCTTGAGAGTCCCTTGAACTGCAAGGAGATCCAACCAGTCCATTCAGAATGAGATCAGCCCTGGGATTTCTTTGGAAGGAATGATGCTAAAGCTGAAACTCCAGTACTTTGGCCACCTCATGCGAAGAGTTGACTCATTGGAAAAGACTCTGATGCTGGGAGGGATTGGGGGCAGGAGAAGAAGGGGACGACAGAGGATAAGATGGCTGGATGGCATCACTGACTCCATGGACGTGAATCTGAGCGAACTCTGGGAGTTGGTGATGGACAGGGAGGCCTGGTGTGCTGGGATTCATGGGGTCACAAAGAGTCGGACAGGACTGAGCGACTGAACTGAACTGAACAACAATGTATCCTGCTTGAGGACAGTTTCTCCTTCTTGAAAACCTTCTGCCTAATCCTGTTAGCTTAGAATGTATATTTTGGGAGTGGGTCTGGTAAGATCTTTACAACCTTGAGACATTCTTTTGATTTATTGTAAGAACTAATTTAAAAAAGTATATAATTCCCTTGCTTAGACTAGCGAGGGGGGCACTCTCTGTCCCCCTTCTGATGTCTATGTCGGAACCTTTCTCTGTCCCTTTTTCACTTTAATAAAACTCTGCTACACAAAAGCTCTTGAGTGATCAAGGCTGGTCCCTGGTCCCGAAGCTAAATGTTCTTCTTCGGAGACCATGAATCCAACATCGTTCACCGTAAGCTATCAAAAGGAACTTTGACTTTCTAAGTTTGTTCTCCTGTTTACAATTTGAATAAATACAACTCATATTATTTGAACCCTTTCTGGGGAAAAATGGGTCCATTGGGCGCAGTTAAGGTGGTCATAGCTGCCCTTCTTACCTAACGTGATTTTATAGCTTCGAGTTCTTGGTGTTTGTCCCTTTTTACACATTTCTAACTGGAGATAAGTATACAACCATTGATACTGCTTTTTGGAATAATTTTTGGAACGTTTCAGCATTGATATGAGGTGAAAGGAAGGTTAGTCTTTCTGTTTTGGCAGCTTCCCTGGTGGCTCAGAGGTTAAAGCGTCTGCCTCCAATGTTGGAGACCCGGGTTCGATCCCTGGATCGGGAAGATCCCCTGGAGAAGGAAATGGCACCCCACTCCAGTATTCTCGCCTGGAGAATCCCATGGAGGGAGAAGCCTAGTAGGTTACAGTCCATGGGGTCGCAAAGAGTCGGACACGACTGAGCGACTTCACCTTACCCTTACCCTAATCAGATTTACCTGCAGACTTCTGGTCTATTTCTACTACAGTCTGATTTGGTTCTACCTTCTGTCTACATTTTGTTTCAAACTAGGGCAGAGAGCAAACGACCTCTGCCCTGGAATCAGTGGCCCCAATCCTGTCCGAAGAGAGCATTGGTTTTCCCACCCTTCCTTGGTAGGCTTCTGGGTGTGACAATTAGTTTTCTTTTTCTGGTTTCAGCAGAGGTTTCGGCCTTGATCCTTTATCTACTTTGCTCTGTATTTGCTGAGTGAATGAACAAGTACACGTAGGTCAGTCCAGTCTCCCAAGCCTGCCTCTTAACACAAATCAAAGGACATGATTTTTAGCCACCTAAGAAAAATGTTTTAATAAAGTGTCTCTAGAAAATCAAATTTAAAATCATCTACAGCCTATAACATATTATTCTGCCTTATTTTACTGTGTGTACAGTGCATTCATTTTTCAAGGTGGATGAATCATAAGCTAATTTAAAACAATTTAGCCATGAAAATCCCTGTAGCATGTGCAGAACAAAGATTAAATTTAAGGCAATAATAATCCCCTGTCAGGAGAAAATGAATATATTTCATCACAGTACTTCACTTGAAAAGTAATTGAGTCACCATTTCTATTCCCATTACCATCTGAACATTGTAAACTAAATTACAAACTATGAAATTGTAATATAGTTATTTGAAAAGTCTATTTTAATTGTCCGACTTGAATGTGAGACTTTGCATCTAACACAAGTTATTTTTTCAAAAGTAGGAAAGCCCTAAATTATATTTATGGAAACATAATACCATTTGGGGCATTAAATGAAAGTACTATTCATATATCTGGTCATAAAATTTTAACTAGAAAATTCTGGGAATGGATTTTTTTCAATATTTCTCTCAAAACTAAGAACAAATCTTTCTTAAGCTACAGACTTAGATATTCAAAAATTGTATTTTTTTCCTATCTTGAGTTCCTAGTATACCCAATAGTAGAGAATTACTTTTAGAAATTCAGGAGTTTTCTTAGCGAATTCTGGGATTATGTGTTTCTTGTTCAGGGTTTATTTACTACCTGGAAGTGGGGAGAGGGCTTTAAGTTACACACAGATGGGGCAGTTGTTGGAGACAGGGGCCTGGTCCTCAAACAGCATTCATCTTCTCATAAAAATGATATTCGTTTATGTTATCACTGTCAGATTTCATGCTCCTGAGTGTACATGGCCAGAAAAATGTAGTGACGCTTTCCTTGTTACGGCAGATCAGGGAATCTGATAACCTTGGTCCATGGCAAAAGAAGTAGGGGTTTTGGAAGTGAATCAGGCTTCTACTGCAGATGTTGGATGAATGAATGAATGCATAAATAAGTAAATGTTTCTGTTGCTACAGTTTTGAGAACCAGGAAGCTATTTGTCTCTCTTTCCACAGGACAGAACTGGACTGTCTGTTTATCGCTTGTTCTCAGCTCTCAGAGGACTTGCTGCTTGCCTTTTCCCTGTGCTGTTCCTGCCACTGGTCTCCTTTACTCCTGTTTTGTTTTTTGCTTTTGGTTTTTATTTCCTCTGGCTCGTATTCTTTCTCCTATGTGCCTTGGCTTTCCTGAGAAAAGGTTAATATTGCATTGCCTTTTTCGGCCAGACTAGTCTTGCACCAGCAGCCCCAGTGTAAGGAGCAGAGCTGTCTTCTTTGGCTCCTCATGACTGTGTATCTGCTGCTTCTGTGTCATAATCCAGTCCCAGGGCTCGCGAGGCAGACTGCCAGAACACAGAGATAGTACTCACAGTGCTGGCTGCAGACATCAAGCAGAATCAGCATTTGTGTGTAGGTCTGCTGCGTCATGCTTGCAGGTTGTTTGAACACAAACCTGTAGGGCCCAGACTGGGCAAACCAAACCCAAAGAGGAAAAACTGCATAAACAAAAGTTTGACATTGTTTGATGATCAAGCATTCCAGTCTAATTATAGTGCTAGACCATGCCAAGCATTGATTTGTCTCCTAAGTTTGCAGAGGACGCTAGGCTTTTGTTTTCTCATAATTAGTTTCTAACCTAATTATTATGTAGGTTCTGATGAACCGGCTCATTCTTCATCAGTAGAAGGAGACCCCAGTGTCAGGCTTGTGTGGTGTAAGTTCACCCCATTCTCAAACTCGTGCTTTAATAGAGTAATTGCTTAGAAAATCACTTTCAGATAATCAGCTCAAACTCCTGCCTTCAATTAGAAGAAAAGTTCATTTAATTACTATAAAGTATTAATTAAATGCAGACCATAATTTAATTATCCCAGACCTACTGAATCCAGAATCTGCATGTTGACAAGATTCCTATGAAATTCATATGCATGTTAAAGTTTAAGAAGACCAGTTCTCAAACTTGGTGGCATAGTGCAATAACCCCTGGAGTTACTAAAACTTACTGCTGGCTGCTGCTGCTGCTGCTGCTAAGTCACTTCAGTCGTGTCCAACTCTGTGCAACCCCATAAACGGCCTCCCACCAGGCTCCCCTGTCCCTGGGATTCTCCAGGCAAGAACACTGGAGTGGGTTGCCATTTCTTTCTCCAATGCATGAAAGTGGAAAGTGAAGTGAAGTTGCTCAGTCGTGTCCAACTCTTCGCAACCCCATGGACTGCAGCCTAGCAGGCTCCTCCATCCATGGGATTTTCCAGGCAAGAGTACTGGAGTGGGGTGCCATTGCCTTCTCCGTTAGCTTCCTCTTAAGAAGATTCTGATTCAGCTGGCATGGGGTCTGGTTTAAGCATCAGGATTTGTGAAAAACTTCTTAGGTGTTTCAAATGTGCAGAAAACTTTGAGAATCACTGGTCAAGGAGAGTAAAAGGGTAAATAGACCAGAACAGTCGTCCTCAATCTTTGTGGGTATCACCACCAAATACAGAGAGCCAGGCTGACGGACTAGGATAGACCCTGAGCTCTTGTATGTGCCAAGTTTCCCATTGGCTCTGACGAACACCAATGTTTAAGAACCACTCAAGCAGGAAAGCATACATAACCATCAGGCAGCTTTCAGGGTCTCTTTGACATTGCTGGGGCATCTCCCTTTGGTTCTGTTTTTATCACTTGGTGAGAACACTGATATGAGTATCTGTGTGACCATCCTATTAACTCCCTATTTTATCACCGAAGAAGTATCTAGAACTGATTCTTCAGGGATTAAATCATGCCCTGATTGTTTGCTGCTGCTGGTAAGTAGCGTAGTGCTACTAAGAACATTTTTTATGTGGGACGGAGTGAGTGAGTACCCCAAGGTCACACAGAGAAAGGCAGAGTATGAGCAATAGCTCTGATAATCTTTAAAAGTTTGAGCAGATAAGCCTGCAACCTCAGCCTAAACCATATGGTTAATTATTACAAAGATAAATTAGTCCAATAAAAGAATGAAGTTTACCGGTAATATATTTACTGACATGCACGTACCATCATTTGTAGCATAATTATGCCCAAATGGTGAGGAGTTTGACTAGATGGCTATAATTGATGTTACTTTCATACTGGCATCCTTGTTTTTATCAATTTTTCTATCCCCAATTTAAGTCTGTGTTATATATCAATACAATCAGCACAAGAGCTTGGTTTTCCCCCAGTAGCGTACAGTTTGTCCTATGAAACACGCATGTCATTCTGTAGGCATTTGTAAACGTGGAGGAGAAGAAGCCTTAGCACCCCAGCATATCTGAGAAGAGACTCAGTTGGCTTTGCCCCATTTGCTCTATAACTCCTCTGGCTCCCATCTCTGCTCCTCAAAGCTGCCGTCTCTCAGCTTTCTTACAGAATCGAAGATGAGTGCCTGTAAATAGACAAACCTGGTGTCCATAGTGTTTGGATCAATTGCCCTTCTTAAATATTTGAGCAGTTCTCTCCAAAGGAAGTCGAGCGTGCCCTGCTGGGCAGATTTCTGAAGATAAGGCTTCTTTTTCATGCTCCCTTGCCATCCACTCCACCTGTGACCTCCTCAGTGTCTCCCAAGAAGCACACGGTGCCCTTGAGCTGCCCTTTGGCTGCTTGGTATTTCCCCACTGGAATTCTTTTACCAGGCCCACCCTCTAGTCGTTCTTCCTTCATCTCTCAGGGACTTGAGTATCTGATAGATTTTGATTTAAGATTCATATAGGTAATTCTGCATTAATGAGTGACCACATTATTTTAAGTTGTTGTTGTTGTTGTTGTTGTTTTTGGCACACACAGAAAAACTGGTTGTAACTAGCTTAAATTTTTAAAAAGACTTACAAAGGAAAATGAACAGGAAGGAGGGAGTGTCTCAGAGAATTTAAGAAAGAATTACACCACTTTGCCCTGGTAAAGGCAAGGAATAGGGCAGAAAGAGTACTTGAATCTTACCAGAGGAGCTGAAAGTAAAGTGACTTGTCTCCACGGCTGTGTTGGAGCTGGTTCAGAGAGGCTTGGCAGAACAAGTTATATTTTCTGGAGCTTTGCAAACCAAATGACATTACGTTAGTACCTTGAAATTGGCCATAAGGTATTTACACCAAGGAAATTGGCGACTGCTACAAAAAGCATTACCAGCATACCACCACTCAGGTCTATCTTTGTTCTGAACTTCAGATTCCAAAGGGTTGTATTGGAATGGGGCATTTTAAGTGTCCGTTTCTGTGTTAATTATGTATGGCAAGGACAACAGGGTTATAATATACAGACACGGCAAGCACTGTTTATCAATGATGCCCCCAGGAAAGGGGATCTTTATGAACTGGGAAGCCACCCAAAGCTTTTCTGCACAGTTTCTATCCCTTTTCAAATGTTTGCTTCTTAAGCGAGGTTAAGCAATTAGGAAATTATGAAATATGACATGTTTCCCTCACTGGGAGAGAATTTATGTACTTAGCCATGACTGTAATAAATGCTACAGCCACTTCAGAGGGTCACAACTGACTGCGTGTTGTAACCACTTGGGACCTTTAACAGTAGACCAGTTCCTGGGCCCCATCAGACAGATCCATGCTTGAACTGAGTGTCACCAAGTTTTAAAAGCATCTCAGCATGGAGACTGTTGTTGTATAGTTGCTAAGTCGTGTCCAGCTCTTTGCAACCCCATGGATTGCGGCATGCCATGCTTCCCTGTCCTTCACTATTTCACAGAGTTTGCTCAAATTCATGTCCACTGAGTCAGTGATGCCACCCAACCATCTCATTCTCTGCCGTGCTCTTCTCCTTTGTCCTTCCATCTTTCCCAGAATCAAGGTCTTTTCTGATGAGTTGTCTCTTTGCATCAGGTGGCCAAATCATTGAAGCTTCAGCTTCAGCATCATTCCTTCCATTGAATATTTGGAGCTGATTTCCGTTAAAAGAGTATTATTTTGTATGTTTGAAAGTTGCTAAAAAAAAGTAGATTTTTCCTGTGTTTTCATTGCAAGAAAAATAAAATTGTAACTATAGGTGGGGATGAATGTTAAGTAAATCATTTCATATATATTTCACAATATATAGATGTATCAAAGCACATTCTTCTGCACATAAAACAAATATAAGATTTCACATCAATTATATCTCAACAAGAAAAGAAGAAAGCATCTCATATAATTCCAAAGAAAACCAGGGCTGAAAACAACTGAAGTTATGAGATGGCATCATTAAAGCCTTTGTTGTTGGTGTTGCTGTTGTTCAGTCGCTTAGTTGTGTCCAACTATTTGCTACCCCATGGACTGCAGCATGCCAGGCTTCCCCGTCCTTCACTATCTCCCTGAGTTTGCTCAAACTCATGTCCATTGAGTTGATGAGGCTATCCAACCGTCTCATTGACTGTCATCCCCTTCTCCTGCCCTCAGTCTTTCCCAGCATCAGGGTCTTTTCAAATGAGTCAGTTCTTTGCATCAGGTGGCCAAAGGATTGGAGATTCAGCTTCAATATCAGTTCTTCCAATGAATACTCAGGGTTAATTTTCTTTAGGATTGACTAATTTGATCTCCTTGCTGTCCAAGGGACTCTCAAAAGTCTGTTCCAGCACCACAGTTCAAAAGCATCAGTTCTTCATTGCTCAGGCTTTTCTATTGTCTAGCTCTCACGTCTGTACATGACTACTGGAAAAACCATCGCTTTGACTGTACAGACCTTCGTTGACAAAGTAATGTCTCTGCTTTTTAATACGCTGTTTGCCATAGCTTTTCTTCCAAGGAGTAAGCATCTTTTAATTTCATGACAGCAGTCATCATCCGCAGTGATTTTGGAACCCAAGAAAATAAAATTTCTCACTGTTTCCACTTTTTTCCCTTCTATTTGCCATGAAGTGATGGGATTAAGTGCCATGATCTCAGTTTTTTGAATGTTGAGTTTTAAGCCAGCTTTTCCACTCTCCTCTTTCACCTTTATCAATAGACTCTTTAGTTCCTGTTTGCTTTTTTTTAGTTCCTCTTTTTTTTCTGCCATTAGAGTGGTGTCATCTGCATATTTAAAGTTATTCATTTCTCCCCACAATCTTGATTCCAGCTTGTGATTCAGCCAGGTACATTCTTTTCACATGATGTACCCTGCATATAAGTTAAATAAGCAGAGTGACAATACGCACTCTGGAATGAATGGAATTGTGCAGCAGTTTAAACATTCTTCAGCATTGCCCTTCTTCGAGGTTGGAATGACAACTGACCTTCTCCAGTCCTGTGACCACAGCTGAGTTTTCCAAGTTTGCTGACATATTGAGTGCAACACTTCAATAGTATCATCTTTTAGGATATGATATAGCTCAGCTGGAATTCCATCTTCTCCATTAACTTTGTTCGTAGTAATGCTTCCTAAGGCCCACTTGACTTCACACTCCAGGATGTCTGGCTCTAGGTGAATGACCATACCATCATGGTTATCCTGGTCATTAAGACCTTTTTTTTGTACAGTCCTGTGCATTCTTGCCACCTCTTCTTAATCTCTTCTGCTTCTGTTATTTCCTTGGAGTTTCTGTCCTTTATTGTGCGCATCTTTGCATGAGATGTTCTCTTGGTGTCTCTAATTTTCTTGAAGAGATCTCTATTCTTTCCCATTCTATTGTTTTCCTCTATTTCTTTGTATTGTTCTTTGAAGAAGGCCTTCTTTTTTCTCCTTGCTATTCTCTAGAACTCTGCATTCATTTGGGCATAGCTTTCCCTTTCTCCCTTGCTTTTCCATTCTCTTCTTTTCTCAGCTATTTGTAAGGCCTCCTCAGACAACCATTTTGCCTTCTTGCATTTCTCTTAGGGATGGTTTTGGTCACCACCTCCAGTACAATGTTACATACCTCCATCCATAGTTCTTTAGGCCTAATCCCTTGAGTCTATTTGTCACTTCCACCATATCATAAGGGGTTTTATTTAGGTCATACATGAAAGGCCTAGTGGTTTTCCCTACTTTCTTTAATTTAAGTCTGAATTTCGCAATAAGGAGCTCATGATCTCAGCCACAGTCAGCTCCAGGTCTTGTTTTTCCTGAGTAAATAGAGTGTCTCTATATTTGGCTGCAAAGAATATAATCAATCTGATTTTGGTATTGACCATCTGGTGATGTCCGTGTGTAGTCATCTATTCTGTTGTTGGAAGAGGGTGTTTGCTATGACCATTGCATTCTCTTGGCAAAACTCTCTTAGCCTTTGCCCTGCTTCACTTTGTACTCCAAGGCCAAACTTGCCTGTTACTCCAGATATCTCTTGAATTCCAACTTTTGCATTCCAGTTCCCTGTGATGAAAGGGACATCTCTTTGGTGTTAGTTCTAGAAGGCCTCATAGACTGTAGCCTACCAAGCTCCTCTGTCCATGGGATTTTCCAGGCAACAGTACTGGAGTGGATTGCCATTTCCTTCTCCAATAGGTCTTCATAGAACCATTCAACTTCAGCTTTTTTGGCATTAGTGGTTGGATATAGACTTGGATTACCTTAATGTTGAATGGTTCGTCTGGGAAACGAACTGAGATCATTCTGTCATTTTTGAGATTACACCCAAGTACTACTGCATTTCGGACTCTTTTGTTGACTATGAGGGTTACTCACTTCTTCTAAGGGAGTCTTGCCCACAGCAGTAGATATAATGGTCATCTGAATTCAAGTCACCCCATTCCCATCCATTTTAGTTCACTGATTTCTGAAATGTCGATGTTCACTCTTGCTGTCTCCTGTGTGACCACATCTAATTTACCTTGATTTATGAATTTAACATTCCAGGTTCCTGTGTAATATTGTTCTTTACAGCATTGGACACTCAGCACCAGACACATCCACGACTGGTCATTGTTTCTGCTTTGGCTCAGTCCCCAATTTTTTGGAGCTATTTCTCCGCTCTTCTCCTGACTTGCGGGGCTCGTCTTTCAGTGCCCTATCTTTCTGCCTTTTCACACTGTTCATGGGGTTCTCAAGGCAAGAATGCTGGAGTGGTTTGCCATTGCCTTCTCCAGCAGACCACGTTTTGTCAGAACTCTCCACCATGACCTGTTCATCTTGGGTGTCCATGCATTGCATGACTCATAGTTTCATTGAATTGCACAAGGCTGTGACCCATATGATCATTTTGGTTACTTTTCTATTATTTTGATTCTCATTCTGGAGGCCATGGGATTGAAGTTCTTGCTGCTTCTGTCTGCCCTCTGATGGCTGAGAATAAGAGGCTTGTGCAAGGTTCCTGATGGGAGGGATTGGCTGTGGGAAAGACTGGGTCTTGCTCTGGTAGGCAGGGTCATGCTCGGTAAATCTTTAATCCAATTTTCTGCTGATGGGTGGGGCTGTGCTCACTCCCTGTGGTTTGACCTGAGGCAGCCAGGTCCTGGAGTTTGCCGTCTCTATGGCAGGGCTACAGGCTCTGTGGTAGGACTAAGGGTGACTTTCTCCAAAAGGATTTATGCCAGCAGGCTGCGCCTCCCAGGATTGCTGCTGCCAGTGCCCGTGACCCCGTGGCAGGCCACTGTCAACCCATGCCTTCTCCAGAGACTCCCAAAACACTCACAGACAAGTCTGGCTCAGTCTCCTGTGGGGTCACAGCTCCTTTCCCCTGCACCCTGGTGCACACAAGGTTTTGTCTGTGTCCTCCAAGACTCTCTATTTCCCCAGTCCTGTGGAAGTTCTATAATCAAATCTTGCTGACCTTCAAATTCAGATTCCCTGGGGATTCCCAGTCCCTTTGCCCGATCCCCAGGTGGGGATGTCTGTTGTGGAGTCCAGAATCTTTGTGACAGCATGAGAATTAGGGAAGTGAAATCTTGACATGTTTGTCACTTGCTGCTAAGTCAGAAGTCTTATCTATAGACTTACACCACACATAGACTTAAATTTTACATGATATTAAAGGTTCTGAATGGTTTCTGATTCATTGTGGACTGGGGGAAAGCAATTGACATGCCCTCCAGGGTCAGGGACAAGCTCACTCCTTAGGGAATGAGAAAGAGTGCAATTTCAGGCTGATAAACTGAAAAATGATGGATTTAGGAACTTGGCAATGAAGTGTCAGGCTCTCTGCTTGGGTTAATAAATTATATAATACCTATATGTGAATCTTAAAAGTTTTGAGACAGATAGTATGGGTTAAGGGATTTTCACTATTGGAAAGATAAGAATGCTTAAAAGCAGCATTTTAGCCAGCTTTCCAAGAGATGCAGTGGAAGAGACTCCGCCTGCCAATACAGGAGAGACAGGGTCCATCCCTGGGTCAGGAAGATCCCCCGGAATAGGAAGTACCAACCCACTCCAGTATTCTTACCTGGGAAATCCCATGAACAAGAGTCTTGCGGGCTGTAGTCCATGGGGTCGTAAACAGGCAGACATGACTAGCACATGCCCATAAAGCAGCATTGACTCACTCATTTATTCCACTCTTTCCTTCATCCAGTGATTATTTATTGGGCAGGTATTATATGCAAGATGCTGTGTTAGCCTCTCGTAAACTAGCACGTAATCCTGCTGAATTTCCATTTTACCAGAAGAACCAAGAAATAAATCATTACACAATTAAGCATTTAGTTACGAATGTGGACAGTGCTATGAAAGAGAAGGACAGATTTTATGAGACCATGAACAGGAAGGTATGAGACCTGAGACCTAATCCTGGGAAGTCAGGTGAGGTCAGAGGAGCCTTCTGAAAGTGGTGTTTGAGCTAAAAATCTGAAAATTTGTGAGACTTATTAAGGAAAACTGAGGATGGAGATTGTTTCTAGAAGGTAAAATATCAATCATGCCTAGGTAATAAGATTCTTATAAAAATTCTGGACACCCGAAGAGCTCGGGTGAGTTTCCTTTTCTCCCCTGCCCTTTAAACACACACACACACACACACACACACACACACACACACACACACACACACACACAATTGTATGGGTTGTAGGAGCTCATTTCCCCAAACAGGGGTTGAACCCAGGCCCAGGTAAAGCCTGTTATCCTAAACCTAGGCCACTAGGGAACTCCCTTGGGTGAGTCTTCTGGTTGGTTATAGACATCAAATGCCCAATGGTGAAATGTCCTGGGGACACAGAAGCTTTGGGACTCTGACCTTGCCCCTGTGTCTCTTCATTTGTCTGTTCCTGATGCGTCCTTTACAATAAAACTGTAATTTTAAATATGTGCTTTCCTGAATTCTGTGAGTCACCCTAGCAAATCATCAAATCCGAGGGGTCATGGGAGCCCCTGAATTTGTAGACAGTTGGTGAGAAGTATGAACAGCAAGGAATCCCCAAGCCTGTGGATTATATCTGACATGAGGAGAGCCCTGTGGGAGGCTATATCCTTTCCCTGTGAAACTGCACCAATTCTGTTGTTCAATTGCTAAGTAAGGTCCAACTCTTTTGCTACCCCATGGACTGTAGCCCACCAGGCTCCTCTGTCTATGGGATTTTCCAGGCAAGAATACTGGAGTGGGTTGCCATTGCCTACTCCAGGGTTTCTTCCCCACCCAGGGAGTGAATCTGCGTCTCCTGCTTGGCAGGTGGAATCTTTACCACTGAGCCACCTGGGAAGCGCACTAACTCTAGGTAGTTACTCCAAGAATTGCATTGCAAATAGAGCGTCTGTGTGCGAGGGCGAGTGATTTACTCGGTTCTTTCATGTTTCTTTACTGGGCTCAAGCAGTTGTGTACTTCCTCTTAGAAGTGCTTCCCTGTGGCTCAGATGGTGAAGAATCTGCCTGCAATGAAGGAGACTCGGGTTCAGTCCTTGGGTTGGGAAGATCCCCTGGAGAAGGGAATGGCTACCCACTACAGTATTCTTTTTTTTTTTTTAATTAATTTATTTATTTTAATTGGAGGCTAATTACTACAATATTGTGGTGGCTTTTGCCATACATTGACATGAATCTGCCGTGGGTATACATGTGTCCCCCCATCCTGAAATGCCTCCCACCTCCCTCCCTGTCCCACTCCTCAGGGTTGTCCCAGAGCACCAGCTTTGAGTGCCCTGCTTCATGTTTCCAACTTGCACTGGTCATCTATTTCACATATGGCAATATACATGTTTCAATGCTATTCTCTCAAATCATCCCACCCTTGCCTTCTCCCACAGAGTCCAAAAATCTGTTCTTTACATCTGTGTCTCTTTTGCTGTCTTGCATATAGGGTCATTGTTACCATCTTTCTAAATTCCATTTATAAGCACTAATATACAGTATTGGTATTTCTCTTTCTGACTTACTTCACTCTGTATAATAGGCTCCAGTTTCATCCACCTCATTAGAACTGACTCAAATGTATTCTTTGTTATAGCTGAGTAATATTCCATTGTGTATATGTACCATAACTTGTCCATTCATCTGCTGATGGACATCTAGGTTGCTTCTGTATCCTAGCTCTTCTAAACAGTACTGCAATGAACATTGGACTACATGTGTCTCTTTCAATTCTGGTTTCCTCAGTGTATATGCCCAGTAATGGGATTGCTGGGTCGTATGGCAGTTCTATTTAGTTTTTTAAGGACTCTCCACACTGTTCTCCATACTGGCTGTACTAGTTTGCATTCCCACCAGCAGTGTAAGAGGTTTCCCTTTTCTCCACACCCTCTCCAGCATTTATTGTTTGTAGACTTTTTGATGGCAGCCATTCTGACCAGTGTGAGATTGTACATCACTGTGATTTTGATTTGCATTTCTCTGATAATGCCACTCCAGTGTTCATACCTGGAGGATTCCATGGACAGAGCAGCCTGGCAGGCTATAGTCCATGGGATCTCAAAGAGTCAGACACGACTGTGTGACTAACACCAATAGCCTGGTTCTACTAATGACAGGACTTCAGCAAACTTCTGGACTTAATTTCTCATTTTTCCTTCCTCTTAAAAACTTTTCCAACAATTTAAGGCACCATTTTTATACCTCCTTACTGTACTTGCATTCCCAAAGTCCTTCATTCTTTTCTTTGTTCTGATATTTATCCAATGTATGAAAAATAATTGATTCACATGGCTCATTTGGCTGGAAGCTACTCGAGGGCAGGGAGATTGCCTGCTTCTTCTTCAGATCCTCAGGCCCCATCCTAGGCCCTGAATGAATGAATGTTAGTTCAGTTCAGTTACTCAGTCATGTCCGACTCTTTGCGACCCATGAACTGCAGCACGCCAGGCCTCCCTGCCCATCACCAACTTCCGGAGTCCACCCAAACCCATGTCCACTAAGTCGGTGATGCCATCCAGCCATCTCATCCTCTGTCACCCCCTTCTTCTCCAGCCCTCAGTCTTTTCCAGCATCAGGGTCTTTTCCAATGAGCGAGCTCTTCACATCAGGTGGCCAAAATTTTGGAGTTTCAGCTTCAACATCAGTCCTTCCAATGAACACCCAGGACTGACCTCCTTTAGGATGGAATGGTTGGATCTCCTTGCAGTCCAAGAGACTCTCAAGAGTCTTCTCCAACATCACAGTTCAAAAGCATCAATTCTTCAGTGCTCAGCTTTCTTCACAGTCCAACTCTCACATCCATACATGAGCACTGGAAAAACCAAGCCTTGACTAGATGGACCTTTGTTGGCAATGTCTATGCTTTTTGATACGCTGTCTAGGTTGGTCATAACTTTCCTTCCAAGGAGTAAGTGTCTTTTAATTTCATGGCTGCAATCACCATCTGCAGTGATTTTGGAGCCCAGAAAAATAAAGTCAGTCACCGTTTCCACTCTTTCCCCATCTATTTCCCATGAAGTGATGGGACCAGATGCCATGATCTTCGTTTTCTGAATGTTGAGCTTTAAGCCAACTTTTTCACTTTCCTCTTTCACTTCCATCAAGAGGCTCTTTAATTCTTCTTCACTTTCTGCCATAAGGGTGGTGTCATCTGCATATCTGAGGTTATTGATATTTCTCCCAGCAATCTTGATTCCAGCTTGTGCTTCCTTCAGCCCAGCATTTCTCATGATGTACTCTGCATAGAAGTTAAATAAGCAGGGTGACAATATAGCCTTGACGTACTCCTTTTCCTATTTGGAACCAGTCTGTTGTTCCATGTCCAGTTCTAACTGTTGCTTCCTGACCTGCATACAGATTTCTCAAGAGGCAGGTCAGGTGGTCTGATATTCCCATCTCTTCAAGAATTTTCCACAGTTTATTGTGATGCACACAGTCAAAGGCTTTGGCATAGTCAATAAAGCAGAAATAGATGTTTTTTTTGGAACTCTCTTGCTTTTTCCATGATCCAGCGGATGTTGGCAATTTGATCTCTGGTTCCTCTGCCTTTTCTAAAACCAGCTTGAACAGCTGGAAGATCATAGTTCACATATTGCTGAAGCCTGGTTTGGAGAATTTTAAGCATTATTTTACTAGCGTGTGAGATGAGTGCAGTTGCGTGGTAGTTTGAGCATCCTTTGGCAGAATGTTAGAAGCAATACAGGCAGAGCCCTGCTCATTGAACTTGAGCAGTTTTTATGGCTTCTTACATGGCTTCACATTGTTATCATGGATGGACTTCGGGAAGAAGTATCTGGATAGCAGTAAGGAAGTAATAAAACTGGACAACTTTATCTCCTAAGGTCCCACAAGGTACAGAATTCAAACTGCATGCAAGAAATACTGTATTATTAACATGTACATATGGGTAAATCTACACCTCTAAATGACTGTCCCAAAACTGGGGAGAAAGGGAGCCTAAATGAAAGTGTTCTCCCCAAGTTGCAGTTCTTGGGGCTATTCGCATCAGAATCCCCCTGCAGTCATGACAACCCACTCAGCAGTCCAGATATTAGCGTATCCCTATTAGCCTACCGATGGTCCTAAGTGTTTTGCTGCTTTTTCTTATAATTTTGAAAAGCTATGTACCCTTCCAGCATTTGAAACAACTTAAATTTCTATCTGAATTTCACATATTTGAATTACTTAGATACTTTCCATAGTTGAAAATGATGTAATTTCTGGTATGTTATAAATATTGGCATTTACAACTCGTATATTACATTTTAGAATATGTCCAATAGAACAAAAATGTGACTAACCTTTGATACCTATCATATGTATACTAAAACAATGAAAATGTTCTTTTTAATAGTTAAATTTTTTCCTTTGTCCCCACTTCACTTCTTCCCCAGAATTTTAACCTAATATAATTTGTGATTGACAGTCTTTACTCAATCATGATCTTCTGAAACAAAAATATGTATATAAATGGACATGCAAATTAAGATTTAATTTCCAGTAACTAGTAAAGTCATGCTCAAAATTCTCCAAGCCAGACTTCAGCAATATGTGAACCATGAACTCCCTGATGTTCAAGCTGGTTTTAGAAAAGGCAGAGGAACCAGAGATCAAATTGCCAACATCCGCTGGATCATGGAAAAAGCAAGAGAGTTCCAGAAAAACATCTATTTCTGCTTTATTGACTATGCCAAAGCCTTTGACTGTGTGGATCACAATAAACTGTGGAAAATTCTGAGAGAGATGGGAATACCAGACCACCTGACCTGCCTCTTGAGAAATCTGTATGCAGGTCAGGAAGCAACAGTTAGAACTGGACATGGAACAACAGACTGGTTCCAAATAGGAAAAGGAGTATGTCAAGGCTGTATATTGTCACCCTGCTTATTTAACTTCTATGCAGAGTACATCATGAGAAATGCTGGACTGGAAGAAACACAAGCTGGAATCAAGATTGCTGGGAGAAATATATCAATAACATCAGATATGCAGATGATACCACCCTTATGGCAGAAAGTGAAGAGGAGCTAAAAAGCCTCTTGGTGAAAGTGAAAGAGGAGAGTGAAAAAGTTGGCTTAAAGCTCAACATTCAGAAAACGAAGATCATGGCATCTGGTCCCATCACTTCATGGGAAATAGATGGGGAAACAGTAGAAACAGTGTCAGACTTTATTTTTTGGGGCTCCAAAATCACTGCAGATGGTGATTGCAGCCATGAAATTAAAAGACGCTTACTCCTTGGAAGAAAAGTTATGACCAACCTAGATAGTATATTCAAAAGCAGAGACATTACTTTGCTGACTAAGGTCCATCTAGTCAAGGCGATTTTTCCTGTGGTCATGTATGGATGCGAGAGTTGGACTGTGAAGAAGGCTGAGCCCCAAAGAATTGATGCTTTTGAACTGTGGTGTTGGAAAAGACTCTTGAGAGTCCCTTGGACTGCAAGGAGATCCAACCAGTCCATTCAGAATGAGATCAGCCCTGGGATTTCTTTGGAAGGAATGATGCTAAAGCTGAAGCTCCAGTACTTTGGCCACCTCATGCGATGAGTTGACTCATTGGAAAAGACTCTGATGCTGGGAGGGATTGGGGGCAGGAGGAGAGGGGGACGACCCAGGATGAGATGGCTGGATGGCATCACAGACTCGATGGACGTGAGTCTGAGTGAGCTCCGGGAGATGGTGATGGACGGGGAGGCCTGGCGTGCTGCAGTTCATGGGGTCACAAAGAGTCGGACACAACTGAGCGACTGAACTGAACTGAACTGAACCTTAAGGATATTTTATTTTTTCCTACCATTTAATTCTTTTTGAAAACTTTTATTTTGTATTATAATATAGGATATTAACAGACAATGTTGTGATAGTTTCAGATAAACAGAGAAGGGATTCAGTCATACATATATCTATTCTCCCCTAGACTTCCATCCCAGGCTGTCACATAACATTGAGCAGAGTTTCATGTGCTATACAGTAGGTCCTTGTTGGTTAACCATTTATAATATAGCAGTGCATACGTGTCCATCCCAAACTCCTTAACTATCCCTTTCTCCCAACCTTACCCCCAACAGCCATAAGTTCATTCTCTAGGTCTGTGAGACTCTGTTTTGTAAGTAAATTCATCTGTATCATTTCTTTTTAGATTCCACATATATTCGTACAATCTTTCTCCTTCTCTGACTCACGTCATTTAGTGTGACAGTCTCTAGGTCCGTCCACGTTGCTGCAAATGGCATTATTTCATTCTTTTTGATGGCTGAGTAATATTCCTTTGTATATACGTACCACATCTTTAGCCATTCCTCTGTTGATGGCCAATTAGGTTGCTTCCGTGTCTTGGCTATTGTAAATAGTGTTGCAGTGAACGTTGGGGTATGTGTATCCTTTCAGATCACGTTTTTCTCTGGGTATATGTTCAGGAGTGGGATTGCTGGGTCAGACGGTAGCTCTATTTATAGTTTTTTAAGGAACTTCCATACTGTTCTCCATAGTGGCTGTACCAATTTACATCCCTAAAACCAACAGTGTAGGAGTGTTCCCTCTTAAAACTATTTTTTAAACCTCTGGTTTGCACTATCATTAGAATCAAAATAACAGAAATATTGATAATTTTTTGACAATTGACAAAACAAACATTGACAATTATTTATCATTCTTTATCTATTAAGGAGATGAATGAGTCTTACTTTTCAATCAGTGCATCTGTGTATAATTCTTTATTGCTAGAAACAGTCAGAATTCAGTGTCAATTTTATTTCTATTTTAAATTATTATTGTATAACTGCTGAAGAGCTTTGTTCATGTAAGTTAGTTGAGAATGTAATAAGTTTTATTCTGATGGTGTCACTCAATTCTTTGAACTATTCTCCACTTACACACCCAAAATCACACCTCAGTCTATCATTGATAACTGTTTCTAATTATCTATTAGCTATGTATTCCTTTAATTTTGTTGAAAGCAAACGTTGAAGTCATTTAAAAATGAAAATGGATTTATTACCCAATCATTAGAGGCATTCATTTTATCAGCTTCAACAAAAATACTTCATGTTTTTCTTTATTTGCATCATGGAGGTTTTCTTAACCTAGGGATTGCATCATAGAACGATTAGCCATGGGGAGAGGTTGGCTTTTCTTTGTAAAGTAAAGCAAAGGTGGAAAGAAGATCTTGTATGACCTCTAAACCTTAGGAGGCACTTGGATAATGTGTGAAGTTGGGGTTCTGGAACTGATCCCCTGAGAGCCACCTGTTTGCCTGGGTATCCCTTGGCTAGTCCTGTATTCCCAGCGGCCTGATTACTCCTATTGAAGGCTCTGACCTGGCGAATGACCTAGCTAATGAGGTTTATGATAACTAACAAGGAGGATGGGCCTGGACCCTTACTGCTTCTCCTGGCTTCAGATGATTTATTTACACTTCTATAACTGAATGTAGCTGTCATCATGCAGTTTAAAACATGGTCATACAGGAAAAGGGCACACTATAAACTTTGACTTTAAATTCATGTACATAGAGATACCAAATTATAAAATAATCAGCAATAAAATGTTTAAAGCATCTGTTTTTCTTTTCTTTTTTTTTTAACATGATTGCATACATTTTACTGTTAAACTGTTTGGCAAAGATTTCTGACCACAGGATTAATATTGGAGACGAGCATCTGAGCTTCTATCTGGCTTTCATTTGTGTTTTTCAAGATCCTTCTAGTGATTCATACCATTAAATGAGGGAAATGGCCTGACCTCAGTGTCCTCAGGGAACTTGGTAAGTCCCTGAGGACCCCTGATGCAGCAAGAATCACTCAACAAGCCCCAGAGCAGTTCCAGACCAGCTTTTGTCATAACCCACTTGGCAGTTCCAGTTACCTTTGAGCCTCTGGGATAGTCAACAAACAGGTTATGCTTTCCTCAACTGGCAATGTTATAATATTACCCCGAGCCACAGACAGTGTCATGGTGTTACCTTTTTCCACTGGAATCAAAGCAAACTTCTCAACCACCTGTATACTCTAACAGCTTCACAGTATTTCCTAAGATCTGGAAGTGTCCAACATATAGCAATTACTATTCTAGTGGTTCCAAATTGGTTGTATGCATAAGAATCATGTGGAAGTGCGTCTTTAAAATGTAAAATTAAAAGTTGGAGGGGGAGGATAAATTAGGAATTGGGGCTTAACAGATATGCACTGTTTATATAAACAGATAAACAAGGACCCACTATATATCTTAAGAGACTATTTTCAATATCTTGTAATAACCTATAATAGAAAAGAATCTGAAAGCTGAATCATTTTCCTGTATATCTGAACCTAATGCAACATTGTAAATCAACTGTATATCAATAAAAATAAATAAAACAAAAGTTCTTCAATCAGTTTGATTCAGTTGATCTGAAAAACTGCATGTTATTAGGGAATTATTATCTCATGTGTCTTTGCATGATCAATATTTGTATCTTAACAAAACTTTAGAAATGAATCTTCATTAAATGACAAACAGTTTGGGTTCAACACAATGCATCAATCATTCAGTAATGACAGTGAAATAGAAAAATTATTTCTTCACACAGCATCAAACACTTTCAGTGATCGCATGCCCAGGTCTGTTCTCAGTGTTCTTTACAGAAGAATATCAGCAAATTGCAGCCACTGGTTTTCATTGATTTCATTTTGATTATGTTCCTAAATCTATCTTTATTCTTCTTCAAGTAATTCATTTTGCTGTGTACCAGGCAAAATATGAAAATTCTGTCTCATTGGAAGTTTATATTCATCAAACTCAGGATGCCTCTTACCATACAACAATTTGGCAACTAAATTAAATTCTTTAAATTGGTCATGCCCTGATAACTGTGTTAAAATGAAAGAAGGAATCAATATTAACAATATGCCTGCTATGCACAGCACTCTTTATGATTGGGGTTATTATTTCCATTTTATAGATGAAAAAACCCAGGCTAGAAAGCTTAAGAAACTGTCATAGATAGAAACTGGCAGCGCTGGAATAGAAACTCAGTCTGTTAAACTGCAAACCCATGAGTTTAGCTTGTTTGTCAAACTACACACACATCTTTGGAAAAAAGAAAGTTAATGTATAGAAGGAGACTCTTGTAACAGTGAGCTAATCAAATCATTCTTCTTCGATGAAATCCCACTATAATTATGGATGTAGTTGAGTTACTAAGGAGCCCCAAATCCTAGGGTACTAACAATTTAAAGCAACTCTTAAAAAAATTAATTTATTTTTAATTGAAGTATAATTGATTTTAAATGTGTTAATTTCAACTGTATAGCAAAATGATTCAGTTATATATGTATAACTGAATGTATATATTTATATATATATATACTTTCAAATCCTGAAAGATGATGCTGTGAAAGTGCTGCACTCAATATGCCAACAAATTTGGAAAACTCAGCAGTGGCCACAGGACTGGAAAAGGTCAGTTTTCATTCCAATTCCAAAGAAAGGCAATGCCAAAGAATGCTCAAACTACCACACAATTGCACTCATCTCACATGCTAGTAAAATAATGCTCAAAATTCTCCAAGCAAGGCTTCAGCAATACGTGAACCGTGAACTTCCTGATGTTCAAGCTGGTTTTAGAAAAGGCAGAGGAACCAGAGATCAAATTGCCAACATCCGCTGGATCATGGAAAAAGCAAGAGAGTTCCAGAAAAACATCTATTTCTGCTTTATTGACTATGCCAAAGCCTTTGACTGTGTGCATCACAACAAACTGTGGAAAATTCTGAGAGAGATGGGAATACCAGACCACCTGACCTGCCTCTTGAGAAATCTATATGCAGGTCAGGAAGCAACAGTTAGAACTGGGCATGGAACAACAGACTGGTTCCAAATAGGAAAAGGAGTACGTCAAGGCTGTATATTGTCACCCTGCTTATTTAACTGATATGCAGAGTACATCATGAGAAATGCTGGACTGGAAGAAACACAAGCTGGAATCAAGATTGCCAGGAGAAATATCAAATAACCTCAGATATGCAGATGACACCACCCTTATGGCAGAAAGTGAAGAGGAGCTAAAAAGCCTGAGCGACTGAACTGAACTGATACTTTTAAAGATTCTTTTCCCATGGGTTATTATAAGATGTTGAGTATAGCTTCTGAGCTATACAATAGGTCCTCGTTTATTTTATACATAGTTGTGTTTTTATGTTACTTCCAAATTCCTTGTTTATCTCCCCCACACCCTACCATCTGTCCCCTTTGGAAGCAATAAGTTTGTTTTCTTTGTCTGTGGATCTGGTTCTATTTTGTAAATAAGTTCATTTGTATCATTTTGTTTAGATTCCACATGTAAGTGATAGCATATGGTACTCATCTTTGTTTGACTTAGTATGATAACCTCTAGGTCCATCCATGTTGCTATAAATGGCATTATTTCACTCTTTTTCTGTGGCTGATTAGTATTCCATTTGTGTGTGTATGTATGTATGTATCACATCTTCTTTCACCAATTATCTGTCGATGGATATTTAGATTGCTTCCATGTCTTGGCTATTGTAAATAGTGCTACAATGAACATTGGCAGGCATGCATCTCTTTAAATGATGGTTTTCTCTGTGTATATGCCCATGAGTGGGATTGTAGAATCACATGGTAGCTCTATTTTTAGTTTTTTAAGGAACCTCCATACTATACTTCACAGTGGTTAAAGCAATTTACATGTTCACCAATAATGTAGAAGGGTCCCCTTTTCTCCACACCATCTTTAGCATTTATTATCTGTAGACTTTTTGATGATGGCTGTCCTGAACAGTGTAGAGTGATACCTCATTGTAGTTTTGATTTGCATTTCTCTAATAATTAGCAATGTTGAGCATCTTTTCATGTGCCTCTTGATCATCTTAGATGTTTTTGGAGAAGAAGACATGTATGTCTTGTTTGGAGAAACGTCTATTTACAGTTGCTTATTTTTTGTTTGGTTTGCTTGCTTGTTTTTGATATCAAGCTGTATGAGTTATTTGTGTATAATTGGTTTTCAGTTAAACTGTTTACAAATACTTCTTCCCATTCTATAGGTGGTCTCTTTATGCACGGTTTCTTTTACTGTGAAAATGCTTTTAAGGTTAATTAGGTCCCTTTTGTTTATTTGTGCTTTTAGTTTCGTTACTGCGAGAGACAGATCAAAAAAGATATTGCTGTGATTTATCTCAAAGAGTGTCCTGCTTATGTTTTTCTCCAGGTAGTTCACAATATTGGGTCTTATATTTAGGTAATTAACCCATTTTGAGCTTATTTTTGTGTATGGTGTTACAGAACATGCTTGTTTCACACTTTTACACATCCAGTTTCCCCAGCATCACTTATTGAAGAGACTGTCTTTTTTACATTGTATATTCTACTCACTTTTTTGTAGATTAATTGATCATCGGTTCACGAGTGTATTTCAGGGCTTTCTGTCCTGTTCCACTGGTGTATATTTCTGGTTTTGCAGCACTACTATGCTGTTTTGATGACTCTACCTTTGTGGTATACTCTGAAGTCAGGGAGTATGATTCTTCCAGCACCCTTTTTTGGTTGATTTTGTTGTTTTCTCTCAAGATTGCTTTGACTATTTGGGGTCATTTGTGTTTCCATACAAATAGAAAATATTTTTGTTCTAGTTCTGTGAAAAATGCCATTGGTAATTTGATAGGGGTTGCATTAAATCTATAGATTCCTTTGCATAGTATAGTTGTTTTGACAATATTTATCCCTCCAATCTAAAAATATGGTAATCTTTTCATCTGTTTCATCTTTGATTTCTTTCATCAGCATCTTATAGCTTTCTGAGTACAGATCTTTTGCCTCCTTACATAGGTTTAATCCTAGGTATTTTATTTCTTTTGATAAAATGGCAAATGATATTGTTTCCTTAATTTCCTGTTCAGATACTTCATTGTTAGTGCGTAGAAATCCAGAATCTTATTTGTTAATAAACACAGCAGAGCTCTGTGTTATTAGTTTTGCATTCTGCAACTTTACTAAATTTATTGATGAGCTCTAATAGTTTTCTATTAGCCACTAATAGTTTTCTGTAGCCACTTCAGGATTTTCTGTGTATAATATTGTATCATCTGTAAACAGTAACTGTTGTATTTCTTTTTCAATTTGAATCCCCTTGTGGCTCAGAGGTTAAGGCGTCTGCCTGGAATGCAGAAGAACCAGGTTCGATCCCTGGGTTGGGAAGATCCCCTGGAGAAGGAAATGGCAACCCACTCCAGTATTCTTGCTTGGAGAATCCCATGGAGGGAGGAGCCTGGTAGGCTACAGTCCATGGGGTCGCAAAGAGTCGGACATGACTGAGCGTCCCCGAAGCAAACCAAAGCTATTTATTTTTATTCTCTGATTTCCATGCCTAGGACTTCCAAACATTTTTTTTAATATAAATTTATTTATTTTAATTGGAGGCTAATTACTTTACAATATTGTAGGGTTCAGGGAACACACGTACACCTGTGGCGGATTCATGTCAATGTATGGCAAAACCGATACAATACTGTAAAGTAGAACTTCCAAAATTTTAAGTAAAGGCGGCTAGAGTGAACATTCTTATGCTTCATCTTACTGGAAACGCTTTCAGCTTTTCACTGTGGAGTATGATGTTAGCTGTAGGTTTGAATTTTATCAGAAGCTTTTTCTGCATCTATTAAGATGATCATGTCCTTTTTATTCTTTGTTAATGTGGTGTATCACACAGATTGATTTTTGGATATCGAAAAATCCTTGCATCCCTGGAATACATTCCAGTTGATCATGGTGTATGATCCTTTTAATGTATTGTTGGATTTGGTTTCCTATTATTTTGTTGAGGATTTTTGCATCTGTGTTCATCAGTGATATTAACCTATAATTTTGTGTGTGTGTGTGTGTCTGGTTTTGATATCAGGGTGATTTAGCACTCATACAATGAATTTGAAAGTGTGCATTCCTCTGCAAATTTTAGAACAGTTTCAGAAGGATGTGTTAACTCTTCTCTAAATATTTGGTAGAATTTACCTGCAAAGCCATCAGGTCCTGGATTTTTGTTTGTTGGGAGGTTTTTAATCACAGTTTCAATTCTAGTACTGGTGATTCCCCTGTTTATATTTTCTCTTTCTTCCTCATTCAGTCTTGGGAGATTTCACATTTCTAAGAATTTGTCCATTTCTTCTAGCTTGTCCATTTTATTGACATGAGAAATAGTTACTTGTAAGAGTCTATTGTGATCCTTTGTATTTCTGTGGTATAGATTGTAAAGTCTCCCTTTTCATTTCTAAATTTTTTTTTATTGTGCCCTTTCCTTTTTTCCTGATGAATTTTACTAAAGATTTATCAATTTTGTTTATCTTTTCGGAGAACAAGGCTTTAGTTTTTTTTTTCTATTGTTTTCTTGGTCTCTTATTTATTTCTGCTCTGATCTTTATGATTTCTCATTGATTAACTTTTGGGTTCTTTTTGTTCTTTCTCTGTTTGCTTTAGATGTAAAGCTAGGTTATTTATTTGAGGTTTTGGGGTTTTATTTATTTATTTATTTGATATGTTTCCTGAGGTAAGGGGTAAGGCTGTATGGCTGTAAATTTCCCACTTAGAGCTGCTTTCCTGCATCTCATAGGTTTTGGATCATCACAGTTTTGTTTTCATTTGTCTCCAGGTGTGTTTTCGTTTCCTCTTTGATTTCTTCAATGATCCATTCGCATATTGTTTAGCCTCCATGTGTCTGTCTTTTTTGCAGTTTTTATTGTAGAAGATTTCTAATTTCATATTGTTATGGTAAGAAAAGGTGATTTTAATTTTCCTAAATTTACTGAGAATGGGGAAACAATGGAAATCGTGACAGACTTTATTTTGGGGGGCTCCAAAATCACTGCAGATGGTGACTGAAGCCATGAAATTAAAAGACGCCTACTCTTTGGAAGAAAAGTTATGACCAACCTAGATAGCATATTAAAAAGCAGAGATATTACTTTACCAACAAAGGTCCATCTAGTCAAAGCTATGGTTTTTCTATTAGTCACGTATGGATGTGAAAGTTAGACTATAAAGAAAGCTGAGCACTAAAGGATTAATGCTTTTGAACTATGGTGTTGGAGAATACTCTTGAGAGTCACTTGGACTGCAAGGAGATCCAACCAGTCTATCCTAAAGGAAATCAGTCCTGAAAATTCATTTGAAGGACTGATGTTGAAGCTGAAACTCCAAAATTTTGGCCACCTGGTGCAGAGCTGACTCATTTGAAAAGACCCTGATGCTGGGAAAGATTGAGGGCAGGAGAAGAAGGGGACGACAGAGGAATGGGATGGCTGGATGGCATCACCAACTCAATGGACATGGTTTGGGTAGACTCTGGAGTTGGTGATGGACAGGGAATCCTGGGGTGCTGCAGTCCATGGGGTCACAAAGAGTTGGACATGATTGAGCGACTGAACCAAAATTTGCCAAGGCCTGCTGTGTGGCCCAGCATGTGATCTATCTTGGAGAATGTTTCATATCCACTTAAAAACAGTATGTATTCTGCTGTTGGATGGAAAGTTCTATAGATATCAACTAAGTTTATGTATTCTAATGTGTCATTTAAATCCCAGTAGTGCTTATTGATTTTCTATGTGGATAATCTGTCCATCGATATAAATGGTGTGTTAAAGTCCCCCACTATTATTGTGTTACTGTTAGTTTCTTTTTATATCTGTTAATACTTGCCGTATATATTGAGGTGCTCTTGTGTTAAAATTGTTATATCTTCTTCTTGGATTGATCCCTTGATCACTATGGAGTGTCCATCGTTGTCTTCAGTGTTCATCCCCTCACTTTCAGTCTGTCTGTGTCTCTAGATTTGAATTGAGCCTCTAATAAATAACATATATCTGGGTCTTCTTTTTCATTCAGCCAGACTATGTGTTTTGGTCAGAGCATTTTGTACGTTTACATTGAAGGTAATTATCAATATGTATGTTCTTATTCCCATTTCATTAATAGTTTTGGATTTGTTTTAGTAGACCTTTTTTCTTACTTTGCTCTTTTTTTTCTCTTATGATTTGATGACTTTCTTTAGGGTTGTGTTTGGTTTCCTTTTTATTTAGGGTCCTTCATGTCTGCATACAAATTCTGAGATTTTTTTGTTGTTCTAGTCCTGTGAAAAACGTCATGGATAATTTGATAGGAATTTCATTGAATCTGTAGACTGCCTTAGGTAGCTTAGTGATTTTGATCATTTTGATTCTTCTAATCCAAGGATACTCTATATCTTTCCATATGATTGTGTCTTCTTTGATTTCTTTCATTCAGTTCAGTTCAGTTCAGTTGCTCAGTCGTGTCTGACTCTTTGCCACCCAATGAATTGCAGCACGCCAGGCCCTCATGTCTATCACCAACTCCTGGAGTTCACCCAAACTCATGTGCATCGAGTCGGTGATGCCATCCAGCCATCTCATCCTCTGTCGTCCCCTTCTGCTACTGCCCCCAATCCGTCCCAACATCAGGGTCTTTTCCAATGAGTATACTCTTCGCATGAGGTGGCCAAAGTATTGGAGTTTCAGCTTCAGCATAAGTCCTTCCAATGAACACCCAGGACTGGTCTCACTTAGGATGGACTGGTTGGATCTCCTTGCAGTCCAAGGGACTCTCAAGAGTCTTCTCTAACACCGCAGTTCAAAAGCATCAATTCTTCAGCGCTCAGCCTTCTTCACAGTCCAACTCTCATATCCATACATGACTACTGGAAAAACCATAGCCTTAACTAGAGAGACCTTTGTTGGCAAAGTAATATCTCTGCTTTTTACTATGCTATCTAGGTTGGTCATAACTTTCCTTCCAAAGAGTAAGTGTCTTTTAATTTCATGGCTGCAATCACCATCTGCAGTGATTTTGGAGCTCCCCCCCAAAATAAAGTCTGACACTGTTTCCACTGTTTCCCCATCTATTTCCCATGAAGTGATGGGACCAGATGCCACGATCTTCGTTTTCTGAATGTTGAGCTTTAAGCCAACTTTTTCACTCTCCTCTTTCACTTTCATCAAGAGGCTCTTTAGTTCCTCTTCCCTTTCTGCCATAAGGGTGGTGTCATCTGCATATCTGAGGTTATTGATATTTCTCCCGGCAATCTTGATTCCAGCTTGTGCTTCTTCCAGCCCAGAGTTTCTCATGATGTACTCTGCATAAAAGTTAAATAAGCAGGGTGACCATATACAGCCTTGACGTACTCCTTTTCCTATTTGGAACCAGTCTGTTGTTCCATGTCCAGTTCTGACTGTTGCTTCTTGACCTGCATATAGGTTTCTCAAGAGGTAGGTTATTGTGATCCACACAGTCAAAGGTTTTGGCATAGTCAATAAAGCAGAAATAGATGTTTTTCCAGAACTCTCTTGCTTTTTCAATGATCCAGTCGATGTTGACAATTTGACCTCTGGTTCCTCTGCCTTTCCTAAGACCAGCTTGAACATCTGGAAGTTCATGGTTCATGTATTGCTGAAGCCTGGCTTGGAGAATTTTTAGCATTACTTTACTATCATGTGAGATATAATTGTCAGAATACAGTTTTGTAGGTTTATTCCTAGATATTTTATCTTTGTGATGGAATGGCAAGTTGAATAGTTTCGTGAATTTCTTTCTGATTTTTCATTGACTAACACTAAGTATAGAGATGTAATAGATTTCTGTGTATTAATTTTGTAACCTGCAACTTTGCCAAATTCATTGAGTTTTAGTAGTTTTCAGGTAGCATATTTAGGACCTCCTATGTATAGTACTATGTCATCAACAACTAGTGACTGTGTAACTTCTTTTTCTACTTTGGATTCCCTTTACTTCTTTTTCTTCTCTGATTGCTGCAGCTAAGACTTCCAAAACTATGTTGAATAAAAGTGGCAAGAATGGACATCCTTGTCTTGTTCCTAATCTTAGATGAAATGCTTTCAGTTTTTCATTGTTGAGTATGATGTCAGTTGTAGGTTTGTCATAGATGGCCTGTCTTATGTTGATATATGTTCCTTCTATGTTCACTTTCTGGAGGGTTTTTATCATAAAATTTATCAAAATCTTTTGAGATATATATTTTTTTAATTTTTCATTTTGTTCATGTGGAATTCCATTGGAAATATTGAAAACTTCTTGCATCCCTAGGTGAATCCCACTTAGTCATGCTGTATGACATTTTTAATGTATGGTTGGATTTTGATGACTATTATTTTGTTGAGAATATTTGTGTCTATATTCATGGAACCAGAGATCAAATTGCCAGCATCCGCTGGATCATGGAAAAAGCAAGAGAGTTCCAGAAAAACATCTATTTCTGCTTTATTGACTATGCCAAAGCCTTTGACTGTGTGGATCATGATAAACTGTGGAAAATTCTGAAAGAGAGGTGAATACCAGACCACCTGACCTGCCTCTTGAGAAATCTGTATGCAGGTCAGGAAGCAACAGTCAGAACTGGACATGGAACAACAGACTGGTTCCAAATAGGAAAAGGAGTACGTCAAGGCTATATATTGGCACCCTGCATATTTAACTTATATGCAGAGTACATCATGAGAAATGCTGGACTGGAGGAAACATAAGCTGGAATCAAGATTGCTGGGAGAAATATCAGTAACCTCAGATATGCAGATGACACCACCCTTATGACAGAAACTGTTGCTGAAGAAGCTGAAGTAGAATGGTTCTATGAAGACCTACAAGACCTTTTAGAACTAACACCCAAAAAAGATGTCCTTTTCATTATAGGGGCCAGGAATGCAAAAGTAGGAAGTCAAGACACACCTTGAGTAACAGGCAAATTTGGCCCTGGAATACAGAATGAAGCAGGGCAAAGGCTAATAGAGTTTTGCCAAGAGAACGCACTGGTCATAGCAAACACCCGCTTCCAACAACACAAGAGAAGACTCTACACGTGGACATCACCAGATGGTCAACACCGAAATCAGATTGATTATATCCTTTGCAGCCAAAGCTGGAGAAGCTCTATACAGTCAGCAAAAACAAGACCAGGAGCTGACTGTGGCTCAGATTATGAACTCCTTATTACCAAATTCAGACTTCAATTGAAGAAAGTAGGGGAAACCACTAGACCATTCAGGTATGACCGCAATCAAATCCCTTATGACTATACAGTGGAAGTGAGCAATAGATCTAAGGGACTAGATCTGATAGATACAGTGCCTGATGACCTATGGATGAAGGTTCATGACATTGTACAGGAGACAGGGATCAAGACCATGGAAAAGAAATGCAAAAAAGCAAAATGGCTGTCTGAGGAGGCCTTGCAAATAGCTGTGAAAAGAAGAGTAGTGAAAAGCAAAGGAGAAAAGGAAAGATAAGCATCTGAATGCAGAGTTCCAAAGAACAGCAAGAAGAGATAAGAAAGCCTTCCTCAGCGATCAATGCAAAGAAATAGAGGAAAACAACAGCATGGGAAAGACTAGAGATCTCTTCAAGAAAATCAGAGATACCAAGGGAACATTTCACGCAAAGATGAGCTCAATAGAGGACAGAAATGGTATGGACCTAACAGAAGCAGAAGATATTAAGAAGAGATGGCAAGAATACACAGAAGAACTGTACAAAAAGGATCTTCATGACCCGGATAATCACGATGGTGTGATCACTCATCTAGAGCCAGACATCCTGGAATGTAAAGTCAAGTGGGCCTTAGAAAGCTTCACTACAAACAAAGCTAGTGGAGGTGATGGCATTCCAGTTGAGCTCTTTCAAATCCTGAAAGATGATGCTGTGAAAGTGCTGCACTCAATATGCCAACAAATTTGGAAAAGTCAGCAGTGGTCACAGGACTGGAAAAGGTCAGTTTTCATTCCAATGCCAAAGAAAGGCAATGCCAAAAAATGCTCAAACTACCACACAATTACTCCCATCTCACATGCTAGTAAAGTAATGCTCAAAATTCTCCAAGCAAGGCTTCAGCAATATGTGAACCGTGAACTCCCTGATGTTCAAGCTGGTTTTAGAAAAGGCAGAGGAACCAGAGATCAAATTGCCAATATCCGCTAGATCATGGAAAAAGCACGAGAGTTCCAGAAAAACATTTATTTCTGCTTTATTGACTAGGCCAAAGCCTTTGACTGTGTGGATCACAATAAACTGTGGAAAATTCTTAGAGAGATGGGAATACCAGACCACCTGACCTGCCTCTTGAGAAAGCTATATGCAGGTCAGGAAGCAACAGTTAGAACTGGGCATGGAACAATACACTGGTTCCAAATAGGAAAAGGAGTACGTCAAGGCTGTATATTGTCACCCTGCTTATTTAACTTATATGCAGAGTACATCATGAGAAATGCTGGGCTGGAGGAAGCACAAGCTGGAATCAAGATTGCCGGGAGAAATATCAATAGCCTCAGATATGCAGATGACACCACCCTTATGGCAGAAAGTGAATAGTAACCAAAAAGCTTCTTGATGAAAGTGAAAGAGGAGAGTGAAAAAGCTGGCTTAAAGCTCAACATTCAGAAAACCAAGATTATGGCATCTGGTCCCATCACTTCTTGGGAAATAGATGGGAAAACAATGGAAACAGTGTCAGACTTTATTTTGGGAGGCTCCAAAATCACTACAGATGGTGATTGCGGCCATGAAATTAAAAGACGCTCACTCCTTGGAAGGAATGTTATGACCAACCTAGACAGCATATTAATAAGCAGAGATATTACTTTGCCAACAAAGGTCCATCTAATCAAGGCTATGATTTTTCCAGTGGTCATGTATGGATGTGAGAGTTGGACTGTGAAGAAAGCTGAGCACTGAAGAATTGATGCTTTTGAACTGTGGTGTTGGAGAAGGCTATTGAGAGTCCCTTGGACTGCAAGGAGATCCAATCAGTCCATTCTAAAGATCAGCCCTGAGATTTCTTTGGAAGGAATGATGCTAAAGCTGAAACTCTAGAACTTGGGCCAGCTCATGCAAAGAGTTGACTCATTGGAAAAGACCCTGATGCTGGGAGGGATTGGGGGCAGGAGGAGAAGGGGATGACAGAGGATGAGATAGCTGGATGGCATCACCGACTCGAAGGACGTGAGTTTGAGTGAACTCCAGAAGTTGGTGATGGACAGGGAGGCCTGGCGTGCTGCTATTCATGGGTTGGCAAAGAGTCAGACATGACTGAGTGACTGAACTGAACTGAATTGAAGTTTGTCATAGCTTTTCTTCCAAGGGGTAAGCGTCTTTCAATTTCATGGCTGCAGTCACCATCTGTAGTGATTCTGGAGCCCCCCAAAATAACATCTGTACTGTTTCCATTGAGAATTCCATTGAGAATATCTCTGAAGAGAACATGATTAATATGGTTGAAACATCCTGCACCAGTAGTCAACACTACCCTGAATTTTATGATTGTTGCCTTGCTTTTAAGTTTGACTACATTATATATTCCTGAACAACATGTTATTAATACTGCTTGCTTTAGAATTTTGTATTATTAATATCACACTATATGTATTCTGCTACATAATTTTTCTGCTGAATATTATATTCATGAGATTTATCTGTACTGATGCATGCAGCAGTAGTTATTATTTTTACTGCTTTATATTTTGCAATTACATGAATATCTCATCTTGTTGATGAACATTTGGATTGTTTCCAGTTTTTAGTCATCCCTATACTGCCGTGGATATTCTTTGCATGTCCCCTGGGTACATATTGCTACAGTTTTCTGAAGTTACATAGCTGGATGGTGCTCATTTTCTTCTCTAGAGAAAATTTGGGGCCTAGGATGATGTTATTTTCCTCCAAAGAATATTTTTGTTTCCTTCTATCAAGTGTCAGAATTGTCATCCAACTTCAGGGCCTCCTTAAGGACCTGGAACTGGTCTGCAGTTGGTGTGATGGTTCCTTTCCTTCCAAGTTTATCCTTATTCTTGGGGGGGAGGGGGGGGGCAGGGAGCAGCCTTCCTGTGTCTCATCCCACAGTGGGATAGGGTTTCCCAGGGTCCCCAACTTCGGATGACCCTGGACTCCAACTTTTTCAAAATTTCTTTCAAAGTGACCCCAAATGTCTTTCTTTGACATCTCATTAGGTGTTTGGCAAATTTTTTAAAAATTCCTTTTAAGAATTGTCATTCTTTTTTAGTCATCATTGGGAAAATTGGTCTGTTTTCCCTCATCATTAGCAAAGGAAGAAATTCCACACTTTCAACCCTACTAGTTAATGCCAACTTGGTATCCAAACATGTTTTATGTACTCACTAATGGAGAACAGCATTCCCACTGATAAGAGTGACTTACTTTCCCATGTGTACCATTTTGTACTCTTTGCCTTTTGTGCTCGGGCATATATTAGTCATTCAAAAAATACATATAAAAATCATGAAAAATAAAAGAGTGAATCATCATTAATTTATAAGGCAATTTGCCCTCAAGGAAACTAAACCACATGTTGCAATTTCTTAATCCTGCTTCCTAGTGTTTTCTTTAATTCAATATTGAGCTGATTATTATGTCAGCCAGGAAAGTTTTTTTTATAGATAACAATGTCTGTGTTCATAGAACCTAAAATGGTTAGTGTTGTTGGATTAGAATGTATAAAAAGATCACAGTAATGGGGAAAATGCAATCAGGAAGTCTTAATGTATATAGAAAAATGGCTAGTTCATTTGTTGCTATGGGGAAAATGATGGTTTCAATTCCTTCTGCATTAACGGCATTCTTGGATTTAGTAAAATTTAAAACAGGTCAGCATGCCAGTAATGTTAATGCTGTAGGATATAATGGTTTAAAGAAACTCATACTGAATTCTGAAAATCCTTTGTATTTTATTTAGTATGTGAAAAAAACAAGTAATCTTCTAATAGGGCACGTGTCTGTACACATGTGTAAGTTATTTGGGATGAGCTCCTAGGGAACTGCAGAGTTTGTTTAAGGTAATGAAAAAGCAGAACTAAAATGCCAGGAAGAAGAATACAAAGTTAATTTTGATTGCAGTGAGTGAGTAATTTCTTAAAGTCTAGATTATTTTGAAGCGTATTGGCTTTTCCCTATCAGGTATCTAGAGTTGCTGAAATGTAACATGTAAGTAATGTTTATAACTGAGAATTTAATATCTAAAAGACTAACACCTAATGTGTCCAATAAATGCTTATTGTAGGGAACAAGGTTTAAGGAAGGTTGAGAAGTGCTTGCAAACGAGACTCTCAACCAGGGCTGAACATTCTTGCAAACGAGATGTTCAGCTAAGAATCCTGTTTGTTCCTGTGGGAAAAGAACATTTCTTGCACACAAGGATGTTTCTCTGATTCCTCAAAAGGAACAGACCCAGGGACAAAACGGATTCTAAGTTGATAAGGAAGTTCCCCAAAACACAGTCTTAGCTGCAGTAAATAAGTCAAGGTAAAGGTTATCTCGCCCTGCGCCTGCGCACTGTATAGTCTCTGAATCATAGTGCTTGGCAGCTTGCCCTGTAGCTTGTTGTGATAGGGATATAAAATAAAATAGCTGTAAGAAGCAAGTGTTAAAATATAAAGATTTAAACCACTCTGCAGTGTTGGTGTTTCATTCCGTCTCCAGCAGCTTATTATTATTACTAAAATACATTTAATACTGAGTCTAGAGCCTTTTATATTATTAGTAATCCATTTATTTTTATTTTTATCCATTTAAATTAAATAGTTGATTATAAACTTTAAAAATGTATCAATATTTATTTTGTAGTTATGTCCCAGGTGGCTCAATGGTGAAAAATCTGCCTGCAGTGCAGAAGCCACAGATTCGATCCATGTATCAGGAAAATTCCCTGGAGAAGGAAAGGGCAGTCCACTTCAGTATTCTTGCCTGGAAAATCCCACAGACAGAGTAGCCTAGTTGGCTACAGTCCCTGGGGTCGCAAAAGAGGCAGATATAACTTAGCAACTAAACAATAAATGATCCATAAAAGACCTATAAATTAGATTATCTCAATAACAAGAAAAAAGTATTTGAGAAAATGTAACACCCTTTTTAGGAGAAGGCAATGGCACCCCACTCCAGTACTCTTGCCTGGAAAATCCCATGGATGGAGGAGCCTGGTAGGCTGCAGTCCATGGGGTCGCTAACAGTCGGACACGACTGAGTGACTTCACTTTCACTTTTCACTTTCCTGCATTAGAGAAGGAAATAGCAACCCACTCCAGTGTTTTTGCCCGGAGAATCCCAGGGACGAGAGAGCCTGGTGGGCTGCCGCCTATGTGGTTGCACAGAGTCGGACACGACTGAAGCGACTTAGCAGCAGCAGCAGCAGCAGCAACACCCTTTTTAGGACAAAAACCCTGAACAAGTTGGTTATAGAAGGAACATACCCCAAAATAATACAGGCCACAAATAACAAACCTATGTCATACTCAATGTGAAAGGTTGAGTGCTTTTCCTCTAAGATCAGGAATAAAGCAAGGATGCCCACTCTCACTAATCTTATTCAGCTGGTAATCTGAGCTACAGAAATCAAGCGTGATAAAGAAATAAAAGACATGCAAATGGTAATTATATGATGGGATGGAAGTGTTAGCTGATGCTATGTTGTTAATCATTTTTAATACGTAAATATATCAAATCAACATGCTACACACCTTAACTTACACAAATTCATACGTCAATTATATCTCAATAACAAAAAAATCTATAAAGGCTTGATCCTGTAAGAGGTAGAAAATTCAAAGGTACTTGGAGTTAGACATCACAAAAGGGAGGAGAGATGGTGCCTGTATTTTCAAGGGTTCTATTCTGTGTGTGCTTAATAGGAAATTTCTATTTTTATTTAAAAGCCTGGAGAATTTCAGGCTGAAATTTAAAATAATTTACAAGTTGAGTGTGGGTCATTTCTAATAGACCTAATTTATCACAGTAGCTTTAAATAGGTTAGTCTGTGAATTAAAAAGTCTTATTGGAAAATAATTCTAAAACCTAATAAAGTTGACTTTAAACTGGCCCAGTAGAAAAAATAATGGTTACTGTTTCAGAACCCACTGCTCTTCTGTTACCTTCATTGAGTTAACCAATACAGAGGTCTAGTGTTCTTTAAATAAGCATTTGAAACCTTCAGGGTTTTTTTTTTTCTGTTTGTTTTTTGGTTTTTGTTTTTGCAGGGCTGAGGAGCATGCAGGGAAGAGGAGGCAGGGGGAAAGGTGAGGTGGAGGGGAAAAGGAAATGGAAACTTCTATTAAAAGATGAAAAGCAGCCAATTCCAGAGAATGTCTTTGTATTTTCGTTCCTTAAAACAGAGGGAAGCATTTCAGTTTTATTTTTAACTTCCTAATCACTTGTTTTCTATAGCCAATTGACTTTTAAAAGGATACAAAAAAGCACTTATCCCTTGTGGCCATGAATTAAAGGACTCCGTAGAACTACTCCAGGTCTTTGCAGTTTCATTCAAAACTATCTCCCTGTGCCTGGGCTCTATTAAAATCTAAGCAAAAACACAGGAAAGCTCTATTTTGGAAGGTGTGAATTAGAGCTAGGGTTTAGAGGGAGGTCTCAGATCCCAAAACGCTTGATACAATTTTAAACGTTAACATCGTGACACTATTTTTTATTCTGTCCCCTCCCCTCTTCAATACTACCTCATAAATACCGCGGGTGTTTAAACCTTGTGGGAATAGAGGCAAGGGTTATTTTTACAGCTACACCCTGCCCCAATAAGTATATCTAATAAACATTTCTATAATCCAGTTTATTTCAACTTCAGGGTATCGTTTTTTTTTGCAGTTAGAGAAACGGAACCATCTCTAATGGCCAATTAATCTCAAAATCACGGTGAAAAACTTAAGAGGCCATGGTGAGCTGGAGGTCTTCCTGGAGAAGAAAACCACACATTCAAGCCAGGGGTCAAAAATGCAGATACTTTCAAGGGTCCTGTGGGTAATAGGAATATGTGAAACTACTGCAGTAAAATTGTTCAGAAATGATGTGCTGGCCAATGGGAAAATGCCCTGCCAATTCACATGTTTAAAAAACACCCCGCTGGCGGAACTGAGTGGCCATATTTACTCCATCACAGTAAATACGGGTTCCCAAAGGAACCCATGTGGAATCCTTTTTTAAAAAGTCCTGTATAAAAGAGATGAAAAGGAATAGGGTTTATTTGACTAGGGTAAAACCCTTGAGTTTTACTTCTTTTTTTCACTTTTCCTAAATAGACATTAAAAAACAAATAAAACTTAGACAAAAACCATCTCAGTGAATCAGTTCAGTTCAGTTCAGTTCAGTTACTCAGTCATGTCCGACTCTTTGTGACCCCACAAACCGCAGCACGCCAGGCCTCCCTGTCCATTACCAACTCCCGGAGTCCATCCAAATCCGTGTCCATTGAGTCGGTGATGCCATCCAACCATCTCATCCTCTGTTGTCCCCTTCTCCTTCTGCCCTCAATCTTTCCCAGCATCAGGGTCTTTTCCAATGAGTGAGCTCTTCGTATCAGGTGGCCTAAGTATTGGAGTTTCAGCTTTAACATCAGTCCTTCCAATGAATATTCAGGACTGATTTCCTTTAGGATGGACTGGTTGGATCTCCTTGCAGTCCAAGGGACTCTCAAGAGTCTTCTCTAACACCACAGTTCAAAAGCATCAGTTCTTCAGTGCTCAGCTTTCTTCACAGTCCAACTCTCACATCCATACATGACCACTGAAAAAACCATAGCCTTGACTAGATGGACCTTTATTGGCAAAGTAATGTCTCTGCTTTTTAATATGCTGTCTAGGTTGGTCATAACTTTCCTTCCAAGGAGTAAGTGTCTTTTAATTTCATGGCTGCAGTCACCATCTGCAGTGATTTTGGAGTCCCCCAAAATAAAGTCAGCCACTGTTTCCACTGTTTCCCTATTTCCCATGAAGTGATGGGACCGGATGCCATGATCTTAGTTTTCTGAATGTTGAGTTTTAAGCCAACTTTTTCACTCTCCTCTTTCACTTTCATCAAGAGGCTTTTTAGTTCCTCTTCACTTTCTGCCATAAGGGTGGTGTCATCTGCATATCGGAGGTTATTGACATTTCTCCTGGCAATCTTGATTCCAGCTTGCGCTTCCTCCAGTCCAGCATTTCTCATGATGTACTCTGCATAGAAGTTAAATAAGCAGGGTGCCAATATACAGCCTTGATGTACTCCTTTCCCTATTCGGAACCAGTCTGTTTTTCCATGTCCAGTTCCAACTGTTGCTTCCTGACCTGCATACAGGTTTCTGTATGCCTTAGATGAGACCACAGTGCTGGATGACACCTTGAATGCAGTCTTGTGAGACTTTTAGCATAGGACCCAGAGAAGTTGTGCCTGGACTCTAGACCAACAGAAACTGAAACAATAGATATATATTGTTCAAGCTGATAAATTTGTTACATAAAATAGGAAACAAATACAATGTCCTTAAGAGCATCTTTCTGTTCCCACCCACAGGCAAATTTTAATTATCAGATAAGAAATCATGACTTTCTATTCACACTCTTTCTCAATTTGTTCATCTTACTGAACTAGTTATAGCCTCTCTGCCCAAGACCTGGCTTTTGAATCTGTGCAGGGTCCTAGTTAGAATGATACCTCCGCTGGACTTTATGTAGCTGTCTGGGCCCACCTTTTCCCTGGATGATAATTTTTATTCTATTTCCCTTTCCACCAATCCTCTTGTATCCTAATCCCACTTTCCTACACTCCCTGCCCTCCTTCCCCATCAGGAGCTGTTCTGTCTTAATCCCTTGCCAATCTCTGGCTTCCCAGGTAAGATTTATGGGACCCTTGCTTGTATAGGGTGGCAGTTTAGACAGGAGACAAAAAGAGAACAGACTGAATAAGGCAAAGAGATTCTAAGTTAAAATACTAGTGAAGATGATACTATCTATATAATAACATAAGTGAAATGGTTAGAGGTTGTGGGAATGGAAACGAAAGATTCAAGACAACTTTTGTGAGTAATATTGACAGGACCTGGTGGGGCTGACTGGCAAAGGAATGAAGGATCCTAGATGATGTTACTTAATTGACCTAGCTTGGAGGAATAGGTCAAAGGCAAAATCTTTAGTTCAGTTCAGTTCAGTCGCTCAGTCGTGTCCGACTCTTTGCGACCCCATGAATCGCAGCACGCCAGGCCTCCCTGTTCATCACCATCTCCCAGAGTTCACCCAGACTCACGTCCGTCAAGTCCGTGATGCTATCCAGCCATCTCATCCTCTGTCGTCCCCTTCTCCTCCTGCCCCCAATCCCTCCCAGCATCAGAGTTTTTTCCAATGAGTCAACTCTTCTCATGAGGTGGCCAAAGTACTGGAGTTTCAGCTTTAGCATCATTCCTTCCAAAGAAATCCCAGGGTTGATCTCCTTCAGAATGGACTGGTTGGATCTCCTTACAGTCCAAGGGACTCTCAAGAGTCTTCTCCAACACCACAGTTCAAACACATCAATTCTTCGGGGCTCAGCCTTCTTCACAGTCCAACTCTCACATCCATACATGACCACTGGAAAAACCATAGCCTTGACTAGATGGACCTTAGTCAGTGAAGTAATGTCTCTGGTTTTGAATATGCTATCTAGGTTGGTCATAACCCCACTTTAAATAGTCTACCCCTCACTGATGCCAAGATAGCAGACAAGTAGAAAGCGGGAGCACTTAATCTCTAGAATTCATCCTTGTCCCATCGCTAACTTGGCTCTGTCATTTCCGAGCCATATATCTCACAGCTAACCTTTCAGAGCCTCCATTTTCTCAATGGAAATGATAATGGTATATACCCTGTAGGGTTGTGAGGAATAATGACACAGTTCATATAAAGTGTTGGATGGTGCTTGGCACACAGGAAATGCTAGAAATATTCCAGATCTTATTGTTGAGATGTGCTCCCTCTGGTCCACTCATGCTTTTACCAGGCTCAGATTTCCTACTGTTTATTTCTTTTTTAAAAAAATAACATTTATTTACTTATTTATGGCTGTGCTGGGTCTTTGTTGCTGCTGGGGCTTCTCTCTAGTTGCAGCCAGTGGGGGCCACTCTCTAGCTGTGGTCTATGGGTTTGGTTGCTCCACAGCATGTGGGATCTTCCCAGGCCAGGGATTGAGCACATGTCTCCTGCATTGACAGGCAGATTCTTTACCACTGAGCCACCAGGGAAGCTACCAGAGGGCAGACAGAATGAAAACCATAATCTCAGAACACTAACCAGCTGATCACATGGACCAGAGCCTTGTCTAACTCAATGAAACTATGAGCCATGCTATGTAGGGCCACCCAAGATGGACCAGTCATGGTGGAGAGTTCTGGCGAAACATGGTCCACCGGAGATGGGAATGGAAAAACATTTCAGTATTCTTGCCTTGAGAACCCCATGAACAGTATGAAAAGGCAAAAAGATAGGACACTGAAAGAGGAACTCCCCAAGTCAGTAGGTGCCCAATATGCTACTGGAGATCAGTGAGAAATAACTCCAGAAAGAAAGAATGAAGAGACGGAGTCAAAGCTAAAACAATGCCCAGTTGTGGATGTGACTGGTGATGGAAGTAACGTCTGATGCTGTAAAGAGCACTATTGCATAGGAACCTGGAATGTTAGGTCCATGAATCAAGGTAAATTGGAAGTGGCCAAACAGGAGATGTCAAGAGTGAACATCGACATTTTAGGAATCAGTGAACTAAAATGGACTGGAATGGGTGAATTTAACTCAGATGACCATTATATCTACTACTGTGGGCAAGAATCTCTTAGAAGAAATGAACTAACCCTTATAGTCAACAAGAGTCCAAAATGCAGTACTTGGATATAATCTCAAAAATGACAAAATGATCTCTTCGTTTCCATGGCAAACCATTCAATATCACAGTAATCCAAGTCTATGCCCAACCAGTAATGCTGAAGAAGCTGAAGTTGAACAGTTCTTTGATGACCTATATGACCCTCTAGAACTAACACCCACAAAAGATGTCCTTTTCATCACAGGGCACTGGAATGCAAAAGTAGGAAGTCAAGAGATACCTGGAATAACAGGCAAGCATGGCCTTGGAGTACAGAATGAAGCAGGGCAAAGGCTAAAAGTTTTGCCAAAAGAACGCACTGGTCATAGCAAACACCCTCTTCCAACAACACAAGCGATGACTCTAGGTGTAGACATCACTAGGTGCTCAACACTGAAATCAGATTGATTATGTTCTTTGCAGCCAAAGATGGAGAAGCTCTATACAGTCAACAAAAACAAGACCGAGAGCCGACTGTGGCTCAGATCATGAACTCCTTATTACCAAATTCAGACTCAAATTAAAGAAAGTAGGGAAAACCGCTAGCCATTCAGGTATGACCTAAATCAAATCCCTTATGATTATACAGTAGATGTGACAAGCAGATTCAAGGGATTAGATCTGATAAAATGTCTGAAGAACTATAGAGAGCGGTTTGTGACATTGTACAGAAGGTAGTGATCAAGACCATCCTCAAGGAAAAGAAATGCAAAAAGGCAAAATGGTTGTGTGAGGAGGCCTTTCAAATAGCTGAGAAAAGAAAAATGAAAGGCAAAGGAGAAATGAAAGATATACCCATCTGAGTGCAGAGTTCCAAAGAACAGCAAGGAAAGTTAAGAAAGTCCTCCTCAGTGATCAGTGCAAAGAAATAGAGGAAAACAATAGAATGGGAAAGACTAGAGATCTCAAGAAAATTAGAGATACCAAGGCAACATTTCATGTGAAGATGGGCTCAATAAAGGACAGAAATGGTATGGCCCTAACAGAAGCAGAAGATATTAAGAAGAGGGGGCAAGAATACACAGAAGAACTATACAAAAAAGATTTTAATGACCTAGATAACCACGATAGTGTGATCACTCACCTAGAGGCAGACATCCTGGAATGTGAAGTCAAATGGGCCTTAGGAAGCATTACTATGAACAAAGCTAGTGAAAGGGATGGAATTGCAGCTGAGCTATTTCAAATCCTGAAAGATGATGCTGTGAAAGTGCTGCACTCAATATGCCAGCAGATTTGGAAAACTCAGCAGTGGCCACAGGACTGGAAAAGGTCAGTTTTTATTCCAATCCCAAAGAAAGGCAATGCCAAAGAATGTTCAAGCTACCACACAGTTGCACTCATCTCACACGCTAGCAAAGTAATGCTCAAAATTCTCCAAGCTAGGCTTCAATAGTACATGAACCGAGAACATCCAGATGTTCAAGCTGGATTTAGAAAAGGCAGAGGAACCAGAGATCAAACTGTTAACATCCATTGGGTCATAGAAAAAGCAAGAGAGTTCTAGAAAACCATCTACTTCTGCTTTATTGACTACACCAAAGCCTTTGTGTGGATCACAACAAACTGTGGAAAATTCTTAAAAAGATGGGAATACCAGAACACCTTACCTGCTTCCTGAGAAATCTGTATGCAGGTCAAGAAGTGACAATTAGAACCGGACATGGAACAACGGACTGATTCAAAATTGAGAAAGGAGTACATCAAGGCTGCATATTGTCACCCTGCTTATTTAATTTAAATGTGGAGTACCTCATGCAAAATGCCAGGCTGGATGAAGCATGAGCTGGAATCAAGATTGCCAGGAGAAATATCAATAACTTCAGATATGCAGATGACCCACCCTTATGGTAGAAAGCAAGGAGGAACTGAAGAGCCTCTAGATGAAAGTGAAAGAGGAGAGTGAAAAAGTTGGCTTAAACCTCAACATTCAAAAAAACTAAGATCATACTGAGTGACTGAACTGAACCAGGGAAGCTCATCAGATTTCCTCTTGTTTTGAAAGCTCCTTTAAAAAAAATTAATTAAAGGGTTATTGATTTACAATATTGTGTTGGTTTCTGCCATATATCAACATGAATCAGTCATAGGTATACATATATCCCCTCCCTTTTGAACTTCCCTCCCACCTCTCTAGGCTGTCACAGGCCTGGTTTGAGTTCCCTGAGCCATACAGCAAATTCTCCCTGGCTATCTGCCTTGCATATGGTAATGTAAGTTTCTGTATTACTCTGTCCATACATCCCACCCTCTCCTTCCTCCCTAACCCCCCCCACCCTGTGTCCATAAGTCTGTTCTCTGTCTGCAGCCCGTTGCTGCCCTGCAAATATGTTCATCAGTACCGTCTTTCTCAATTTCATATATATACATTAATATACAATATTTGTTTTTCTCTTTCTGACTTACTTCACTCTGTATAACGGGCTCTATGTTCATCCACCTCATTAGTATCGGCTGAAGTGTGTTCCACTATATGGTTGAGTAATATTCCATTGTATTTATGTATCACAACTTCTTTATCCATTCACCTGTTAGTGGACATCTCGGTTACTTCCATGTCCTAGCTATTGTAAATAGTGCTGCAGTGAACAATGGGGTACATGTGTCTTTTTCAATTATGGTTTTCTCAGGTTATATTCCCAGTAGTGGGATTGTTGGGTCATATTGTAGTTGTTTTCCTAGTTTTTTAAGGATTTTCTATCCTGTCCTCCGTGGTGGCGGTATCGATTTACATTCCCAACAACCATGCAAGAGCGTTCTCTTTTCCCCACATCCTCTCCAGCATTATTGTTAGTAATGCTTTGATGATGGCAGTTCTGACCAGTGTGAGGTGATATCTCATTGCAGTTTTGCTTTCCATTTCTCTAATAATAAGTGATGTTGAGCATCTTTCCATGTGTTTGTTATTCATCTGTATGTCTTCTTTGGAGAAATGTCTGTTTAGGTCCTTGAGATCTCCTTTGTAAGCTGTATGTTTTATCTCCTAATTTCCACTGAGCTCCTGGGTTAGACGTGTGTCACGCGAGTGTGTGTTCCTCGATTCTTTGTCTCATCACAACAAAGATTTGGAGAGACGGACATTAAAGCCCCCTCGGCGTGTTACAGCTCTCGGGTCTTGAATGGACCGTGTTATAGCTCTTAGACAAATCAGTGTTACAGCTCAGTGTTACAGCTCTATCTTATTTAGAAGATAGCAAGAAAATCTATCTTCGAGGCGTGAGGGCACGTTGATCTAAAGACACGAGGAGAAGAGCGCCCCAGCGTGCAGGAGAGAGCGAGCTGGCTCTGGCTCCTCTGTTTATACGTTTATCTCGCCCTGGGCCTGTCCTATGTAAAGTGGGCCAGGCAGGAGTGTTGTTTGTTTTACCTGAGGTCCTCACTCCGGCCCTCGGACCTTCTTTTGCTTTATTTTTGCGGGCGTTTTTCTTCCTTGTCTTGTAGCCACCACCATTTTGGACTCCTTTTCCCAGTCTACCTACCTGACACTTGTTTTACCTGCTTTGACTTTGGCACTCATCCAGGTATAAGACATGCTCATCAGTAGCTGCTCAAAGATAAGGAATCCCTCTGCGCCTTGCCCTTTACTTTGTCTTGCGTTTTTCTCAAGTCCGTGGGACTGAATGATGAGTCCTGTAGATTCACCAACGGGGTCAAGAATCAAAAAGGGAAGATAGAAGCAGGTTATGGGCTTGTGAGGGACGAGGGCAGCTTCTTCTGGAGTCTGTTGAAAACTTCCCAAAATAAGTAGTGTTAATAGAGATACACGGTTCAGGAGAGAAATCAAAGTAAGTAAATACATTTGAAATTATTCATGTAAGAGTGGTATCTCTAAAACCAAGGCAGGTAAGAGATTGCAAGTGAAACTATTACCTCCGATTGGGACTCAACCCCACATGGCTGGGACTCAAACCCAGCCAAAACCTTGCTTGGGACTTGAACCCATGTGGCTGGGACTCAAACCCCAACAAAACTCATAGTACCTGGTTTCAGGACCTAATGAAGCTCAGGTTCTTGATGTCTCCTCGCAGAAAGAATTCAGTGAGAGACAAAGTGATAGGTAAGACGTGGATTTATTCAGCTACAGAGAGAGAAGCACACTCCACAGATGGAGTGTGGGTCATCGCAGAGGGTGAATGCAGTCTTGAAACTTGGAGTGGTTAGTTTTTATAGGCTGGATAATTTCATATGCTAATGAGTGGGAGGGTTATTCCAACTATTTTGGGGAAGGAGTGGAGATTTCCAGAATTTGGGCCACTGCCCACTCCTTGGTCATTTAACAGGGCTCTCCTGGCGCCTCTGGGTGTGTCTTTTCACTTGTTGATTGAGGATTAAGGTCTAGTCTCGTCTGCCATCTTGGTCCCATGTGATTCTAATCAGTTTATATTGTGTCCTTGGGCCATGTCATTCTTTCAAAAGTTGTGCCCTGCCTCTTTCCCTCCTGTTACACAAGGGAGAGGTTATAAATGACATCAAATACTGCACTTAAAACGAACAGGGTAAAAAGTGAAAAAAGAGCATTTGATCTGGCAACTAACCAGAATTTTCTGTTCACAAAGGATATGAGTCTTTTTTTTTCTTTTTTTTTTGACAAGTGAAAGAAAATTTCTTTTTCTGGAATAGTCAACAGTTTTATAGGACTCACTCTAAAAAAAACCTTATGTGGTCTTATTCATGGTTTATGCTTTCATCAACAGCTTAAGGAAAACTAGTAATTTTTAGACGATAGCATATTTTCGTAAGACTTCAGTCTCAAACGTCATTTGAGTATGCACTTTTCCCATGAAATATACAAAAATGCATTTTTGAATGTTAAGTAACCCCTTTAAGATACTTAATGAAATTGTAGAAGGCAGCTTCAAATTGTTTCGCTTTTGCCACCTCAGAAATTGACTGTGCCTGTGACGCTGACTTGAGACCAGCAGAAGTGGACTGGGATGTGGATTCTGAATGGTTGGGCAGGACACTCAAGGCTTCTCCTGGAGCTCCAGCCAGAATAAGCCTGAGCAAGGCCTCTGATTGCTCTGGTTTGAGTCACGTGCCAGTCCTTGGACCTATCACTCTAGCTAGAGAACGCAGATGCTCTGATCATCCCAGACTCACACTGAGCCACATGACTGTGTATTTCCCAGAAGGAGCAGAAGAACCAGTGCTGAATGGGCAAAAGGGGAAAAAAATGAGGCCCTAGAGACATTTCAGAGATACCACATCATACCCTGTTGCTTGACAATATGCTTACATCACAGCAGTACTCAATCCCACTCCAAAGTACCCCATGCTTCTCATAATCTAAATGTACCATTGATTTCCCAGTTATGTTTTTGTTCATAAAAACACTCAAAATTCCCTGAGGTTTCCTCATAGTTGTTTCCTTTCTTTTTCATTTGTTCAGTCTCAACACCGTTTAACATCGGGGGTGTAGATTGTATCTGGTTCACTCAGTACCTCATCCAGCCCCCTTTCAGGATTCCTTACTCCACTGCAGAGTCTGGAAAGCAAAATCTTCATCTCCCAGAGGCCCTTGCTCCAGGTTCTGAATGTTCATCAGGCTCGGCCAAACAGGGGCACTGGTAGGAGACTTGAACCTGGAGCTGAGTTAAGTGGGGAGAGAGGCAAAGCTTGAGTTATTCCTTTGGCTGGGACAGTTGTAGCATCCCCGACATAGTTCAGGAGCCAGCAGCTATAGTAATTGCTGCCCAGAATAGCAGATAGCTTCTGGGTCATGGCAAGGGAAGCAGCTTTGTTGGTGGCCAAGTTCTACATGGTGGCTTTGGGATTTGTTCTGGAAGCTCCTTCCAGTGTGTGTGTTTTAAGCCTTCCCAATGATTATGTAATAGCCTGTAATAAATCATTTTCTGGTTAAATAGCTTGAATAGATTCAGTTCTCTGTGACTGAACCCTGACTGATACATCATAGAGGTTAGATTTTTAAATGTCACTGGTCTTTTTGGCAATTTTATTTTTCTTTCTCATCTTTGTAATTACATGGATACAAGCTTGAAGTGAGGTTGGCATTGTTTGTTGATTTCAATGCACTGGTCAGTTGTAAGGTGATCACCGTCCCTAACTGACCTGTGGTTAGTTAGATTCCCAGGGACACACTCCATTATTCAATATACCTATGCTGAGATCTGCCATTCGCGTCTCCAGATCCACTGGGCACCCTTCTCATTCCATTTCACACCCTGGGCCTGCCCAGCAGCAGGGGGCTCCCTTGTGTTCTGACTTTGCCAGTGAGGAGGCCTGCTTTATGCTGGCCCTCTGCCCCTCCCGGCCCCCACTACCCCTCCCCATCAGGGAGGCATTCACTTAGTTTTTCAGAAGTTTCCTTGCTGGTTTAGCCCTCCTATCTGTGGGCCATCTTTCTCCCTAGAGTTCGAACTCTTGGAACAGTTCTCATGTATTAATTTCTCCCTGTACAGCCTCTTTCACAAGCTGAGGATTCAGAAACCAAACCCACAAAGAGAATGCCCTCTCTGGCCCTTTCCCAGCATTAAATGCACGTATTTTGATCTCCAAACTTGAAACTTTCCCATTCTTCATTGGTAAAGAGCAGTTTGATGGAACGCTCTAGACAGTTGTCAACAACCATAGCAGACTCCAGACACTGTTCGCCTCTTTCTTCCTCTATCTGCATTATTTTCAGTAGTTTCTCCCAGGTTCCAGAACTCAAATAGCTGGTGCTGCCAACTTTTGAGGTCTGGCCCTCAGGAGTTCACTAATCCTCCTACTTTTCCAGCTAAGGTATGGAGAATGCCCTTTGTCCTCAGGGCAGCAGTGTAAACAAAAAAAAAAAAAAATTTTTTTTTTCTCTCAGAGAAAGTTTATACTTTCCCTTGAATTTAATGTATATATCAACCAAGATCGGTTGAATCAGAATTTCTGATGGTGGAGGTAAGGAATCTTTTGCTAGGACAACTACCCTAAAATTATTCTGGTGCATTTCTTTGCTTCTGTTTACTCACTGCATCAATTAATATCTGTTGAAAGGAAGGAAGGTAAAGAAAAAAAAAAAGAAATTTCAGTAGTTTGGGTATTTTATTTACTAGTGCACTACAAAGGTTAAATGAGTAATATAAAATTGTACTGTATTATGATTTTTCAGTTTTCACTCTTTAGAAAGGGGACTGTTGGATGGCTAGGCTAATATAGATGCTGTAAAAGTTTAGCAAACCACCACCAGGACTGGGAAGCTCAGAGAGGGAAAACAAATCCAACACAATGCTACAGAAGCAGAAGAGCCCAGTATTTTCACTAATTTAACTCGAGTTTCATTTTGACATCTTTGGTTGAGCCACCCACTCATCGCTGGACTCTTCCCCTTCTTGTGGCCCTTCCGCTGAAGCAGGTTAGCAATTGAACAACCAGAATCTCTGGTGCTGGACCCAAGTGACTCAGGTCTGCAGTGCTCTGCAGTGCTCTGCAGCTGCCCTGGCCTTCTCAGATCTTGCCCGGACTCTTTGACTTTGGGTTATTCCTGGACCTTTAATACATTCCCTATCCTGTATAAGCTCTTTCTACCTTTGGTCACCTTCTTTATCAAATCCATTTACTGTTCAGATCATTTTATTCAGCTCTGATTTCTTTATTGGTTAGAATCTCAGGTGTAATCTTTCTTCTGAGCTTGGAATAAGTTCTTCTGATAGAAGCTGACTCATTTTCCATCAGTGAACATTTTCAGCCTGCTATTAATTTCTCATTTCTTATTTGGGAGATATTCACATTTTCAGCAAAATGAAGAATCAAATCTTTCGTTTCTGGAGTTGAGGTCCTTCCTTAGTTTCTGATCAAGTATTCCCTCATCAATCACTCCCCAGAGCTACATATCCTTCTTGCCTCAATGAGATAGGCTGTCATATCCTGTGATTACAATAACAGAAATACCTAGATGTACAGTGTACAGTAATATTAATGTGGCAAATAGGCATTTTCCTCTCCCCTCTCTCATGTGAGAGAACATGAGAACTGTTTGGTAGCATGATACTCTGGTTCTTTAGAAAATATAGTTGACATCTATTTCTGCTTCATTGACTATATTAAAGCCTTGACTGTGAGCATCACAACAAACTGGAAAATTCTTAAAGAGATGGGGATACCTGCCTCCTGAGAAACCCGTATGCAGGTCAAGAAGTGACAGAACTGGTCATGGAACAACAGACTGGTTGAAAATTGGGAAAGGAGTATGTCAAGGCTGCATATTGTTACCCTGCTTATTTAATTTAAATGCAGAGTACGTCGTGCAAAATGTCGGGCTCTATGAAACACAAGTTGGAATCAAGATTGATGAGAGAAATCTCAATAATCTCAGATATGCAAATGATACCACCCTTATGACAGAAAGTGAAGAGGAACCAAAGAGCCTTTTGATGTAAGTGAAAGAAGAGAATGAAGAAGTAAGCTTAAAACTCAACATTCAAAAAACTAAGATATGGCATCCACTCCCATCACGTCAAGGAAATTAGCTGAAGCTCCAATACTTTGGCCACCTGATGGGAAGAACTGACTCATTGGAAAAGACCCTGATGCTGGGAAAGGTTGAAGGCAGGAAGAGCAGGGGACGACAGAGGATGAGATGCTTGGATGGCATCACCAACTCAATGGACATGAGTTTGAGCAAGCTCAGGGAGATGGTGATGGACAGGGAAGCCTGGGTAGCTGCAGTCTATGGGGTTGCAGAGTCGGACATGTGTGAACAACAACCTATGTTTTCAAACCAATATTTTTATTATTTCTTTTGGAATATGCAAAGTACATGCTCACTCCTGGGTAACTCATTTGTTTTTCTCAGCTTTTTGTTGTTGTTCAGTTACTGAGTCTTGTCCAACTCTTTGGTAACCATGAATTCATTCTCTAAGTCTGTTCCTGTTTTGTGAATAAGTTCATTTTTTTAAAGATTCCACATATAAAAGATATCATACGATAATTGTCTTTCTGACTTACTTCACTTAGTATGATATAATCTCCAGATCCATCCATGTTGCTGCAAGTGGCATTATTTCATTCTTTTTAATGGCTGAGTAATATTCCACTGTATATAGGTACCACATCTTCTTTATCCATTTATCTGTCAGTGGACATTTAGGTTCCTTCCACGTCTTGGCTATTGTAAACAGTGGTGCTATGAACATTGGGTACATATATCCTTTCGAACCATGGCTTACTCCAGATACAGGCCAAGGAGTGGGATTGCTGGGTCACATGGTAGCTCCACTTTTAGTTTCTTAAGGATCCTCCATACTGTTCTCCATAGTGGCTGTATCAATTTACATTCCCACCAACAGGGTAGGAGAATTCTGTTTTCTCCACATCCTCTCCAGCATTTATTGTTTATGGACTTTGATGATGCCCATTCTGACTGGTATGAGGTGGTACCTCATTGTAGTTTTGACTTGCATTTCTCTAATAGTGATGTTGAGCATCTTTTCATGTGCCTATTGGCCATCTGTATGTCTTCCTTGGAGAAATGTTTCTTTGGGTGTTCTGCCCATTTCTTTTTGACTGGATTGTTTATTTATTTCTTCATTTTGATATTGAGCTGCATGAGGTGTTTGTAAATTTTGGAGATTAAGCCCTTGTCAGTCGCTTAGTTGCTTCGTTTGCAAATAGTTTCTCCCATTCTGTAAGTTGTCTTTTTGTTTGGTTTATGGTTTCCTTTGCTGTGCAAAAGCTTTTGACTTTAATTAGGTCCCATTTTGTATATTTTTGTTTTCATTTCTGTTACTCTAGGATGTGTACCCAAAAAGATGTTGCTGCAATTTATATCAAAGAGTGTTCTGCCTATGTTTTTCTCCAGGAGTTTTATAGTATCTGGTCTTACATTTAGATCTTCAATCCATTTTGAGTTTATTTTTGTGTATGGCATTAAAGAATATTCTAGCTTCATTTTTTTAAACATGTATCTGCCCAGTTTTCCCAGCACCATTTATTGAAGTCATTGTCTTTTCTCTGTTGTATATTCTTGCCTCCTTTGTTATAGATTAATTGACTGTAGGTGTAGGAGTTGACCATAGGTGCATTTGGGCTTTTAATCCTGTTCCATTTGGTATATATTTCTATTTTTTTGTGCCAGTATCACATTGTTTTGATGACTATAGATTTGTATAGTTGAAAGTTAGGGAGCCTGATTCTTCCAGCTCTGTTTTTTCTTAAAATTACTTTGAATATTCAGGGTCTTTTTTGTCTCCCTACAAATTTTACAATTTCTTTAATTCTAGTTCTGTGAAAAATGTCGTTGATAATTTGATAGAGATTGCATTGAATCTGTAGATTGCCTTGGGTAGTATATTCATTTTTTAAAATATTGATTCTTCCAATCTAAGAACATGGTATATCCTATCTGTGTCATTTTTTATTTCTTTCACCAGCAAGTTATACTTTTCAGATTACAGGCCTTTTGCTTCCTTAGGTAGCTTTATTCCTAGGTATTTTATTCTTTTTGATGCAATAGTAAATGGGATTTTCCCCTTAATTTATCTTTCTGATCTTCTGTTGTTAGTTTATAGAAACACAACAGATTTCTGTATATTAATTTTGTATCCTGTAACTTTACCAAATTCATTGCTGAGCTCCAGTAGTTTTCTGGTAGCATCTTCAGGATCTTCTGTGCATAGTATTGATGGCTTATGGTGTCGGAATCGTGATCTCCAAAGAAGATTTAACTTCAGGACCAGGGACCAGGCTTGATCACTCAAGAGGTTTTGTATAGCAGAGTTTCAGTAAAGTGAAGAGAGACGGAGAAAGCTTCTGCTGTAGACATCAGAAGGGGGGTGGAGAGTGCCCCCCTCTCTAGTCTAAGCAAGGGAGTCACATAATTTCTTAATTAGTTATCGCAATAAATCGAAAGAATATCTCAAGGTTGTAAAGATCTTACTAGACCCACTCCCATAGTTTACATTTTAAGATAACAGGATTAGCCAGGAGGTTTTCAGGAAGGAGAAACTGTCCTCAAGCAAGGATACATGTTGTTATATAATCCTTAGTAGAGAGTTTAAACCGAGCTGTTTGATGTATAATCATCAGTTCCAGGCTTAGAGAAAAAAGACATTTTATGTGACTAAGACTAAGGAACATAGAGAAGAAGAAAAAAAAAGATATTTGTTCTTTCCTCCTGCTTGAGAATTCTAGACCCCTATCTCCACTTTGATAGCCCCAGACCCCTTCCTCCTCCTTGGGGACCTGGGACTTCTTATCAACCTGCCTAGGAACTGACTCTCTCAATATCATGCCATCTGCAGACAGTGACAGCTTTACTTCTTTCCCAACTTAAATTCCTTGTATTTCTTTTTCTTCTCTGATTGCCATGGCTAGGACTTTGAAAGATATGCTGAATAAAAGAGGTGAAGTTGAACATCTGTGTTTTATTCTTGATCTTAGAGAAAATGATTTCAGCTTTTTGCTGTTGAGTATGATGTTAGCTATAGGTTTGTCATACATGGCCTTTATTATGTTGAGGTAGATTCTTCTGTGACCACTTTATGGAGAGCTTTTATCATAAGTGGGTGTACAATTTTGTCAAACGCTTTTTCTGCATCTGTTGAGATGATCATATGGTTTCTATTCTTCAGTTTGTTGATGTGGTGTATCACATTGATTGGTTTGTGGATACTGAAAAATCCTTGCATTCCTGGGATAAGTCCTATTGATCATGGTGTGTGATCCTTAATGTATTGGTTTCAGATTGCTTGTATTTTGTGGAGGATTTTTACATATATTTTCATCAGTAATATTGGCCTGTAACTTTCTTTTTCTGTGGTATCTTTGTTTGGTTTTGGTAGATCAGGGTGATGGTGGTCCCATAAAATGAGCTGGGGAATTTTCCTTCCTCTGCAATTTTTTGAAATAGTTTCAGAAGGATAGGTATTAGCTCTTCTCCAAATGTTTGATAGAATTTGCCTGTGAAGCTGCTAGGTCCCAGGCTTTTGTTCTGTGGAGTTTTAAAATCACTGTTTTGATTTCAGTACCTGTGATTGGTCTGTTTATACTTTCTAGTTCTTCTGCTTCATGCTTGGGAGAGTGTACCTTTTTAAGAATTTGTCCATTTCTTCTAGGCTGTCTATTTTGTTGACATATAGTTGCTTGTAGTAGTCTCGTACGATCCTGTACATTTTTGTGGTGTCCATTGTAAATTCTCCTTTTCTACTTCAAAATTTTATTGATGTAAGTCCTCTCCCCCTTTTTTTTCCCCTTGATGAGTCTGCTTAAACATTTATCAATTTTGCATGTCTTTTTAAAGAATCAGCTTTTAATTTTATTGATCTTTTCTGTGGTTTTCTTTATCATTATTTAATTTATTTCTGCTTGGATCTTTATTTCTTTCCTTCCACTGGCTTTGGCTTTCGTTTGCTCTTCTTTCTCCAACTGCTTTAGGTATAAGGATAGGTTGTTTCTTTGAGATATTTCTAGCTTTCTGAGGTAAGGTTGTATTGCTATAAACTTCCTTCTTCAAACTGCTTTTGCTGCATTCCATAATTTTGGGTCGTCACGCTTATGCTTTCATTTTCATTTGTTTCTAGGTTCTTTTTGCTTTCTTCAGTGATCCATTGGCTTTTTAAGTAAAATATTGTTTAACCTCCACGTGTTTGTGTTTTTTAGTTTTTTTCTTGTAGTGATTTTTAATCTCCTAGTATTGTGGTTGGAAACGGTTTTTGATATGATTTCACCTTTTAAAAAATTACTGAGGCTCAGTATGTCATCCAGAATGTGATCAGCCCTGGAGAATGCTCCACGTGCCCTTGAGAAGAACGTGTTGTTGTTCAGTCACTCAGTCCTGTCTGACTCTTTGTGACCCCATGGACTGTGGCACAGCAGGCTTCCCTGTCCTCCACCATCTTCGGAAGCTTGCGCAAACTCATGTCCATTGAGTCAGTGATGCCATCCAACCATCTCATCCTCTGTCGTCCACTTCTCCTCCTGCCTTCACTCTTTCCCAGCATCAGGGTCTTTTCTGATGAGTCAGCTCTTCGAGTTAGGTGGGCAAAGTTATTGGAACTTTAGCATCAGTACTTCTAATGAATTTTCAGGGTTGATTTCCTTTAGGATAGACTGGTTTGATCTCCTTGCAGTCCAAAGGACTATCAAGACTCTTCTCCAACACCACAGTTCAAAAGCATCAGTTCTTCAATGCTCAGCCTTCTTTATGGTTCAACTCTCACATCCATACATGACCATTGGAAAAACAATAGCTTTGACTATATAGACTTTTGTTGGCAAAGTAATGTCTCTGCTTCTTAATATGCTGTCTAGGTTTGTCATAGCTTTTCTTCCAAGGAGAAAGAGTCTTTTAATTTCATGGCTGAGAAGCACATGTATTCTTTTTCTTTTGGGTGAAATGTTCAGTTGTTGTGGCAGAAAGAGCCATAAACAAGATCAAACCTGAATATCAGGTTTCCTGAACCACTATTTGTTTAATGTTCAAGTTAACAATATCTGGTAAACAAACTCCAACATCTCAAATAACTTCACAAAGCAGGTACAGGTCTGGGATTTTAATAAACTGACATGATTCGTTTAGACATACTTGCAGGACTGCTTTGAAACAACAAACCTTACTGATTGTGATATTTTACATTTTTAATAGAATTCAGGGATTTCTCTGGAGTGTCATAGAAAATTTTTATGTAACTAAGTAATGACTTTCTAGTAGATAAATGGGCAACAAACATAAACATATAATTCTCAAAATAGGAAATAAAACGTAAAACATCTAATCAACATATATTCAGTATAGTGTTGAACCTCACAGTAATGAAAGAAGTGCAAAGCTTAAAAACATGTGTTAATGATGACTTACTTCCTAGTTGAAATGAACAGAGGGAAAACCCACAGGAATACAGATTATCGGCTGGAGGGGGTGAGGTCGGCCTGTCATTTACTGAAGAGGGACAGAAGAGGGTGAGGTCTCTGGGTTCCGTCAAGCTGCAGGAACTAGGGGCACGCTCAGATTACTCTAGGTGGCAGAAGTTTGTCAAATAGATGTCTAGGGTGGGGAGAATGGGAAACAAGTCATCAGTCCTCAAGGCACCCAAAAAGTTCTCCACGAGTCCTAGCAGTCTGACTGCAGTTTTGATCACTTATTGAGAACTCTTGTTGTTTACTCTTAATAGAATCCACCTATACAGGTACACTCTGAGGATTCAATGAGATAGAGTACATGTAAATACTTTCGCACCACAATGTTTTAGAGGGACTTATTAGTTGTTGTGGGGTCACTGGCCTTCTTTGAAGTAGTGTTTCTTTTAACTTGACATCTATATTTTCTTCCTTTTTTTTTGATTTTCAGTACAATGGTATAGATTTTGTTGAGTAGGCCTGGCTTGTGATTTGGCCTGTAGGGGAGAAAACTATCATTCTCTTTGTTAATATCAAGATATCAGGAATATCAAGAATGAGGGACATGGCTCTTTTTTGTTTGTTTGTTTTATTCTTTTTTAAGGTGGTGTTTATAAAATTAAGTTCTGGGGTCATAGGAGCCTATGGAGGTACCTAAGCATTCACAGTGTGTGTGAGGGGGTAGATGTGGGAATGGAGTTGAGAGCCAGTTGGCAAGGACTGAACGGGCGGGTTTGTTCCTCTTCATCAGAACAGCTCTGTCTGTTTTTGACATCATGATTATGGGTAAGATTTTACATCGAAAAGGAAAGTGGTGACAGGTTCAAATGGTAGCAACTTTGGCAGCAAAAGAGAAGAAATGAACCCAATGCTGACATTAATTGGCAAAAGCTAATGAAGACAGAGAGGCCTGGCGTGCTGCAGTCCATGGGGTCGCAAAGAGTTGGACACAACTGAGAGACTGAACTGAACTGAACTGAATGAAGACAGAACTGATGCAATTAATCAGAGCAAAACTGAACACTACTTGATCAACATCTGGAATCCAAGCTGGCAAAAGAGAACTGATCAACAATAAGCCACCGCAAGGAGATCTAACCAGTCCATCCAAAAGGAAATCAGTCCTGAATGTTCATTGGAAGGACTGATGCTGAATCGCCGATACATTGGCCACCGGATGGGAAGAGCTGACTCACTGGAAAAGACCCTGATGCTGGGAAAGATTGAAGGCAGGAGGAGAAGGGGACGACAGAGGATGAGATGGTTGGGTGGCATCACCGACTAAATAGACATGAGTTTGAGTAAACTCTGGGAGTTGATGGTGGACAGGGAGGCCTGGCGTGCTGCAGTCCATGGGGTCGCAAAGAGTTGGACACGACTGAGCAACTGAGCTGAACTGAAGCCATGGTTGTGTGTGTTGCAATGGCTAAAGCCTGGGATGGACTGCCTCCTCCTCCCGGGCTCCGTCTGAGACTAAGGACGCTGAACTTTTGAAAGGTAAGACTCCTCTGACCCTGTTACACTGTGTGGAGGACAATATTAGTGTTTTCCAACCTCGCCCTGTATTTGCAGAAGACCATGTAGCTAGTTCTGGTCAATGAAATGTGAGTGGAAGGGATATATAGTATTCAGCAATGAGGTGGGAAAAAGCTGATGCCTAATTCTTTGGACTTACTCTTCCTTACCGCAGTGATCAAGAAGGCCAAAAGCTTCAGATGAATGTACCAACAGGATGATGGTCCTCCAGCACGCTGAGCCCCAGCTGGCTGTGCAGGGCAGAGGACCCTGCCTACAGACAGTGCACCATGAGCAAGGAATAAAGCTTTAGATTCTTTAGCTACTGCTGTATAGAGCAGCATATACTGAATATCCACCAGGAGGTGGAGCAGCATAACTGAATATCCACCAGGAAGAAATGGGGAGGCTCCAGAAAGGTTTTTCAAGGTGGGAAATTCCCAGGGGCTGCTTGGAAGACAGCAAAGCTAGAAGTGCCAAGTGAAGCGGTGACAAGGTGAAGTGGGTGGAGAGTACATAACAGCTAGCTGAGGAAGGGGTGTGAGTCAGTGGAAAAAACATGTACTTTGGACTCAAATTGACCCACCTAGGGTTCAAATTTAGGTGCTTTTTTTTTTTTTTTTGAGCAAGTTGCCAATCTCTCTTACTTTTCTAAGTTTATAAAGCATAATACCTACATTACATGATTGCTGAAAAGATTAAATTATACATACATACATACAAATCCATTTAGCACAATATCTAACAGTTGGTAAATAATCAATAAACCTAGATGCCCCTTCTTTCTGGCCATTTCCCTCTAAGACCATTTCTGAGCTTGGTGGCTGCTAACTTTTGATCTCACGGACTCTACAAATGGGAATTCTTCAAGTTTAAAGTCCTTGCTCCAAGGTCTGCATCCCACAGATCCCTGCTGGAGCTTTGAAACAGGAAGGGAATGCTGCCAAATCCTTGTCTTAATTGTTTTATTTGTAGTGTCCTTGGATTTTGAAGAGGGAATCTTAGCACTGTAACTGAGTCTAAAGTCTGGGCAAGGGAACGGCTGTGAGAAAGAAGTCTGGTGGCCAGCGTTCTCCTTACTGACATTTCAGTTCCCTTCTGCCCAGTATGGGTGAAAGAATTCCCCTCTCCCTGCCTTAACTGGTCATTTAGAGCACCCTCTGGGCTTCCCCGGTGGCTCAGCTGGTAAAGAATCCGCCTGCAATGCAGGAGACCTGGGTTCGATCCCTGGGTTGGGAAGGTCCCCTGCAGAAGGGAAAGGCTACCCACTCCAATATTCTGGCCTGGAGAATTCCATGTCCATGGGGTCGCAAAGAGTCTGTCACAACTGAGCAACTTTCACTTTCTTTCCCACCTGTTTGGTGCCTTCACTTCCTTCCATTCTGACCATCAAGAAATCTTTTCAAAGAAACTAAGCTTATTAGAAACTGAAGGGAAACACCAAGTCCCAAAATACAAATATGAAAACAAAGAAATGCAGGAGTTTACTGGACCAGTAGCTCTCATCTGAGCAAACTGGAATCATTCCCTGACACCCAGAGGCCTGGGCACCATGAGTACAATGAGATCGTGGGAAACAGGCAGAAATTACCTGATCCCAGAGTTGGTTTTATGGTTGAATTTTAGTGAAAATACTTCCCTTGGTCCCTCTCTGGTTGGGCTCGGGGACAGGGCGTTAATTTTTTATTACAAAATAACCTTGACTGGAGAGACTATGCAGAAGAAAAAAAATTGTATTTTTTAAAAGGAGGCATAAGATCGAGGGGGAAAAGAACTTGAGAAATACTCTTCGAGTAACTTAGAACCCCAGGGTTTCAAAGGCAGCAGAGAAGGAAGTGAGAAAAGAAAGCCTGTATTTACTGAGAAAAAGGTCTGAGAGAGGCCAGGGCAGCACTCTGTGAGTAGGAACATTTGTGTCTTCTTGGCCTCTTACCCCATTTACTCTCAACTGTTTAAAGGTGGGCTTCTTGGGACATTTCATCCAGTCTTAATGTTCCAAGGGGAGCACAGAAATGGTCATTCGATTTGAAAAAGTAGGGAGAATTTTATTGAGTTCTTTATTTTTAAGGAACTTTAGTAAGTTCTTTATTAAGATTCATTGATTCATTTTACTGGCTGGGTTGACTCTCTCGTTCTTGCATGAGCTTTCCTCCAGTGGCAGCAAGTGGGAGCTACTGTCTAGTTGCAATGCACAGACTTCCTTTGCTGCAGAGCAAGGCCGGGGCTCTGGGGCGCAATGGCTTCAGTAGCCGGGGTGCCTGGGGTCGTAGTTGCAGCTCTTGGGCCCAGAGCACAGGCTCAGTAGCTGGGGCGCACAGTCTCTGCTGCTCTGAGGCATCTGGGATCTTCTGAGATAAAGGCTTGCACACATGTCTCCTGCAATAGCAGGCAGACGCTTCACCACGGAGCCACGGTGGAAGCCCAGGGAGAAACTTGTAGTGTGGGTGGAGCATCTCCGCGGGGTCCGAGGGCCCCTTGTATGGGTGGGGCAGTTCTGCACCTCTGTTTCTCTCTTCTTCCTCTTCCGCGTCTGCAGCCCAACGTCTCTGCAACGGAAACGCTGAACCAACCAGCATTTTGCAGAGCAGTTCTGGGTTCCTGCTTGGTTCTGAGGCGGGCCCGGGGCTCTCGGCTCATTTGCGGAGGTGAGATGATGGACATGCCTTGAGTCCAACGGCGCTGTGAGCTGGTTCAGGCGGGGCAGGGGCGGGGGGAAAGAGGGGAGCTCGGCTCCACCCAAGTGCCCTCAAAGAGTGCCAGCCCTCTCCTTATGTCCCCAAACCTCCGCTGCCCCAAAGGCTAATCTATTGGGGAAACCACCCTCCCCCCATCTCCAGAGAAGTGTAGGGAAAATAATTTGCATCCCTAAAGGGGTGCTTCTGCCCGCTGGTTCCCTCTGCCCCGTACGCCTTATTGTTTTGTGAGTCCCTGTCTTGGGATGGCATCAGCGACTCGATGCACATGAGTTTGGGTAAACTCCGGGAATTGGTGATGGACAGGAAGGCCTGGCTTGCTGCGGTCCCTGGGGTGGCAAAGAGTCGGACACGACCGAGCGACTGAACTGAACTGTCCTGGGAACATGGGGGTCTGCTCGTCCCGCCGGGTTTCCCCTGCCTCAGCTAGCCACCCCCTCGGCGGAGGCTCCCCTGCGCCTGCAGGGCTCGGCCCAGCGCCCCGCGCGCCTGTGCTTGCCGCTCCGGCTTCACTTTCGTTTTCACTTTTGGTCCCGGTCCCGGGGCGGCCAGGGCAGGCGACAGCGGCGTGGTCCCCGAGTCCCAGGTACTGAGTGAGAGAGACCCCAGTACGTCCCGCTGTGGGGGGAGGCTGAGTGTTTGGGGGAAGAGCGAGGCAGGGCATCCTTTCCGCGCCGAGAGGTGTGGCGGTCCAGGGACCCGGGGAGGAAGGGAATCAGCCGGGGGCGGCGGCGAAGTGGGGCCCGGGGGGTGCGGGGTGGGTCGCGAGGCTGGGGATCGTGTCCGCGGGGAGGGTGGTGGGGTTGGCTCAGGCTCAACAGTGGCCTTCCGTCTTTCTGCACCGGGGGCTGGCCAGGGGCGCAGAGCTCCCCTAAGCCCCGCCACTTCCCGGCAGGCAGGCAGGAACCGTCCTCTGCGCTTCTCCTTGAGGCTGGGTTCCTGCCAGCCTCGCCTGCTGGACTCCAGAGGAGGGCCAAGTGAGGTGGTGGGTGGATGGCGGGGGAGAAGGGTTGGGGTTTGGCCAAAGAGAGCACCTGGCCGGTAGTAGTTGGAGAAACAAACCTGAGTTCGGTGAGTTGCAGGCGCAGGGATGTCGGCGCAAGGACAGTTGAGCGTGGAGAAGGCAATGGCACCCCACTCGAGTACTCTTACCTGGAAAATCCCATGGACGGAGGAGCCTGGTAGGCTGCAGTCCATGAGGTCGCTAAGAGTTGGACACAACTGAGCGACTTCACTTTCACTTTTCACTTTCATGCATTGGAGAAGGAAATGGCAACCCACTCCAGTGTTCTTGCCTGGAGAATCCCAGGGACAGAGGAGCCTGGTAGGAGGCCGTCTATGGGGTCGCACAGAGTCGGAAACGACTGAAGTGACTTACCAGCAGCAGATCAATTCAAGTCTGTCCCTTCTTCTGCACTTCTTGCCAATAGTTGTCTGTCCTCCCTTCGCTGTGGCTCAGTCTGGAGTTTACTGAGTTTAAAGGCCCTCCTGTTGGAGCAAGTTAAAATTCCCTCTTGGTGTCTTACTAGCCTGGTGGGCCTGCAAGTTAATTTCGGGAGGAAGGAGAAAATGCAGACACTTCCTTACCTTTTTCTTGGAGGTTCTTTGTGAGGCCAGGTTCGGAAAGAAGTGCTCTGATTCCTACTAAATCCCCAAAGTGTTTGCTCACAATTCGGGATGGAGTCAACGACTTTTAAAAAAAAAAAAAAGACTGAAAAATTGGCCAGCTTGTCTCTTTTTGCACGGAGTTGTAGTGGTACTGATAGGCAGCACATTTTCAGGTGGGCCTAAATAGAAAAGTTCTAATACATTAAAAAACTGAATCAACATTTTAGAAGTATTTACTACCGGTAACTAGCTGTCATCAGTGCTTGTTAATTTCATTGCTCAGAGCCTTTGGAAGAAGGCCTGCTTGTTACCTCTTAATGATGGATTTGACATTACATGGTGTCCCAAAAAGGGAAGGAGGAGACAGCCAAGGACCAGTCGCCCTGACTTCCTGTGTGAGTGGGAGAAGTCAGAATCACCAAAGGCAGTTAGTATCTTGAACTCTTTCTGGCTGTGAAAGAAAGTTAGGAACTCTGTTACTGCAGCACTTTAATCCACACCATTGATTGTCAAAGAACATTTAGTAAGATCAGATGTTGAAGGAAGATACTTCTTAAAACCTTAAAGGAGTACAGTCAAGAACAGGAAATTCCTTTAAAGCCCTTATGTCTCAGTCTGTGTATATTTAACTGCCTTCTTATTTCCCCTTGGACATCTCATAGACATCACAAATTAAACATATTAAAAAATAAAGCCTTGGTTCCCTCTCCTCCCTTTAAATTTTTCCATCTCCGGCCTTCTCCATTTCAATAAAGGAAACCTACCACCACCCAGATGTTCATTCTAGAAACCTGGCAGCCATTCTGATACATCCTGTCCTTTCCCTCAGTCCCTACTTCTCCAGTTCCAGTTCAACCGCTCAGTCGTGTCCTACTCTGCAACCCCATGAATCGCAGCACGCCAGGCCTCCCTGTCTATCACCAACTCCCAGAGTCTACTCAAACTCATGTACGAGTCGGTGATGCCATCCAGCCATCTCATCCTCTGTCGTCCCCTTCTCCTCCTGCCACCAATCCCTCCCATCATCAGGGTCTTTTCCAATGAGTCAACCCTTCGCATGAGGTGGCCAAAGTATTGGAGTTTCAGCTTTAGCATCAGTCCTTTCAATGAACACCCAGGACTGATCTCTTTTAGAATGGACTGGTTGGATCTCCTTGCAGTCCAAGGGACTCTCAAGAGTCTTCTCCAACACCACAGTCAAAAACATCAATTCTTCGGCGCTCAGCTTTCTTTGTAGTCCAACTCTCACATCCATAGATGACTACTGGAAAAACCATAGCTTTGGCTAGATGAAACTTTGTTGGCAAAGTAATGCTTTTTAATATGCTAAGTTGGTCATAACTTTTCTTTCAAGGAGCAAGCATCTTTTAATTTCATGGCTGCAATCACCATCTGCAGTGATTTTGAAGCCCCCCAAAAGATACTTTTAAAAACTTTGTTTCACCAGCTATTTGCCATGAAGTGATGGGACCACATGCCATGATCTTCGTTTTCTGAATGTTGAGCTTTAAGCCAACTTTTTCACTCTCCTCTTTCACTTTCATCAAGAGGCTTTTTAGCTTCTCTTCACTTTCTGCCATAAGGGTGGTGTCATCTGCATATCTGAGGTTATTGATGTTTCTCCCAGCAATCTTGATTCCAGCTTGTGCTTCATCCAGCCCAGCGTTTCTCATGATGTACTCTGCATATAAGTTAAATAAGCAGGGTGACGATATACAGCCTCAGTGTACTCCTTTCCCAATTTGGAATCATTGTTCCAAGTCCAGTTATAATTGTTTCTTCTTGACCTGCATACAGATTTCTCAGGAAGCAGGTAAGGTGATCTGGTATTGCCATCTCTTGAAGAATTTTCCAGAGTTTGTTGTGATCTACATAGTCAAAGGCTTTGGCAGAGTCAATAAAGCAGAAGTAGATGTTTTTCTGGAACTCTCTTGTTTTTCGATGATCCAGCGGATGTTGGCAATTTGATCTCTGGTTCCTCTGCCTTTTCTAAAACCAGCTTGAACATCTGGAAGTTCACGGTTCATGTACTGTTGAAGCCTAGCTTGGAGAATTTTGAGCATTACCTTGCTAGCATGTGGGATGCGTGCAATTGTGCAGTAGTTTGAGCGTTCTTTGGCGTTGCCTTTCTTTGGGATTGGAGTGAAAACTAACCCTTTTCAATCCTGTGGCCACTGCTGAGTTGTCCAAATTTGCTGGCATATTGAGTGCAGCACTTCCACAGCATCATCTTTTAGGATTTAAAATAGCTCAACGGGAATTCCATCACCTCCACTAGCTTTGTTCATAGAGATGCTTCCTAAGGCCTACTTGACTTCACATTCCTGGTCTTGTTTTTGCTGACTGTATTGAGCTTCCCCATCCATTAACAGAAAATTGGATTAAAGATTTACTGAGCATGGCCCCACCCATCAGAACAAGACCCAGTTTCTCCCTCAGTCAGTCTCTCCCATCAGGAAGCTTCCATAAGCCTATTATCCTTCTCCATCAGAGGGCAGACAGACTGAAAACCACAATCACAGAAAACAAACTGATCACATGGACCACAGCCTTGTCTAACTCAATGAAGCTAAGAACCATGCCTTGTAGGGCCACCCAAGACAGATGGGTCATGGTGGAGAGGTCTGACAAAATGTGGTCCACTGGAGAAGTTAATGGAAAACCACTTCAGTATTCTTGCCTTAAGAACACCATGAACAGTATGAAAAGGCCAAAATAGGACACTGAAAAATGAACTCCCCAGGTCGGTAGGTGCCCATTATGTTGCTGGAGATTGGTAAAGAAATAACTCCAGAAAGAATTGAAGAGACAGAGTCAAAGCAAAAACAACACCTAGCTAGGTGTGCATGTGACGTGATGGAAGTAAAGTCCGATGCTGTAAAGAGCAATATTGCATAGGAACCTGGAATGTTAGGTCCATGAATCAAGGTAAATTGGAAGTGGTCAAACAGGAGATGGCAAGAGTGAACACTGACATTTTAGTAACCAGTAAACTGAAACGGACTGGAATGGGTGAACTTAACTCAGATGAGCATTATATCTACTACTGTGGCCAGAATCCCGTAGAAGAAATGGATTAGCCCTCCTAGTCAACAGAAGAGTCTGAAATGCAGTGCTGCTGCTGCTGCTAAGTCACTTCAGTCGTGTCTGACTCTCTGTGACCCCAGAGATGGCAGCCCACCAGGCCCTCCCCACCCCGGGATTCTCTAGGCAAGAACACTGGAGTGGGTTGCCATTTCCTTCTCCAGTGCATGAAAGTGAAAAGTGAAAGTAAAGTCGCTCAGTCGGGTCCGACTCTTAGCGACCCCATGGACTGCAGCCTACCAGGCTCCTCCGTCCATGGGATTTTCCAGGCAAGAGTATTGGGGGTGGGGTGCCATTGCCTTCTCCACTGAAATGCAGTACTTGGACGCAATCTCAAAAACGATAGAATGATCCCTGTTCATTTCCAAGGCAAACCATTCCATATCACAGTAATCCAAGTCTATGCCCCGACCAGTAATGCTGAAGAAGCTGAAGTTGAACGCTTCTACAAAGATCTACAAGACATTCTAGAACCAACACCCCCAAAAGATGTCCTTTTCAATATAGGGGACTGGAATGTAAAAGTAGGAAGTCAAGAGATAGCTAGAGTAACAGGTGAATTTGGCCTCGGTACCAAACAAAGTAGGTCAAAGGCTAACAGAGTTTTGCCAAGAAAATGCACTGGTCGTAACAAACACCCTCTTCCAACAACACAGGAGATGACTCTACACATGGACATCACCAGATGATCAATAGCGAAATCAGATTGATTATATTATTAAGGCTTACTGTTGCATTCCCACTCCCGCTTGCTACTGAGCATGTATTTCCTTCCTTCCTGTGTTTTAAGGACTCTGCTTTGTAAGCTTAGTGGGAAGCAAGGCCTTTCTCCTGCTGAGCAGCAGTAAGGCCAGATGCCTGCTTTGTATACCTGCCTGCTGGTGGTGTGGACACCTCACTTTTGCTGAAACAACAGAAAGTTGCAGGGTAGTAGAGACCTCCTCCTTTGATGACTTCACATCAACATCTACACATTGGGGTGGCTTCCTCTAAGGTCTAGTGTGGGCAGGGAGTGGTCATCTCATCACATATTGGTCTAATATAGTTCTAGTTGCCCATCTTTGCTTGTTTTATGAGCCTGGTTTCCCAAATGACCTGTCAATTCTGTGATCCATTTAAGGATCGTCAGCCAGAGCTGGTTCTTGCTTTCAATGGAGGATCCTGACTGATAGAGTTAATTTAAACTTTGAAAGCTAAATGATGCTTTTTAGTAGATGTTAATAATTGTTGTTAACCATAAACTTCTCTCTTCTTGTGACTCAGTAACATAGGAAAGATAATTGTACTTTCAGGGAAAGACCTAGTATTTTTTTAAGTTAGTATTTATATCTGTTAATTCTGGGTGGATGCATTCTGAAATTATGCTCTCTTGATAATATTTTAGTGATTTTTTTTTCTTTTGTACATTTGTATCTCTAGCCATTTCAAGCAAGATGATATCTCCATCCATCAAATGGCCACTTGCAACCAGGCCCTTACTGCTTTCGACAGTGTTGATTCTCTTAACCGTGGCAACTCCATCCTCATGTCAGAGCAGGGAACCAACATTTCCAAAAGCTAACAACGGGGCACCGTTTCCTTGGAATAAAATGCGACTTCCAGAGCACATCATCCCAGCTCATTATGATCTCATGATTCATGCAAATCTCACCACTCTGACTTTCGGGGGAACCACACAGATAGAAATCACAGCCAGCAAGCCCACCAGTACCATCATCCTGCACAGTCACCACCTACAAGTATCCAAGGCCACCCTGAGGAAGGGAGGTGGCGAGAGGCAAGCTGAAGAGCCGCTGAGAGTCCTGGAAAACCCACCTCAGGAGCAAATTGCGCTTCTGGCTTCCGAGCCGCTGGTCGTCGGCCTCCCATACACCATTGTCATCGACTACGCTGGCAATCTTTCTGAGAGTTTCCATGGATTTTATAAAAGTACCTACAGAACCAAAGAAGGAGAAGTGAGGTAATTTTTGTCTCTTTTTTCTAAGGTTCAAGAGCTACCCACACTAAATTTATTTCAGGTGGCTTGTCCTTTAAAACTCCCTTGATTGTTGAATTCTCTCTTTGGGTTTTGCTTTGCATGTCTTTGCATATTTAAAATGGCTTATAGGCTTTTTCTTTCTTTTTTTTTAATCTCATTTTTCATTCTATTTGAACCAATTTTCTTTCCTCCAGCTCTATCAGAGTAAATACCTATTTGTTTATTTAATTAGACTTCTGGGATAGAATAAATGTTTTAAATTCTCTTGGCTTAGGTACCAGTTTCCAAGTGCTGCTTTAACAAAGTACATAAACTGTGTGACTTAAAATAGTAGAAATTTAATATCTCACCATTCTGCAAGGAGATCCAATCAGTCCATTATGAAGGAGATCAGCCCTGGGTGTTCTTTGGAAGGAATGATGCTAAAGCTGAAGCTCCAGTACTTTGGCCACCTTATGCGAAGAGTTGAGTCATTGGAAAAGACTCTGATGCTGGGAGGGATTGGGGGCAGGAAGGGAAGGGGACGACCCAGGATGAGATGGCTGGATGTCATCACGGACTCGATGGACATGAGTCTGAGTGAACTCCGGGAGATGGTGATGGACAGGGAGGCCTGGCATGCTGCGATTCATGAGGTCACAAAGAGTCAGACATGACTGAGCGACTGAACTGAACTGAACTGGAGGCTAGGATCAAGGCGTCAGGAGGCCTGTGCTCTCTAGGTCTCTGAATGGCCTCATTCTTTGCCTCTTCCTAGCTTGTGGTGCCATCAGTCTTTGACATTCTTTGAGTTGCAGCTACATCAGTGGGGTCTCTGCCTGCCTGTCACATGGCCTTTCTCCAGGTTTCCCTCTTGTTTTAAGGACACCAGTTATATTGGACTAGGGCTTGACCCAATGGCCTTATCTGTACTTGACTGCATCTGTAAAGACCCTATTTCTAAATAAAGTCTCACTGATATTAGGTAATAAGACTTCAAAATATCTTTTGGGAGGACTCAATTCAACCTGTAACAGCCAATTAGAGGAAATATTTTTGTCTCAGCTGAAACCTTTTTAGGGATCCTCTCCTGCTTGTTTTAGTTCTGTTTTTAAAAACACAATATATTTTGGGAGATTTTATGCTAAATTTTAAAATCAAAATTTTTTAGTAGCTTATACTTACTTTTCTGATTCCATATTATTTTTTGAGGTTAAAAAAAGTCAAATACTACAGAAAAGAATTTTTGAAAAGATAAAATGTATCCCCATTATAACCCCTAGAGATAACTACTGCTTCTGGTTTAGGGGAACATCCTTTAGACTTTCTTCTGGATATACGTACATGTCATTTTATGTAAATGGAACTATGTTGTATTTTATGTTTCATGAGGGAGCTTTTTTATTAAAAATATATGTTGACATGTATTTTACATGATGACTGTCACTTTACATCATTTTAACAACTTTATTAAAATACATGTTTCTGTGTTGATTTTTTTAACTAATCCCCCTATGGATGGAAATTAGGTTGTTTCCAACTTTTTAGCATCAGCAATACTTGGACAAGCATCTTCGTAAGTCATTTCTTTAGACTAAATGCCTGGAAGTATAATTGCTAAGTTAGGGGGTCAACAAACGTTTGATATGCCTTGCCATATTTCTCACTAATACTGTGTAGTGGCAATCCTTTTAAAGCCAAAATACCAACAGATTTCCCCCTTTAATTTGTTACATTGATTATTAATGAAGCTGTGCAGCTTTTGATGTGTTTATTAACTATTTGCATGTTCTTCTTTTGTGAGTTGCCTGTTTATGACCTCTGCCTGCTATTCTGCTTGGTTGGTGGGTGAATTTTTACTTATTTTTAAGAGTTCATTATTTGTTCAGGTTATATTAACACTTTGTTAAATACCTTTTGATCAATTTTCCCTGTTCTTTTTACTTGTCTTTTAGTTTTATGATAGCTTTTGTCATATAAAAGATTTTTTGGTAGTGAGATTCATCAGGATTGTGATAACTTTAGGAATTAAGACATGATCATACACCTAACTTACAGTTCCTGGTACTTAATGCTGTGTTTTTATTTCCCTTTACGGAATTTTAGGGTACTTGCATCAACACACTTCGAACCGACTGCAGCCAGAATGGCCTTTCCATGCTTTGATGAACCTGCTTTCAAGGCGAGTTTTTTAATCAAGATCAGAAGGGAACCGAGACACCTCGCCATCTCCAATATGCCACTGGTGAGTCTAAATTGTGTATCTCTGATCAGAAGCCCATTCATTCCCTGTGGCTTGCATCTCCCCATTGACAGTTAACATTCAGGCTAGCTGTTTTGTTTGTTTTATTGCCTGACAGATAGCTAATTTTTCTTTTTCACTTCCAACCTATGCTTTTGGTTCAAGCAGCAATTTATTTATGGTCAAAGGAAAAAACAATTGTCCCTAAAACCATGCAAAATTTAGGTAAGAGTGACACTGCAGGTCATCCATGTTGACAAGAGAGACCGTATAGGAAATTCAGGTCAGGTTCAAGTGAGAGTGCCTTTCATAAAGCACTTACACTTTTCTCATATGCTCTTTTAAAAGGATTTTTAAAGGAAACGCTCTTTCGAATAAGGTCATATTCCTATGATTTAGTTATTTCCTATAATTTCTGTATACTATATTAGTAATATTAGCTATACAGCTTGTATTAAAAATAACTGGCATGAAGTTGGGCAGATGGAAATTTAAAAAGTAATCTTTTAAGGATATAATGGTAGTGAAGGTAGCTACCCCCAGTTGCCTTTAAAGGTCATTATTTTCCAGTTCCAGAGCACATGTGGATAGTGTTCCCTCTTAGTTTTATTTTTTTATTCTACTTTTTTGTTTTCCATTATGGTTTATTACAGGATATTGAATATAGTTCCCTGTGCTATAAAATGGGACCTGTTGTTTATCTATTCTAAATATAATACTCTGCATCTGTTAGGCTGAAGCCCCCCTGATTTTTAAAAGCGGAAAGGAGAAGATGACCTTGCCAAATGAATAAAATTACTCAGTGAGATCCATTACCCTGTGATTCTGGTAGCGCTGGAAACACAGAAGCTGAGCTGTCAGTCTGTCACTGATACATACCAACTGCTAAAGCACATACATCCTTTGTTCAGAGAAGCTCACCGTGGATGAGACTCAGGCTGGAAGAGGCTTTGCCCAGAGTCCGGAAGGGTATCATACCTCATCCCTATGCTGGGTGGGGAGGCAGTATCTTCACATGAAGGGACTCAGAGAGCCATGAGCCAACCTCCAGTGTAGTATTTCCCAAGCTTTTGAACTCTATATTGCTCACTGAATCCCTTAAGGACCCCCTAAAAGAGATTCCGACATTCTGCACCAGAAGCCTGTATAAAAGGCAGACTTGTGAATCCTTACCAGACAAGAACTTTTGTCTCTTTCCCCAACACACTTGTATATAGAAAGATGAGAAACAGTTATGCTGTTTTCCTAATATAAATTTGAGATAGAGAAAATGCTTTTTCAAATTATAATTCCCTCCCCAAATATTATGGTATTCCTGCCTGGGGTGGGAGTGACTTCTCTAATTAGAGAATTACAGCTTAAGAAGAATAAAGGAACAGGGGTGGTTTGGAAGTGAGGGACAGACTGACCCACTAAACAAGACTGGTAGAGATTTCATAGGTTTGCAGGGGGAAGGGCAACGCCCAGAGGCTCCACAAAGATGCTGGAGTCCAAATCTGTGAATGTCTGGGACCTACTTGTTGAGGATTCTCTAATGTAATCTTGCTCTTGGATGGGCCATCCCTCCTCTTGGCAGAAATCTAACAGAGGCACCTGAACTTAAGCTTCAGACATGGGGTTGAGGGGAAGGACAGCGGGGTTTCAAAGGGTCTTTTTGGAGACTACAGAAGAAAATATACCTTTGGAACACCCAAGTGTTTGGGGCAGGAGTTAATCACATCTAAATTTGAATTCGTTTAATTAGCTTATTTTCCTACTAATGAGCGCAGCTTGAAGAACAGAAATTTTTGTCAGGGGTAAACTGAAGACATTTTAAAGAGAAAGGTAATTTCTGGCCCTTCAAGAATAAAGCTAGGTTGGCTGTCAGAGTCAGGGTGTGAATGCCCAAAGGCTGCCGAGCAGACAACCATAGCTTGTGGCTGGTGGGTATCACAAAGGACAAGGGCGTAGAAATAGAGGTGGAAATGGGGTCACAGGAAAAATGTGTCCTTAATGTGGATGTTCTCAGACTAGTTCAGACTGGTCTTTTCTCCAGGATCCTGCCCACTGCTTTCTGTTGGCTGAGGTAGTAGACTTTCTTCTCGGGAAGCCGACCTCTTAGCCTGCACCTCTGTGGCTCCAGCCCCACTCTGCAAGGCTGCTCCCTGATTACACGGCAAAACCTGACTTCAGTGAAGCAGATCAGAGTCTGGAGGAGACTTTGCAGGGTCGGGCCCAGGCATGGGTTTCTTTGAATTGTTTAAGAAAGCAGAAGCTCTTTTAGGTTATCCATGGTGACACATCACCCGGTTAGACACTGCATTTCCAGATTTTTCTCGCGCTTTGTATTATGTGGGCTACATCCTGGCAGAATCGGCAGTCTCGGTTTTGCTTTTTCCCAGCCACGTTACCAATCCTCATGTGCCAATATGAGCCAGTTTGTAATCGTCTAGCTTATTTAGAAGAGATTTAAGTGGTGATGGTTATATAACTGTGAATATAATTAAAAAAAAGAAAACACTGAACGGTATACTTTAAAACAGTGAATTTTATGGTATATGAATTATATCTCAATAAAAACATGGAGGAGAATGGTTTGGCTTTCCTATCTAAATTACTTAAGAAAGGGATACGTTTTTTGAAAAGTCTTTATCGATTTTGTTACAGTATTGCTCTCGTTTTATGTTTTGGTTCTTGGTTGTGAGACGTATGGGATCTTACCTTCCCAACCGGGGATTAAACTCACATTCCCTGGATTGGAAGGCAGAGTCCCAACTGCTGGTCCACCAGGGAAGTCTCTGAAAGAGATATTCTTAAATAACTATACAAATGTCATGTCATATACTTTCAGTATGTCTGAGACTTAGGACTATTTCTCTGTATAAAATGTTTTCAGTGTCTTGGGTAGTTGGATTCTTTGATGATCTCAGTTATCCTGATTTTAGGTTAAATCTGTGACTGTGGCTGAAGGACTCATAGAAGACCACTTTGATGTCACCGTGAAGATGAGCACCTACCTGGTGGCCTTCATTGTTTCGGATTTTAAGTCTGTCAGTAAGATGACCAAGAGCGGAGTTAAGGTGAACTTGTGATTGTCACGTAGGGTGACCTGCTTGCCCTGGTCTGCCTGGGGCGGTCCTGGTTTTATAACTGGAAGTCCCACATCCTGCAAACACCCCTCATTCTCGGACAAACTAGTTGGTGGGCCTTCCCACTGTCACAGATGCTCATGTTTGCAGCGGGGTTCTAATAGCAGAAACATGTGGGGAGACGCGGCCTGGCCTGGGTCATGGTGCTGGCTCCGCCAGTAACTGGCTTTCTGCTACCTTTGGAGATGAGCTTACAGTCTGTAAAATGTATAAGTTGGATCAGATCCTGCAGTGGTTTCTCAGGTTGCCTCTTCTGTCTATAACTTTCTGCAGTTTGGAAGTGAATGTCACTGACTGTCCGAGCCAGGGATTTCTAGCCATGGGAAGGAAGGAAGAGAAGACAGCTTGGAGTATTAAATGGCTCTGGGGAGAGCATCTGGGTCAGGGAGTACTGGAGTGTCAGGGGAAGAGGTCTTGTTTGGAGGAGCTCTTGCCACTGGGTGGGTCTCATTGTGTAGTGAACAACCTACGCAACTGTACGCTGCGGCCCTGAATGCGGAGAAGATTTTCAGAGAGGAGGCAGGGGACATTTTATTTAAAATGACCTCATTTATTTGTGCTAGTTTTAACTGACGCCTGGGATAGTTAGGATTTCTCTTCTGAATTGCCTTGTCTTCTGTAGGGCCTGAATAAGGTCCTGAATAAAGGGTCTTCTTATCCTTGTGGAGATATCTCTGCTTACCTGGGGATGTGAAGCTAAGGCTTGAGACTTGGCTGTAGGAAGCAATCTAAGTTCAGCAGTGAAATTAACAGTAAAAACACCCACTCACTAATTTGCCCACTTCAGTGAATCCTTTTTGAATGGTTATTTTCATGTGTCTTTCATACTGTGATATTGTAATTCATAATAATAAATATGTTATTTGGTCTTCATCCTTGATGAAGGCTCAGAGCTACTAAAACTCTTAGAATGTCCTATGTGTTGAGAACCATAAGTATTATCTCTTGTTATGTTAATAAAAATTTTCTAGGTAACCTAACTAAGGCTGGTTGACTGGGAACCAACCATGTGATGGGAGAATTGGGACTGGAGACTGTTTCGTCACCAAAGGTCAATCATTTATGGCTGTGTAGTGAAAATGCCATAAAAACTCAAAGGGTGACTCCTGTGAGCTTCTGGGTTGGTGAACCGGTGGAGGTGTAGGGAAAGTGGTTTGTAGGAGAGGGCATGGTCGTTACACTCCCTTTTTCCATACCTTGTCCTAAGGCACCTCTCCCATGTGGCTGTTCGTTCCTGAGTTATGTTTGTTTATAATGGACTGGGAATCTTGTCGAGTAAAATGTTACTCTTGAGTTCTGTGAGCTGCTCTAGCAAATTAAACTCAAGAAGGGGGCTGGGAACCTCCAGCCAATAGCTGCTAAGTCAGAAGCATGGGTGATAACTTGCACTTTTGATTGGCATCTGAAATCGGGTTAGGGAGCAGGCTTGTAAGACTGAATCCTGTAGAATGATGCTGTCACGCCAGGAGGGTCAGCATGGAACTGAATTGTAGGGTACCCAGCTGGTGTTGGAATGTTGCTTGGAGATGTGAGGGAACCGCCCCCTCCCACATGTATCTACATTGGGATTAGGTCCCCAGACCGCTTTTGTGTGCCAATAGTTTGAGCTGTTTTCTTTCTTTAACACATTGAACTCGCACTTTATATCGTGTCTAGAAGTTGTCATATATGAAGTCTTGGTGTGGCTGGTGCTGTGATTTGTTGTTTCTGAGGCTCTCGTTCACGGTGTCTTGTTCCCTTGTGCTGTGCACTGTGAATTGTGTCTGTGAGCTTTTCTTACCTGAGTTGAAGGTGAATTTTTCCAGAGAGAATTTGTATTTTGCTCCTGTCAAGTGACCTGGAGACTTTGCAGCCTTGGGAATCACTTTAAATTATGGCTTCAGGTTTTTGGACCACCTAGGTTTATTGTGAGTTCAGCTGTTAGACGGCATGAAGTTTCGCTTTTAGCAATAAATTCTCTGAGGACATTCTCTCACTATTCCTCATACATCACCAGGGTTTGAATAATGCATTTTTCCCCCCTTGCAGTCTCCTGGAGGAATTTGGTGATTCTTTCTAGTTTAGACTTCCAGTAAGGGCTTGGTCCTTTGGGATCTACCAGGGGACATCTCCTACCTACCTTGAGCAGGTTCTGGATTTTGTCTCCTTTCCCTGTTGAGTTCTCCAGTGCCATGAAGACCTCAGCTCAAGTCCATTTGTATTGAGCTAGTGTCTTCAGGGCAAAAGCTGGCTCCAGTGACCCTCTGCTGACTTCCCAGGGTCCTGCGGTCATTTCAGTTTGGGAAAACTAAGTTGTCTTTACCTTTGCACTATCTCATGTAAACATTTAGGAAGACATTTTTATATTTGTTACTCATCATCTGTTGTTTTCAGTAGGGGGATTGATGAGAACAATCAGCATTAATATAAGAAATAGCAGCCTGCAATTGTTAACTTTAATACTGGCAACCATGTCCCACACTGCTGCTGCTGCTGCTAAGTCGCTTTAGTCGTGTCCGACTCTGTGCGACCCCCATAGACGGAAGCCCACCAGGCTCCCCCGTCCCTGGGATTCTCCAGGCAAGAACACTGGAGTGGGTTGCCATTTCCTTCTCCAATGCATGAAAGTGAAAAGTGAAAGTGAAGTCACTCAGTCGAGTCCGACTCTTCGCAACCCCATGGACTGCAGCCCACCAGGCTCCTCCGTCCATGGGATTTTCCAGGCAAGAGTACTGGAGTGGGATGCCATTGCCTTCTCCATGTCCCACACTAGGAAGCTGTTAATGTCAGCCTTCTAGAAAAGCTGCGACGGCATTTGGATAACTTCCTTGTGTCTTCCTCTTCAGGTTTCCGTATATGCCGTTCCAGACAAGATAAATCAGGCAGATTATGCACTGGATGCCGCGGTGACTCTTCTAGAATTTTATGAGGATTATTTCAACATCCCATATCCGTTACCCAAACAAGGTATAGATCTTGCACAGATGTTTCAAACTGGCATTTAATGACCCCAGCAGTAGATTATATCTTCCTAACTGGCATCTTCCCCCATCAGCTCAGCAGCCTCTCAAGTCATTAAAACCCCAGCAGGTTTTTGAGGCATGTAGCATGGGGAAACTTTTGCCTTCTGATTTTAAAGACAAACACAACTCTATTAGTGGGCAGATAGCAAAGGACAGAGGCTGCATTTTTTCCCATGATTGGCATGCGTTTGGTAGGAGTACTCAATAAATTTTTTCAATGAATTCCGTGATAGAGCATAAGAAAATCTGCATTTTCTTTCTTACATGAGCCCTTAAAACTATTATGTGTTTGAGTTTTTAGTGCGTGGGAGTCTTGGGGATCCCAGCTAGAGTGGATTATTGAGACAATTTTTAAGACTGTCCAGTCTCCAAACACCTTGTCAGAGAATTAGAAATGGAGTCAGGAGGTCTGAAAGCCAAGCGTGACTTTATCATGCAGCAGCAGAGTAACTCTGAATGAGCCACTGAGCCCTTTTTCTTCACTGTGAAAGGTTCTTTAGTCCAGAACCCAAGATTCTGTGGGGGTCACTCAGTTTCTCTTTGATCCCTGCATCCATCCATTCTGAGAGTTGGTGTGTTTGGGCCATGTGTAGGTTAAGACTGATAAGGTGTTTTTTGCTTCCTTCCCAAGATCTTGCTGCGATTCCTGACTTCCAGTCTGGTGCAATGGAAAACTGGGGACTGACAACGTACAGGGAATCTTCTCTACTGTTTGATGCTGAGAAGTCTTCCGCCTCAAGTAAGCTCGGCATCACAATGACTGTGTCTCACGAACTCGCCCACCAGGTATATGAGCTCAATCACACTTTTCAAAACAGTATAAACTATGTTTTTATTGCTCTTCTGGGACATAGGCTATTCATATCGATATATGAATTCTATGGATTCATTTTTACTTTGTCTTTTTCTCCCAGAGGAAAATGTATGTCTTCAAAACATTAGGTACCATGTTTTAAAATACATATTGAAAAGTTTTTCTTTTTACTTTGAAAAAAATATTAGCTTTATAAATATGTTAACATTCATATACTGACATTACACATACAGAATATATTTCCTTCTGAATGTTGGACGTTTATGGTCGTGTACATAATCCAGTTGCCATAGAAATCTGTGGATAAACTGAGTAATATTTTCCTTTCAGTGGTTTGGGAACCTCGTCACTATGGAATGGTGGAATGATCTTTGGTTAAATGAGGGATTTGCCAAGTTTATGGAGTTCGTGTCAGTCAGTGTGACTCATCCAGAACTGAAAGTTGTAAGTTATATTTACTTACTTTTTTTTTTTTTTTTTACATTTTAGGTTAATCTGTTGCTGGAAAACATTATATTTACCAATGCTTGGTTATGGAATTTATAGAAAGATTGATAACCTCCCTAGGAGTTTAAAAATGGATCAGGTTTCCAAAATGCTGGTGTACTTTAAAGATATCTCATAAAGACTTATTTCCACACTCAGTTGCTTATTTCCAAATCTATGAGTTATGAAGTTAGTACTAAATTGTCCTCCCTGAGTGTCAAAGAAACAGAAATAATGACAACTTGTTGTTCTGTATCGCTTTCCCTCCTTCAGGCTGCTCACTGGAGAAGTATTAGGTACAGATTGATGTTATTTCAATATGGTCCTACTTGCCAAATCAAATGAGTTTTAAGATAATTGCACATTTGATTGCATAAGAACCTAGACTCATGGGTCACAGACTTACTAGTTTGGAATCTCTACATGATAATTTCAAAAGTCATGTGTTTAACTTGTGAAAATCAAATGCAGTATAATTAGAAACATTATGTAAAAACAATCCTTTACCATATTTTGATTTTCATTTGTACATATTCATATTCCCATTTTCATCTTCCTATATACATAACTTATATGTGAAAAGAAAGTGAAAGTGAAGTCGCTCAGTAGTGTCCGACTCTTGGCGACCCCATGGACTGTAGGACTGTAGGACTCTAGCTTACCAGGCTCCTCCATCCATGGGATTTTCCAGGCAAGAATACTGGAGTGGGTTGATTACAATATAGTAGATCATAATAAGTATTTTCCTGTTTCCATATAGTCTTTAATAATAAAAATGATCATGTATGCTTATTGTTTTATTGTGTAATATGCCTTTATCAGATTATAGTTGGAATTTGTTCTCCATTGCTTTTTCTTTCACTACATGGTTAAAGCTAATTTTTTTTGCTTTAAAACCACTACAATATTGTAAAGTAGTTAGCCTCCAATTAAAATAAATTAATTAATTTACAAAAAAATAGTATAGATGAAGACTGGAGATACTGAAACCATTATATAATTTAGTTTCATATTTGGGTATGATCGGGCTGTAGGCATAATGTTTTTATTTTTAATAGGAATGTTCTTTATTCTAAGGTGATAAATATTTAAACAACTTTTCAATATTGAGCTAAATCACTGTTTTCTGTCTGTTCCTTAGAAGATAATTCTGTTTAATTTTGTAAATTCTATAAATATATAATAGGTCACATCAGAAATGTGGAGTGTAAACCTGTTATCCCACGTGCAGCCAGCCTCATTTCATAGTTTTTGATCTAAATGTGAATCACTGGTGATGTTGTCTTTTGATCTTAATAGGAAGAGTATTTCTTTGGTAAGTGTTTCGATGCAATGGAGGTGGATGCATTAAACTCCTCACACCCCATGTCCACACCCGTGGAGAATCCTGCTCAGATTCAGGAGATGTTTGATGAAGTTTCTTATGAGAAGGTAAAAATGTATTTTAAGGATACAGTTTGCACACTAAACTTACTGGAGTGGAGAGGCTATAGCTAGGGCTGTGGGGGGACTTTCCCTTCAATAGGACCGACCTGGATTGAAGGCTTTCTCTTCTCACTCAGGCTTCCCAGAGCCAACTTTTTTAAGGCCTAACTTTAAGTATGGCTTAAAGTCCTAAAGATTATACTGTTGTCAGTTCTTCATTTACCTTTGTAAGTGAATATTCACAGTCTACAGAAACTTTTTATTTATCCTTCAGCAAATAGGTCTTGATTGAGCTTTAGCTTTGTATCAGGCAAAAACACCTGCCCTTTTGTAGCTTTGGGTGCCTTCAGAAACAGTTATCATGCAAAATGTGTTTAATAAAAGAAGTGGAAATTGTTGCCGACGTATAATAGCTGGGAGATTTTATATGAAAATCCATATTACTGGCTTCTCTTTGAAGGAGATAGAATTCTGGTTATACCAGGCTTCTATTTCCCTTAGCAATTTGGACTGGAGGTAAGTCATCGCTAGTTTACAAGATCAGGATTCTGCTTTTCAATTTTCCCTTCCATCCCCAACCATTTCCATTATCCTCACTAAGGCAGAGAACGTGTCATTTATCATAAAGCTTGGCTGCTTTATGTGTAACAAAGGGAAAAGTATTTCATGTTTGCATGTTTCCATCAATAGTGCAGAGTAGATAAAAGCAGACGAAAACAGACATATAAACTCACACATAGATCAATGCAATCGAATAGAGCCCAGAAGTCAGCTCAGGAATATAAGGTTAACTTACGAGAAAAGACCCAAGAATACACAATGGTAAATGGAGTCTCTTAAATAAACGATCATTTAGTTCTTCTGACACCATATACAAAGGAAGAAAACTGCACCACTGTCTTACGCGACTCACAGAAACGAACTGAAATGGATTAAAGACTTAAATGTTAGGATCAGAAACCATAAAACTCCTAAATGGAAAATAGAGAGGAAAAGCTTCTTGACATGTGTCTTTGCAGTGATTTTTGTGTTTTTTTTTTTTTAATATGTGACACCCAAGCAACAAAGGCAAAAATCAGCAAGTGGAGTCACACGAGGTGAAAAACCACGTGCACAACAAAAGCGGAGTGAAAGGCAGCCTGCTGAATGGGAGGATATCTGGAAACCAGGTGTCCGACAAGGGATTAGTGTCCACAGTATATAAAGAACGCGTCAACTTGATTACTAAACAATCTGATTTTATTTTTATTTTTTACACTTTATTTTTAAATTTAAATTCTTTTCATGGAAAGGCATTTTAAATATAGCATTGTGTACATGTCAATCCCAAACTCCCGACCTCTCCCTCCCCACCACCCTTCCCTCCTGGTAATCATAAGTTTGTTCTCTGTTGAGTCTGTCAATATGTTCATTTGTATCATTTGTTTTAGATTCCAGATTTAAGCAATATCATATGACATTTGTCTAGCTCTATCTGATTCACTCCAGTCAGTATGATATAATCTCCAGGCCCATCCATGTTGCTGCAGATGGCACTATTTCATTCTTTGTACTGGATGAGTAAAAACAATCTGATTTTAAAAGAATTGAATAGAAACTTTTCCAAAGACACACATATGACCAATAGGTACATTATAAAGTGCTCAACGTCGCTAATCCTTGGGGAAATGCAAGTCGAAACACAATGAGACACGGCTCCACACCTTAGAATGGCTAGTCTCAAAAAGATGAATAGCAAGTGTTGAGACGATGTGGAGAGGGGCAACCCATGTGCACAGTGGTGGGGATGTAAATGGGTCTGGCCACTGTGGAAGACAGGATAGAAAACAAGATATTACAAAATAGAGATACCATAGCCAGCAATTCCGCTTTGAGGTATTCAAAGAAAACAAAAACAGTAGCTAAAAGAGAGACATGCACCCCGTGTTCCTGGCAACCTTATTTGCAATAGGCCAGATGGTTATTTCCGCAAGTGTCCATTCCATGGTAGAATATTCAGTCATAGAAAAAGGAAAGCTTGGCACTTGTAACTACATGGATGAATCTTGAGGGCATTCTGCTAAATGAATTCAGACAAATCCTATATGGCCCCACTTATAGGTTAAATCTAAAAACAAAAACACACAAAGAGTGAGTTCATAGGTTGGTGGTTGCCAGGGGCTTAGGGAATAGGTGACGATGTCAAAAAGTAAAATCTTGCAGTTATAAAATACATCATAGGGATATAATGTACAGCATGGAGCTGTAGTTAATAGCATTGTATTGTGTGTTTGAAAGTTGCTAAGAGGAAATCTTAGAAGTCCTCCTCACAAGAAAAAAATTGTCGTGATGGGTGTTAATGAGGTGTACTGCGGTGATCCTTGTGTAGTACATGCAAGTATTATACACCTGAAGCAAATGTTATCTATCAATTATACCTTCATAAATTATACCTCACAAATCCTCATCCTCTTGGCAGGGATATGCACCAATGCAGACCTTCAGGGACCCAGGCTCTGCCCATCTAGTGACTACTGTCTCCTAGAACCAGAGAGAGGGAGACTGTCTCTACCGTGAGGGGACCTAAGACATTCTTTTGGAAAAGGAGATTTTGAGTTATGTCTGAAAGATGAATTGAGGCCTTTCAGGAAGTGAAGTAGGAAGGGTTTCCTAGGAAGGGGGACTCATGATTTCCTAGAAAACTCAGGGTGGTGTTTTGAGCGAGAGGGAAGGAGGAAGGAGGAAAAGTTCTTGGTGGTTAGTTGTATGAAAAGTTCAGGGGGAGACAAAGAATGTGAAAGCATTTTTCTTATCCTTGGACTCCCGTCCCTCGTTTGTCACCTGTCTGACCACTGGAGGTATTCGAGTTTGTGGTCCATGATCTAGGAGAGTGGGCGAAGAGGGGGGCAGCTCTTATCGCGGGAGTGCAGAGTGCCTAGGAGTTCTCTTGCCCCCTTTCTCACCTTGCTCTTGCTGGGCCAGTTTTCTGTGCTCAAGGCTGCCAATTCTTGCCCAGTGGGCTCCGCCATTTCTCACCTGTTCTCACCTTTGATTCCATCTCTCCCCACTCCTGCCCCAGAGGGGCGGCGGGAGAGCCACGTGGTGGTCCAAAGTCCCGTGTTTATTCTGCACCATCGCCCACTCGCCTGTGAATCATGGAAGCTGGCAGATGATGGGGAAGTTTGAATGCTGACAAAATAGCAGTCCTGGTGACTAAAGCATGAAGAGTCACATTGATCCCCCGCCTCAATCGGTCCAGGTGTAACCCGGTGTTTCTAACTGTTCTGCAAGTGATCAGACGCTAAAAAGGTTACGCATCTTAACGAATGGCTCCAACACAGTGACAGTAGGTGAGACGGAGGTGGACGACAGCTAACAATTATTTATGTGGTCTTTTCAGGGAGCTTGTATTCTGAATATGCTAAGGGACTATCTTGGTGCCGACGCATTTAAAAGTGGCATTGTAAAGTATCTGCAGAAGTATAGCTATAAAAACACGAAAAACGAGGACCTGTGGAATAGTATGGCAAGCGTGAGTATGTTTTCACGTATCTCTGTGTTTGGGGTTGGCAGGCTTATTGCCTTATTTTGTTTTTGTTCTGTACCACATTAATCCCTCTGAGAAGAATCACGAGTGGTTTTTCTTTTTTTATCCCAAAGGACTGAGTGATGTGTTTATTTTTGGTTTTTAGATTTGCCCTACAGATAACACGCAACACATGGATGGATTTTGTTCTAGAGGTGAACATTCATCTTCAACCGCAGTAAGTTTTCACATCTGTATGCGTTACCCCAAAGCCCATTCTTTTACTCCCTTTCCTTTGAAGGAAAACTCTGTGCCAAGCTTTCTGAGATCCTGGATCTTATCAGTTTCTCTGTAGATAAGGCTGCATTTAAACTATACCAGAGTGACAGCCTTTTACAATTTTTCTTAAGTCTCGCTATACAAGGAAGTTTTCCAGCCATCTTTGGTAACATTATCTCACTGATATTAATTTCTTCAGCTTCACTCTCTGGAAAGCAGTAGATTTATGATGTGCTTCTGTGATAGATTAGGACTATATCCATCAGGCTGTGTCGATTGTTTCCATAGCCCTTCATTTGTGGGGGGAAAAAAAAATAGATGGCGTGAGCATTCTCAGGCACTTACGATGTGTCAGGCATGTGTGAAGCACTTATGTGTATAATCTGCTTTATTCTTCACAATAAGCCTATGAGCAAATGCTATTACCCCTATTTTTACAGCTGGGGAAATGAAATCCAAAGGCATATGATTAGTAAATTGCAGAGCAGGGATTTGAATTGAGATCTAACTCATGTCTCTAACTGCTAAGCTATAAAGAATTCATAACACCTGAATCACAAAGCAGCCTGAGTCTCTGTTTATCTGGCCTTGTGGAATATTTTCACAGGTAACTCAGTGTGAGCCTGGAGATTCAACAGAATTATATCCACTCGATTTTTATTTTCTTGGCTGTTTTGCTTTCAGAGACAGATTTATTCCATAGTTTCTAGATGTGTCCCGTGGAATGTTTTATCCTTTCATTAGCTCTTAAATATTATTTGAAAGCTTTTTTAGTATCAAAGAGTAAATGCTCGTTTGAGTTAATGGCTGGCTCTTGGGTTGTGGGCCACGTCGGTTTTATCACTTGGGAAGTACGGGCTCTCAATACAGCACTTTCCCCCCACCTTGCTTGTTGGATAGATAGCATCCTTACGGAGGTGTTGCACACCTGGCCACTTTCTGTCCTTTCTCTCTCTGCCTTCATACACATGCCTGCTTTTGTGCCCAATGCCAAACCCAAGGTCTGCCCAGGAGAACCAGCTGTGGTACCTGTTTTTAAGACAGAAGAAAGGAGAGAATGAAAAGCGACTAGTTGGTGCTCTGGTGGATATGCTATGGCTGGAGCCAGCAGGGGAAGGGAGCGGGCTGCGGGCTGGGAGCAGCGGAAGGGACAGAGGAGAGCTTCACTGGCTGCAGCCCCTGCAAGCTCAAGCTTGGGTTCTCTTCTTAGAGGTGGGTCCAAGTAGTTCACGTATCTGCCTTTCTCGCATAAACCAGCACTGGCGACGGGAAGGCCTTGATGTGAAAACCATGATGAACACCTGGACGCTGCAGAAGGGTTTTCCCCTGATAACCATCACCGTAAGAGGCAGGAACGTCCACATGAAGCAAGAGTACTATGTGAAAGGCGTGGCCGATGCCTCAGAAACTGGGTAAGGTTCACAGGCAGAAACTCATCTGTTGCCTCGGTAGTGACGTCTGCCTGGGAGGATGAACCTTTGTTCTTGAACTAATGCCCTTCCCTTTGTTGCAAAACACGTTAATTAAACCTAAATACCCTAAGAAGCTGACTTACACACCACCATCTTTTCAAAAGGATAAAGATGATCTATAATTACTTAAACATTCTCATGGTTTGTAGTTAGACATGATGGTAATTTTCAGTTACTGGATGGAAGTCAGCTCTGAGCATTTGTTACTAAATTACAACAGTGCCTGTCGGTAGGGTTGGAGCTGAGGACATAAACATTCAGGTGATTTCCGGGAAATGCAAGGGACTTGATTCTCTTCTTTGCCAGTCTGATTTGGATCCCCAACCCTGTTTGTCAGCTTAACACTACAGAGGGCATCGCTGGAAATGAGACACTGCAACTTGGCTGACGCTGCTGCTGCTAAGTCGCTTCAGTCGTGTCCGACTCTGTGCAACCCCATAGATGGCAGCCCACCAGGCTCCCCCGTCCCTGGGATTCTCCAGGCAAGAACACTGGAGTGGGTTGCCATTTCCCTCTCCAATGCATGAAAGTGAAAAGTGAAAGTGAAGTCACTCAGTCTCTGGATGGACACTGTTAAAAAAAAATTTTTTTTTTGAAATGATTTCAGACCTCTGGAGAAGTTATAAGGAGAGCAAAGAATTCCCGTATAATCTTGGCCCAGATATGTGTTAATTCTTCACCACATTTATTTTATATGTCTATATATAACCTAAAATATCAAACAATTCCAAAAGTATGATCTTTATTTCTTTCTGTATATATGGCAAACATATTTTTAACTGTTTGAGAGTAAGTTGGAGGCATGATTCCTCTTCACCTGAAATACTTCAGTATGTTGTTCAGTTGCTAAGTCGTGTCCAACCCTGTGACCTCATAAACTGCAGCACGCCAGGCTTCCCTGGCCCTCACTGTCTACTGGAGTTTGCTAAACTCATGTCCATTGAGTCGGTGATACCATCCAACCATCTCATCCTCTGCTGCCCCCTTCTCCTTTTGCCTTCAATCTTTCCCAGCATCAGGGTATTTTCCAGTGAATTAGCTCTTAGCATCAGGTGGCCAAATTATTGGAGCTTCAGCTTCAGCATCAGTCCTTTCAATGAATATTCAGGGTTGATTTCCTTTAGGATTGACTGGTTTGATCCCCTTGCTGTCCAAGGGACTCTCAAGAGTCTTCTCCAATACCACAGTTCAAAAGCATCAATTCTTCGGCACTCAGCCTCTTTATGGTTCAACTCTCACATCCGTACATGACTACTGGAAAAATCATAGCTTTCACTACATGGATCTTTGTTGGCAAAGTGATGTCTCTGCTTTTTAATATGCTGTCTAGGTTTGTCATAGCTTTTCTTTCAAGGAGCAAGCGTCTTTTAATTTCCTGGCTGCAGTCACTGTCTGCAGTCCAAGAAAATAAAATCGGTTATTGTTTTCACTATTTCCCCATCCATTTGTCATAAGTAGTATTTTCTAAAAAGAAGAAAATTGATTTATATAATCACAGAAACTTTATTAAAATTATGAAATGAACTTGATACAATACAATTATCAAATGTATCAACCTTATTCAACTTTACTCAGTGTTCCTAATCATGTCTTTATAGCAAAAGAAAAAAAAAAAGAAAAAACCTGGTACAGGATTTAATATAGGATCAGATTGTATTACTTGTCATATCTCCTTAGTTCTTTGATTTCTGAACCAGTTCCTCAGTCTGTCTTTCTTGACCTTGATATTTTTGGAGAGTAGAGGATAGCTCTTTTAAAGAATGTCCTTTGGTTTGGGTTTTCTGCTGGTTTTATTTTTTCACAGTCAGATTCAGCTTGTGCATCCTTGGCAGGAATTCCATGGAAGTGATGCTGTGCTCTTCTGAGTATATGATCTAGCAGAAGGCACAGGCTGTCAACTCCTCCACTTCTAGTGGTCTCACTTTTACAGTCATGCCCCCTGAGATCCCTATGAGACTATCAGGGCTTCCTTGAGCCCAGATTCCTGGCTCTATTCAAGGAGTCCAGGAAGAATGAATCAAACCCAAACTGGCAGCTCCCACAAAGCTGGAAATGGGCTGGGATGTTTTGAGCTCTTAACTCTAGCTGTTTCGGGTACCCTCTTTCTTTAAACAAGCCAGTGCCTGGCACACGGTGGGTGATTTAGGAACTGCTTGCATTGAATCAGCAAGTGAACTGTCTGTCTTCCTTTCTCTTAGGCTCCTGTGGCATGTCCCACTGACATTCATTACCAGCAAATCAGACGCAGTCCAACGCTTTTTGCTGAAGACAAGAACAGGTAATTTATTGTGGGCCTAACTAGCTTACTTCAAGAAGGAACTGTTTAAATGTATAGGATTTAGATAATCAGTTTTCCTGGGTATTTATCTTGGGTAAAACAAAAATGATTGGGTCAGACTTCATCTTCAGCAGATCCCTGACTTTCAATTTCTAGTGAAGAATATAGGTTTGAAAATACTGTCCGATTGCAAAAAAGGAGGCCAATATCTTGCCAGGTAGGGAGTAAAACAGGTGAGTTATATAATGCTGAGGACGAGAGACACTTGGGAAAATCGCCCCCACCTTTAACGTTGATAAGTTAAGTGAAGTTGCTCAGTCGTGTCCGACTCTTTGCGACCCCATGGACTGTAGCCCACCAGGCTCCTCCGTCCATGGGATTCTCCAGGCAAGAATACTGGAGTGGGTTGCCATTTCCTTCTCCAGGGGATCTTCCCAACCCAGGGATCGAACCCAGGTTTCCTGTATTAGAGGCAGACACTTTAACCTCTGAGCCACCAGGGAAGCCCTTAACTTTGATGGGTTGTATCATACATGTGGCCTGAAACATTTACATTCTCATAAGTCTATAAATCTCACAAAATTCGTCTCTTAAACTAGTATTGGCTTTTGTCTATTGGGATGCTGTTTTCTGGTTTCTAAAAGCAGTGCGTTTGATATGAAACTCATTTCAGTATTAAAGTTGTTGAGTATTAAGCCTGCCTTTAGTCTCTGATCAGAAAAGCTTTTACCAGTCGAGAGAAAACGGAGCTGTGATTTACTTTATTTGCTCTAGATGTGCTCGTCCTCCCAGAAGAGGTGGAATGGATCAAATTTAATGTCGGAATGAATGGCTATTACATTGTGCATTATGAGGATGATGGATGGGACTCTCTGACTGGCCTTTTAAAAGGAACACACACGGCAATCAGCAGTAATGATCGGGCCAGTCTCATTAACAATGCATTTCAGCTCGTCAGGTAATGCAAGCCCCCCTCACAGTCTTGGTTTATTCCTGAAAGCTGCTGTTATCATTCAAATCTCTGATTTCTAAAGATGAAAACGATTGATTGCTAGTAAGAAATTGAAGGAGGTTTCTCCCAAGTTCTCCTAACAATTCAGGGTTGCTTTTAGCCTCAGGATTAACCTCTTATCTGTGTCTGCTGAGGACCGAGGTAAAGAAAGGAATCTGTATTTTAATCTTTTTTATTAACTACTTGGATCAGATGGAGGCAGAAGTGTAGAAAACCAGGAGACCAACATCCCGGAGAAGCCCCTTGCCTGGCCCTTAAAGCCTAGCCCAGCAGCTTTTCCTGGCCTTGCTGTATGTAACAGATCAGGTTTCTCCCTGCTGGGTGAAGGCTTCTTAGAAGACTGAGGTCACCCAGACCCGAGCTGTCGTCATTACATCTCTTGGACTAGGGAGAGCGGTTCCCCTGTCCCATTGCCATGCTACCCAAACTGGATGCCTGGACGTCACAGCATCTTTTTGGCATGCAGCTCAGAGGACATGGTCCAACCAAGTGACCTTTGAGTGGGAGAGGATGTTCACTTTTTTTTTGCCCCATAACATTGGCTTTTCAGGAAATCTTCCCCATGCCTAAAACTCAAACTTCTTCACTCTTTAGGTAGAAGTGATGTCCAAGATGTATCCCCCAAGTGGGAGAGAATACTGTAATTCTCAGCTCCATGTCTCTCTGCTCTAAAATGTTGAGTTCTTCCTTTGGGGGGCCTCTCAAGGTGACAGAAAGCAGTGGGGGATAAAGATAGGGGTTGCTTATGAAGCCGTTTCTGCCTGCCTGAATATATTCCCCTCCACAGTGCTGCTGCTGCTGCTGCTGCTGCTGCTGCTAAGTCGCTTCAGTGAGGTCCGACTCTGTGCGACCTCTTAAGTCACTGTTTACTTACGCGCGCACGTACCCTTTCCCTGAGGCTTTTAAGACCAACTCTCATTATAATGATGAATTTTTTAGATCTCTGTTCAGTTTCTTTTTGTATTGTTGTTTTTTAAAATTTGTACAAATTTTTAAAAAATTTATTTATTTTAATTGGAAGCTAATTATTTTACAGTATTGTAGTGGTTTTGCCATACATTGACATGAGTCAGCCATGGGTGTACGTGTGTCCCTCATCCCGAACCCCCACTCCCACCTCACTCCCCATCCCGTCCCTCTGGGTCATCCCAGTGCACCATCCCGGAGCACCCTGTATCATGCATCGAACCTGGACTGGCCATCTGTTTCACATATGATCATATACATGTTTCAATGCTATTCTCTCAAATCATCCCACCCTCGCCTTCTCCCACAGAGTCCAAAAGTCTGTTCTTATATTCAGTTTCTTTTTGAAATGGAGATGAGGATGTATTAACTCCAGGGACTCATACTGGTGACTGAGTGGCGCGCTCTCTGGTGAAGCTTCCTGAGGGATCTTTGATCACAGTTCCTGTTTCACTCTGGCAGTCCAGCAAGGTTCGATGTTTCCTAGAGGGACAGATGCTGACCTGCTGCCATTGCATCTTAACCACAACCAGTAGAGCTCTACTATTATATGTGGGTATATAATATAATATATTACATTATATTATATTATATATTGTATGTGGTTAGCTCTACTATTCGAGAAAGTTCCTTCACAGTGCAAACACGCCATGTGTTATGTTATATGTGACAGGAAAGCTATTAGTATAAAGGCCATTATCTGTAAGGAGTTGTCTATATCTGACTGAATATTTTGCTGGAAGCTTGTTAAAATAACTTTTGAAGCAAATAGTTGATTTCCTGGATTTTTCTTTCAAACTGCTAACCCCGGTGTCTCTTGACCAGCATTGGAAAGCTATCAATTGAAAAAGCCTTGGATTTAACCTTGTACCTGAAGCATGAAACTGAAATCATGCCAGTGTTTCAAGGTTTGAATGAGCTGATACCGATGTATAAGTTAATGGAGAAGAGAGAGATGAATGAAGTGGAAACTCAATTCAAGGTAAAAGGCTGGAATAAATTGAATAGTTTTAGATAACTGGTTTGCTTTGGTGCGGGTGTGGAAAAGATTTCTTACCATGGTGTATATTTTACACATGTCTTGATATATTTTAAAGAACATTGCAATTATCTCCATATTTGAGTTGACCCATGAAGATTTTGGTTTTATTTTGGCACTGAAAATAGGCATGGCACTGTTAGACACTTATCCATCCCCTCGTGTGGCTAATTCTTTATGTCATTTTACTTCTGTGTTGTGGTGGTTGCTCTTAAGATTTTCTGGGACTCAGGTACTCAGGTACTTAAGTAACGACACAGTCGTTACTTTTGGCAAAATGTCATGAAGTCTTGTATAGTTTGCTCTCAAAATGTCACATTGACTGTCTTTTAGTGAGTTTTGAAAGTGGCAGCTCATCCTGATTTTAAGTAGACAAAGTATATAAGATGGTTAGGGAAATACTCGAATCATTCATCATTTCTTGCTTTTGACCCCTTTTATAATTAAATAGAAACCGAACCACATGGTTTTGAAAATCTGAGTTGGCCTAAGCTTTAAGAAGCAATCCCCATCACCCGAGGGTGTGCTGAGATCTATAAACCACGAGATGACTGGTGACTGGTGTGGCTTTCCCGCAGGCCTTTCTCATCAGGCTGCTGAGGGGCCTCATTGACAAGCAGACGTGGACGGATGAGGGCTCCGTCTCGGAGCGAATGCTGCGGAGTCAGCTGCTGCTCCTTGCCTGCGTGCGCAAGTACCAGCCCTGTGTGCAGAAGGCAGAAGGCTATTTCAGACAGTGGCAGGAAGCCGGTGGAAACCTCAGGTCTGTTTTTCTTGAGCAACTAGTTTGTTCATGTAAGGGGTTTCTTTTCTGTTTTCTATCATCATGACTCAATGTTGGGGGCAAACAAGAAACAAGTATAGATAAGACTCTTCTGGTGCTCTTCGGGGAAAATAATGTTTTTTTTCTTTTAGATTTATCTATGCCCCTCTCAACTTTCTGTTTGAAGAAATGCTAAGAGGAAACTTCTATGCATAAAAGTCAAATATCTGAACAGTTAGAAAGGGATTAGAATATTTACTGGGGTTTTTTGTATAGCTAAGGATACAAAAGGGCTTCCCTGTGGCTCAGCTGGTAAAGAATCTGCCTGCGATATGGGAGACTGGGGTTTGATCCCTGGGTTGGGAAGATCCCCTGGAGCTAAGGGAAAGGTTACCCACTCCAGGATTCTGGCCAGGAGAGTTCCATGAACTGTATAGTCCATGGGGTCACAAAGAGTCAGGACACAACTGAGTGTGACTTTCACTTGGCCCCAGATAATCCTTTCTTTTGAGTTTCCCTGATAGCTCAGTTGGTAAAGAATTCGCCTGCAATGCAGGAGACCCTGGTTCTGCTGGGGTCGGGAAGATCTGCTGGAGAAGGGATAGGCTACCCACTTCTGTATTCTTGGTCTTCCCTGGTGGCTCCGCTGGTGAAGAATCCACCTGCAGTGCAGGAGACCTGGGTTCGATCCCTGGGTGGGGAAGATCCCCTGGAGCAGGGAAAGGCTACCCACTCCAGGATTCTTGCCTTGGGAAATTCCATGGACTGTGTGGCAAAGTGTGCACAACTCTCACAGGAGTGACATGGGGTGGTGAAGAGTCGGACACGACTGAGCAACTTTCACTTCACTTCACTTTAAGGATACAAAGGTGGCTTCCCAGCTGGCTCTAGTGGTAAAGAACCTGCCTGCCAATGCAGGAGACGCAAGAGACACAGGTTCTATCCCTGGGTTGGGAAGATCCCCTGGAGTAGAAAATGGCAGCCTGTTACAGTATTCTTGCCAGGATAATCCCATGGACAGAGGAGCCTGGCAAAGTCAGACATGACTGAGCGCGCACACACACACAAGGAGACAAAACCTTGTTAGAACTGAGACAGCTGTGCTGGGCAGGAAGAGAGGCAGTGCCTCTCATCAGAGCTTTTTCAGGCCTCTCAAGCTCCCGACAGGTGGGGAGGGGACACAGAGGGATACGGGGCCGGGACCAAGGCCTTTTATATTTGTGGCTTAAATCCCATGCAGGAAATACTGAGCTAACAATATACGTACTTCCATTTAAAGAAGTGCCTACAAACAGTGGTCCTATTGGGGTCCTGACTTTTGTTCATAGACTTCATCTTAAGTCTAGTTTGAATTTTTTTTCTTTTGTCTTGAAAAGTGACTACTATTGAGTCACTTGGCATCATTCAAGTATGTTAGAAACAGATGTATTTAAAGAAGTGGCATTTCACAGTGTATTTTTGAGAAAGCTACTTAAAACCGAACTCAGTTACTCTTTCTTGCCTCTTTCATAAAATGTTACTGGAGGAAAGAGGTTATTTTGGTTTATATTTCCAAGCACACGTCTCTGATTGTGGAGCCGGTTTATCACTTCATAAGTAAGTCTCCTGCATGCAAACACACTTCCTTCATCCCAGCCTCTCTCCTGCTGTGTTCTTTTCCACAGCCTGCCCAACGATGTGACCTTGGCAGTGTTTGCCGTGGGGGCCCAGACCCTCGAAGGATGGGATTTTCTTTATAGTAAATACCAGTCATCATTGTCCAGTACTGAGAAAAACCAAATTGAATTTGCTCTCTGTATCAGCCAAAATAAAGAAAAGCTTCAGTGGTGAGTAATTCATTCATGTTCATGTAGCCAAGAGGAACTAAATGAGAGCAGATCCTTCTGGCACCTATTTTTGTTCTCTTGGCCAGGAACCACGTTTTCTGCTGGGAACATTTATGCAGGGTGCGGGGCGGGGGGCACATATCTAATGTGTATGGTAAATAATTAGGGAGCAGCGAGTGTTAGGAAAAATATTTTGAGGAGTGTGTATTTGTGTATCTTTAACACATTTAGAAATATATACTTGGTATCCTTATTTAGCCACTTGTGAGCAAAAAGGGAGACTATATGAGAAGGGGTGTTGTAAATATAAATGTTAGTTTTTATTATTATGTAGCTATAGTGAGTTTCTCAGCTTTTTTTCTTTCCACACATCATTGTATTACAAAGTTCAGAACTTTTTCAGGGCCTCTTCATTGCTAACATGTCTCTTAATCATTCTAGGCTACTAGATCAAAGTTTTAAGGGAGATGTAATAAAAACTCAAGAGTTTCCAGATATTCTTAGAGCTATTGGCAGGAACCCAGTGGGATATCCATTGGCCTGGCAGTTTCTGAGGGAAAACTGGAACAAACTTGTGCAAAAGTAAGTCATGCCAAAAACTGTGCTGTGACTGGGAAAAATTCCTGAACCTCGCTGTGTTTTAGCCGAGTTTGTCAGATACCAGGGGTTATCCAAAGGGATTCTTTTGACTGAAGATAGGAGGTAGAGGTACCCAAAATATCCTTAGAAAATATGAAACTCTGATTCAGTGCTAACTAGTGGATCTGGGTGGTCAAGTTTTTCATGCCACGTGGAATAATCTCTTCCTGTACCCTGTGACCTATATGAAGCCTTCTTCTGCACAGTTCAATCCAAGTCTTCTATTTAGTACTTGCACATTGCATCTGCCCTTGTAAGTAGCACTTATTACTTGTGTCATTTTCTTTTGGGTACTTTATCTTTTATTCAGTGGCTGGCGTGTTTATTTTTACAACTATATCTTAGCCCCTTGGAGCCAAGGATCATGTCTTATCTTTTTCATGCCTAACTAGTGTTTGGTGGATTGCTATAACATATGTTGAGGCATTTAAAAGTACATATGGAATGAGCAAATACTTTATAACACATTTTCGCAATTTCTATTTCTAGGTTTGAACTGGGCTCAAATTCCATAGCCTACATGGTAACGGGAACAACAAATCAGTTTTCAACAAGAGCACGGCTCGAAGAGGTAAAAAAAATAAAATAAAAAGCTTTCTTTTTAAACCTAAGTGACAGTTAGCTAGTAAGTTACCTAATAAATAGGGGGTCAGCAAAATACTTGAAGGGCCTACTGAGTTAGAAATGAATTTTGTCACTGAGTGCATACTCTTTCTGGATGTGTGTTTTGTTCAGTATGGTGGTTTTGATTTTAGCAAAAAATCAGTCACAAATAATTGAAAGCTGTGCCTCTCTCCAAACATAGAAGTCTTAGCTCTGCCATTGGAAATTTTAGGGCTTAAAAAAAATTACTTTAGACATCTAATCCCTGTTTAGGATGTTAAAAGTGATTATTGGAGGAATAAGTGACTGAAGTGATCATCCAGTTATTTTGAAAGAGGCCGGTCTGGAAACTAGGTTCTCCACTATTCAAGCTCAGGGTTTCCCATTGCTTACTTTATGTACTATCTACTTTCAGAAAGGATTTTAGGCCACTTGTAAGGTCTATATATAAAACAATGTTAACAAAGAGCTGCATAATGTTCGGAAAGAGGTAATTGTATGAGGGGTTTTCGCTGAGGACAATTTATTGCAGTTGTACCCTACATTTATCACAGCTTCCTAGCAGCCAAGCAAAGATGAGAAAACAGTATGAGTCATTGTCAGGCAAGAGAGACCCTTGGAACATGCAATTTTTCCACAAAAGCAGACTTTTCAGTCTTAATGGCTCGTTTTGTTGTGGTGCATGTGTGTGTGGTGTCACCTCAGCTGTGTCTGACTCTTTGCGACCCCATGGACTGTAGGCTCCTCTGTCCGTGGGATTCTCCAGGCAAGAATACTGGAGTGGGTTGCCATGCTGTGCTCCAGGGGATCTTCCCGACCCAGGAGTCGAGCCCTCAGCTCCTGCAACTCCTGCACTGCAGGCAGATTCTTTACCCACTGAGCCACCTGGGAAGCCTGGCTCTTCTCTAACAGTGTTCTCTATAATAAAGTTATAGAACACATTTTACGTGGCTTTAAAAATGTTGCATTTAGGTAAAAGCCGAGAGCTTAATATTCACTTTTTTAGGAATGGTTCAGTTGTGTAGTTCCATCATCTAGCTTGATAGAGACTGCTTTGAAAAATGAAAAAGAAATGTGACAACCCTTATTTCTCCAGTTTTTCACCCAGGCTTGTAATTAACTTGTACACAATAATTCAAGCTTGAGCTTCTAGTGAGGTCTACGGCAGACATACTCTGTGTGATGACTGCAGAACCAGCCAGGGGCTGTGACGATGTGTAGCAACAAAAGATTTCATTTACTGAGTGATCATTCATTTATTTTCTCATTAATTCATTCAAGACGTATTTCATTCTTACTCGCCAGCAGTTAACGGTTTTAGGTGTCAGGGCTACAGTGATGAAACAGGATATACAAAGTCCCTGCCCTCACAGAGCTGATATTCTACCGGGAGAATCAGACAGTCAGGGACACGTCAGCCTATGTCGGGTAGTTATATGCCCCAAAGATGAATAAGGCAGGGGAAGGAGAGTGAGTGACTGGGTAAGGGATGATGCTGTTCTGTGGGATGACGAGTGGACGTGTGAGCAGGTGCAGACGGAAATGGAGACGTCTAGGAGGCGGGTGTTGTGTGCAGAGGGAGCATCAGGTGCAAAACCCCTGCGTCAGGACATGTAAACGAAAGAGCCTGACATGTTGTCCGAATGGAACGTGTGCTGCTGACATTTAAAATGCGGCGCCAGCCCGAGCCCTTCCTTCCCCTCGCCTCCAGTTCCTCCTGAGTCCTGCTGGCTCTGCTTCCGGCTTGTCCATCCTCTCTGTGCGCCTCTCTGCTCTTAGCGCAGCCAAGCCTTTCTCATCTCTCGCCTGGGTCTACGGTGATAACCTCCTGACTGGCCTTCCTCCTGCTGCTTGGCCAGTGCCAAACCATTTTCCATCCTGAAAACCAACCCACGGCGGACTGGGTTGGTTTTCTTGGAACTCTTGCCCGTTGCTCTTGACATCTCAAACCCCTCCTTCCCATGTGGGTGAGTCCGCGGTGACCCGGCCCCGGCCCACCTCTCTGGCTCATTCCCGAACACTTCTGTGTTCTCAGACACTCAGCCTCCCTCTGCTCCTGGGCCCCACCGGGTGTTTCTCCCGGCTTGAAGCCTCTGCACTTTTTCCTTCTTCTTCCTGGCTTGCTCTGTCCCCAGCTTTAGACTGGGAAGGTTCGTTTTATTCTGTAGAGGCCTGAGCTCAAGTGTCATCACCTCCGCAGACCACTTTGTCAAAGGCAGGCCACCTCCTCCCCAGTTGTGAATGTGGCCTGGGCTTATTTTTCTCCACTGCAGTGCAGAGTCATCCCAGTTCACTTCTTGTCTCCTCTGGCAGACTGTAAGCTCCATGAGGACAGGGTGCTTGCCTGACTCATGGCCTCATCCTCAGTGTCTTGTGCAGTAATTAAGCCAGAGGAATGATTAAGTATCAGAGTCAATGTTCATGAAGAAATGGATGTGGGTGAGTCCCTGGTACACCCTCTGGGCTTTAGGTTCTGCACTTAACCCACATTACACAACGGCGTCCTCACCATCGCTCTGCAGTGTTACAGACGAGCAATCTGAGTCCTGGAGAAGCTTATCATTTACTCTACCCATGTATCAGGCTGCTTATTGCACAGAAAATGTTCTCAAGGAGGCAAGGGTGAATCATCTATGTCCTCAGCTGAGATGCTGGATTTCCCAAGGCAGATGAAGATAGGAGTGATAAAGCTGAGTCCGGAAAAGTTGAAGGGCAGGGGTTAACAACGGGCTTTCTTAGAGCTCGTGTAGGTATCTTTTAGTACTATCGTGTTAAGCTTCTTTAGGACTAATTTAATTTGCCCAATTGGTAAAACCGCTGATGTAGTTTGACTGAAGAGTGCCTAGAGTGATTTTTTAATTTTTTACATTTTATTGAAGTATAGTTGATTTACAATGTTAATTTTTCTTGCATAGCAAAGTGACTCAGCCACACACATTTTCTTTTTCATATTCTTTTCCTTGATGGTTTATTGCAGGATATTGCCCAGAGTGATTTTTTTAAATAGCATATTAATTAATCTTGAATTCTGATAGAAAAACAGTAGGTTGAGCTACAATTTAAGGCAGGACAGTGAAGCGGGGTGTTCTCTAGGTTGTTATAGTGGGAAGGCATGCCTTCAGCTCACTGAAAAGTTCTACTGAGATTTAATTTTAAAACAACCCTGAACCATTTAAAATTGGAATTTGATCTTTCAAAAGGCTATTCTTCCCCGCCTCCTCTCCCCAAACTTATGATTATGACATGGATTTTTAAGGAATTAACTGTCTGGAATCCATGCTGAATAAATAAAACATTTTGGCTGAGACTTGCTTCCTGTCTGCGAAATCAAAAATTGATGGATTAATGCTGTGAAAATTTATGGGAAAAGGTTAAGAACCCTTGACAGTGAGAGAGAGTAGCATAATGGTCAATGCTATTGCCAAGCCAACCTATTCCTCCTGTGAGCTTAAAGGGGATAAAACACCCAGAAGGGAAACAGCAGATATTTTCGAGGCGATAGCCAAGCGACTCTTATCTCTCTAAAACCGTGGGGAATGCTGTGTGGATTTTATCTTGAGGGAACAATGCATCAATTGTGGATTAGGAGAAAAAAAGTTGGCAAGGTTTGGGGTATTACCACCATAACTTGCTAAGAACTCCGCTCCCTGCAGCGTTTCTATAATAACATATGTGGCCAGGGCCATAGAGAAAGACTGCACTTTATGGGGCTGAAGCTGTTTGGCTTGGCAAAGAAGAGATTCTGCACATTCTGCTTTTCTCAGACACGTTTAAAAATGTTAAGTTTGCATCAGTGTGTATGTCACAGACGACACATAAAATAGATACACAAGATTAAAACTTAATTATAAAATGGTAAACCCCGAAGTCTTTTAGAATCTGGCAACTGTGAATAAATTTTAAAAAGCTACAGAGAGAAAAAAAAAAAACACAACACTTGACATCATGAGGCATGAGCTCATTTCAGAGCTCAAGTTTATGTACATAATCGTATCCAGACACCTGGCCCTGCCTTCTCTGTAGAATTTTGACAAATGCTGGAATTCTGGCTTCAGTTTTAACTAGCCTGAACTTACATTTGTGTAACCTGAAAACAAAATCTTAAAAGCCTGATTTTTCCCCCACAAGGTAAAAGAATTCTTCAGCTCTTTGAAGGAAAACGGGTCTCAGCTCCGTTGTGTTCAACAAACCATCGAAACCATCGAGGAGAACATACGCTGGATGGAAAAGAATTTTGATAAGATCAAAGCGTGGCTGCAAAATGAGCAGCTTAACCTGCTGTAATGGTTCCGCTCTTGGTCGGTTCCTGTGATGTGTAATCTGCAAACTTTTGTTGAATGTGAATATTTTTGAAGTGGAGATGCGCCAGCCTGGCACCCACTGAAGATGCTTCTTGCCCCTTCAGTTCATTTCACTCCTTCCTTTTCGTGAAGCCTGGCTGCTTCACATTTTCCTCAGGGAGTTGCTGCCACCACATGTTCCATTATAGGTATGACCCCGAAATGTACACCCAAGTCGGGGGTTCCCTACTGTGGAGAACTAAAGTTCCTGTTTCTTCTTATATTGTATACTGAAGCCCCGTGGTCTCCACACCCCTGCTCCCCACGCGTTTTGTCATTCGTACTCTGCTGCGAACAGTGATAACTACTGAACCGTGAACCCCTGGAACGCTGACTGAGCCAGAACTGCCCCTCTCCATCCAACTTTCTCCCTCTTGCTGCTTGCCCCGGAGAAGGCAATGGCACCCCACTCCAGTACTCTTGCCTGCAAAATCCCATGGACGGAGGAGCCTGGTAGACTGCAGTCCATGGGGTCGCTAAGAGTCAGACAGGACTGAGCGACTTCACTTTTACTTTTCACTTTCACGCATTGGAGAAGGCAGTGGCAACCCACTCCAGTGTTCTTGCCTGGAGAATCCCAGGATGGCGGAGCCTGGTGGGCTGCCATCTGTGGGGTTGCACAGAGTCAGACATGACTGAAGCAACTTAGCAGCAGCAGCAGCAGCAGCAGCTGCTTGCCCAGGGGCTGACCTGTCCGGCCACATCACGAGGGTCCCCTGTTCTCCAGCTTCAGCTGCACTCCCAGGAGGGCAGATCAGAGCTGGGGTTGGGGAGAGAGCATGTGAGGGTCTTTATTGCCCTGGCTCCCTTGCAGGTAGCCTCAGGCTGAGCCTCCAGCCGAAGGGCTCAGCTCCAGGGAGGTGGCCCTCTTTCCCACCAGCCTTCTGCATCTCTGTGCTAGTAAGATGCTTCCTCCTCTCAACTCTGCAGGGGGAAGTGGAAGCCTGGCTTTCATTAGTCCTGTTTGGACTTGTGGTTTTCATACAGCCTGCTCATATTCTTTATATAAAAACAAAACAAAAACTCCACAAACACCTTCCATAGAGCCCTCCTGATATAATTCTAATTAGAGGGTGCCATCTATTTCTTCAAGGCCACTGACCAGCAGTGTCCCTTTTGAAAAAGCAGGGTGCTTTCAGGTCTAGGAGAAACCTTTCATTGAAAATTGAACCTGAGAACTATTGATCCTTCGGTAGGGGATGCTTCCCCTCCCTGTTTCTTATTTGGTCTGGTCTCAGTTCAGTTCAGTTCAGTTCAGTTGCTCAGTCGTGTCCGACTCTTTGTGACCCCCATGGACTGCAGCACGCCAGGCCTCCCTGTCCATCACCAGTTCCAGGAGTTTACTCAAACTCATGTCCATTGAGTTGGTGATGCCATCCAACCACTGAAGAACGGACTCATTTGAAAAGACCCTGATGCTGGGAAAGACTGAAGGCGGGAGGAGACAGGGCCAACAGAGGATGAGATGGTCTGATTTATAATCCCTAAATAACTTGTTGTTGGCACTTACTGCCAGTGGGCACTGCAGACTCTACTAAAAGTAAGCTACTGTGAAATGGAAAGTACTTGCTTATATCAGCCTAAGTGAAGACCAGGTATGGTGTTGGAGTTGAAATCTTTTATGAGTTTAATATATTGCACAACTTAAGATAAAGGAATAGGATATGAAAAATGTCAATGTGTTCTAATACACTATGGAATAGAAGGTCTTTTCTGGACATAAATGTGTCTATTATAATTCCAGTTTCATACATACTGCCTGACTTAATGGTTTAAGAACTAAAAAACAGAAATCACTGGTCATTTCTACCCCCCAGGTGTGTTCCTTCTAAAAAACATACAAAACCAAAATTTTACTGTAAAACACTTTGCTTTAATTGCATCTTGTATCTTGAGTAATGAAACATGGAAATAGTGGTTTTCGGTTTTGGTCACCTGAGGCACCTATTTTCATTTGCTTTTGGAGAAGTCCATTTTCTAAAGAGACACGCATCACACAACAGTGTGCAAAACCCTTTTTGGTAATAAAAAATGTTATTTACCTCTAAGCAAAGCTTTGCAATTATTTACTGCAAATTAGATGATGGGTAAAAAGGACTGATTTAGATCCTGTAGCTTACTCAGTTCATCATTAATTACCAGCAGACACCCAAGTCTTGAAGACATTTTGAATAAACAAAAGGCATATTCAGAGAACCTTAAATAAATATTTTCTTTTACAGGCATTTCTTAAATCTCCAGATTTGGTATGTAATTTAAAAAACTTTATATATGCATGTAAATTAGTAATACTGGAGTCATAGCTTTGCAAACACATCTGTCAATGTCAAAGGTTTCACTTTTTTTTTAAAAACAAAACAACTTTGTACTACCTATAGACACATAGTTAAAATCCCTCAGGAAAAGTGTTTATTTTCTTGTTAGTGCCTTGAAAAGGTCTGTTTAAGTTACCGTAATCCTGGCTTATATTTCCCAGATTTAAACTAATAATGCCTTTATCTCTCATGAGATGAAGACAGAGCATTTGAAGTGGATGAAGTTTGCAATCTCAGGCATATGCATGATTTTTAAAGAAAAATGTTAGACAGTATTAATAGAATTGGATACCCATTATAAGCAGTATTGTTATTTTGCTTGCCTCCTACCCCATTAGACAGTATCAGTGATACTACTTATTTTTAGTGAAATTGCCAAGTCCTAAGAAATAGTTTAAACAGATGTGAAGGGAGGCTGTACCCTCTGAAACCAGGAATTCCATATCAGTTTTATGATGTGTACCTGATATCTTTTCCTACATTCACTCTCAGAAAATGAAGATGGGATTTTGATCATTTAATTTCATCAGTGCTACGTTCATCAACCATTCAGAAAAATATGAGAAACCATTCCAAGTTGTGGGATATCAGACCCTCCCTAGTTCTTAAATGGCTATGGGGGGAAAAAAACAGATTTTTTTTTAACGTTAAAAAGATCTTTTTTCTTTATTTTTAAGCAGAAGTTTGTTTCTGTATTTGGTAATAAACCCACTTCCATTAAGCCACATGCTGTACAGTGCGAGACTGGTGTGGCAGGGGCTCTAGGCTAACAGCTGCTGTTCAGCTTTCACAGAGAGAGGATGGCAAGCCCAGCTTAAGGCAGCACTGCGGCAGAGATCAAGCCACGTGAGTATTCTAAGCATTAGGTTTTGTTATTCTTGAAACTTGTTATGAAGTGACACAGGCTGCATTTTGCTCTTCTGACTTGAGTCACGTCCCAGTGGGTCTCTGCGGACAAGGTGCGGAAGTCCTAACCTCTGACAAAGAGAAGTTCAACCTGAAAGGGCGGGGGGGGGGGGGGGGGGGGGTGTGACGCTTCCTGGTCTGTCCAGGGTCTCTATGATTAGCAGCTCAAGAGGAGACATGTGCACAACGCACAGTATTTTATGACTGACTTATAAACAACAACCCAAAGAAACATCAAATACAGTTCAAAAGTCCAAGAGGAAAGGGGTCATGAGAAATCAGAACACTGAAGAACACGCGAGGCATCGTTTTCCAAATGCTAACAACAAAAATAATTAAGTGCAAATTGAAAATACTAATGGGATTTACAGGCACTGTGGGGAGAATGTGCAAAAGTTTGCAAAGGTTTTTCCTTTTATGTGTGCTGCTTTAAGAAACTATCAAATATATCTCTTAGAAATATAAAGTTCCTTTCTCTCCCAACTGAAGACAATTTTTAAAAATTTAAAGTTTATCAATACTCAGTAGAATAACACAGGTGAACCAGACAAATTCAGTTTCTTTTCAGGAAAAGAATAACAGACAATGTTTAGGATGTCAAAAGACTCAACAAATACCACTGTCTAGAAGCCACCCAGAAATTGTTTCTGTTGTCAAAGCCTTTTGTTCTTCAGACGTCACCATCTACCTGCTGCAGATTTTATATGCAGAACCTTGAAAAAGTCAAAGAAGAAAATCCAGTGAACCATTTGATATGTTATTTTCTTATTACAGGCATAATAAATCTAAGGAGGCATTTACTATAAGCAGATATTAGAGTAGAAAATTAGAAGAAAAACTTTTTTTTTTTTTTAATTTTGGAGAAAATCTTTGGAGCAGTTCTAATCAGTATACCTTCCTCTATAGGAAATACAAGTGAATCATGGTGAGAGAGCCCAATCCAATTTAATCTCCATTGTTATTTCTTTTAGATTTTTTGCAGCAAGTAGTTATATGCTTTTGTCATTTAGAATAAGACCTCTTCTCTTTGACATTAATAAGGGCCTAGGAGAAGGCAGTGGGACCCTACTCCAGTACTCTTGCCTGGAAAATCCCATGGACGGAGGAGCCTGGTAGGCTGCAGTCCATGGGGTTGCTAGGAGTTGGACACAACTGAGCGACTTCACTTTCACTTTTCACTTTCATGCACTGGAGAAGGAAATGGCAACCCACTCCAGTGTTCTTGCCTGGAGAATCCCAGGGACGGGGGAGCCTGATGTGGGCTGCCGTCTATGGGGTCGCACAGAGTCGGACACGACTGAAGCGACTTAGCAGCAGCAGCAGCAGGTCTCAAGACAGATGTCAGAGTCTCCCTCATCCAAACCAGCTCTTCAGTTACCATAAAGTAGAATCAGGGCTTTACTTTCTAAAACTAAGATGATCACAAGTTATCAGTCTTTTCCTTTGCCCAATTCTCAAAACCCTATCATTACCATCAGACCGTAGGTATGCACTTCTCCTCACCCAACGAGTGTTTTGGGTAATATCTAGATCATGAGGCCATTTCACCATAAGTAACTTGTCAATTTTGCTTTGCCACAGTAACATGTAGTCATGAGCATTTGGGTTTCAAAGAGTCAACTAGACTTAGATGGTCATTTTGTTTAAGAGCCTGGCCTAATATTTTAAAGAGCTTTTACTTACAAGATTAATGATTTTAAACATTCTGGAAGCACCATTTATTGCTTTTCAGGGAATTACTCTACAGCTTTTGCAGTGTCCATTTCATTGCCATTAGCATAAAGAGAACATGAAATACTCAAGAAATGGACTTAACTTCTCTCACCTATAACACACAGGCTGGTAGAAGGTACAGTGGTCTTCATTTGTGACCAACACCCAACTTACCAAATAGTGTGAATTTTAACTTGTACTTTTCCCATCAGCTTTTGGCTTGGAAGTTTCCTCCTTTGCCTAAAAGGACAAGCAAAAACCATCCATGAGTTCTTTATTTTCTGGACTGAGTAACCAAAACTGATCAACCAGAAGAGCTTTATAAGGAAAAATGCTTTTCAGATTTAAAAAGGTAAAAGATGGCAGTTAGCAGGGGAAAATAAGATAGTCCTTTTTAAGTATTTTATTTAGCCCAAACACTGAATTCTTCCCCTTGAAGTTTATAAACTAAAAATAACCTTGAAGTTTATAAACTAAAAATAACCTTAAGTGATTCTAAATGTTTTACTCTAGACTTTGGTTTTGTTTGGTTTTTTTTTTTGAAGGCCAACATAATTGGTTTCCACTTGCAAGGCCTATTTTTTTCCCATCTCTTCACGTTCAGTCTGTCCTTAAATTTGAAGTGAGTTTCTTATAAGCAGTACATATAGACATGTCATGTTTTTTTTATCCATTCTGCCTCTCTGTATTCTGGGGAGTTTAGCTCATTATTTTCAAAAGTATTTATTAACAAGTATGTACGTATTGCCATTCTGTGAACTGTTTCTGATATTCTGTAGTTCTTTGCTCCCTCTTCCCTGGCTCTCTCCTTTTGTGATTTGATGACTTCCTACAGTAGCATGCTAGGCTCTTTTCGCTTTTGTGTACCTCCCAAAGGTTTTCATGTAGCTACTTTGTGGTTACCATAAGGCTTACATATAACAGCTTCCATTTATATTTCAAGTTGACAACTACTTAGGTTTGAACGCATTCCAGAGCTCTACAGTTTTACTCATCACCCTCATCTTTTATGTTTTTGATGTCCATTTTATATCTTTTTAATCTTGTGTATCCCTTAATTATTATAGCTAGCTGTTTTTTTTTAACTACTTTTGTCTTTTAAACTTCATACTAGCTTTATCAGTGATTAATATACCACCTTTACAACATTAAATTATTCTGAATTTTGCTATATATTAACCTTTACCAGTGAGATTTCTACTTTGATTGTTTTCCTGTTACTAATCAGCACCCTTTTCAGCTTAAAGAAGTCTTTTTAACGTACTTTAAACTGGTCTAATAGTGATGAACTCCTTTAGCTTTTGCTTATCAGGAAAACTTTTTTCTTCTGAATGACAGTTTTTCTAAGAAGAGAATATTCTTGGCATTTTTTTTCTTTCAGCACTTTGAAAATATATCATGATACTCCTTTTCTGGCCTGCAAAATTTCTGTTGAAAATCTGCTGAGAGTCTTAACGGAGGCCCCTTGTATGTAAAAACTTGTTTTTCTTTTGGTACACTCAAATTCCACTCCTTGTCTTTAACTTTTGACATTTTAATGTGTTTTTGGTGTGGGTGTCTTTGGATTCTTATTTGAAAGCATCTGGGCTTCCTGGTTATGAATGTCTGTTTCCTTCCTCAGGTTAGGGAAGGTTTTAGCCATTATTTATGTCAATAAGTTCTTTGTCTCTTTCTGTCTTGCTTCTCCTTTTGGGACTCCTATAATGCAAATGTTCATCTGTGTTGGTCTGTGTGATATTGTCTGGTAAGTCTTTTTGGCTATCTTTCTTTTTTTGCTGCTTTGACTGGGTGAGTCCCATTGCCCTGTCCTGGAGTTCCTGGATCCTTACTTCTGCCTCTAGTCTGCTGCTGAACCCCTCCAGTGTGTTTTTTGGTTCCGTTATTGTATTCTTCAGCTCTGTGACTATCTGTTACTTTCTTGTATTTTTCCTATATCTTCGTCGAAGTTCTCACTGTGTTCATCCATTCTTCTCCCAAGTTTGGTGAGCATCCTTACTATTGTTACTTTGAACTCATCAGGTAAACCGCTTCATTAAGGTTTCTATCCTGAGGTTTTAATCATTTGAAATGTATTCTTCCATTTCTTCATTTTCCTTGAGACTCTGTGTTGGTCCGTGTGCATTAGATAAAATAGCCACCTCTTCCAGCCTTGAAGGAGTAGCCTCGTGTAGCAGATGAACTTTACTGTTAAACCCTGCCCTGACTCTTGATTATCTCTCAAAACACTGTAAGCAGCCTATTTTATTTTCATTGGTTCAATATACAGACATAATAGTCTGGAAGGGCCACAGCAGGTGATCAGGAAGTACCCCTCTGGGGGGCAGTTACAAAAATTTGGCCTCTAGGTAAGTGTCAGAGCTCCCTTTTCTGGGAGATACTGGAGCGAGATGGAGAAATAGCTCGATGGTGGTGAGCAGCCAGCTTATGTCTCCTAGGAGCACATCTGGGCATCTTCTGCCAAATCGGAAGCCTGCTCCTTACACTGGAGCTGCAGGACAAGCAAGGAGGCCTCTTACACAGAAAGCTGGGGTGTGTTTTGGTCTGCGGCCTGTGCAGCACTCTGGGGATGGTGGCCGGCTAAGAACTGTAGCTCTGATTGCTTTGTGGGGGGAGCGGGTGCGTCTGAGCTCAAGAGCCCTTGAAGAACCTTGCCTCAGTTTGTTATGGCCTTCTCAACACAAGCTCCACTGGCTTCCCAAAGCTAGAGGTTTGTGTGCTCATTTCTCAGGTGGCCTTTAAATGTTGGGGTACTGCCGTGGGGGTTCAACCTAGTTTGCTCCTCAGGAGAAGCTCTGAGTTTTGAGTTTTCTTCTGATGGTGAGTTGACTGTGTTGGGACTGGATTTATGCTGAGAGTCTGTCCCAGCCTCTTCTACCTTCTTTGATGCTGGTCTTCTTTTATTGGCCCGATGGATAGGAGTCATTCAGATCACTGTAGGAGTTTTTTCCTAGAGGAAATTGTTGCAGACGTAGCTGTAGATCTGGTGTTTCCATGGTACAAGGTGAGCTGATCTTTTCTACATCACCACCTTGAACCAGAACTCACTGTCTTGCTTTTTAAGAGTTTGGATGCAGCTGGATTATTGTTTCTGGACCTGTATCTTTTATTTCTCATTATAATTGGAATTAACAGTCATAACCATTTGAATACTATGGTTTTAGAATTGGAGGGGGCCCAGAAGTTGTTTATCCAATCCAACTTCCATTCCTTTCCTAACCACAGTTTGAGTTATTTTAATAATAGGAAACTTTGAAAGTGCGTGCTGCATTAACGCCTAGCTCTGAGAAACCAGATCCACTCATTAGCCTCAGTTCTGCTTTCTGTAACAATGTGAAAAATGAGATACCACTTGGGAGGAAAGACTACTAGTATTTAATGTGAGTATACTGGATCTCAGAAGCTGTAAGAGCTTCTCTAGGTCTCTATACTACTTTCCTATTCCAAGATTCATAGAAACTACATTCTCTGGTGGTGTCATCTCCTTTGCCACACACACATATTTTAACATCTTAATTTGCTGTTATGATGACTAACATCGTAATCAAACTGTTGATTTTTTTCTTAATAATTGGTGATGATTTAGACTTGATGAAATAATGTATATGGATCCGTACTGTCAATGTTTATCCAAGTGGAAACATGAGGTAGGAAGTGTTAGTCTGGGTCTTTGGGGAGGTGAAGCTATAACATATTCCCCCATCCCGAAGTCTCAGTCATTACAGCATCAAATCTAATGCCCCAAAGCACACCCCGAGAGAACACGCAAACTAAGGACTGATAAGGAAACAATACAGCAACCAGCATGTCATTGCTCTTCTCAGGGAGAGCTCAAGAAGCGGGAGCAGGGGTCACAGAGACAAATCTTCCAAGGAGGTGAAGGGATGGAGGGAATAGGGCTTTTGAGTTGCTAAAGAGCTTGAATATGTTTGTATTACAAAGGAAATGAATTGAGACAAAGAAACTGGAGAGAATTCAGTTCAGTTGCTCAGCCCTGTCCGACTCTTTGTGACCCCATGGACCGCAGCCCGGCAGGCCTCCCTGTCCATCACCAACTCCCGGAGCCTACTCAAACTCGTGTCCATTGAGTCGGTGATGCCATCCAAGCATCTCATCCGCTGTCGTCCCCTTCTCCTGCCTCCTTCAATCTTTCCCAGCATCAGGGTCTTTTCCAATGAGTTGGTTCTTTGCATCAGGTAGCCAAAGTACTGGAGTTTCAGCTTCAGCATCAGTCCTTTCAGTGAGACTTACTCTTTGGGACCCCATGGACTACACAGTTCATGGAATTCTGCAGGCCAGCATACTGGAATGGGTAGCCTTTTCCTTCTCCAGGGGATCTTCCCAACCTGGGGATCAAACCCTGGTCTCCCCCATTGCTGGCGGATTCTTTACTAGCTGAGCAACCAGGGAAGCCTATAGAGAGTTAGTGACCCCTTGAGAGAGAGAGAGAAGAGGCTGCAGGCAAGGAGGGGAGAGTGGGTTTGTTAGAAGGAAGATAGGAAGGGGGTCTTGGTTATTTCCTGCAAGGCACCCTCAGTTTTCTCTTTAAGTAGAAGGCAAGGCTTTCTGCACACGGTAGGGGAGAGTAGCAACAACGGAGTGCAAGGTGTTTGGGGCTGATGAAGGGAGAGGGCCTCTGCTCACCCCAGACGAGCACAGCTGACACTGGGTCTTTGTGTGACAAGGGCTAGTAACGCAGGACGCTTCAATTGTGTTCGGAATCTTTGTTCCTTCAGTAAGTTGATACTTACTGAATACTGATTATTATAAGTAATATTGATACTTAAGTATCGATTACTTTTAAAAATAATATATATCATGGCTGATTCATGTCAATGTATGGCAAAAACCACTACAATATTGTAATGGAATTAACCTCCAATTAAAATAAATAATTAAAAAAAACAAACATCTTTAAAACTTCAGTTTCTTTGGCAAGATGTGCTAGGGTATAGATAGTGCTTAAAAACGGTCTTATTCTAAACAGACCCCAAGCAGAAAGTAAATGACTAAGAACACGCCATTCCCTGTAATTGCCAAGCTCATTTGTCATCTATCTACTGCTCTGGTGGGGACTTCCCTGGTAGCTCAGATGGTAAAGAGTCTTCCTGCAGTGTGGGAGACCCGGGTTCGATCCCTGAGTCAAGAAGATGCCCTGGAGAAGGAAATGGCAACCCACTCCAGTACTCTTGCCTGGAAAATGCCATGGATAGAGGAGCCTGGCAGGCTACAGTCCATGGGGGTCACAAAGAGTCAGACACAACCAAGCTTTGAACTTACCTTTGTGGAATCCTTTGCTTTCCCGCCATTCCTGGGTGCTTTGTCACTGGAAGCAGGCTTCTTGTCTTTGTCCTAGAGCAGAGGAAATGTAATGAGGCTGCTGCGGTCAACACCATTTAGCAACTAACCGCTGCTGCAAGCAAATCGATCCAGACTCTTCTTTTTAGGAGCCTGAAAATCTCCAGTTTAACTAAATAATCAAAAATTGAGTATTTCACAGTCATGACTTTTTGAACCACAGTGAACACACACAGAGGTATTCAAGGTGGGAGGTAAGAAGGGAAAAAAATGAGGAAAAGGTGACTCACGTTGATGTCCTGCCAATTTTCATGATCCACTGACTATATTTTGCTCATCAAAATAGAGCCTGGTTCTATCAGGGCTGGTTTCTATGTGCCAAGAGGACACTGCTTTCAGAGTTATGGAAGAATAACCTAACAACTAAGAATAATCTAACAACTCTGGAAGCAACCAGAATGAGCTAGGGCCAGTCACATACAAAAGTAAAGTCCATTCACCAAAAAGGCATTATTGATGAGGTTCCAGGAGTTGAGAAATAGGATACTGATGTGATCTAGAAACTAAATCACGCAGGATAGGGAAGACTGACAATCCAGTGACTGGGAAATATGTTTAATACCCGCTGAAACCATGTGCATTTTAATTCTTCTGAAAATAACAATGGAAGACACTCATTTCACTTTTCTTTCTATTTGGTGGATTACACTTTTTCTTCCATTCGCATTCAATCTCCTCTGCTATGCACCAGGCATTTTGCTGATGCCGGACACATGACTGCTGTCTAAAGCCCACAGCTCAGTGGGGCGAGGCCCACAGGACAGGTAACTCACAGCGCAGGGATGGCAGAGGAGAAGCCCCTGACCTGGGAAGGGAGAAGCAGGCAGGGAGAGCTTCCTGGGGCAGCTGATGCTTGAACCGGTCTCTGAGGGGTAAGGAGGAGAGCTGCTCAGGGCAGAAAAGGGGATGAAACCCCAGAGGACAAGGGGCACGGTGTATACAGGGAGGGACTGCTCTCCTTTTAAATGATCACAGATAAAGCAGTACTGTTACACGCCAATATAGCATGGCAATCGAAAATGGTGGCTATGCAGCTTATAAAGCAACATGGAAAACATTTATGATATACTCTTAAGAAATGTATTATTATGTAGAATCTAAGTATAATTATGTAAAACCTACATATGTGAAAAGACAAGAAATAACACCAAATAATGGTGTTTGGGGGAAGTAGAATTTTTTTCAAGTTTTCTAGGGCATTAATCAGTTTATTTTATGGTATAAAATTATATAATATGTGTGTGTGTTGTTTGTACAGAGATACATTAAAAAAAAAAAAAAAAAAACACCAAGAAGAAAAAGCCCAGTACCTTTGCTGTGTTTGTTGAGGTTTCTGTAGTTGAGGGACAGCTGTCCAAGTCCCCTGAGAGGGCGTCAATGGGGTCCTGGGCACCTGCAGGTTTCTGAGATGTCAAGAGAAATAACCATCAAGATTTGCTTTTTGGAAAAGCAAAGGAAAGATGCTTTGTGGGCCATTTCCCCACAGCCCTGAAAATGTGTTTGTTTAAAGCAAAGCCTTGCTGACATTCTTTTCCCAACAAACTATTATAAAAGAGATATTAAAACAGGAAAATCTTGACAGCTCTATTTTCTTCCACTCTGTTATACAAGGTGCTTAGTATTCTCTGAGCTATGATGTCTAATCTGGAAAATGGAACTGCCTATGTTGAGTGGCTCTTGGGAAGACAGAAATAATATACTCTCATATACGTGCCTTGGCATCAGACCAAGCACAGGGTAGGCATTCGCTGAATTTCAGATTCCTAAAATGTGAAAGCTGCAGCCAGAGGTTAAAAATGTCCTTTTCTGGAAATACACAGCTATGATATTTACCTCTGATGCCTCGGGCTTCTCTGATGCCTTTGGCTTCCCGGGTGTGCCCTTAAAAACAAAGCAGACAATTGGTTAAACAGATTGTTTTTGTAAAGGTTTTACTTGGGCCCAAGTCAGTATTTACATGATTTTTTATCCAGTGGAGTTCAGTGATTCCCCCGCATCTGTGGCTTCTGCAGATTGAAGCTATTTGGGGAAACAGAATTCTAGGAATTTCCAAAAAGCAAATCTTGAATCTGCCACATGCTAGCAACTGCTTATGTAGCACCTGCACTGTATTAGGTATTCTGAGCAATGCAGAGATGATCTAAAGTCCCCTAAGATTTTGGTCTCTGGGGGTCTTGGAACTAACCCCCCCTAGATACCAGGGGACAACTGTGTACGTTGCATAACTGATAAACCTGGGTCCGTATTATCTCCTCACCAGCTTTGCTTAATGACTACCTCATAACTATTCCAATAGCCTTGGGGACAACGCAAGGATGAGTCTGTTCCTGGAAGTGAAAGAAATTCAATTGTAGCAACCCTGTCACTGCTTTACTCTAGTTAAAACATCACAAAAAGTAACTTTTGCTTTTATGTCTTATTTGCTATTTTACCATATACCTATCTACTACAGCTTATTACACTTCAAAAGGATTTGGGGCACTGAAATGGTCTATAGGTGATTGTTTTTCAGTGAGGATTACAAGGACAACTCATCAGGGATTTTTCCCATCGGCAAAGGCCAGGACACTAATGAATACATTTCCCAAAGAACACAACAGGGTCAGATGGGACCATCAGAGCAGGGGGCATTCTAGCAGGGTGCACAAGCGCTGTCATGAATACTGAATGCAAGCGAGGGGAACTGATTTTTGTAACAGTAGACAGTGAAGCTGATAGTACTCTACACAGTCAAACCCTTCACAAATCATCAGTGCAGAAAGAGAAGCTGTCATTTGGACTTCCTTGTTTTTATCCGACGAACAGATCTGGAAAGGGTTATTTAGCATCTAGAAGCCAAACAGGAAGGGGCAGGGAACACAGCAGGCTGACCAGGAGAGCCACAAAGGCAGATAAACTTGTTGACGATACTGTTGCTGTATTGAGATAGAGCAACAGAGCTTTTGATTGGGAATATGGTTTTGCCAGTCTTCACTCTCAACAGCGCTGGTGGTAGTGGTGTCGGGGAAGAAAGAGAGACAGCAGCCCTTGGATCGTATTTGCCCCATGAATTATTTCCATCCTAGCTCTTTTTCTGTTCTGCTTCAACAGAGAGACTCTGCTTCAGGTAAAATTACAAATATCATTCACTGTTATTATAGCCTTTTCTTGCAGAGAATTCATCTGTGTACCTGCCTCGGAATCACTGTTAAGCATCAGTGAGTGATGGAACATTCTTCAATTCTCTTTACACCAGTGCCCAGCACAGTAAACATCCAATGATACTGACTCAAATAAATATTAAACAGGATTCTAGACAGCCTGCTCAGTGGGGACAGATTAAATGTGTCAGTCATGTTACATTTTTATGCTATTGTTACAGTATTCTGTTCATTTCAAGTGAGGTTTGAATCTCAAAAGCTTTGGAGCATAGCTCCACCCAGGACACCACCTTCACTTACCTCCTTGTTATCATCCAGAAGATGCTGGTATTTAGGTGGGATGGTGTCATCTCTTTCTCCCAGCTTGTCTCTGTGTTCAGCTTTGGCTTTTTCCTGTAAACAGTGAACATACAGCATCCCTATTCTGCTCCACCTTCATCTAGCCCATTCGAAAATGCAACATTCAGCACTTATTGGATATTTCTGAGGCAAAATATAGTCCCTCTAAAGTTTTATAAGCAACTTAGAGCAACAATGTTAACAGATTTCCAGTTGGATAGAAAAAAAAGCAAACCCAGTGCTTCTGTTTGTCATTCCACACCTATGAATTTTCTACTTGTATTTTAAACTGAAATAAGCTTTTTAAGTAGTTGTTTTCAGTCACTCAGTCATGTCCGACTCTTTGCGACCCCCTGGCAGCATGCCAGGCTTCCCTGTCCATTACCAACTCCTGGAGTTTACTCAAACTCATGTCCATCAAGTCAGTGATGAATTCTCCAGGTAAGAATACAGGAGTGGGTTAACATTCTCTTCTCCAGGGCATCTTTCCAATGCAGGGATCAAACCCAGGTTTCCCGCATTGCAGGTGGATTCTTTACCAGCTGAGCCACCAGGGAAGCCTGACTCCAGGCAAGTCAGGGCTATCAGTTCAGTTCAGTTCAGTCGCTCAGTCGCGTCTGACTCTTTGCGACCCCATGAATCACAGCACACCAGGCCTTCCTGTCTATCACCGACTCACAGAGTTCACTCAAACTCATGTGCATCGAGTCAGTGATGCCATCCGGCCATCTCATCCTCTGTCGTCCCCTTCTCCTCCTGTCCTCAATCCCTCCCAGCATCAGAGTCTTTTCCAATGAGTCAACTCTTCGCATGAGGTGGCCATAGTACTGGTGTTTCAGTCTTGGCATCAATCCTTCCAATGAACACCCAGGACTGGTCTCCTTTAGGATGGACTGGCTGGATCTCCCTGCAGTCCAGGGGACTCTCAAGAGTCTTCTCCAGCACCACAGTTCAAAAGCATCAATTCTTTAGTCTTCAGCTTTCTTCACAGTCCAATTCTCACATCCATACATGACCACTGGAAAAACCATAGCCTTGACTAGACGGACCTTTGTTGGCAAAGTAATTTCTCTGCTTTCAATATGCTATCTAGGGTGGTCATAATTCTCCTTCCACGGAGTAAGCGTCTTTTAATTTCATGGCTGCAATCACCATCTGTAGTGATTTTGGAGCCCAAAATAATAAAGTCTCACACTATTTCCACTCTTTCTCCATTTCCCATGAAGTGATGGGACCAGATGCTATGATCTTCGTTTTCTGAATGTTGAGCTTTAAGCCAACTTTTTAACTCTCCTCTTTCACTTTCATCAAGAGGCTTTTTAGTTCCTCTTCACTTTCTGCCGTAAGGGTGGTGCCATCTGCATATCTGAGGTTACTGATATTTCTCTCAGCAATCTTGATTCCAGCTTGTGCTTCTTCCAGTCTAGCATTTCTCATGATGTACTCTGCATATAAGTTAAATAAGCAGGGTGACAATATACAGCCCTGACGTACTCCTTTTCCTATTTGGAACCAGTCTGTTGTTCCATGTCCAGTTCTAACTATCGCTTCCTGACCTGCATATAGGTTTCTCAAGAGGCAGGTCAGGTGGTCTGGTATTCCCATCTCTTTCAGAATTTTCCACAGTTTATTGTGATCCACACAGTCAAAGGCTTTGGCATAGTCAATAAAGCAGAAATAGATGTTTTTCTGGAACTCTCTTGCTTTTTTGATGATCCAGTGGATGTTGGCAATTTGATCTCTGATTCCTCTGTCTTTCCTAAAACCAGCTTGAACATCTGGGAATTCACGGTTCACGTATTGCTGAAGCCTGGCTTGGAGAATTTTGAGCATTACTTTACTAGCGTGTGAGATGAGTGCAACTGTGTGGTAGTTTGAGCATTCTTTGGCATTGCCTTTCTTTGGGATTGGAATGAAAACTGACTGGAGATGGGAATGGCAAACCACTTCAGTATTCTTGCCTTGAAACCCCATGAACAGTATGAAAAGGCAAAATGATAGGACACTGAATGAGGAACTCCCCAGGTGGGTAGGTGCACAATATGCTATTGGAGATCAGTGGAGAAATAACTCCAGAAAGAATGAAGGGATGGAGCCAAAGCAAAAACAGTGCCCAGCTGTGGATGTGACTGGTGATAGAAGCAAGGTCCAATGCTGTAAAGAGCAATATTGCATAGGAACCTGGAATGTTAGGGCAAATTGGAAGTGGTCAAACAGGAAATGGCAAGAGAGAATGTCAACATTCTAGGAATCAGCAAACTAAAATGGACTGGAATGGGTAAATTTAACTCAGATGACCATTATATCTACTACTGCGGGCAGGAATCTCTTAGAAGAAATGGAGTAGCTATCATGGTCAACAAAAGAGTCCGAAATGCAGTACTTGGATACAATCTCAAAAACGACAGAACGATCTCTGTTCGTTTCCAAGGCAAACCATTCAATATCACGGTGATCCAAGCCTATGCCCCAACCAGTAACGCTGAAGAAGCTGAAGTTGAATGGGTCTATGGGTCTATGAAGACCTACAAGAGCTTTTAGAACTAACACCGCTCCCCGCTCCGCCACCAAAAAAAGAGGGCTATAAAAACTTTCAATTTAAATGACTTTTTTCTTGTACCTTGACTTTATCCTCTACAGGTTTATTCTCATCTGGATCAGGCTGTCTTTGCCCGAGACTGTCAGAAAGTTGATCCAGGGCATCGTCAAGTTCTTTGTTGTCACGCTGCTAAAAAGTAAATCTGAATTAGTCACTGGTTAGCCGCAGTAGGTCACCTGCAGCCCCAACAGTGCCTCTAAGACTTCTGTAAGCACGTGGGTTTTCCCCAGGGAGGGGGCAGGTGGGCAGAGGCACCAGCTCTTCATCCCTCGCTTTTCACTTAGCACCTCTCTGCACCTGTCGACCCTGCCCCACCCCTAGATGCCTTTTTCTTCCTAGAAAATAGGTCCCTTCCTAAAAAGCTGGGGTTCTTGGCCTGATTTTCTAGAAGTCTTATGATGCCTTCAATACATGTAATATTATGTTCCCCGCAAAATCACTATGTTTACTCTTTGATTCCCAAGTGTACTGTTGTAAATAAAGCTTTATACCTAGTTTTAATGATAGCTTCAAATAAAATATTAACTAAAACTAAAAACTCTGATGGAGGAAGTGATGGGGAAGGGATCATTCTAAAACATACTGTGAAAGGCCAAAAAGGCTTTTTGATTGTGGATGTTTCTTAATAGCCTCGATCACTATTCTAGGGACTCCTAAAATCTGAGTATTAAGAACTGACGTGTAAACGGCAGCCTGGTTATTGATGAGTCTTCCTCCTGTTGCACAGGGCCTTTTGTCACTGTGGGTGTGTGTACAGACATACACACAGACACGTGGAGAGAGGGCATTTTACTGGTTTTCAGTGCTTCATGAGAGCCCAGGGTTATAGCAGCTAATGGTGGCGCCGCCCACAGCCAGATCTGGGCTTTGCTTTTTGTGCCTCTGGATATTTTCAGATAATCCCGTGACTGACCCAACAGGAGGAAAATTCACTCAGAATCTCAGAGCGCAGCAGGAAGCAAGCTGTGCTGCTGCATCAAAAGGAAAGGGAGTCTAGCTGACTTCACTCAAGCTACTTCGTCTCCAGCTCGCGAAGCACTTCCATCTCAACCCAAGGAGCTGGGGGTCTGGTTTAGGGCCATCTCTTTATCTTTTGATGTGCCGTGGTCTCCCGCATCATGTATAATTTGGTACCGTAAAGAAAATTAATCAAGGAAGTCAGGAAAAGCATTGGTCAGGACAAGACTGGTCCCACAGTCTTGCCTCAGAACGTGTAAATAATTAAAACAATATTGACACTGAGGTTTTTCCATTACTAGCATGAAAATGACAAGTTTTTACTGGTATGACTGGGAGGAAAACAATGCTTTTCTACCAGGAGTCTGTGATTTGGTGGGCAGAGAGAAGCTCAAACGCTGAGTAATTCCTTAAAGTAAACTTAAGGTTAAATGATGAGTAATACTTACAGCATGTATCAGGAAAAATATAAAGGAAGGAAACATTGTCAAGAAAGCTAAACAATTAAAAAAATCTGAATATATACACAATGTGCATTATTGCACTTCAGTTCTAATAAAGCAACAATATATTAAGCTCCTTCACTGTGTGTAAAATACTTTCACAGGTATTGTTTTATTTAATCAGTTTAGAGAGTCTCTGTCATCTCCCTCTCACCAGTCTTACTTCTTCTGAAACAGAAGGTGACTGTGGTAACAATTTTGTTGACCCTCTAGTTGCTGCTCAAAAACCAAGTACTTATAAGCCACGCTGCTTACCGCAGAGTCGCGGGGTGGACCAGCTGCCTGGGTGGTTGGAGCTGGGGTTTGGGAAACCACTTCAGAGACGACAGCTGAAAGTTTAGCATCTTCAAATTGCTTTTGTAAGAAAACAATAACAAGAAAAGGTTTGACTCATAATATGTTGTAGCAAATTATGCCCACAATGCCATTCCTTAAATAAAACCCTCGGGACAGCTTTATGATGGTTGTTCTCTTGATCCGAATGGAAGCACAGCAACACAGCAGCTTAAGAGCCATTTTATTCTACTTTCTACTCCAAGCATGATTTTATACAGTTTCCTATTTTCTCTTCCTGCTTATTATCCTAAATATTCAGTAAGCTAATTGTTTAAGAGTTTTATGGCTTATACATTTCTTGTTGCACATTTAGGTTGATGGAAGTGTTTTAGCTTTGCCCTTTGTAATGAGTTGCTCTGAGTAAATTTCACAAGTGGCTCTCTATGGTGCTAGCTGTATTGTACCAAATACCTTCTTTTTGAAAGCTGCTAGAAAATCATGCTGCTAAAAGCAATGAATGGGTATGCCTGTCTCCAATAGCCTTGCTTGCCTATATTAGACACTTATCCTATTTTTAATTCATGTATTAGGTATAAAATATAAGTGCTACTATTGCTTTAATATTTGGCATACAGGATGAGGTTTCGGTTGTATCCTTTTTTTCTTAATGTTAAATAGTATATTATTTTAGCGTCTTTCTGAAATAATGACGTTTCTCACTTTAAAGATATACTAAATCTGTCATTGATGGGTTATTTTCCCATTGGCTTTTGGCTTCGCTTTCTGAATCAGAACTTTACTTTTTAACATTGCTGTATAATAAATCCTGGCACTGAGTTGGATTAATCTTCCCTAAAAATACTAAAAAAAAAAAAAGAAAAGAAAAGCTTTTCAGTTTTTTTTCATATTTTTATGCATTTATTTTTCAAATATATTGGACAGCTCAATTTTAAATCCTCTTTTCACGTGTGAACTTGATAGAGTGCATGCCATTGGCTCGATTAGCTACAGTGCTGGAAACACCCACTGTGCTGGGCCAATTTTTCCTGATGAAGTGCACCTTTAATGTCCACAGTGGGCTGAGGGCCACTGATTTCAGGACTGTTTCCTCATCTCTCATGTCAGATTCTGAGTCGCAAGTTTCCACTTATTTCTGCTACCCTAAAAAGTGAGGCACTAAACCCAGGACTCTCAGGAGACTTACAGGCGATGACGTGTCTGAGGGGACAGTGAAGTCCTTGGACAGAGCATCGAGGAGGAAGTCTTCACTCAAGGGCTGCAAAGAACCAAGAGACGTGTCAGCAAACACTACCTCATCAGTCTCCTCTCCAAAGTACTGACACTGCGTATATGCTGATCAGCTCATTACACAGAAAGCTCTGCCCTTCCTAAATTAACCATCAGGACTAAGGGAGAAAGAAACACTCGGAGAAAAACTGGCTTGCTTACTGGGAGCGGTTCCTTGACCTCTTTTGGCGGCAGTGGTTTTCCGTCTTTATCCTGTGCAGGTGGAGAAAAACATGGCATTGAGTCATCTCACACGTATTCTAAGTGTGCACTCTGTACATGGCATTGAGTCATCTCACGCGTATTCTAAGTGTGCACTCTGTAAACAGCATCAGAGGCTGACAGGTTATATCTGATGATGTGCACTATGAAGCCGATTCCTCATTCCAGGAAACAGATTCTCTCACCAGGAAATAGGCTCTGATGAGCTCATGTCAAGAAACAGCTGACAGACATCCCCTAGGCATGGGGGCTGCTAATGGGGCTTGCCAACTCCAGAAGCCCACGCACAACAGCTGCTGTGGGTGTGGCACAGGACACTGAGGGAACATGGGGGTGAGACCCTCGCTGGCCTGGGGAAAGCCGGGTAACTTTAGAGGCAGTGCATCCAACCACTATGCACCGACTCTGTGCCAAGCACCTATACCAAGCACTGGGAAAATCCACCCTAGGGCTGTGACGCTCAAAACCTACAGTTCAGATGATGCCAACCTTCAAATGACCCTAAGTGCCACTTCTGAGCAATGGGACAAAATCAATAAAGCATTTGGAGCTCTTTATTATTAAAAGGCGATTTATAAATAAATGGTAAAATCCCATTTGTCTACACATGCAAAAAGTGTAAGCACAAGATTCTCTGTTTGTGCACACAGTTAACCCTTGGAAAACTGCAGGGGTTAGGGCACGGACGTCCCAAGCAGCTGAAAAAATCCGTGTGTAATTTACACCTGGCCCTCGGTATCCTCAATTCCGCATCCGTGGATGCAATCAACCACAGAAGGTGCGATGCTGTAGTGTTTACTAGTGAAAAAAGTCCAAACAGAAGTGTACCCAGGCAATTCAAACCCGTGTCGCTCCGGGGTCAACTGCACAGTTCCCCTGATAACAAGGGGTCAAGGTGGTTTTCGTTTGCTTTGTTAACATTCGAGGAGATGCAGAGGTCAAGGCTATCACCAGCTTCCCTTTTTTCAAAGTGCTTTCCCCCATTTCCACATCCTCTGAGTCCTCACGGACCTTCTGATCACTGTCCAGCTAGGAGGGGAACAGAGCCCGGGGTGCGCTTTCTGCCACCCCTTAGCTGCCAAGGCAGCAAGCCTCCCAAGGGGCACACAGGAGCGGGGATGCGGGCACACTTGCTCCACACTCACACTGAGATCACCCCGAGTTTGGAAGGGGAAGCCTGCAGTCTACCTCGGGGAGCTGACTCTCCTGAGGGGGCCTGATGGGAGCAGTTGAAGAACGACACAAGGTTTAACCCCGAGACTGACCAGCACCTGGACATGTTATGAAGCCATAGATAATTCATAATGGGTGAGATTCACAGTTGAGGAGGAAACAACCACAGAATAAAGTGGTCAGGAAAGCTAATCAGCCACATTCTTAGAAGCTGCAAGGCGAGAGAGAAAGTAACCAACCTCCAACCTCCTGCTCTAAAGAGAGTGCAGGCATTTGACCAGCTTTACTGACGCGACAGCTACTTACGGGCCACATGGTCTAAGAACCTTATGAAAAAACAAGCCCAAACCAACAGAAATGCCACAGTTTCGACTGAATAGTGAAATGCAGAAAGGAAGCAGACTAAAGGGACCAGCGTAATAAACTTTCAATCAGGGAGAGCGCTCAGTACAGTTCCTATCTTTGCCACATAAATGGACTAGAGCAAATCGATGAACACAAAGAGTATCAATTTGATTTTCCTGCCTCATTCATGAAGTCTGGTAGAATATTCTCTTAAGTAGTGCTCTCTCCCATATCACTTATTCTGTACAATCTGTATATTCAAAATAAAGGAAATGGGTCAATTTATCACTGGCTATATTGCGTCACTCAGTCATGTCTGACTCTTTGTGACCCTACTGACTGTAGCCTGCCAGGCTCCTCTGTCCATGGGAATTCTCCAGGCAGGAATACTGCAGTGGGATGCCATTTCCTCCTCCAGGGGATCTTTCTGACACAGGAATTGAACCTGGGTCTCTTGCATTGCAGGCAGATTCTTTACCATCTGAGCCACCAAGGAAGGCCATATTGCTTACTATAATACAATTTCAAATAGCCTATTTTTCAACTCGTATCTAAGTTTTGTAAATCCTTCCTCAGGAAGTGATTGGTTCTCAGACGGTAGAGCGTTTATCTACAATGCGGGAGACCTGGGTTCGATCCCTGGGTCGGGAAGATCCCCTGGAGAAGGAAATGGCAGCCCACTCCAGTACTCGTCTGGAAAATCCCAGGGACAGAGGAGCCTGGTGGGCTACAGTCCATGGGGTCACAAAGAGTCGGACACGACTGAGCAACTTCTCTTTTCTTTGGTTTTCCTATCTATCTGTATAAAGATTTCCTGAGTTTTCTTTATTTCTGGTATTGCAACAAACCATGTTATCAGACAAGAAAATGTTAGACTTCTTTCACCTAAGGAAGGAATGACAGCCCACTGACAAATATTTTAGCTTTACAGCAGGTGTGCTAACAGGACATTAGTTAAGTAATACCACTTGATGGTTTAACTACTAAGAAACACGACTTTTATATCCCAGGTCTGTTCCCATGTCCCTTCTTCATGTCTATGAAATTCAATATGAGTGAAAATAAATTAGAAACAAGATCCCAGCCTGTTTACCTTGGCCTCTTCTAATCTGTAATCAGGAGGAATCGTTTCTTCTCTTTCACCAAGTTTCTCACGATCCTCTTCTTTGGCTTTCTCCTGAATAAAAATTAAACCGTTTTCATTGTTAATGCACTGTTCTCTGATAAAGTGGATGCCTGAGTGACTAAATCTGAGGTCAGTGAATCCACTGTGAGGTTCCCACAGCAACTGTGTCTTTGACGCTGCATCCTCCTGGGTTAGCAGGCTCAGACACCACTGGTTTTCAGCCTGCCGGGTTAAAGGGCAGCTGTGAGGAGCGGCAGGCAGTACCACTTCCCGCCTTAGTCCTTGGCAATGGAAACCAGGTGGACAAGGTGAGACTCAGAACTCCGATCTCTGCACGCCAGCCATCCACTGCTGCACCTAAACACTGGTACTCACTCTGGTTTCACTCATTAAACAGGACACACACCGTAACAGAGGAATCCAGCTGGCCAGGTGTTGCAGGAATTTTTTTGAAATGATAGCTCCTTTCTAGACGTTTCTGAGCTGCCATTACCTTGACTTTATCCTCCACAGGCTTTCCGTCTTCTGGATCTGCTTCCTTTTTGCCCAGGCTTCCAGCCAAGGCTTCGACAGCATCGTCTGGCACCATGCCCTTCTGAAAGCACAGCAGCGGGTATACTAAATAGATGGTTAACCACGCCTTTTAAGAGACTACAACGAACAACTCAGATGAGCATATCCTTCTTTCAGGCCTAGATAAGAAGCACATGTCATCTTTTAATAATTTGGAAAATCTACAGAATTAGAATCTAGGTTTAAAAGACCTGACGGGTTAAAAATGAGGGCAAGTTTCTTACATTAAACATTCAGAGTGTGCAATTTGTGAGCTGGCACTGAGAAGCTTACAAGATCTAACCAGCACTCTGGTTCAGGAATAGGGCAGTTCACTGAATGGGGAGGACCACGGAGAAGCCAAAAGCCAAGAAAGAATAGATGTGATCTTCAGGCGCCTGTCCTAGAGATGGCACAGGAAAGAGGCCCAGAAAAGCCCTCGAGAGGACCTTTTTCCCACTGAAACAGCCAGGCCTGCCCTGGAGGCGATGGCTCTGGCTGAGCCTGTGGGCACAGAAGCCTGTGTTCTCTGTGTGGCTTCTACTGGTCAGAGTGGACTCATGCCAGTTCAGATGATGGTCTGTGTGACCTACTAATCTGAGTGACACAGTGATAGCAGCCTGCCTGTGGTCCAGCTGATGAAAATGAAACATGCTCCCTATGATACAGTAATAACACTGGACACACTGTTATTAAAAACAAAACAAAACTGGATGAACACAGAATGTAAATGGCATAAAGGGAAAATAAAGAATAAGTTATGTTTGGGCTAAGAGATAGGACTAGAGCTGTCTTTTTTCAAACCATAGGTCATGATCCATATGTGAGCAGTGCTTAAATCAATTTAGCAGGTGGTGGTCAGGCCTATTTTTAATGAAGACTATAAAGCTGAACGCATTATGCGTATCAAGGATAAGGACCGTTGACTAAACCATTGTTGCTACTGTGTGGGCTGCAGAATTGATGAATTTCCCAAGTTGATCTTGGTCCAAAGTGTGAAAGGTCCTGAATTAAACAGTCTCAAAGATTATTCTTATCGTAAAAGATATATGACCTCACACGGAGTACATATTGGAGTAAAAGCGTCTTTCTGTTTTCTATAGCTTAGCTACCCTCCTAAGTAAGAAAATTTGTTCTGCTGCTAAGCTGCACCACAAAAGATCACCAGGGAATAAAGGGCAGTTAAGTGGGAAGGGATTTATCACCATCTAGTGGTTAGAATATTCATTGGAAAAAGGACTGATGCTGAAGCTGAAACTCCAATACTTTCGCCACCTGATGCGAAGAGCTGACTCACTGGAAAAGACCCTGATGCTGGGAAAGATTGAAGGCGGGAGGAGAAGGGGACGACAGAGGATGAGATGGTTGGATGGCATCACCGACTCAGCGGACATGAATTTGAGTAAACTCTGAGAGTTGGTGATGGACAGGGAAGCCTGGCGTGCTGCAATCCATGGGGTTGCAAAGCATTGGATACGACTGAGCAACTGAACTGAACCGAGTGGTTGGAAACTCCATAGATTTTTTTTCTCCCTCAGGGACAACAAACATCCCTGATGTCTTCAACCTGCTTGGTACTGTAACCAAGAGTTGCTGGGGTCCCCAAGTCTTCCTGAAGCGATCTCATTGCTACCTGATCCCAGTCACTCGCTCACACTTTTGTTTTCTAGTCTCTGCTGCAGAATCTTTGGAAACCAACGCTGCCTTATTCTGTGTCCTCTAGCTCAAGAAATAAGTGAAACAGCATTAGAAAAGCTAGGAGAAGCAGCAGTCTTAATAACTAACGGATCTAGAAACAGGACTATGGACAAAGGCTTCTGTTTCCATTGTCAGGTTCAGAACTAGAACTCAAATCTCCGGATGTGCTCAATAAACTTTCTTTTTCTACCACAAGAATGCAGACGGCAGACACTCATCCCCGCCCTTCTGGCTTACTGTCTGCTTTTGCTCACTCATCCTCCAGCCTCTCTGGAGTTCTCTGACCTTTATCATATTCTGTGCCTATTCTTTCTGGCTCCCGTGGGCGTCACAACCCCAGAAATGCCAAGTGACCTCAGTGGTGAGAAACTCAGCAACCGTGGTAACCAGAGTTGGTGGAGTAGAGGCCCAGGAGTGGGGATAAGAGAATGGAAAGTCCAGCGCTCCTTTTTTCCCCCCTCTCCAATGCTTGGCTCTCGACAGTCAAGGTAAAGTTGGAAAGGAGCTAACTTGCTCTTAAGCCCTGGCAGTCACACTCAGCATGACAGGTAGCGGCCGTATGTTTAGGTACAAGAGTTCTGCACTGGAATGTTGGCTACTGTCTTTTTGACTCCAATCACTGACTCTGTGCCTACTCCCTGCACAGTCTCTGCCAAGATTCTCTCTCCCACTTCTGTTCTTTACCACTCTGGCCTGTGGCCTGACTCCCACAACGTCATAGTTTTTGGAGGGTACCCTGAGAATCTACCATGCAAAAAAGGAGGTCACATCCTGTCCAAGGAAGGAGGGAGACTGTGACGGGATTTGCCGATGGCACCCAGGGTTCCCTGGCAGGGGGCAGCCACTCGGGGTACCCAGGACACACATCCCACACCTTCCCCAAGGCCCTCTTCTCTCAAACAACTAAACGCACAGACCCCAGTATCCCAAGGGCTCCACACCTCTGTGCTGGCCTGTCCCGGGCACACTGGTCTCCCCAGGAAACAGTGCTATTCTCACTTCTCAGCAGGATCCTGTCCTCCACATGCAAGCCTTTCCAAGTTCCTCCAAGAGAGGAGTTTCTTCACCCGCTTTCCTTTTTCCATAGGAGAATGATCCAACTGAACTGTGAGCATCAGACCTGGCCCATATCCACACCAGGCTTGAAGGGGACTGGGTGCAGGACCCTATCTTAAATCTAGCTGAGGTTCTGAAGGGGGAAGTGAATTGCTCAAGGTCCATTCAAAGTTCATTTTCCTCATTAATAAGAGAGACATGATCAGAACAGACTTCACGGTGTCCTCATGAAAACTGAATGAGAAGATACTGCAAAGCATCTAGAAGAAGTTAGATAGATTCAGTAAGTCTATAGTAAGGAAACATAGTTCCATCAGCTGGTATCCTCTGAGTCAGAATCTATCTGCTAATGAAAACAGAAGAACACAGATTCAACCAGTTAAATACCATACTTCATACAAAAGTCAAAAAGTCAGAGACACAAAAAGAAGAAAGGGAAAGGAAGTGAGTCCATCTGTCGCCATTCAGTTGGGAGAAAAAAGGATTCATGATGATAAAGGTTCTTCTGGGTTCTTCTGTGTATTCACAGAATTCTGTCTATACACAGAACTACACAAAAAAGATCTTCATGACCCAGATAACCACGATGGTGTGATCACTCACCTAGAGCCAGACATCCTGAAATGTGAAGTCAAGTGGGCCTTGGGAAGCATCACTATGAACAAAGCTAGTGGAGGTGATGGAATTTCAGTTGAGCTATTTCAAATTCTAAAAGAGGATGCTGTGAAAGTGCTGCACTCAGTAAGCCAGCAAAGTTGGAAAACTCGGCAGTGGCCACAGGACTGGAAAAGCTCAGTTTTCATTCCAATCCCAAAGAAAGGCAATGCCAAAGAATGCTCAAACTACCACACAACTGCACTTATCCCACACAATAGTAAAGTAATGCTCCAAATTCTCCAGGCCAGGCTTCAACAGTACATGAACTGAGAAATTCCAGATGTTCAAGCTGGATTTAGAAAGGGCAGAGGAACCAGAGAGCAAATTGCCAACATCTGTTGGATCATCAAAAAAGCAAGAGAGTTCCAGAAAAACATCTACTTCTGGTTTATTGACTACGCCAAAGCCTTTGACTGTGTGGATCACAACAAACTGTGGAAAATTATTCAAGAGATGGGAATACCACACCACCTTACCTGCCTCCTGAGAAACCTGTATGCAGGTCAAGAAGCAACAGTTAGAACTGGACATGGAACAACAGACTGGTTCCAAATAGGAAAAGTACGTCAAGGCTGTATATTGTCACCCTGCTTATTTAACTTATATGCAGAGTACATCATGAGAAATGCCAGGCTGGATGAAGCACAAGCTGGAATCAAGATTGCTGGGAGAAACATTAATAACCTCAGATATACAGATGACACCACCCTTATGGCAGAAAGCGAAGAACTAAAGAGCCTCTTGATGAAAGTGAAAGAGGAGAGTGAAAAAGTTGGCTTAAAACATTCAAAAAACGAAGATCATGGCATCTGGTCCCATCACTTCATGGCAAATAGATGGGGTAACAACGGAGACAGTGACAGACTATTTTTTTGGGGGGGGGGGGGCTCCAAAATCACTGCAGATGGTGACTGCAGCCATGAAATTAAAAGACACTTGCTCCTTGGAAGAAAAGCTATGACCAACCTAAATGGCACATTAAGAAGCAGAGAGATTACTTTGCCAACAAAGGTCCATAGAGTCAAAGCCATGGTTTTTCCAGTGGTCATGTATGGATGTGAGAGTTGGACTACAAAGAAAGCTGAGTGCCAAATGATTGATGCTTTTGAAGTGTGGTGTTGGAGAAGACTTTTGAGAGTATCTTGGACAGCAAGGAGATCCAACCAGTCCATCCTAAAGGAAATCAGTCCTGAATATTCATTGGAAAGACTGATGTTGAAGCTGAAACTCCAATACTTTGGCCACCCAATGCGAAGAACTGACTCATTGGAAAAGACCTTGATGCTGGGAAAGATTGAAGGCAGGAAGAGAAGGGGATGAAATGGTTGAATGGCATCACCGATGTGATGGACATGAGTTTGAGTAAACTCTGGGAGTTGGTGATGGACAAGGAGGCCTGGCGTGCTGCAGTCCATGGGGTCCCAAAGAGTTGGACACAACTGAGTGACTGAACTGATGATAAAGCTGCAGACTTTTGCATCAGGACAGTCAATAAAAAGTACATCTGGCTGTTGGTGGGACTCCAAATCAGCTTGAAAGACACAGGAAAGTGAAGAAGCATGATTATCCACAGTAGCTGAGGAGCTAGAAAGCATGTCAAGAGGTTAAAAACAAAACCACCTGAAATAGTGTAAACATTTAAATCTAGCCTGAGTTTCCAGCTCCTCCCTGGAGCTGTATTATCGTCCCTGGAGATAGTATAGCTATCCAAGATTTAATTTTTATCTTGTTAGAACAAGGTAATACATTGGTAATACACAGCAGGAAGGGCAGGGGAGGAAGAACACTGCTTTCTCAATGCATTTCTCAAGGCCCAGAGGGTCACTCACCGCTGGAGCTGCTGCGGGTGGAGCCGACTGCACAGAACACATGGAGGTCCGAGGCACGTCCTCTGCCACAGGCACAGGGGCAGCGGCCGGGGATGCCTGCAGAAAGAAGCAGACACAACGAAGGATTTCTGTAATACCCAGTTATTAAAATGGGACAACAATGAACCAACAATATGGTCTGCTACCCTACCCGCCATGAGCATGATTTTCTTGAATGCCTAAGGATCTTGAGCAGTGAATAATAACTCAAGGCAAGTTCAACCTCTCCAGCTTCCACTACTTCAACTTGGTTTTACCTCTTACCTTAGGTAGGTTACTTAACCTCTCAGACACAGTTTCCACATCTGCAAAATGAGAACAATGACAGTACCTACATCTCAAGGCCTTGAATGAGACAAAACATGCTAAGTGCTTTGCATAGTACGTGGGAACACAGTAAGCTCAAATACTGTTATCAACTGTCGTTATTTAGATGACTTGTCAACATATAATACATAATGTTATGTAACATAATATTATATGGCTGTACTATATATATTGGAGAAGGCAATGGCCCCCCACTCCAGTACTCTTGCCTGGAAAATCCCACGGACGGAGGAGCCTGGTGGGCTGCAGTCCATGGGGTCGCTAAGTCGGACATGACTGAGCAACTTCACTTTCACTTTTCACTTTCGTGCATTGGAGAAGGAAATGGCAACCCACTCCAGTGTTCTTGCCTGGAGAATCCCAGGGACGGGGGAGCCTGGTGGGCTGCCGTCTGTGGGGTCGCACAGAGTCGGACATGACTGAAGCAACTTAGCAGCAGCAGCAGTACTATATATATATTGCAATTATGCAATATTCAAATATATCATTTTCATATATCTAACAGCACCCTGTAAGTTGTAAATAGCTAGGTACAAATGCAAGGTAGTAAGACTATCTCAGGGGTTCTCAAAATGAGGTCCTGTGACCACCAACCTCAGCACTGCTAGGGAACTTGTTAGAAATTCAGATTCTTGTGCCCCAACTTAACACACTACATCAAGAATTCTGGGGGTGGGGCTCAGTAGTCTGTGCTTTGATAAACCCTCCCGGTCATCTTGATGCGCACTGAAGTTTGAGAGTCACTATCATTTTGTCACAAGAGTAAAATTTCAAACAGGTTGCTTTTATTCCAGACATTTATGGAAGCAAATCCTATATGCAAGGTGCTTACCAGACGATCATTAATAGTATATGATCTCTTCTTTCAAGAAATTTACTATGTAAAAATATGTACACAGGTGAGAAGTAAAGACCAAAGCAGCTAAAACCTTGTTTGCAACAAATGTCCCAACAGGGATATAAAAAGAAAGCATGACAGACTTCCCTGGCATGTTGTATTCTGCTTCTTAAAAGTTGCAAGTGTGGTAAGGTTTGGGAGACACGCAGGAGACAAAGGCCATATTTTAGCAGAGCCTTTTAGGGCTGACTACAATTTTAGCTGATCTAGAATCTGGAGAGGTTATTCCAAGCAGAAGGAACCACATGAGAAAAGCTTGAAGACGCATAAGTACTTACTATCAGAGTTTAGTGATGGGGGAAGGAAGCTGCTGGTGGTGGCATTTAGTCGCTCAGTCGTGTCCAACTCTTGCGACCCCGTGGACTGTAGCCCACCAGGCTCCTCTGTCCATGGGATTGTCCAGGCAAGAGACTGGAGTGGGTTGCCATTTCCTTCTCCAGACCCAAATAAACCAGAAGGAACTTTTTTGGGGAGGCTCTTGGCATTGGAACAGGGGGATGTTGTGGCTACAAACATGCCTGAGAAAGAATAGTGCCAGTGGACACATGGGGTGGGCTGGAAGGAGACCAAAGACAGAGGCCACGGCCGTCCTGAGGTGATGAGTGATGACAGCTTTAAGTAGGTCAGTTACAGAAGCAAGAAGGGAAAGAAAAGCATTAGTGTGAAGGCTCTCCTGAAGGGAATACTTGAGTACCGGACTCAAACTGCAAGAATATCAGGGTCAGCTTGGGAAAACAAAGCACATCCATGGACAGGCAAGACGAACACGGCATGCGAGAAAATATGGCAAGACGGGCCTTTTCATCAACTGCTTCCTGTTAAAACAGTTTTGGTCTCAGCATTGTCAAGATCATAGAAACACACTGGAAAACAACCAAAACTGGAGATTTTAAGTTTTAGAAACATACCTCTGTTTTTTCAGTTGGCTTAGATTGTTTTTCTTTACACTTAGACTGGTCAAAATCTTCTGAGAGTTCATCGATGAGTTCTGATTCACTCAGGGGCTGTAATATAAGGAATATTATATAGTATGAAAAGAATTATCATTTTTTTTTACTTTGATAGAAGAAAAACGCTTTCCTAGAGAAAAAGTTTTTCTAGGTAACATATATTAGGTTGCATTTTAGGATCTAAAACCCAAAGCTAATTTATACAGGGCATACATTTCATTCATCAATATAAGATAAATGTCACACAACAAATAATGAACACTGAACACCTGAGTACCACAAAAAATGTTAAAGGTTTATTCAGCTAAAAGTTTTCCTGATATTTCAATTTCAAAGTAATTTTGTTAAAATAAAACTGCCCATTTCCAGTGAAGAGCTGCATGGGTTTTCTTTATGTGATTGCTTTTTCTGCTTCCTACTGACTTCCGTAATGAATAAGTCAGAGGAAACACAGATCATATATTCCCTTTCTATGAGAACGTGGGTTTTGGCAGGAAAGTTCTGTTATCCCTAGTTCCTTCCAGAGAAGTGGTATTATTTATTTACTGTCATTGGTCAAAATCTCCACATGCCCTAATCTAAGAGATGGCATGTAATTCAGAAGCTCGGCCCCAGAGATGGACAGGCTAAGTTTTGAGCCCTGGGCTTGTTACTTCCTAGCTATTTGACTTTGGGCTATTTACAGGATCCTTTTATGTCTTAATTTCCTCACCTGTCAAATGCGGATAATAATAGAGTTCTCAAAATGATAACACACAAACACCATTTACTATAGTGTCAGGCACACAGTTCAGTTCAGTCTCTCAGTCGTATCTGACTCTGCAACCCCATGAATTGCAGCACGCCAGGCCTCCCTGTCTATCACCAACTCCTGGAGTTCACTCAGACTCACGTCCATCGAGCCAGTGATGCCATCCAGCCATCTCATCCTGGGTCGTCCCCTTCTCCTCCTGCCCCCAATCCCTCCCAGCATCAGAGTCTTTTCCGATGAGTCAACTCTTCGCATGAGGTGGCCAAAGTATTGGAGTTTCAGCTTTAGCATCACTCCTTCCAAAGAAATCCCAGGGCTGATCTCCTTCAGAATGGACTGGTTGGATCTCCTTGCAGTCCAAGGGACTCTCAAGAGTCTTCTCCAACACCACACTTCAAAAGCATCAATTCTTCGGGGCTCAGCCTTCTTCACAGTCCAACTCTCACATCCATACATGACTACTGGAAAAACCATAGCCTTGACTAGATGGACCTTAGTCGGCAAAGTAATGTCTCTGCTTTTGAATATGCTATCTAGGTTGGTCATAACTTTTCTTTCAAGGAGTAAGCATCTTTTAATTTCATGGCTGCAGTCACCATCTGCAGTGATTTTGGAGCCCCCCAAAATAAAGTCTGACACTGTTTCCACTGTTTCCCCATCTATTTCCCATGAAGTGATGGGACCGGATGCCATGATCTTCGTTTTCTGAATGTTGAGCTTTAAGCCAACTTTTTCACTCTCCTCTCTCACTTTCATCAAGAGGCTTTTTAGTTCCTCTTCACTTTCTGCCATAAGGGTGGTGTCATCTGCATATCTGAGGTTACTGATATTTCTCCCGGCAATCTTGATTCCAGCTTGTGTTTCTTCCAGTCCAGTGTCTCTCATGACGTACCCTGCATATAAGTTAAATAAGCAGGGTGACCATATACAGCCTTGACGTACTCCTTTTCCTATTAGGAACCAGTCTGTTGTTCCACGTCCAGTTCTAACTGTTGCTTCCTGACCTGCATACAGATTTCTCAAGAGGCAGGTCAGGTGGTCTGGTATTCCCATCTCTTTCAGAATTTTCCACAGTTTATTGTGATCCACACAGTCAAAGGCTTTGGCATAGTCAATAAAGCAGAAATAGATGTTTTTTTGGAACTCTCTTGCTTTTTTGATGATCCAGCGAATGTTGGCAATTTGATCTCTGGTTCCTCTGCCTTTTCTAAAACCAGCTTGAACATCAGGAAGTGACTAATAAATGTAGTTGTTTAGTATCATCATGACAGGTAACTATGCTAGTTAATACCAAATTAAGTAAAGGTAATATAGAATCAGAGCATTTGATAATAAGATTAGGATCAAAGTAAATGCTAATGACCTAATTTGAGGGCCCTCTTGATATCAGCTCCTATGTTCAATGAATGTCACCTGTAAACTTGTAATAGTTAATTCATGATGTAAATAATCATTAAAATGCGTGAAATGGCCAAATGCTGCTGTCAAAGGTTCCTTTCTCCTTAATCCCAGGCTGGCATATTAGTCTCCACAGTGAGATCGGGTCTATGAAAATTATCTGTTTATATCTTACAGTTGTATTGTTTTTTTTTAAGTATCAGAAAAAAACTTATTTCCTCACCTTGGGTTTTTCTTCAGCCTCTGGCAAGAGTGGTTTTCCATCTTTATCCTGTGAATGAGATTGAAAATTCATTTAAAATGAAACAAAAAATTTTGCTTTCTTATCCCATTAAGTTTGTTTTTGAAATTTCAGGATATGAGAGAAGAGACTGTCTTTTTCTGATATGGTTGAGTGAGTTTGTATTTCAAATTAATTTTTAAAATAAAGTATCAGAATAAGGAGCTGGGTTATAAAAATCAAGACCAAATTCTATAAAGTTCAATGCAAGTACTTTCTTTTAAAAGTTACTAGAAAATAATTTCCATCTTTGGATAGGGAAGTAGAATTTTTTAAAAGGTTCTTTGGCAAGAAAGATGCAGCTTCATCAAAGAAAGGCTGAAAAAAAGGTTTTGATTCTCCAACCAGGGTGAAGAAGTAGATCTCATTCCTATAAAACTGTTTTAGTTGTTTGGACTTTCACATTCTAGAATATTTCTTAAAATACTTTATACTTTCCATATATAAGCATTACAACTATTTCCCATCATACGTTTATGTGCTTTATTTCAAAGATAAATGACAAAGATAATTACAGGGATAGGTCCAGTCTCCTCACACCAAACCAAACCCACTTGCACTGAAGACACTGGTAAATCATTATATGTTTCTCTACCACTTACAAGATCTATGTGCTTTTATCCATCGGCAGTTAGAGAAAATATAAACTCCCAATTATTCCTTCCGCTTCAAGGTTAAGGATCTATCTCAAGCATGGTTAATAGCTGAACCACTTGAATTTGTGGGAATTTTAGTGACCACACACGGTCACTACTTAGGAAACCCTCTTTTAAAGGGTCCAACTGTTCAGGACAGAAAATAAGTTTCAGGGTTTCCGGAGTTGTTATCTGAACTCGGCCAGACATGCCCTGAAGCCTCCCGGGGACAGACAGGGCACCACGGGCAGGAGCAGCGAGCCGCTGGCACGCAGTGAGGTGAGCAACGTACTGTGGCCGGCTTTAATCTATACTCCGATGGGACTGTTTCCTCATCTTCACCACATTTCTTTACTTTCTCTTCTTTGGCTTTTGCCTGAGGAAAGTGGAGAGGAGAAAAAATAAGGTAAAATAAGACATCACTTTATGTACTCCATGGGTGTCGAGGAGAAGACCCAATCAGATTAAAGGGCCTAGTGAGTGGCTGGGAGGAAGGTAGTATGAGACTAAAGGGAGAGGAGAAACAAGCCAGCCAGGAGTCCCAGGGAGGCGTCCCTGCCCTGTCTCTGTGACCCTGGGAAGCCCCCCAGACTTTCTTTGCCTCAGTTTCTTCAGCTGTAAAATGGGGCTACTTCTTTAAGAACCCTTACCGAGCTCTCTTGATTTGTAAAGACCAGCAGAGAAAATGAAATAAATATTCTTTGAAGAAAGTTAAGAAGAGTGCACAAGTTAGCTGCAATGATTTTACAGCCTTCATCTGTCATACTCAATGGGGTACTTAGCTAAGGGGGAGGAAAAAAATAAACAATGCTCAGGAGTGTTAAACTTGTTCAGTGTTAAACAGATGAGAAATGGGAGAGCCATCCCATCACATATCTGGTTGATCCATGGATAACTGGTTTTACTTCTTTTAAAAGAACTCCCTTCAGTACCACCAAGACTCACTGGATTACTGAACCACGAGCAACCGAATGTATGTACATAAGAGTGGGCTACCACAGCAAATCAGTGGCTTTCAGGATGGGACATCTGCATTTTAAGTTACTGGTGGGTAATGTGATTTCATGCTATGTAATAATTTGTATCAGTATCAAGACATGGATTTAAATCACAAGCCAAGGAGCTACTGGGCACAAAAGTGTGTGTATGTATGTGTGTGTGTGGGGGGGGGAGTGGGTGGTATTTAGCTGATTCTAGCTCACCTTATTGCTCCCATCTACGTCTCAGCCTAAGATCGTGGTTCTCCATTGAATGCTTAGTCAGTTGATTAATTTTAAAATATTTAATGAGCACTTTTAATAAGCCAGATACTTTTTCTAGGCTTTGGTATTATAGTTTCATTGTTCTATAGAATAATAACTGTCATTAAGGGATGAAAGAATTAAAAAAACAATATTTCCACTTATATTCTATTTCAGGATATAGTGGACGTCCTATTACACCGTAGTTCTCCCCAGTTCAGGGGTCTGTGAGGTCTCTAGCTATAAAACAGTCCTCACGGAAGAGTCACCCTTATAGGACTGTGCCCCCACTTGGGCTTGTGAACAGTGAGTCATATGCACAGCTAGATACCTTTCTATTCCTCTTTGATCTTTATATTTCTTAAATGTCTGCACTATGGTCTGTATTCAATAGGCAATGAAAACAAACATCCCTGAACTGACATAATTCCAGACTAGTTAACTGCACTAGAAACGGTGGTGGTTTAGTCGCTAACTCATGTCTGACTCTTTTGCATCTCCCGTGGACTGTAGCCCACCAGGCTCCTCTGTCCATGGGATTTTCCAGGCAAGAGTGCTGGAGTGGGGTGCCATTCTCTTCTCCAGGGGATCTTGCAGATGCAGGGATAGAACCCTGGTTTCCTGCATCGCAAGCAGCTTCTTTACCAACTGAGCTACCAGGGAAGCCCTAGAATCAGGGGAGATTAATAATGAGGTGTCACTAGGGAATAAACATGCCATGGTGCGTTATTTATGAGAACGTCAAGCAGGCATGGACCTCCCCTCTGAAGCATCCCCTGGCATAGAATGTGCTCGAGTGGCCATGGACTCCTGTACCATACCAATCTTTATGGGGTTATCACATCAGACTACCCAAAGTAGTGAATTCACCATCAGCTGAATGTAAGGATTCAATGTAAGGATTGAGGATTTCCAGAGGATTAGAAAATCTTCATACTTTATATATAATTAAAAAGGAAAACTAGTGGAAAGAGTGAAAAGGAACGGTTCTTTTTGTTTAAATTTTAGGAGTTTGCTAGTTTTCTGGAGGAAATTTAACACATTCCCTGGTATTAAAAAGCAGAGACACTACTTTGCCAACAAAGTTCCATCTAGTCAAAGCTTTGGTTTTCCCAGTAGTCATGTATGGATGTGAGAGTTGGACTATAAAGAAAGCTAAGTGCCAAAGAATTGATGCTTTTGAACTGTGGTGTTGGAGGAGACTCTTGAGAGTCCCTTGGACTGCAAGGAGATCCAACCAGTCCATCCTAAAGGAAATCAGTCCTGAATGTTCATTGGAAGAACTGATACTAAAGCTGAAACTCTAATACTTTGGCCACTTGATGTGAAGAACTGACTTTGGAAAAGACCCTGATGCTGGGAAAGATCAAAGGCAAGAAGAGAAGGGGATGACAGAGGATGAGATGGTTGGATGGCATCACCAACTCAATGGACATGAGTTTGAGTAAACTCCAGGAGTTGGTGATGGACGGGGAGGCCTGGCGTGCTGCAGTCCATGGGGTCGCCAAGAGTCGGACACAACTGAGTGACTGAACTGAACTGGTGCCTCAGAGGGTAAAGAACTTGCCTGCAATGTGGAAGACTTGAATTCGATCCCTGGGTTGGGAAGATCCCCTGGAAAAGGGAATGACAACCCACTCCAGGATCCTTGCCTGGAGAAGTCCATGGACAGAGGAGCCTGGAAGGCTACAGTCCATGGGGTCGCAAAGAGACACGACAGAGTGACTACCACTTTAATTACTCTATATCCGTAAACTCAAACTGTTTAAAACTTACTTTGACATAACTTGTTTCACATCTACTCATCTGATTTTAGTCGCTCCTAAGAGTCTTTTCATCCTGGGATTTATGTCTATACATTCCCTCCCCAAATTATCACCTCCTTAAATCACCCTAATCAAACAGCCCCAAGGCAGAGGTGCCCTTGGCAGGCTGCCACGGAGCCCTCAGTGGTGGACCCCCAGGGTCCTGCCAGGACCACCCTTTCCTCGAGATGCTGTGCCCCCTCGCACCCTGCTGCAATCCAAGCTCCCCCTCTCCCCGTACATTACTTGGTCCTGGAGGACAAGGGTGGCTTCTCCTGCTCCCTTGCCTTCGCCATCATAAAGGCTTTCATGCCATATGGCGCCCTGTGAGTCCTCAAAGAAGGTCGACGATAGAAACTGGCCCATTGGGGACCGGGCGGTCCCAAACTCCGGGGGAGCTGCTGGAAGTGGCTGAGACCCACCTTCCCCCGGAGACCCGGAACAGGAAGTGACAGCAGAGGCTGCCGCATTGTGACAGCGACAGCCGCCAGGCCCCACCTGAGCTGGGAGGTGGGTGCTCCGGAGGGTCTCCCCACCACTGCCTGGCCAAGGGTGCCCCCAGGACATCCCTATGCTTCCCCTCCTCTTTTCCCCCCAAAGGACTCCTCAACAATCCCTTAAAAACTGAAACAACATGAAAACTCTCTTCTACCAAACACGAGCAACTCCCTAGCTCCATACTCTAAACATGCATTCGTTTAATTATAAAGCAATTATTGCTTGATTTTATTCTAATTGGCAACAAGGTTTCAACATTTTTCCCCAGAGTTATATAAAGGATTTCGCACCCCCATCTGCAGCCATCTCCCCTCTTTCTTTATATAAATAGAAGTACCTAGAACCCTTGTGCAAAGACAGATTTCTAATTTCCATACGAGCAGACAAACTTGTTTCTCACCAGGCCACCAGCTCTATGTTATCTTGTTTAGCCAGGTGTCACTTAAGAATTGGCAAAGGAGATTAGTTGTTCATTTGAAGCATTACAATTCTAGATGATTTATAAGACAAACACTCAAATATCCTTCCTGGTTGTTAACTCCCCAGCAATAAAATACCTGAATTAGCCAGAGCCTGAAAGTAAGGCAGAACAAAGCACAGCTCATTTGAGATCTCTAATAAAAACAAAAGTGGTGCAAAACTTCTAAACATGTGTTGGGCATTAGTTTTGTAACCTTGTAAGCTGCAGACTAACAGGCTTTGTACGTGAGCCCCCAGGTCAGTACCTCATCGACCTCCTTAATGGAGCTGGGGTCGAGCTCTGGCTCCGGCTTCCGGGTGCCCAGGGAGGCAGACAGGGCCTCCAGGGCTTGGTCAGTCATGGTATCCTGCGGAGAAGCCAAGAATTCTGTACGTGAAAAACGAGATGCTCTCCTCAGCCTCGATAAGCCACCTACTTCTTTGTGACATTCACATTTTGTCAGTAAATCTCTAAGAGTGAACTGTGGCTTGAGGAAGGACTCTAGGAAGGCAGTTTTACTTGAAACCCAGCAAAAAAAAGCGAAAGAAATAAGAACTTACCGGTGAGAGGAAACATGGGATAGGACCCGTTTGCACAGTAACGGTGCTCCTGTGCGGGGGTACACTTCACCTCGTAGCAAGCGAGAGGTGCACGTAGAGTAATAATTATATAACACTCGTATCAAAGTACTGTTTTTCTTTTTCTAAACATAGGTCCCTTAAAAATGACTCTGACAACCCTGTCCTTTAGCCCAGCGGAGCCCAGGAAGCAGGGGGGCCTGAAGTGGCTCACGGCTGTAGGAATTCCCACTCTCAGGGGTGTGGTGCTCTCTGCTCCTCCAGATAAAAAATAAACGGCCACCCTACGAGCCAGAGGCAGAGCAGCGCCCACAGAAAACTCCTCCCTGCAGTATCTGGGTGATCTGCAGACAGGGCAGGTCTTCTCATCCAGCCCAGAGCTGCAGGGCCACCTCTCAGGACTCCTGAGAATCACGTTATAGCTGACTGTGGTCAAGGTGAACAGAGTAACTGCAGCAACGCTCCCTTTGAGGGTCACAGGACTCCAGGCCCTTTAGAAAATCAAGTCAAAGATCTGATGTCCCCAGAGAGTGGTATGTAGAGTAACAGTGAGACAGTCTTCTCCCACCACCAAGGCACATGTGCCAAAATCACCCATAAGCATCTGCAGAAACAGAGAAGGCCTGCCTGACCAATATAAGCCTTACTGGTTTCACTATGCCACGCAGGCCCGAGGGGAACAAAGGAGGTCTACGGGTATAATGCACTACTGAGATTCCCCCCCAGTCAGCTGGATCAGCCGCAGGAAAGCAAACTGCTATCCAGGGGACCGTGCTGAAGTTCAAAGAAGTAATCATTGATACCTCTTCCACTTTTCTTCTTTTCTCTTTGGGTGGAGCAGCACTTCTGATCACCCCAGCTGACTGAGCTTTTAAAGTCTCTTCTGTAGATTTCTGAAAAATGAAATACAGAAGAAGGTTTGACTGGCAGATGAAGGAAACATATTAACCAGACGGTAAGAACCAGAAGTAAAAAGCCTTGGCATCTTGGGGCTCCCCTGGTGGCCAGCGGTTAAGAGGCTGCCTTGCAATGCAGGGGACACGGGTTCGCTCCCTGGCCAGGGAAGATCCCACATGCCGTGGAGTAAGCCCGTGCGCCACGACCACTGAGCCTGTGCTCTAGAGCCCTCGAGCCACAACAACTGAAGCCTGTGCACCCAGAGCCCCGGCTCTGCAACAAGAGAAGCCACCTGCAGAAGGCTGCATATCGCAACTAGAGAATAGCCCTCGCTTGCCCCAACTAGAGAAAGCCCGAACACAGCAATGAAGACCCAGCGAAGTCAAAAATAAAGTTTAAAAAAAAGTTGTTGTCTTAAAGTGGGAGGTAGTTTCTAACAAGTTTCCCTGAGTGCATTAAAAACAATACCTCTTTCTCAGTTTTCTTTGCATCAGCTGTAGGGGAACCGCAGGTGAAGTCTGATGACAAGGCATCGATGGCATCATTGGGCCCCAGGGGTTTCTAAAGAAACAGGCAGCATGACGGGTCACACATGGGAATCATTCAAGTGCCAGAACAGATTATAAACCCAGCAAATGGTGAATGCACTCGTGCAGCTCTTTCACTACCAAAGGAGATACTTAACGAAATAACTCAGATGAAAGCCTATGTTTGGGAGGAAATTGGATGCTCAATGAATATTATTTTTCTGTTTCTCTCAACATACTTGTTACTATGTTGGGAGGATATTCTCATCCTATTTTTAATAATATTTATTCTGTCCTAAAACTTTCTTGCCCCATTCTTTTTTCCCTCAAAAAAAACTAATTAGGAAATAAACAAGCACTGAAATGACCCCCATCCCCACCCTCTTCCTCTGAATAGATGGAAACTTCATCTGATTTAGAGATCACTATAGTCATAATCCAAAAATACAGAATTGATAACTATTCCCCCAACCAAAGACATGAAAAATGTTAAATCTGATCTTGGAAGACATTTATGCAAACTCACCGAGGAGTCTGGAGGAGACCCTGCGATCCCTTCTTCTTTCTGAAACAAATATTAGTTTTGATGATGCTGAGAAGGCAAGATTAATCCTTACAGTCAGCAAAATGCATACCTCAGTGAATGCAATGGGCTGAACTGTATCCTCCCAAAACTCACATGCCGAAGTCCCACCCCCCAAAACCTCAGAATGGGACTCTATTTAAAGATGGGGCCTTTCAATTCAGTTCAGTCGCTCAGTCGTGTCTAACTCTTTGCAACCCCATGAACCGCAGCACGCCAGGGCTTCCTGTCCATCACCAGCTCCCGGAGTCCACCCAAACCCATGTCCATTGAGTCAGTGATGCCATCCAACCATCTCATCCTCTGTCGTCCCCTTCTCCTCCTGCCCTCAATCTTTCCCAGCATCAGTCTTTTCCAATGAGTCAGCTCTTCGCGTGAGGTGGCCAAAGTATTGGAGTTTCAGCTTCAGCATCAGTCCTTCCAATGAACACCCAGGACTGATCTCCTTTAGGATGGACTTGTTGGATCTCCTTGCAGTCCAAGGGACTCTCAAGAGTGTTCTCCAACACCACAGTTCAAAAGCATCAATTCTTCGGCACTCAGCCTTCTTTATAATCCAACTTTCACATCCATACATGACCACTGGAAAAACCATAGCCTTAACTAGATGGACCTTTGTTGGCAAAGTAATGTCTCTGCTTTTTAATATGCTATCTAGGTTGGTCACAACTTTCCTTCCAAGGAGTAAGTGTCTTTTAATTTCATGGCGGCAATCATCATCTGCAGTGATTTTGGAGCCCAGAAAAATAAAGTCAGCCACTGTTTCCCCATCTATTTGCCATGAAGTGGTATTTAATTTAACTACCGAGGTAATTAAGGTGAAATGACAACATTAAGATGGGTCTTATTTCAATATGACCAGTGTTCCTATAAAAGGGGGAAGTGACCCAGAGATCCACATAGAGAAAAGACGACATGCAGATGTGTACACGTGGAAAGAAGATGTAGTATTCCACACGGAGGTTTCTACATGTGGAGACCAAGCAGAGGACCCTGAAGCAGAACCAACTCTGCCCACATCTTGACCCCAGTCTTCGAGCCCCCAGAACCGTGAGACAGTAAGTTTCTGTTGTTTAACCCATCCAATCTGTAACACTCTGACATGGCAGCCCCATCAATCTAATGCGGTGAGCTTCAGAGTAATGATAGTTTCACAAGCCCCTTATTTTATCTAAGTTAAAATAACTGGATATATTAATGTTATAAAAATTATAATTCCAAAGAGAAAACTGCTGCTGCTGCTGCTAAGTTGCTTCAGTCGTGTCCGACTCTGTGCAACCCCATAGATGGCAGCCCACCAGGCTCCCCCGTCCCTGGGATTCTCCAGGCAAGAACACTGGAGTGGGTTGCCATTTCCTTCTCCAATGCATGAAAGTGAAACGTGAAAGTGAAGTCGCTCAGTCGTGTCCGACCCTCAGCAACTCCATGGACTGCAGCCTACCAGGCTCCTCCATCCATGGGATTTTCCAGGCAAGAGTACTGGAGTGGGGTGACATTGCCTTCTCCTAAAGAGAAAACAATAAGGTGTAAATATGTAACTGTTTAACTTACATTCAAAAGTTCCCTATATTTTGGAGGAAGTGTGACTTCTCTTTTACCCAGTTCCTCTATGTAGGTAGAACTCATTGGATCCTAGGGGGGGAAAAAAAAGTACATATAGGGATTTTAGCTGAGAATGTTGTATACATAACTCTTAAATCAAAGTACTATTGCATTTTTAACTTATGGAACCATTGAGATTAAATACAAATCATTAAGAAGCCAGCACTTTGTGCAACTCTGAAATTTTATGTTTCTACAGATACTTGCCCATATTAATTGGCTTAACCCATAAATAATGCTATAAAATAGTCAAACCAATATATTAAATTTGATTCCTATACAAAATACATTTTATTTTTAAATAATTTGTATTATCTAATATTTCTATACCTACAAAAGAGCAGTTGATAAGTGAATTTCTATATAACTCAATAGACCTAGTTATTTCTTATGTAATGAAAAAAAGTCAGAGTGATGTCTCTGCTTTAGCACTCTGCAATCCAATTTTTCTTCCTTGTTTTCCAGAGATAGCCACCACCCCAAACTTTATCACATCCATCAGTATAAAGCTGAGTATATTTCAAAACAATTATTCCACATGTAGGTATCCATAAACAATATACACCATTACTTTGCCTATTTTCAAGTGTTACATAAATGGTTATCAGATCAAATTCTACTGTCATTCTTCAATGTACTATTTTTTATTCAAAATTATGCTTTTGTAATGAAACCAGATTGATACATGAACAAATCATTTTAACCACCATAAGGCATTCCACTTGTCATCATTTTGTTTCCTGTTGAATGACATTATTTCCAAATGTTTCACCTATTCTTGTAACTCCTTACACACTGGGCAAGGCCCCCTCCAGGGAATCTATCTTGATGTGGAACTGCTGGTTAGAGGGAATGCTTATATTCATGTGATATCCACAGCCTCTGTCACGTGTCAGACTTGTACACTTCTGCCAATCAGGTAAGTGTGAAGGGCTATCCCTCTGTGTTTCAGTGTCCTTTTCCTAATTACTAGAGAGACTTTCATGTGTCTACTGGTCAAATTTTCTCCTAGTTTTATACTGGATTTTTTTTTTTAATCTCTCTCAAAAATTCTTCATAAACTCTAGAAACAAGTCCCTTGCTGTGTCTGTTGCAATACTTTCTTCCAATCTATGGAATGTCTTTCTTAATACCAAAGAATGTATAATTGCTTTTTGTGAATCAGGAATAGAAATGAACTGAAGGCAGAAAACATCTAGAAATCAGAGTAAGTTCAAGTCACAGGATGGAAATATCTGGAAACCATGAGGACGTAAACCTCGAGGACAGAAAACGAGTCTTTGTGACTCAACAGAGCACATCCCAGCTATAGTCTCAGAAGAAACAAGCAATCAGTGTTTGCTGATCAACACAACTTGCATAGCTCCCTGGGACAGTTTCCAACCACAAAGTCATGTTCATTTGCTATCACTGACACCAACAACATCCTGTTTCTCTTCAAGTAGCAGAGCACGGCGCATCCTTGTGTGCATCAGGGCCATGACCTTCTAGCCCTCTTACTCACTAGGCATGAATCTTTAGAGACATCAAGATCACATACCGAAACTTCCGGTCCAGTATATGTTGTGGTATCTTCTTTCGTCTCTTCAGGTTCTCCTAAAGTGTCTATTAAGTCATCCAGAGCAGTATCCATGTCTGACTGGAAAACGGAGCAGATATGTAAATGCTACCTGCTACACATCCTTCCCTTTGACATTTTAACTACCAAAAGAAATTCTATGTAGAAAAATACCAAACACCAAAAGTTCTTCAGCTATCAAAATGGTTAAAATCTGGCCTGTAATAGAACTTATTAAAGTCCCAGCATACAAACTCTAGGTTGGAAAGATAGAAAGCCACATTCAAGTAAGAATCACAATTTCAAGTCTAAAGGCATTAACTAGGGGAGCAAGCACATGGTTCATTACGGCTGCCAGACCACTGTACCAACAGCCAAAAGAGAGAAGAAAACAAAATACAAAGACTGATGATCATGTTGCTGCATGAAAGAGGGGAAATGCTTGGTATTTTTTATCAGTTGTTTCCACCTCTTCCAAATGAAATGTATCTTGAAAATGGATTGCCCTGTGCTCTTTTTTTCATCTGTGGTTTTCTGTTCACTTGCTTGTCTGAGGATGTTTACAAATAGAAATTTCCTGAAAGGGATGTTAAATTTATAAGAAGTGACAGTTTATTCTGTCGATATGGGCTTAAAATGGTAAAAGAAACAGTGACTCCATCCTATTTCTGAGGTTAAGAATCATACATTGTGGGACTTCCTCTGTAGTCCAGTGGTTAAGACCCTGCACTTCCACTGCAGGGGGCATTGCAAGGCAAGGGTTCCACTCCTGGTGAGGGAAGTTCCACATGTCTCACAGTGCGGCCAAATAAATAAAACAACTTGCTATTTTGTTTTAAATGATTCATTGTGAAGACTAAGTTGCTTTTAAAGGGAAAAATAACAAGTTGAAGAAAGACCCTTTACTATTTAATTCAGCTTAAAAATGATCTCTTACTCTTTTTTTTTTTTTTTTCGCAACTACCATATATCTACTATAACTTCAGGAACTCACCAGACTGTGTAATAGAATCTGGGGTCTGTTAGCTTTGGGGTGATTCAACTGGAAGTTTCAGAATAAAGAAGTGCCTGGCATTCTTTAGATTTCTTTAAACCTCTGTTTAAAGAAAGTACATTTACAGGAGGGAAACTGGAATGTAAACTCCTCGATATGTTACTGGAGTTTTCAGAACAGAGGGTTACAATATAAAATGTTACAAACATACACGAAAAAAGTCACACTTCCAACCCAGTTACATTAGCTTCAAACAACAATTCATTAAAAAGGTCCTTTAAGTTACCCTCACCTCATATTGCTTGCCCTCGAGAAATGGGATCATGATAAACACAGAGACTGTGAATAAATACCTATGCAAAAATGCCCTGCTGTCTTCATACCTTTGCAGAAGGTTTACTTGGCTTGGATTCAACTGGTACGGCCGATGTTAACAATTTACTTTCTTTATTCTGGTGGGGTTGAGAAAGAGATAAAAACTCCTCATATACTTTCATCAAGTTTAATAATATTACATACTTGAAAGTGAGTACACTATAACATAAATAATATTGATCATACACTGGACATCTGCTCTGTGCCAGACACTACATGCGTTATATAATACTTTTCAGAACAGCAGAAGTAATAATAACAATGATATTAATCTCATTTAGTGACGCAAGAAACAAGGCTCAGAGAGGCTGAGCCACTTCTCAGGTCACTTAGTAAAGGACAGCACGAGGATCTGAATCCAGGTCTACCATCTCTTCATTGCTCTTGGCTGCCTCTCCCAGGACCCACAGCTAGTCTTTGCAACGCTCATGAATTCTTTCTTATCACAAGGCAGCCACCGCTTCTAGGTGCTGTTCTCTCGGTCTTTGTACCCACACATCAAGACCTCCACACCCCTCATTTTGTCAGATCATCACACACTCTTTCCTTCGTTTCCGTGAAACGAACGCCCTTCCCACCACTGCTGCAGCTGCTCCATCAGTAATTGCCAACAACTTTCTAACCTGCGATTTCCATGCCTTTGCCCAGACACAATCTTCCTTCCGTTCCTCTGCCAAGCACCCGTCTCCTGACTCTCATCTCACAGCACCATCCTGGTTCCATGCTGGCACCTGTGGCCTCTGTTCTCTGCCCCCTCTGGCAAATCTTCTGCTTTGCCCCTCGCCCCGCACACTCTGCGTGTTTCTGCTGTGCTGCTGGGCCCAGGCAATCATTCTCTAGGGTCAGGGGCCAGATGCTTTCGGGGCCAGGCAGGAACTAAATGGCGAGGTCGTTGGGTTGAAGACTGTGGGAAACTGTCTTACTTGAAGGTCTCTGCAATCTGCGCGGTAGAGCTTGGAGGCGGAGTGTACAGGCTCAGATGCTCTGGGTTTGCAAATCAGCCCCCACACACACTGGCTGCAAGAGGCCGCCGGCAGGTCATGTCTCCTTCTGAACCTCTGTATCCCCGTGTGTGAGAACCAGGGCAGTCACTGCACCTACTTCAGGGGGTTGTGAAGGTTCAATTAATTAATCGATCACAGTGTGAAAGCCGGTGGTTGGGCACATGCTAAGCTCTTCCGAAGTACTGCATAAGCAGGTGCTGTGATTGTTGTATTAAAGATACTGTGCAGGCACCAGGGTGAACCAAAGTCCTGGCAACTGAATTCAGTTCCCCGATTCATCCACAGCCTCATGCAGGTGTTCACTCAGTGTCACTCTCTCCCTGCAGCCCGCTTCTTCTCCATCGTCACCTGGGCTCCAAAGTGATGTTCGAATTGCCTCTCTCTTGGGACACCTCAGAAACGTCAATTCAGCCTGTCCAAAGGCAGGCATCCGTTTTCCGCCTCTACCAATTCCCCTCCTTCTGACCTCTGTCCACCCGTCAGTGGTAACCGGGGCCGGGCTCACTGCTTAAGAAGATGCTCGCCTCACGGGTGCTGACTCTGCACTGGCACAAACCTAGCAGTACCTGGCTCGGTACCCAGCTCTCTTGTCTCACCTTAGGGTTGCCAACCTAGACCATTCAGACGCTGAGGCCCCAGGTCATCTGAGATTTTACTGCTGCCCATCATTTGCTAAAGCCTGGAGCTTGCACCTCTGCAACACCTCCTGCCTTGCTCCCTACTCACTGATTCTATCCTAGCTCTAATTCAGGCTGACTGCGGACTCCCCGGAACAGCCCCTGACCAGCCTCCCTCTTTCCAATCTCTATGCTGTCTCATCACAGCCATTGAGGTCACTTAATCCTCCTGCAGCCTGGTTTTAATCCCATCATATCGCTCCATCTGTTCTCTGATCCCCAGTGTTTACCTGCTGCCAGCTGTACCACTGCCACGGGGATTAATGCATCTCAGTGTGTTCCTCAGCAGCGCCTCGACCTGTCTTTCTGGTCTTACTCTCCTACTCATGTCTCCAGTGCTTCACCCACACTGGAATGCCCTTTGTACTCAGATCACACTTCTATTTTTCTCTCTTGTTATGTTTGCAAGCCTGCAATCCCAGTTTTCCTTTCATGACTTACTCAGACCGTATTCACTCAAAGTCTTCCCGGGTTCTCCAAATCAGACAGAATCCCTGTCTCCACAAACAGCTCCCTGTGGGGGCCTGTTTCAATCTGTTTGAATGCAGCCCCGAGCACACTAGAGGGGCCAGGGATACCCAGGTGGCTCAGTGGTAAAGAACCCGCCTGCCAACGCAGGAGCTACAAGAGGCTCGGGCTCAATTCCTGGGTCGGGAAGAAGCCCTGGAGGAGGAAATGGCAACCTGCTCCAGTGTTCTCGCCTGGAGAATCCCCGCGGACAGAGGAGCCTGGTGGGCTACAGTCCGTGGGGCCACAAACAGCTGGACATGACTGAGCAGAGCACATCCTAAAAAAGAGAGGCCAGCCTGCAGCCCAGTGTCCTGCAGAGCCAGACCGCAGTCCACAGTGCTTCACACACAGTGTGGACTGAAAAAGAAATCGCAGGTCTCGTCAACCTCATCTTCTGGGAGACAAATCAGAGGCAAAGAAAAGTGAAATAATTTGCCCCAAGCCCCAGCACAAGCCAAGGCAAGCAGAATCCCATACAGACCTTGCCTAACTTCACTGTTTGATTTTATAGATAACCCTGGCTACATAATGTGTGGCATACATTTTCAAATTCTGAGTGCATTTTAAATCTATTCCAAGAGATCCAATCCTCTGCCTTCAATCTATCCACTTTTCCATCTGTAGCATCTAGGTATCTCTCATCAACACAAGAGTGAGGTGTACCCTGGGGTCGGGAGGGAGAGTCTCAAGGTACATACAGGGGGTCTGCGGGGAAAAACAAAACAGTTTAAAATTCGAGTATTTCCATTTAAAGTTCATGTAAATTTTGCCATCATGCCACCTGGTAGCTGCATTAGTTTGGAGAAAAATAAGCATGCCTTTTCCTTTTCAAAATCTAAGAAAAACGGATGTTTCAGCGAGATGGGCCATACTTTTATCCTATGACTTTCCTTACCATCTAGTCTGCAGGGGGATAACAGTTTCCATTTTGAGAAGCAGGAAAATAAACATGCTACTTTTTTTTTTTTTTTTTTGCTTTCATTTCCATCTTATTGTTGCTGCAATTAGTTACCTGTGGCTTTAAGAGAAATAAGTACTAGCAATTCTGGGACAAGATGACTTCCAAACTGATTACTAACCAACTGCTAACTCTGTACTGCTCTAAGTAGAAACAGCAGACCATTTCTTGTCTTACACTCTTGGGCTAGTTCCTTCAAAGGATCCAGGGAAGCTGCCCATAATTTGCTAGCAGGGCACATATACTCCTGAGAGGGCTTGTGAGACCCCCTTGAAAACCTCCCCTATCAATTCACGTAGGTGCCGTGACCACACATGATTTACTTGCTTCAAGAGGGTAGTGTTCATATGAAATGTTGAGAGTAATGCTAATTCAAATGCTCACAGCAGTTTTAAGTGCTTCATTCCAAACCTATAAATCCTGCTGGCAGGGTCTGAGTCCAGCTGCATTTTAATTTTCTTGGTATTGACACGAGGCCTTACATATGGCAGGTGCTCGGTAACTGTATTCAATACAGGAATTTAAAATTCATTTTTGGTGTCTTGCTCTCTTCTTTATTCTTTAGACGCATGCTCCTCTTCATCAAATGTCACATAGGACGTGTTCAGTTTTACCGAATGACGGGTTATTTGGGTATGACAGCGCTGGAACACTGAATGGTTAAACAGAGGCCAACCCGGGAAGAACAGGTCTTCGCTGAGCATATGTTTCTCATAAACAGACCTGACAAGCGTCAGGGCCCATGCACACGCCGTATCCTTCACGTGTGCTCACCTTGTCAGCTGGTTCGGCAGATGCTGCAGCGGCAACAGCAGGAACAGCGCTCTTTCCACCACCGGAAATCTCGTCCTGTGACTTGGTCTAAAAGAGCAACAGAACTAAGTTAACTTTGAATGACCGTTTTCAAGATCATACATTTCAAATGTTACCAGGGAGCCCCTTTCCCCTCGTGGACATCTTGTAGAGAAATGGTCACTAGCTTCTGCTGGACATGATGCAATGTGGGGGACACAGAGCTGGACTCCAGAGCTTACAGAGGCCAGGTGGGTAAAACACACAGGTGAAGTGGGCCGGGGAGGCTCACACCAGGCTGCAAGGATGCCAGTCAAGTGTTGCCATGGGGGCCCACTGCTGCCAGCGATTCCAGTTCTTCAAGAGAAGCTAGACATTGGCATTTTATGTGAACTATTCTGACTGTGACTGTTGGCAGCTAATTGAAATTCATTTTGATTACGGTAAGCCAAATAGAACACACAAGTGGCTGCAGCTGGTGGGCCACACAGCAATCCTGATACAAGGTATATTGTTGTGTACGAGATATATGGTCTTCCAAGAGCTCATAATGAAAAAGTTCTTCTCACAGATGCTTATTCTTCTTATATATGACTATTGTTACTTCTGGAAATACAGAATATTTTTCTAATTTTTTTGGCTCTGTAAGTTGATGTCTCTAGTAAGAGCCACAAAATTCTAAGACCTCCAGGTAAGGAGCAGATCACGCAGGGCATCTGAATTCCCACAGCCCATAAGGAGAGGGCTTCCCTCATAGCTCAGTCGGTAAATCATCTGCCCGCAATGCGGGAGACCCGGGTTCGATCCCTGGGTTGGGAAGATCCCCTAGAGAAGGAAATGGTGACCCACTCCAGTATTCTGGCCTGGAGAATCCCGACAGAGGAACCTGGTGGGCTACAGTCCATGGGGTTGCAAGCATCAGACACAACTTGGCAACTAAACCACCATGAGGAGAGGGGTGCAGGAGGCAGCCTCAACTCCCAGCTTCTTCTCTGTAAGACACCAGAGCCTGCTCCCTCAAGGTCACAACTGGGCACTGCTGGGCAGTGGCAGGGTGTGATGGAACATCCCCCAGACCCATCTGATGCCCTCCTCAGGCCTTACATAGTCCCAGGTCCCCTCAAGGCTATCTGCAACACCAGGAAAGGGATAACACCAAATCTTGACTATACCAGATACATTTGGCATAGCTCTGAAGAGTCACCTGCACACATCAGTGTAGGCAGAGGATCTGTATCTTATCCCCTAGCTGACATTAGTGTTTCCTCATCTATCCACCTGGTAAAGCATCTGCCTACAATGCAGGAGACCTGGGTTCAATCCCTGGGTCGGGATCCCCTGGAGAAGGAAATGGCAACCCACTCCTGCACTCTTGCCTGGAAAATTCCATGGACAGAGGAACTTGGTAGGTTCCTGGGAGAACCATGGGGTCTCAAAGAGTTGGACACGATTGAGAGACTTCACTTTCTTTCTTTCATCTATCTGTCTGCTTTACTAACCTTTGGTTTTGTTGATTTCTCTGATGGTGGCTGCTCGCTTGATTTGGAAACAGCTTTTTCCTTAGGAGCATGCTTGCTTCTTGTATCTGAGGGGTGCTTGGGTAGGCTTTTTGGCTGAAAACAAACACACCCCCCACAGGGTTAACAATATGTCACATATTGCTACTTTTCTCTGAGGAGAAAGCAATTTATAACAGTTGTGTTTTATGTAGTCAATTGTGAGAATTTAAATTAGTATGATACACGTGTGACAAATTTCACTTTGGGTACAAAATTTGAAACAATGCCATTCCTTTTCTCCCAAATTCAGCAAGAATCACACAAGCAAACTGCAATGCCTGCTGATGCCACACAGAGGTGCCATTTTAACAGAAAAACAAATAACTGCCATTCTAGGTAGGACTTAAGTGTTGAAAGATGAGAGTTCAGAATTTTATCCTTCATAAAAATAAGGAAAAAAAAAAGCTTCATCTTATGATCATTTACCTCTGTGTGTTCCTTTGGCTTTACTTCTTGGGTTTTTTTCTCATGAACCACAGATGGCTGTCAATTTCAAAAGATAAAATTGCAATTACATTCTAGGCCATTGTTTTTGTATTTTGCAAATAAGCTCAGAAACAAAGATCCCAATTAGACCATTCTGCCTCTCTTGGGAAAGGCCCAGTGAGAGAAGCGGCTGTTGATGTCTGGTTGATAATAGTCCTACCAACAGTCTGAAAATGATAATTATTTAAAAAATAATGGAAACTGTAGTATTTCATCTGGAATGACTTTTTACATAGGTATGTATCTAAATTATAGGCTGTTTATCACAATTCATGTAGATCATTTGGTAACTGCAAGTCCATCCACAGAAACATCAAAAAGATCACTGTGAACACTGAGTTTGTTTATAGGGGGATCCTACTCTAGAAATTAAATTAATTTTTAAAAAAACCTCCTTCATAGGACACGAACACTGTATTTTTTTCAGTTAAATGATTTACACGATCTTTTCTGTGTTACAAGTAGAGAAGACAGGTATCACCAGAAACCCAATTCTCTCGAGGCTGGGTAACCAAAAACATTTAAATTTGGAATAGAAGACAACTTCCACCAGCTGCTGAATTATACGTCTACAGGGGCCACCAAGAGGTCTTACACAGAATCACATAAGCTTTATCTTTTACCCAGATGACCCTGGCCCCCCACCCCTGCCTGCACTTAAAGTACTCCAGCCCAAACCGCGTTTGTGCTTTCCGACAGGAAACCTTGCGATTGTATCTGAGTAACTGCTCAAGTGTGCTTGACAGAAGTAACGCACAGCCCCTTACGGAAGAGAGACGCTTGCCCCACCTGCAGACATTCCGGGGTCCGTCTCCACACAGACGGGAATCGGCTTTCAGTCTAGACAGCCATGCATCAGGAAAGAAAGGGAGGCTGTTCCCAAGGGCAAGTGAGAGCTGTATCCTAAACAACCAATAACTAGTCCACCAACGGAGGTGAGACCACCACGGTAAACTCAGGGCCTCTGAGGAGAGGCTGTCATCTTCAAGTTATCTAGGTGCTGGGTTCAATAGACACCTTTATTCTCCATGTCTCATCATTAATCAGATACTCATCACCCTTTGTCTCTTGTCCTTTGCTCCTGTTTTTTAATTATTTCAGCTAGAACGAAGACCTAGATTTGAACAAAATGCTTTCTGAAGTAAACTGTTTTCATTTATAAAATATTATTCATCTTAATATATATATAGTTAACATTATAATTATTTTATATCCACTCTACATAATCATATTCAAAAGGGTAATCCAAAATTAGTTAGCTGACAATTTTTTTTTTTTTTTTACCATTCAGCAACCAATGTAGAAAATTGGCTATTCATTATTATTTCAAAGAATTCCAATAATTCATTAGTTGACTTAAATCATTTACCTTAGATGATTGTGGCTTCTTCTCAGGTTCTGTTTTTACAGCCTAAATGCAAAAGAAAGAAAAAGAAGGGAAGGAAAAATAAACAGAGTTTATAAAGTTTATCATATATTTTCTTCAACTAAGGGACCTAAAAGATAAGTTTTATGTATTTATAAATGTAAGTGTTGTGAGGTAAGATTATTATGCTTTTCTTGGAACTGTAACTGCTATTTATGTGGTCATGCCACATGGCTTGTGGGATCCCGGTTCCCCAACCAGGAGTCAAATCTGTGTCCCCTCCAGGGGAAGCAGAAAGTCCTAACCACTGGACTGCCAGGGAATTCCCGGAATTGTAACTCTTTAGATAAATACTGAAGCACGTCTGCTCTTACGACTGAGATGGCAATCTGCATCTTACTTCTGCGTGTATTACAGATACGTAGAGATTTGTTATCATGAACACTGTAGCTCACACATTAACAAAAATAAAAACCCTCATCCCTCAAAGCCACTAACATGACTGACCTCTTTATGAGTGGAATATTCAGCACAGGTTTCAGCTGATGAGGTACAAGAATGGGATGCTGACAGTGTTGAGAACATTGGAAGCAGTGAAGTTTATTTTTAGGGCCAGAATGTGAGTGATGGGCAAACTAAGCCTACTAGAAGTCTGTGATGGGCCAAAGCGTTACAGAAGATGGTGAACTGAGATTATTAGCTCATGCTAAGCAGCTGCAGTGACCATTAGTAAACATACGTGTCCCCTGGTACAATGAACCACATCACCTGTTTTTTGTGTCTTTTCTTGTTAGGAGAATGCGGTCCTTCCAGCTGTTTGCTGCCTGGAATAGCCTAATATAAGAGCACAGCCCCAAGTGTGACTTTATTTTCTCTGACAGTCAGGTAAGCAACACGAATTAACAGAGCTAAAGGTTTTATCAAAAGTTTTCTGAAATGCTGTCTGCACAATATTACAACGGTTTGATCAAACAGCGCATAGATTCTTTGTTGCACAATAAAAATCTAGTGATCAAATCTCAAGTTTGAGGAACGCTTCTGAAGAGCTGGCTATGATTCAGGTTCTTTAGTGGAGTATTGGACAATTTCACCCAACCAAAAGTTACCTGTGTCAAAAAAGACAATTCCTTAAGCGCACACATCCCTTCTCCATATAGGGAGGAAATGAAAACAAGAATAAAACTTGATGAAACAGTTTATGAACTTCTCAAAAAGAAGAGATTAAAAATGAAGCCCGATGCTTCCTGCTATTCCTTCCTCTTTATGTGCTTGGTGGTATCAGCACAGACTTCTATATTTTACTATCTTATCTGAAGACAGTGATTAAAACTCCTCTTAATTTATCAGGTCTTACGCTTCAGTAATGAAGGTACATGTGCTCCTCATGTAACGAGCCCTTTTATGCCAGCACACATTGCTTTGGGAAGGAAACACAGTTCATGAACAAAGAAATGTTTTTAAAATTTTGGTTCTTTTCAAACTGGATCCTTGTGAATGAGTTTCTATACTTGCAACACTGCTTTTTTTAGTTTATGCAAATGTAATCTATTAAATGATTAACAAGGAAAATAAGCCAGCTGGTATTGTAGTGGTTTGAGTCTATCAACAGCTTCTAATTTCTAATCTGGCATTATGGCAATATTTTGCATGGAAGAACTCTACAATACAATTAAGAATGTATAATCACAAGAAAGAATGTATAATCACAGAATCAAGCAGCTTCTAATGAAATATACATTTGAATCAGTAATCACTAACACATCTCTTAAGTTTATTTTTGGTGGCGGTGAGGCTGATGAACATAATAACGATGACAATAATAACTAACGTTTATTGATAGCCCCTCAGTACAAGGGACTGTTCTAAACTCTCTGAGTCCTCACAATATTCCTATAAGAAAGGTATGGTGAGTATCATTATTATCATCACCACCATCATCCCCATCTCATGACATGAAATATCACTTTGCTGTACACCTGAAACTAACACAACACTGTCAATCAACTATGTGCAAACATAAAATAAAAATTAAGTTTAATTAAGTTTAAAATCAAGTTAGGAGGAGTTTTCCAATATCATAGCCAGCATGGAACCAGGAATAAAAGCCAAGCCATCAGGCTCCAGTGTCCACTCTACAGAATCTCTAAGGGATCTCCCCTGATTAACAATGATCTGACCTTTCACCCTACACACAGCAGGGTGCCTGACAAGTGTGAGGGACATGAGAGAGAACTGAGACCCAGACATACTGCGTACAGCTAGACTGACTTTCATTTTAAAGGTGCCAAACATGACAAAGATCTCATACAGGCTTTACCTTGCATTAACACCTTTTCTCTAAAAGCTCAAAATATTTAGAGAAATATGCTCATACAATTTGCAAAAATCCCCAAGAGGAGGCTAGTATAAATGTTATAAGCCAAATATCAGAAGTATATGAAGGGAGGTGGGGACAAGACATGGAGTGGGAGGACATGAGCTCTCACGGACACACTAAAATCACAAACACTGAACAGCCAGCAACAAAAATCAAACAACAGCAGCCACAAAAAACTAAACATATATTGCAATCAAATTGGCAAAAATTAAAGACAAGGAGAAAATATTGAAAGCATCAAGGGAAAAACAGCAAAGTGGGCATGGAGAGAACATACCCCCAAATAATAAAGGCCATATATGACAAACCTACAGCTAACAACACACTCAACAGTGAAGGGCTGAGAGCAATTCCTCTAATATGAGGAACACTACAAAGATGTCCACTCTTTCCACTTTTATTAAACATAGTTTTGGAAGTCTAAGACATGGCAATAGGAGAAGAGAAAGAAATAAAAAGAATACAAATTGGAAAAGAAGACCCAAAAATGCCCTTGTTTGCAGATGACACGATACTATATGTAGAAAACCCAAAAGATGAGTCCAGAAAACTATTAGAGCTCAGCAACGAATCTGGTAAAGTTGCAGGATACAAAATCAGCACAGAGAAAACTGTTGCATTTCAAGACATCAACAATAAAAGATCAGGAGAAACTGAGCAAACAATCCCATTTACCATCGCATCAAAAAGAATAAAATACCTAGGAATAAACCTACCTCACGAGGCAAAAGACCTGCACTCCGAAAGCTGTAAGACACTGATGAAAGAAACTGAAGATGACATAAACAAATGGGAAGATACACCATATTCTTGGATTCCAAGAATCAATATTGTCAAAATGACTATACTACCCTAGGCCATCTACAGACTCAATGCCGTCTCTACAAAATAATGGCATTTTTCACAGACCTAGAACAAAAAATTTTAAAACCTGTATGGAGAAACAAAAGACCCCACACAGCCAAAGCAATCTTGAAAAAAAAATGGAGCTAGAGGAATCGGGCCTTTGGACTTCAGTCTATACTACAAAGCTACAGTCATCAAATAACTATAACAGAAATATATAAAAAAAGAAATACAAATCAACAGAATAGGATAGAAATTCTGGAAATAAACTCATTTACCTATGGTCAATTAATCTCAACAAAGGAGGCAAGACTATACCATGGAGAAAAGATAGTTTCCTCAAAAAGTGGTACCAGGAAAATTGGACAGCTACATGTAAAAGAATTAAGCTAGAAAATTCTGTAACATCATACACAAAATTAATTCAAAATGGGCTGAAGACCCAAATACAAGACCAGATACTTGTATAAAACTCTCAGAGGAAAACATAGGCAGAACACATTTTGACACAAATCACAGCAATATATTTTTGGAGCCATCTCCCAGAATAATGGGAGTAAAAATGAAAATAAACAAATGGAGCTTAATTAAAAGCTTTCTCACATTAAAGAAAACCACAAACAAAATGAAAAGACAACCTACAGAAAGGGAGAAAATGTTTGCTAATGATGTGACTGACAAGGGATTAATATTCAAAATTTACAAACAGCTCATGCAACTCAATATTAAAAAAAAAAAATGTTATAAAATGGGTAGACCTAAATAGCCATTTCTCTAAAGAAGTCACACAAATGGGCCAAGAGGAACATCAAAAGATGTGCAACATCACCAATTATTAGAGAAATGCAAATGAAAACTAAAATGAGATATCACCTAACACCAGTCAGAATGGCCATCATCAAAAAGTCTACAAACAATAAACGCTAGAGAGGGTGTGAGAAAGGGAACCCTCCCATACTGTTGGTGGGAATGTTAAATTGGCACAGCCATGATGGAGAACGGTATGGAGGTTCCTTAGAAAACTAAACGAAGGACTACCATAAGATCAAGTAATCCCACTCCTGGGGACAGGTCCAGAGAAAACCATTGTTCAGAAGGATACGTGTATTCCAGTGTTCACTGAAGCACTGTTTACAATAGCCAACACATGGAAGCAACCTGTATGTCTTTCAACAGATGAATGGATTACAAAAACATATATATATCTATATGGATATTACTCAGCCATTAAAAAGAGTGAAACAATGCCATTTATGGCAGCATGGATAGACCTGGAGATTATTGGGCTAAGTGAACTAATTCAGACATGGAAAGACAAATATCATGGTATCTCTTACAAGGGGAATCTTAAAAAAATGGTACAAAAGAACTTATTTACAAAACAGAAACAGAAAAGAAGCTTTTGGATATTAAAGGGGAAAGGAGGGGGGATAAACTGGGAGTTTGGGATTGTACACACTAGTATTTAAAATAGATAACCAACAGGGATCTTCTGTATAGTACAGGGAACTCTGCTACTCACTATTCTGCAGTAAATGGAAAAAGCACGCGCACCACAAACTACACAAACTAACACAACACTGTCAATCAACTGTGGGTGTGGGCGCTCGGTTGCTCAGTCGTGTCTGACTCTTTGCGACCCCATGGACTGCAGCCCGCCAGGCTCCTCTACAGGATCATCCCTCCTTATGAGACTATCCAGGCAAGAATACTGGCATGGGTTGCCATTTCCTCCTCCAGGGCATCTTCCTGACCCAGGGATCAAGCCTACAGCTCCTGCATTGGCAGGCAGATTCTTTACCACTGAGTCACCTGGGAAGCCTACTACAATATAAAATACAAACGAAAAGTAATTAAAATTAAAAAAAAATTAAAGAAGCACATGAAGATAAGATGATTGATGAGAACAGTGTGACTGAAATCCACCAAGGACAGAAAATTAAGGCCAAGACCGCTTCTGAGTCACCCACTGGGCATCCTAGTCTTGTTCCTCCCTCGCTTCCCTCAGTCCACGTCTGCAGGAGTGCCAAGAAGTCTCATGATTCACGCTCAGCAATGGCTGAAGCATTTGCTGACATTTACTCTGGAAAACAGGACACACTTGAAATAAGCATCGGCCCTTAAGCTGAGAGTCAGCAGGGATGAATTATAATGAGGCGTTGTGTCAAACGTGAACCAAAAAAATAAAAAAAAGGAAATCCCGTATTTCTGGCTCTCCTTTTTATCTCCTTACTTTAATTTCCATGGACTCTAAGTTCAATGAGAATTTTTGGGGGCAGGAGCTAAATATTGTTTCTATAGTCTTAAGACCATTTTAAAGATCAGATTTTCTGGTACTTTTTAAGATTAGTTCAGTTCAGTCGCTCAGTCGTGTCCGACTCTTTGCGACCCCATGAATTGTAGCATGCCAGGCCTCCCTGTCCATCACCAACTCCCAGAGTTCACTCAGACTCGCATCCATCAAGTCAGTGATGCCATCCAGCCATCTCATCCTCTGTCGTCCCCTTCTCCTCCTGCCCCCAATCCCTCCCAGCATCACAGTCTTTTCCAAAGAGTCAACTCTTCACATGAGGTGGCCAAAGTACTGGAGTTTCAGCTTCAGCATCATTCCCTCCAAAGAAATCCCAGGGCTGATCTCCTTCAGAATGGACTGGTTGAATCTCCTTGCAGTCCAAGGGACTCTCAAGAGTCTTCAACACCACAGCTCAAAAGCATCAATTCTTCGGCGCTCAGCTTTCTTCACAGTCCAACTCTCACATCCATACATGACTACTGGAAAAACCATAGCCTTGACTAGACAGACCTTTGTTGGCAAAGTAATGTCTCTGCTTTTGATTATACTATCTAGGTTGGTCATAACTTTTCTTCTAAGGAGTAAGCGTCTTTTAATTTCATGGCTGCAGTCACCATCTGCAGTGATTTTGGAGCCCCACCCAAAAAAATTTTGACACTGTTTCCACTGTTTCCCCATCTATTTGCCATGAAGTGATGGGGCCGGATGCCATGATCTTCGTTTTCTGAATGTTGAGCTTTAAGCCAACTTTTTCACTCTCCTCTTTCACTTTCATCAAGAGGCTTTTTAGTTCCTCTTCACTTTCTGCCATAAGGGTGGTGTCATCTGCATATCTGAAGTTATTGATATTTCTCCTGGCAATCTTGATTCCAGCTTGTGCTTCTTCCAGTCCAACGTTTCTCAAGATGTTCTCTGCATAGAAGTTAAATAAGCAGGGTGACAATATACAGCCTTGACGTACTCCTTTTCCTATTTGGAACCAGTCTGTTGTTCCATGTCCAGTTCTAACTGATGCTTCCTGACCTGCATACAGATTTCTCAAGTTAAGCTTGGTATAAATTTTAAGGTTAAGCTTGGTATAGTGCTTTGGGCTTCCCTGGTGGCTCAGAGGGTAAAGCGTCTGCCTACACTGCAGGAGACCCGGGTTCAATCCCTGCGTCAGGAAGATCCCCTGGAGAAGGGAATGACAACCCACTCCAGTACTCTTGCCTGGAAAATCCCATGGACTGAGAAGCCTGGTAGGCTACAGTCCATGGGTTCGCAAAGAGTCGGACACGACCGAGAGACTTCACTTTGGTATAGATAAGTAGTGACACCTAATAGGTGGTTAATCACGAATCAGATAACACATATTTTGAAAAAATTAAGAAATTAATTACTAAATAAAAACATAACTTTACATTTAAAACTAAAAATGAGTGCTAAATGACACTGGATAAGGGCTTAGAGTTTGACAGTGTGTTTCAAGATATTTGCAATCTCCTTTAAATACAGTTCAAGTAATGCCACAGGATTACTAAATAGTACTAAATTATGGTGCCAGTATTAAATTATGGCATAGGATTCTACTTGGGACAGTAAAGTAACAAGAAAAACACAAAGCAAAAATATGTTGGTAATTTTAAACAAGGGCAATTTGATAATAATGGAGCTGGGGTAGCTCTTAAAGGCACTGAAGAATATTAGCTCATAAGAATTAGTTGAGAGCATCTTGAAAAATGCTTCCTCTTTAATCTTCCATCCTAGAACATTCCCGAGAAACTCAGTTCAAGTCATAGTAAGTAGGTGAGAGGGTTTCGGTCGCTCAGCCAACTCTTTAGAAATAGGCTTATTATTCTATGTGGCAATCCCACCGTAGGCCATTCTTTTATTTTTAATTCTGAAATTCCAAGAAATTATCAGAATACACCCCAAGAGCTCAACAACGGTTTATCAATAAGATGGTGACCCACATGACTCAAATGTCAGAAAAAAAACTTCAGAAAGCACCTGAATTCTGTGTCACTTCTTTCTATGTTCATTTAGTGTAAACTTTCTCATTCTTGGATTTCGTTTTAAATGGTTAGGATAATAAAACCATTTTAGTAAGACACTAAGAATTTATATTTCTATCTATATCCTGATAAATATACTTAGAGAAATTATCTTACAATTAAAAAAACTCAAGGCTAGAACCAAAAGAACTCTCACTGACTACACTTTTCTAGATATTCTAAAATGATGTATAAGTATATAGATAGTGTTTGAAGGAAATACTGAAAGGAAAGCTGAGTTTTCAAAGACCCTCATTAATTAAGAAGAAAATATTTACTTCCATAGTGTAGGTCTCCTAGGACACACAAGCTATCTGTCAAAGTCTCTATTCATTTTGCTTTACAAAATGAAGGGCATTCACCCAAGTTGACCCTTGAAGACTCTCCATACCTTGGCTTCTGTGGGATTCATACTGGAAGACTTGCTGGCTGAAGCAGAGGAAGTAGTTACCTAGAAAGAAAAGAAACAGGAAGTTTGATTCTAGCTAACCCTCAACCGGCTTTGTCCTCCAGCTCCTTTTAACCATAGCAGGGTAGTAGTGTTAGTCACGCAATCGTGGCCGACTCTTTGCAACCTCATGAAGTGTAGCCTGCCGGGTTTCTCTGTCAATGGAATTCTCCAGGCAAGAATACTGGAGTAAGTTGCCATTCCCTTCTCTAGGGGATCTTCCCGACCCAGGGTTGGAACCCAGGTCTCTTGCATTGCAGGCGGATTCTTTACTGAATGAGTCATGGTGGAAGTCCCTTTAAAGCATACTTACTTTTAACTCTTTACCTTGGTTTTATCTCACCTAGAGATCTTCATGACCAAGATAATCACAATGCTGTGATCACTCATCTAGAGCCAGACATCCTGGAATATGAAGTCAAGGGGGCCTTAGAAAGCATCACTAAGAACAAAGCTAGTGGAGGTGATGGAATTCCAGTTGAGCTCTTTCAAATCTTGAAAGATGATGCTGTGAAAGTGCTGCACTCAATATGCCAGCACATTTGGAAAACTCAGCAGTTGCCACAGGACTGGAAAAGGTCAGTTTTCATTCCAATCCCAAAGAAAGGCAATGCCAAAGAATGCTCAAACTACCGCACAATTGCACTCATTTCACACGCTAGTAAAGTAATGCTCAAAATTCTCCAAGCAAGGCTTCAGCAATACATGAACCGTGAATTTCCAGATGTTCAAGTTCGCTTTAGAAAAGGCAGAGGAACCAGAGATCAAATTGCCAACATCCACTGGATCATGGAAAAAGCAAGAGAATTCCAGAAAAACATCTATCTCTGCTTCATTGACTACGCCGAAACCTTTGACTGTGTGGATCACAATAAACTGTGGAAAACTCTTCAAGAGATGGGAATACCAAACCACCAGACCTGCCTCTTGAGAAACGTATATGCAGGTCAGGGAGCAACAGTTAGAACTGGACATGGAACAACAGACTGGTTGCAAATAGGAAAAGGAGTACTTCAGGGCTGTATATTGTCACCCTGCTTATTTAACTTATATGCAGAGTACATCATGAGAAACGCGGGGCTGGAGGAAGCACAAGCTGGAATCAAGATTGCTGGGAGAAATATCAGTAACCTCAGATATGCAGATGACACCACCCTTATGGCAGAAAGTGAAGAGGAACTCAAAAGCCTCTTGATGAAAGTGAAAGAGGAGAGTGAAAAAGTTGGCTTAAAGCTAAACATTCAGAAAACGAAGATCATGGCATCCGGTCCCATCACTTCATGGGAAATAGATGGGGAAACAGTGGAAACAGGGTCAGACTTTATTTTTTTGGGCTCCGAAATCACTGCAGATGGTGATTGCAGCCATGAAATTGCAGCCAACCAGTCCATTCTGAAGGAGATCAGTCCTGGGTGTTCTTTGGAAGGAATGCTGCCGAAACTGAAACTCCAGTACTTTGGCCACCTCATGCCAAGAGTTGAGTCATTGGAAAAGACTCTGATGCTGGGAGGGATTGGTGGCAGGAGGAGAAGGGGACAACAGAGGATGAGATGGCTGGATGGCATCACCGACTCGATGGACGTGAGTTTGAGTGAACTCCGGGAGATGGTGATGGACAGGGAGGCCTGGCGTACTGCGATTCATGGGGTAGCAAAGAGTCGGACACGACTGAGGGACTGAACTGAACTGAAGTCTATTGCTGCCTGGTAATTAAGTGCTCAATAACCTCAGATATGCAGATGACACCACCCTTATGGCAGAAAGCAAAGAGGAACCAAACAGCCTCTTTATGAAAGTGAAAGTGGAGAGTGGCTTAGAACTCAACATTCAAAAAACTAAGAGCAAGGCATCCAGTTCCATCACTTCATGGCACAGAGATGGGGAAACAATGGAAACAGTGACAGACTATTTTCTTGGGCTCCAAAATCACTGTGGATGGTGACTGTAAGCATGAAATTAAAAGACACTTGCTCCTTGGAAGAAAATCTGACAAACCTAGACAGTGTATTAAAGAGCAGAGATATTACTTTGCCAACAAAGGTCCATTTAGTCAAGGCTATGGTTTTTCCAGTAGTCATGTATGGATGTGAGAGTTGAACTATAAAGAAAGCTGAGCACCAAAGAATTGATGTTTTTGAACTGTGGTGTTGGCGAAGACTCTTGAGAGTCCCTTGGACTGCAAGCAGATCCAACCAGTCCATCCTAAAGGAAATCAGTCCTGAATATTCATTGGAAGGACTGATGCTGAAAATGAAGCTCCAGTACTTTGGCCATCTGACTCGAAGAGCTGACTCACTGGAAGAGACCCTAATGCTGGGAAAGATTGAGGGCGGGAGGAGAAGGGGACGACAGAGGATGAGATGGTTGCATGGCATTATTGACTCAGTGGACATGAGTTTGAGTAAGCTCCAGGAGCTGGTGATGGACAGGGAGGCCTGGCGTGCTGCAGGCCATGGGGCTGCAAAGAGTCAGACACAACTGAGCAGCTGAACAACAACAAAATATCATTGTAATTTTTGTTTGTATTATTTTCAGAAGGAACATTGACTTGGAAACTTACAGAATTTTGCTCAAATGTCAGCTTTCACCATTACTAGCTCTGTGACTTTGGGTCTTAACTTTTCTAAATATATAAAATGGAGCCTATATGACCTATTTTGCAGGGTTGCATTTATTTGAGATAATGTGGGTAAAATGCCTGGCACATTCTAGGTGCTCATAAAATTGCCAGGGCATTATTTCTAAGGTATTATACAAGACAGAAGAGTAGGCACAGCTCTGGGAAATAGACTCACATAGATCAGAACTCAGAGAAGGCAATGGCACCCCAGTCCAGTACTCTTGCCTGGAAAATCCCATGGACAGAGGAGCCTGGTGGGCTGCAGTCCATGGGTTGCTAAGAGTCTGACATGACTGAGTGACTTCACTTTCACGCATTGGAGAAGGAAATGGCAACCCACTCCACTGTTCTTGCCTGGAGAATCCCAGGGATGGGGGAGCCTGGTGGGCTGCCTTCTATGGGGTCACACACAACTGAAGCGAATTAGCAGATCAGAACTGGAGGGCAAAACAGACTCCTCCCTGGAGGGCAAAAGGGGATAAACGGTAACTGAAGTATTCAAGAAACCCCTTTCCTAGTGGTGTGGTGTCAGTCCCTGCAATCTAATCACCCCAGCAGGGCAACGTGCACGGTACTAGAACTACGTACTCTAGTACTTAACTTGTATTACACTGGCTAATATTAAACACACAGTTAGTAACTTTGAGAATTTCAACTCAGGCTCATGTAAACCTCCTTAACATGTGAGTCCAGTGGGTTTTAGAGTCCAGGGGTTCCATCTGGCGCAGTTGCCTTCTTAAATAACTGGCTGTCTTTCTACCAACCAGTTCTCTACCAACAGCACCCGGAGCCCCGGGCCTGAGGGCTGGCCTGGAGCCATGTCCAAGGCTGAGTCCCCAGGCAGGATGTGACCATGCCTACTGGTCCCCAGCTCCACACCACTCTCAAGGTGACTGCATGAACCCACTGTAACCCATGGCCCATGAACATGATCACTTCTCCTACTGACCTCACTTAATGTTGAACAGAGTGGTGCTTACAGTTAAATTGCCACAATTGACAGATCAAAGCCCAAAGCTTTATTATACTGATTTTTCAAACACAGTTATATAAACTTAATTATTCCTGAGCACCCTTAGGCACCAATTGGGCACCCCCACTCTAAAGCACACGCATACACACACAGACACACACACACACATACATATACCTGGCCACTGTGGCAGGCACGAACGGTCTCTCTTACCTTCCCTTCAGGATAAAGAACTGGAGGATGTACCAAAGTAGATTGTCCCCCATCAAACTAGCAAATAAATATGTGAATATTTAGTCTTCTGTGATAATTTTTTTTAATATGTGGGAATTAACATATCCTCTTGGCTTCCCCAGTGGCTCAGTGGTAAAGAATCTGCCTGCCAATGCAGGAGACGAGGGTTTGATCCCTGGATCAGCAAGAGCCCCTGGAAAAGGAAATGGCAACCAACTCCAGTATTCTTTCTTGGAGAATCCCATGGACAGAGGGGCCCGGTGGGCTACAGTCCATGGGGCTGCAAAGAGTCGGAGACAACTGAGCAACTAACAGTTTCACTTTCACTATCTCTATGTTAATGACTGTCCTCCCACAGGTATAATTGGTTGTACAGATTTCTATTCAAACTCAAGCTCCACTTAGCTATATCCCACTCCTTTGATGATTTCTCTCAGCAATCTAAAACCACCCAAGACCAAACACTCCACAAGAAAGTGCTTTTTACGCTGCAGATCTTCAGGTGAATAGTCACTTATTCTAAACATCCAAATTTATTAAAACATTCTTGCAATTCCATAGCCTTGGGTTTTCTAGTGTGCCTTACTGGTTTATGAAGCAATACCTGGATGGGATCCTTAAACCCTAGAAAGGAGAAGACCTTCAAAGGCTCACCAAGAACAGTAAAATCTCCGTGGAATGCCTATAAATAAGCATGGAGCAGACTGTAATGGGAACTGACCTGCAGCCTTGGCCGCACCTGTTTTCAGCATGGATTCCTTCCTTAAAGTTTTATCCCACCTCTAGGGCATTAAATATTTTGAAACTAAAAGAGGAAAACCAATTCACGGGGGCTGGAAATGAAAACAATCCCACCCTGTTAAGGGCTGGTTCAACTCTGGCTAAGTGTGGTGTGTTTAATTTTTATTCTATTTGTAAGACAAGAAACGTTTACTATCTCTTAACTCTACTGAGGGATTATATACACTTTCAATTTAAATATTCTATATGGTTTGAATTTTTCTGATCATAGGTGTGAATAACTTAAAATTCAAAAATTTTGAAGAGTTAATCCATAATTCTTTGAAGAACCTTAGAAAAAAACTTTGAATATGGAGGTTTTACACAGATGAGGAAAATGGTATCTCATAAAGATGAAGTAACCTGTCGAAGTTTACCACAGTTCACTGGCTCCATAAACATTTATCCAGAACATAGTTTGTGTTAAGTAAGTACATGTTAAATGATGAGAAACTGTCAGACATGTCCCTGACCTTGTGAGAGTTATAGCCTGGTCAAAGTGAACGTGAAGTCGCTCAGTCGTGTCCGACTCTTTGCGACCCCATGGACTGTAGCCTATCAGGCTTCTCTGTCCATGGGATTTTCCAGGCAAGAGTGCTGCAGTGGATTGCCATTTCCTTCTCTAGGATCTTCCCGATCCAGGAATCGAACCCAGGTCTCCCGAATTGCAGGCAGACGCTTCACTGTCTGAGCCACCAGGGAAGCCCTCAGCCTGGTCAGAAATGATACTAATAGAACATTGACTTCAATCCCACTTCTGGGTATGCATCTGGATTAAATTATAATTCAAAAAGAAACATGAGCCCCTGCGTTCACAGCAGCACCATTTACAACAGGCAGACATGGAAACAACACATAGAGCCTACATCTTCTCTGTCCATTCTTGTGTCGATGGACATTTAGGTCATCTCCAGGTGGGCTGCCGTCTATGGGGTTGCACAGAGTCGGACACGACTGAAGCGACTTAACAGCAGCAGCAGCATGTATCTGTATATATACATAGATAGGGAGAGTGGAATACTACTTGGCCATAAAAAAGAATGAAATAATGACATTTACAGCAACATGGATGGACCCAGAGATTACCATACTAACTGAAGTAAGTCAGAAAGAGAAAGACCAACGCTGTATGATATCACTCATACGTGGAATCTAAAATATGGCACAAATGAATGCCTCTATGAAACAGAAACAGACTCACATAGAGAACACTCTTGTGGCCACCTAGGGGGAGAGACATGGGATTGTCTGATGCAAACTATTATATACAGAATGGATAAACAAGGTCCTTCCCTGGTGGCCCAGATGGTAAAGAAGCTGCCTGCGATGCAGGAGACCCAGGTTAGATCCCTGGGTTGGGAAGATCCCTTGGAGAAGGAAATGACAACCCATTCCAATATTCCCGCCTCGAGAATTCCACAGACAGAGCAGCCTTACAGGCTACAGTACTTGGGTTTGCAAAGAGTCGGACACAACAGAATGACTAACACTTTTCTGTATAGCACGGTAACTATATTCAACATCCTGTTATAAACCATAATAAAAAGAATAGGGATTGTTGTTGTTCAGCTGTTCTGTCATGTCTGATTCTTTGTGACCCCAAGAACCACAGCAAGTCAGGCTTCCCTGTCCTTCACCATCTCCTGGAGCTTGCTCAAACCCATGTCCATTGAGTCGGTGATGCCATCCAACCATCTCATCCTCTGCCATCCCCTTCTCCTCTCGCCCTCAATCTTTCCCAGCATCAGGGTCTTTTCCAGTAAGTTGGCTTTTCAAATCAGGTGGCCAAAGGATTGGAGCTTCAGTTTCAACATCAGTCCTTTCAATGAATATTCAGGATTGATTTCCTTTAGGATTGACTGGTTGGATCTCCTTGCAGTCCAAGGGACTCTCAAGAGTCTTCTCCAACACCACAGTTCAAAAGCATCGATTCTTCAGCACTCAGCTTTCTTTCTGGTCCAACTCGCACATCCATACATGACCACTGGAAAAACCAAAGCTTTGACTATATGGACCTTTGTCAGCAAAGTGATGTCTCTGCTTTTTAATATGCTGTCTAGGCTTGTCGCATGTATACATATGTATAACTGAATAACCTTGTTGTACAGAAGAAATTAACACATTGTAAATCAACTATACTTCGATAAAATAAATTAAAAAGAGAATAGTCACTTTAGTAACTACTTGCGGTAAGTGCTATAAAGGGAAAATCACAGGGTCCAATGAGAACACAGCCTAAGGCAACCAGATCTAGCTAAGGAGACAGTTAGGACAGGTGAGGCTGAGGATGCAACAACTGACATGGAGACTGAAGGATAAGCGGGCATCACCCAGAGGTGGGGAGGCCCCTCTGAGCTGTCTGATTTCTAAACCACTGCCTCTGCTGCAGGATCTACGACCCAGTGGCTCCTGCAATCAAGGGACATCCAGATTTAAAGCCATGCTGCTGCTGCTAAGTCACTTCAGTCGTGTCCGACTCTGTGTGACCCCATAGATGGCAGCCCACCAGGCTCCCCCGTCCCTGGGATTCTCCAGGCAAGAACACTGGAGTGGGTTGCCATTTCCTTCTCCAATGCATGAAGGTGAAAAGAGAAAGTGAAGTCGCTCAGTCGTGTCCGACCCTCAGCAAACCCATGGACTGCAGCCTACCAGGCTCCTCCGTCCATGGGAGTGCTCAAATACCAAAATCTCTCTAAGGGAGCAGGACTGTATATCAGACTAAAGTGCAGCCATAACCGTGCTCTCCCTCCTAAATGACCCAGGCAAATCTCTTGACATACATACAGAGTGTTATTATGTATAATCTTAAATTAATGTATAAATCAGAGCAACAGCAGAGAAAAAGTAATTATTTTCCAACTACCCACTCAACAACTGTCTAAAAAGCAACGAGCCTGGGGCCGAGGATACACAATGAATAAGTCGCCATCACAGCTTTGAAAAAGTTCATCATAAACAGACAATAAGCAGTCTGTGCAACAGGTATCAAGCAGGTTTAGTTACAGCTTAAATGCTCTAACAGGTATGGAGAAAATCCTATGGGACTGGGCAAATGTTTTGGTTCTATGTAAGCTGCAGGCCCACATGAAATAATCTTACTGGGTTATCAAATACCATTAAAATGAGCAATTATTAATAAAGAAAAAGTAACTGCAGCCATAAAAAATTAATGTTTACTCCTGCACTTACCCAGGTTGGCTTCTTATGTTCTGGCATTATTCAACAAAACCTCTTTAGATTTGTTCACCTGCTACAGTAAGAATTTTGGAAGTTTACTGCTGGAAATGATGAGAGATATGAAGGGCTTTTCAGATCCTTCAGAAATAGAAACTGATTTTCTTGTTCACATGTATTTGGCAACGGTCTCCCCGACTACAGCCATTTAGCTCTCTCACCCATTTTGGCCACATGAGTCTTCCCACGTATCTCTCTCAAGCCTCCCTCTAAAGTAGATGCAGGGGGCATGATGCCTGTAAACCACTGTATCACACAGAAAGCCTTTCTCTTGCCTTTAAAGACCCCCAGTCTCCAATCCCAACCATCTCCCAGCACAGAACATCTCCTCCAGGCAGCGAGCCCATCCCTTTCTCAGAGCACACCTCACTCATCTCTCCCTTTACATTTTTCTTTTTTTCACAAAAGTGCAACTGGTTGGGATGCTTCTCTTCCCCAAATATCCAAATCCTAAATGCCTTTCTTTCAGGTACATCTCACTAGCATCAGCCCTGACATTGTAACATCCAAACCACCACAGTCCAAAGTGGGCATCCACCCATCTTCGTTAATCCCCACTTGCTTTCTCAAAATACCTTACTGCTGCTGTTGTTGAGTAGCTAAGTTGTGTCTGAATCTTTGTGACCCCCATGGGCTGTAGCATGTCAGGCTTCCCTGTCTTTCATTATCTCCTGGAGCTTGCTCAAACTCATGTCCACTGAGTCAGTGATGCCATCCAACCATCTTATCCTCTATCATCCCCTTCCCCTCTTGCCCTCAATCTTTCCCAGCATCAGGGTCTTTCCCAATGAATCGACTGTTTGCAGTCACCATCCACAATGATTTTGGAGCCCAAGAAAATAGAATCTGTCACTGTTTCCACTTTTTCCCCTTCTATTTGCCATGAAGTGATGGGACCAGATGCCATGATCTTAGTTTTTTGAATGTTCAGGTTCAAGCCAACTTTTTCACTCTCCTCTTTCATACTTATCAAGAGGCTCTTTAGTTCCTCTTTACTTTCTGCCATAGGGTGGTATCATCTGCATATCTGAGGTTGATACTTCTGGCAATCTTGATTACAGCTTGCGATTCATTCAGCCTGGCATTTCACATAATGTACTCTGCATATGTTAAATGAGAAGGGTGACAATCTACATATAGCCTTGACATATTGTTTTTCCATTTGGAACAAGTCAGTTGTTCCATGTCCAGTTCTACCTGTTGCTTCCTGACCCACATACAGATTTCTCAGGAGGGAGGAAAGGCGGTCTGGTACTCCCATCTCTTCAACCGTTTCCCACAGTTTGTTGTGATCTACACAGTCAAAGCCTTTAGCATTGTCATTGAACTAGAGTAGATAATTTTCTGGAACTCCCTTGCCTTCTCCATGATCCAATAAATGCTACTTCCTCTGCCTTTTCAAAACTCAGCTTGTACATTTGGAGTTTCTCTGTTCACATTTTGCTGAAGCCTAACTTGAATGATTTTGAGCATTACCTTACTAGTGTGTGAAATGAGCCCAATTACAGTAGTCTGAACATTGTTTGGCATTGCCTTTCCTTGGGATTGAAATGAAAACTGACCTTTCCCAATCCTGTGGCACACTGCTGGGTTTTCCAAATTTGCTAACAATTGAGTGCAACACTTTAACAGCATCATCTTTTCAGATTTTAAATAGCTCAGCTGGAATCCCATCAGCTCCACTAGCTTTGTTTGTAAATAGTCCCTTACACAGACAGATGATGACATAATTGCGTCTCAAGGTGTCTCCTCCACCACCTTGGGGTCCGTTCAAAAGATCAGCATTGGCTATACTCATCTACTGACCCTACTCTCACTCAAGGCAGGTCTCTGTTGAAGGCTTTCCCTAGATTCTGCAGGGTGCCTCGTGAGGCTGCAGGAGAAGAGAAGCAAGACGCGGGGTGAGGTCCACCATCCTGTGATGCTAGGTGTGAGTGGCCTCGCCCATGGGTCCCAGCTGAGAGAACAAGGGTTTCTTCAGAAGGGGCGGTGTCCTAGACGGCTGAGTCATCCACTCCTCTGCCATGAAGTGCGGCTGATGAAAACATCAATCCCTTGGCCCTCTACTTCTCCGTCTCCCATGGCGCAGTCTTTTCACTTGCGCGGGCTCCTATCAGCTTCTTTCTGGACACTGTCAGAGGGTTCACAGGGACCCTCAGTCTCTCCCCTCCACTCTCTCCACCTCCCCGTGATCACCCTCCCTGCCCCCAGCTCAGTTCAGAGAGCACACGCAGAGGATGCCAGCAGATGAGTCAAAGGCCACGCCTCTCCTCAGACCTGGCTTCCTCTCCCCACCCCTCACTGTCAGCATGCCCACTCACCCTTCACACCGGAGCTGCCTTTGTTTGGGGAGGTGATGAAGATCGCTGGCCCAAGTCCGTGCCAGCCTTCCCCACCTGACAGTCCATCTGCAGTTTCACTCTGAATCACTGACCATCCTCTTCCTCCAGGGCTACTGTGACCTGGAGAGCTGCAGGGCCAATGCCCAGCCCTCTGACCTGTTTCCGTTTGGAAGCCTCTTCCACTTGGCTCCATTCTGCCCTGCATTCTTTAGTATGTAGTCACCAACCCTCTGCCTTCTCTCTCATATTCCTGCGTCCTTGGAGATGCAAGAATCCCCATGACTTTATCGTTTCCTCTGTGAACAGTTCTCAACATTTTAACAGCAGCCTTGCGTTATTACCAAACATTATTTTTACCTTAAAGGGAGGAAATCGAGAAAGAGGGAGGCTCTAAAGCCTGCTCCAGCCCTTAATTATTCTCCCAGAAGCCATCACCCTAATCTGCAAAAGGCAAGTAATACTACGTGCCTCTGGAGTCGCCCAATGATGTAATGGGGGAAACTCGCCTCTTCTGAATCAGCTGGAGTTGGCACAGGGCTGCTTCCAGCGCTCAGCACCATCCCACCCTTCTGCTTTGGTTTCCTGCCCACACTCCTGGTCTCATCAGGCAGCTCCCACACCTGGATTATATCGAGTCCTTTTTATAGCTTTCATGCCTTGTTCCCTCCCACCCCCAACCCCACTCCAATCTCCAGCTCCCAGTCCTTCTATCACTGCCTGATTTATCTGAAATGAATGCACATCAGCTTCCCACTCTGATGAAACACTACACTCTTGGGGGTTTCCTGCCATCCTTGATGAGGTTCAATGTCTTCCGCCTGGACTTCAGACTCTTCGTATTCGACCTCATCTGCTGATTCCATCGTGCCTCTTGCTATGCCCTGTACCGTATCTCCCCATCACTCTCCCCCGCCCCAGGAGGCTGTCCTTCCTGTTTTAGGAGAACTTCATCAGGCAGCATCACTCGCTGGCTGAGAGAGTGAGAGCGGACTTGAGACTGGTGGAATTTCAGCCAACACTGAATTCATGTGCAAGTTCAAGTTCCTTAACCTCTCTGTGCCTCAGTGTCCTCATCTGTAAAATGAGAAGAGTAACAATTCTTCCCTTACAGGGTTGTTTTAAGACTTAGCTAATGTATACCAACCCATTATAACAATGCACAGGAAGTGACTAATGCTGGACAAAGGCTAGTCAGTGTTGGCATCACCACCATGCTCCCATCCACCACTGAGCCTTGCATCTTGCCATCCCCATGGCAAGGAAGCCTTTCTCTGCTCAGATTCCTCCTGCCCTTGAAGACTTAGCTCAAGATGCAACACCTATATCTGCTTCAGCTCCTCCTATCTTCTCAACTCCCTTATATGTTTGTACTTCTTATTTGAACACTTAATCTTATATGCTGTCGAGGGTTACTGAGTCGCTTCTATGTATCAGTCATGTCTTATCAAAAAAGCTGTAAACTGACCAAGAGACAGAGATCATTTCCACTCCTCAAGGTGCCTACCATAGTGTGTAGCAGCAGAGAGGAGCTCAAAATCCACTGCTGATTCCAATCTTTGTTTCCATTTGCTAATTGTCAAAGTTTCATTTAAACAAAGAATGAAGTATGGTTTTAGTACCTTGCTTTTTTTAAAAAGAAAGCTAAAATCAAGAAAATAATTAATAAATCAGAAGAAATGTTCAATCTGATTGCTTCTTATGGCCATGAGTCCACAAGCAAGTCCATTAAACCTGAAAAGTGTCTAGTTTCCCACATAGGAATACCATGTACTCCACAGGGTTACTGTGAGAGAGTCAGATACCAAATACTAGCGCAATTTGAGCAAAGCACAAAACAAATATTAAAAAATTTTAAAACTAAGAAGTTCTGACAAATCAGTAACTAACTTTTAGTTAGGTCTGCTAGATGCACAAGAGAGAAATGTATTTGTTTCTGAACTATAATGAGATTCTTATTTTAATGATTCATCTCAAAAAAAAAATGAAAGAAAAAATCATAGATTTTCTTTAAAAACTTTTTTTTCACAGTTTCTGTCAGAGACCCGAACTTGAACTCCATGAGGCCAGGGACCATGCCTGTCTCAGCAGCTACACATATCCAAATGTTGCACACAATAGGTGCTTAATAAGTATTTGTTAAATAAATTAATGTATGAATTTGTACATGTATAAACATGAGTATTATGTGATGGCTCAAATCAACATTATATTAGTTTTATTCAATCACCAGAAGTTTTGTTTAAAGCACTAGTCTTCTATACCCTTACTGGCCTTACCCGGAAGTTGTATTACTTCAAAAAAATACTCAGAGGCACACAACCAAACCCTTAGCTGCTTCCTGTGAGACACCTGGAACAAACAATAGATGGCCCATGAGGGGCTTTCTAAAGAAAGCACTGCTTTTCTTCACAGACACCGTTCAGGGACCAGTGAGAACACGTTTATGGGGCTGGACTATTCACTTTAGGAAATGAATATTCAGATGTTTAACTGTCTATTGTTTGCCCTGCAGTCACACCATGACATACCATCTTGTCTCATAATGCTTTTAATTATTTTCCATAATAATGATGCTTCTCAAGAGAACCACAGTTCAGTTGCCTAACAAAGTATGATATTTAATCCTAACAAAAAATATGATTCCCATGAAATGGGTCATTTATGAATGAAGCTGAGCCATCTCTTTCAGGGAGAACATGGCTTGGTGCCAGGAGACCTAGTTAGGGCACCAATTTCTGCATCCGCACATGTGCAATATGAGGCCAGGTCCACTGTGAGAGGATCCTAAGTACAACACCAAGTTATAAGAAATCAGAAGAGGGAGACTGTATTTCTGAGATGCAGGTTTGAAGATGGCTGGGAAAACATCACAGAGGAGATGGGAACAATTTACTTAGTATTCATGGCAGTTGGGATCGGGAGGTAGGTGAGGACTATAGAACCTTCCATGGGCCAGGAACTGTGGCAGGTGCTTTAGGCATCTGATTTCAGAGTATCTTTATAAATCCTAGGACCCAATCATTATTACTTGCATTTTACAAAGGAGAATATTGAGGCTCAGAGAAGTTAGGTAACTTATCTAAGATCTCACAGTTGAGAAGCTGTAGAGCTTGGATCTGAACACAGACACTGACAATAAGGTCCATAAGCTTTATGCTATAACAAGTTGACTCCCCTACTTTCAAAAAGTAAAACAAAATATTTCAGTTTTAGAAAACAAAGAGATGGAGCCAGGGACAGGGTAGTCATTCCAGATGAGCAAAACAGCTTGAGCAAGACTCAGAGGTGGGGAAGTACCAGAGATCATCAGTCCGGAGTCTGATAAAGTAGAACATGGCAAAATGAGGCGACCTGAACACTGCCTGGGGGAAACAGAAAGTGATTCTATCCAGGCTGAGGATGCTATACACTCATGAAATATATTAAAAGGCACTGCACAGCCTTAAGATAAAAATAGAAAGCCTGAGCTCTACTTGCTCTGGGAAGTGGAGAGCACATGCATCTTTGGCCTCTGATGCAACCCTGTGGGCAGACCTCAAAATAAACATCCACACATTGCCCGGCAACCGGGACAGTGGCCACAGCTGATCTGTGATCAAAATCCAAGCCCGAGAGACCTTAGAACAGCTGGCCACACCCTGTGAGTGCCTGATTATGAGCTGAGACACAGAAGCACCCCAAACGCTTAGGAAAAAAGCCACAAAAGGCGTGAAGCTCGGTACCTAAGCCAACTGCTGCATTTTCATTGCTTTGTGAGCCCCACTTTTCCAGAGTTCCCCTTCCCTCCCTCCGGGGCTGATTATTTTGTAGGCAAGGAAAGAGCAAGCCATGCAGCCTGGATTCATCAGAGAGGAGAAATGCAGCTTTTTTTTTGTTTGTTTTGTTTTTTTTTAAGTTGTGTTCATGCCTTTGGGAGCCTGGTTACTTTACTTGATACATGAATAATTCCAACTATGTCTGACTTTGGCTGCCCCAAACAAGCCAGAGAAGTTAGACCTGGAAAAGACAGCTTACTTTCCTCTTGTGGTCCCTCCCCTAGAAAAGGTTTGCTTGGCTAGGACATTCTTAAGCTTGTGAGTCATGCAATTTAAACAGATTAGAAGTGACATAATGAACAGTGAGGAAGACAGCCCATGACAAGTTCTCTGAACTTAAGTCTTAACCTCTCTAGAACACAGTTTCCTCATCTGCAAACTGTCAGGCTTGAGAACTCTGGAGTTCTGCAACTCTAATATGATACGCTATAAATACGTAAAGTTTATTAAATAATGTACCCAGTGATAGATGTTCAAAGGGAAAACAGGAGTTTAGCTTCTGGAATTCCATAGACCTGGGGAATCACACTATCTGTGTAACTTCAGACAAGTTGCTTAAAGTTTCATGTCTGACTCTTTGTAACTGTAGTCTGCTAGGGTCCTCTCTCCATGGGATTCTCCAGGCCAGAATACTAGAGTGCGTTGCCAGTTCCTTCTCCAGATGATCTTCCCCACCCAGGGATCAAACCCAGGTCTCCTGCATTGCAGGCAGATTCTTCACCATCTGAGCTACAGGGAAGTACTAAGCTTTCCAAGATTGTGTTTTTTTATTTGTTAAATGGTATAAAGGTGACATCTACCTCATAAGATGGTAGTGAGGAATTAATGAGGGTGTGTTCATAAGGCCTGGCACATCATAAGTTAGTAAACAAAAGTAATTTGTATCATTTTACAGATATCAATTGCCTGGGCTTCCCTGATAGCCCAGTTTGTAAAGAATCCGCCTGTAATTTGGGATACCTGGGTTCCATCCCTGGGTTGGGAAGATCCCCTGGAGAAGGGAAAGGCTCCCCACTCCAGTATTCTGGCCTGGAGATTCCACGGACTGTATAGTCCATGGGGTCACAAAGAGTCAGACGTGACTGAAGGACTCTCCTCAGTCTCAGAACGGTGAAGCACTTCAGTGGTGACCACTGCTTTGAGAAGTCTCATATTGTTTATCCTACAGAGAAAGGGCAATATTATTTTATATGACAAGATTTTGTTTGGGTTGAAATGCATCACTTATTTATCCTAAAAGATTATGAACTCATCTGAAGCATATATGGTTACTGGTGATATGATTATTGTACAAGAATTAAAAATTCTGAGCTCTGGTGAACAGTTGCCTGAAAGCCTTTCAGCTTGGTTTTCATAGTGCTTTCAAATTCATTCCTTAGGCACAAAACTAACAAAGAGTGAAAGAAATGAGAACTTTTTATGGACTGCTGTGTAATAAAACCAACGGCCCATCTCAATCTCTACAGGGATGACAGGCTCAAAGCGTCTCTTAACGAAACTGAGAAGGTACCTATAAGGAAACACAGAGATGGAGCCAGCTGCGTGGTGACTGAGAGATGAGTCTGTCACACGGCCATTCTTGTAGCTGGCTTCTCCCTGAAGCATGTTCTTAATAAGAAGACTTAACTGACAGGAATTAGTACAAAGTTCCCTTCTCCAAGCTGATTTCCAAATAATGAATATGAAAATGCAGGGTGAAATAAAACATTGTTCTAGAAACCACGTAAGAAAAACAAATTCAGAAATGTACACTAACAGCAAGCTTAATCTTTGCAAATATTAAAGAGGTAATGTTATTTAGTCAGGAGAACAGCTGTGGAGGCTGACCACTTGAGTTTGGATTCCAGCTCTGCTACCAGCTGTATGACCTTGTGCAAATCTCCTAACTGCTTTGTGCCTCAGTTTCCTCATCTGTACAGTGGGAATAATCAATACCTTCCACATTTCATCCCACTTTCCCCGAAAAAAAAAAAAAAAAAAAATTCAACAGAATAGGAGAATTGATTTTTAAATAGGTTTCATTTTAAATATGTAAAAAGTTTGTAAAAATATGAACAGTGCTGCTTATCCTTAAGGCTAAGCAAAAGTTCTGCATTCCGACGCCAGAAGGATGTTTTTCACTACATATTTTACCTGTTTTTTTTTTTCTTAAATTTCCCTATATTCAGATGTGTAATTTATTCCTTCTTTACTGCCCATTAAGACATCTGACCACGGGGTCGCAAAGAGTCGGACACGACTGAGCGACTTCACCTTCACCTTCAAGACATCTGAAGAAACTCTGTCAACAAAACTCTTCTTTGCTAATTCCAATCAGTGTACAATATACTCTTTCACAGAAGCAGGAAATTTAATCAATCAGAATTTCCACAGCATTAAGATGTTGAGCATAATATTGAGGGCATAATATAATTTCTAGTGCTTTTCTGAATTTAGATACAAATTCCTCTCTCAGTTATTTAAACTGCCTGAATATAAACTACTGAGTCTAGGATTTTATGACTGGTCTACTGAAAAAGGCACTGGAATCAAATAGAACCTTGCTATCTATGTGACCCAGAGTAAATTATTTAACCTAAGCCTTAGTCTTCTCATTTTAAAAACTGTCCTAATACCCATCTACCTAGTTGCAAAATATGCAACTCTTAAGAGGATTAAATGAAATCCATAAATCACTTAGCACACTAGTTGTTTAACAAATTAATGAACAGTTGGGTTTTCTTCTTTTCATTTATTTTCCATTTATCTAGATCCTGGAGAGCTTCTCCAAACTACAGACATACTGCTGGACCTAACCCTCTCCCACAGCATTCCAGAATTATCTACAGATTATCAGAATGTCCTTTGTTAATCGTTTATTTCCTATCGGTTGTCTCTCCATTTTAAATAGTAACCAAATCTTCAGTTCATTGGTCAGTAGAAGAATGTGGAGAAGTTATACACAACAGAGAAAAGTTACGGTTTATCACTGGTTCAACTGGAAATCAACTGGGGTATTTGGCCAAGATTTTAAGTGCAAATATGTAGATCAATGTTCATCACATTCAGTCTTTGGAAACTCAAGTAGAGGTGTAAGAATACGATTGTCAGAGGACTATAGAGAATGAGACAGTTCTAATTTGCCAGGCTAGGAATCCTACCACAAGAACACTATCTGAGAATAATTCAGCACTCATTCCTGTAATAATTGAAAAAAATGCTTGAAACCAAGGAAGAACTCAAACTCAACAGCCAAAAGAGGGGAGCCTTTCCCTAACATTTTCAACAAGGGGGTACACTGTTTCTTAATAATGTGTGGACACTTCATGGCTAAAATTTCTAACAATAATTAGCTAATGAGCCAATTAAGTTAAAACTCAAGTTACAGTAGGACATCACAAAGATGATATAATTTTATAATATTGCTCGGGAAAAATGATCACTAATTTTAATCAGTGAAACTACATGAAATATGCAGGAATCCATACATATTTAATTATTTTATACTAAAATTATACATAATGACTGCTGGCAATGAACATTATATCAAGCTATTGGGCACTGTGCCAGGTCAAGCATTAACACCTTTGCTGGTTGTTTAGTCACTGAGTCGTGTCTGACTCTTTGTGACCCCATGGACTATAGCCCGCCAGGCTCCACTGTCCTTTGGACTTCCCAGGCAAGAATACTGGAGTGGGTTGCCATTTCCTTCCCCAGGGGATCTTCCTGACCCAGGGACTGAATCCATGTCTCTTGCGCTGGCAGGCGGATTCTTTACCATGGGCTAATAATTAATAAAGCCCTGTGGAGGGCAGGCAAAGAGCAGCTGAGAAGCACGATCACAGGCTTCAAAGACAGGCAGCACTGCCCAGTTTTCCAGTTTCCCTCTGGACAGGACCTCTGCATAGGAGGTGTAAGTGAAGTCACAGAGCTGCCTGGCACTCGAAGCGCTCCCCAGCATGCTCGCCAGCTTGTTGCAGGACAGGCTTGCCAACTTGGAGATGTTCTTCCCATGGTTCATCAAGGAGCGACAGGTTTTGGCTTTTATCTCTGGCATTTTTAACAAGACGTTCTGGGCACCAGGGTTATACTTCTCTGCTTCAGGGAGGGTCTCAGAATCGGCGGTCATAGTCGATTAACACCTAGCTCAGTGGTTTGGGGGCTTCCCTGGTGGCTCAGGTGGTAAAGAATCTGCCTGCAACGCAGGAGACCTGAGTTCAGTCCCTGGGTCGGAAGATATTCTGGAGAACAGAATGGGTACTCACTGCAGGATTCTTGTCTGGAGAAGTCTGTGGACAGAGGAGCCTGGTGGGCTCCAGGGAGTCCATGGGGTTGCAAAGAGTCAGACAGAACTGAGCCAATTCATTTTTCAGTGTTTTTTGGCCCAGAAGCAGAACCACTGTTGGGCACTGTGTGGGGAGGGGCAGGGCAGGAATGGACACTTAGAAACTTACAAAGGAGTTTGTCCAAAAGCACAAGGCAGGCGGAAGAGAAAGGAAGGGTTACAGCCTAAAAAGCTGTAAGCCCCCCAGGGGATTCTGAAACTCTCTGACATTGAGAGTGACTGCTTTAGGTAGTTTTAAAGGAGATGGCTTTATAGGGAGTTGGTGGAAGGGCCACTATTTTCTATTAAAACCATCTATTGTTACCCATGGGCACTTTTCTTCCGGTAACAAACTTAAGTCTCTTCCTGCTTTCATTTGGTCAAGAGAAAGATACCAGAATTCATTAGATAATGAGTCAGACTCACAAAATTACTTTTCAAAAGTACTTTCCAGCTGGTTTTGAAAGGAAGATTTGTGGTGCTGACATGGCCAGTCCAGGTTACTAAATAGCGTAGATGCTCCCTAAAAAAACAGTCCTGTAATACCCCAAAAGTACCTGTCTTCTCCAGTCTCATGACCGCAAACTCTGAGGACAATTGATAATTGGGATTATGTCTATAGTGTACATCTTTCTTACACCAGAAAAATGTAGAATATAGGCTTCGCCAAGCTCAATAGTGCTGTCATCTTATAGGCAGATATTCTGGCCCACTAGAGGAACTCAATGCTACACATATCCACACATCTAGCATACAGCTCAGTTGCAAGGATTTATTTAAGAAAAAAGTGAAGTTTTTTTCTGAAAAATTTTCAGAAACATAATATTTGTCTATTTCTGTAGATCAGGATTCTAACACTCAAATGAAAATATATTTTGGGGGATGTGAATGAGTCTAACAGGCCAGGATGAAGAGGGGGCAGGAGGCTTCATGACAAAATAGAGCGTGCAGTTATTATCTAAAGGCTTTCAAAACTTTTAAAAACACTGCGCAGGCTTAATAAAATTAATCTGAATTCTGATTCAAGAGCCCCTTTCTGTTCTAGACACATAGAAATACTGTATAAAATTTAACATTAAAACATTAATTAAATAAAGCAATAAATCAAGAGATGGTGAGTATAAAAGAGAAGTCGAAAATTCTGGAAGATAAAAATTCTGGCCACAAGTTTCAGTTCCCTGCTGTAGACCAAGCCCTCTGAACCTCATGCATCTTTGTAAACAAAATATTATGAAAAGAAGCATGTCCAAAAGCATATATCCCAGGATCTGATGATGACAAGTCATGGTAATGGCATTATATTAGACGATTTTATTTGCCTTGTTAGATATAAACAGAATTTCCTATTCCACGATAAGAAGGAAACAGAAAAGACTTACACGACTGAAAACCATACAAATAATTTTCCCTCTGCTACTCTGGCCACCCTTAGTACAGCTAATGAGGAAACAATACGCAGGAGGCTGAGTCTCTGGTTTCTCTGCAGGAGCAACTTTCTGCCCCCGCAACTCTATTCTAGACAACTCTGGAGGGATCAAGAGCTCATCGAGGTATTTATACTGAGGAGCTCAATCCATGACAGGGTCCAAAGAGTATGCATGCATACTCACCCGGGTGCCTTCTCTTATACCAGCTTTGAGTGAAAGAGGAGTGGTTCAGGCCCTTTCTTAGGCTCCAACAGAGATCAATCAGGTCAGTTCAGGGGGGCCACTCAGGATGGCTCAGAAGTCTCAGCTTCCGTCAGTAGAAGAGCCACAACTCTCAGCAAGACTGCACTGCACCGCTGCTCACAGACTGACTCTGGTGAGCCAACTCCCTTCTTAAAGCAGTGCTCATTCCACTTTTACAGGTTTAAGGATTTACCTTGAAAGCTTACTGGGCCATAGATTCCAGCAATGCTGACTGGGCAGGTGCGACCTGGGCCATCTCCATTTTTAATTAAGGATCTCAGGTGAATTTCACACAGATGCTTTCCAGACTTCATATCACGAAACACTGCATTAGAGAATTTCAAGGGGGAGAAGGAAGTACAACCCCAGGACACAGGTCAGGAGAGTCCCAGGCCCATAGATTAGCCTGGGATTATCCCACTGGACTGCCTTCTCTATTTGAGAAACAAGAAACCTCTCTCCTCTGAGGGGACCCTGCTGCTAAAACACAGCTCTGTGCAATTAAGGAAGCCCTGCTGCAGTTACAGTCCGCTTCCCCATTGCTTAGTATTACCAGTCCATGGCAGGGCTCCCTGGGAAACTCCTCACGTTCCAGAACTCGGATGATGGCGAGCCACGGAATCATCACCACTCACACACATCTTAGCCATTATGATCAGTATGTACCATGGGACCTAGAGAACTGAGGATAATTCTGTTTTGGCAATACGTAAACCTATTTACCAAAGCTAACTTGACTAACCAGTAAAAGCAGACCCAAATCTTCTTTCCAACATATAAGAAATCCTCCCAAATAAAACTGATTGTTAGTGTTTTGTAAGTGTTGCAAAGACATCTAAGGGAAAAAAACAAATACTATCAACAAAAGAGACCAAGAGGCACCTTTGGAACTAAAATAGGCCAATTATTGCTAGTGAAGGAATCAATAAAAATGATTAAGGGTGAGCAGGTGAGCATCTGAGCTTCTTCCTTGTTTTGCTAAGGATACATATCTACCACGTGGCAGCTGGCAAACATGAACTATTCAATCAGAAACGAAATGGAGACAATGTGCCCTAGAGGTAAGTGTCTGGAATGCAGGGGCAGGTTATCCTGTTGGTGAGCTTGTCTGCCCTCCCTGCATCTCACCTTGGGTTGTGAAGCAACAGGAAGATGAACAGGACGACCTGTCACCCTCAAAGCTGGTTTGGCAGACAGACAGCACAGACTCAGGCAGCTCTGGAGTCTCCAGTTAATCTGTGCACTGCACAGGACAAACGGAAATCTCAGGTTGTCACTGACATCTGATGGGAATCCTGTCTGCAGGGGACAGTTGTCAAGAACATCTCACGAGAGAGCCCTAAAATGAATCCGAACTCTCAGCCCCACATAACAGCACATGGCAAAGTGTGCGGGGGGAGATCAGAGTAACTCCACTGGTAGTCAGGGGCAAGTCTGGAAAGATGAGTCAAGAAAATAATGAATGAGGCGAGCCAATGCTTGGGGACTTGGATGTATTCAGATCTCTGAAGAGGCCAACCTTGACTGGTTACAGATCTCCTTTAAGGGACTCGTTTTACTAATGTTTATTCCCAGAAAAACAGGCCCATCATAACCTCATCCCCCTTCCCTCAAACTTGCACTGCTTCATAGCACCTTGACAGCAATGCTTTTCAGCACTTTTTACACTGTGTTTTTATACTTGTTATATGGGCCATGCGTCACGTCTGTATCCTCTGCACCATGACTGGCCATTCTAGAAGTTAAACAAAAAGAGTTCATATCGAACTCCCTGATGTTCAAGCTGGTTTCCAAAAAGGCAGAGGAATCAGAGATCAAATTGCCAACATCCGCGGGATCATCAAAAAAGCAAGAGAGTTCCAGAAAAACATCTATTTCTGCTTTATTGACTATGCCAAAGCCTTTGACTGTGTGGATCACAATAAACTGTGGAAAATTCTGAAAGAGATGGGAATACCAGACCACCTGACCTGCCTCTTGAGAAATCTGTATGCAGGTCAGGAAGCAACAGTTAGAACTGGACATGGAACAACAGACTAGTTCCAAATAGGAAAAGGAGTGCATCAAGGCTGTATATTGTCACCCAGCTTATTTAACTTCTATGCAGAGCACGTCATGAGAAACGCTAGACTGGAAGAAGCACAAGCTGGAATCAAGACTGCCGGGAGAAATATCAATAACCTCAGATATGCAGATGACACCACCCTTATGGCAGAAAGTGAAGAGAAACTCAAAAGCCTCTTGATGAAAGTGAAAGAGGAGAGTGAAAAAGTTGGCTTAAAGCTCACCATTCAGAAAACGAACATCATGGTATCCAGTCCCATCACTTCATGGGAAATAGATGGGGAAACAGTGGAAACAGGGTCAGACTTTATTTTGGGGGGCTCCGAAATCACTGCAGATGGTGACTGCAGCCATGAAATTAAAAGACGTTCACTCCTTGGAAGAAAAGTTATGACCAACCTAGATAGCATATTCAAAAGCAGAGACATTACTTTGCCGACTAAGGTCCGTCTAGTCAAGGCTATGGTTTTTCCTGTGGTCATCTATGGACGTGAGAGTTGGACTGTGAGGAAGGCTGAGCGCTGAAGAATTGATGCGTTTGAACTGTAGTGTTGGAGAAGACTCTTGAGAGTCCCTGGGACTGCAAGGAGATCCAATCAGTCCATTCTGAAGGAGATCAGCCCTGGGATTTCTTTGGAAGGAATGATATTAAAGCTGAAACTCCAGTACTTTGGCCTCCTCATGCGAAGAGTTGACTCATTGGAAAAGACTCTGATGCTGGGAGGGATTGGGGGCAGGAGGCGAAAGGGACGACCGAGGATGAGATGGCTGGATGGCATCACTGACTCGATGGATGTGAGTCTGAGTGAACTCTGGGAGTTGGTGATGGACAGGGAGGCGTGGCGTGCTGCGATTCATGGGGTCGCAAAGAGTCGGACACGACTGAGCAACTGAACTGAACTGAACTGAACTGATGGATCTTTTTCAATTACCTAATCTTTAGCTAATGGACAAACAGATATTAAGCTGTAAATGCTCATACAGCTTAGAAAACAAAAACGAATATTGTTTTACCTTTTCTGCCTACCTAGTGTAAATCTCTACACTAGCGCAACAGTATCTTAGGGCTCTGTTCAAATTGAGAGGAAAAAAAAATCTTCTTTTTCAATTCAACAAACATTCACCAAGCAATTAGTATGCAGAAGGCACCATGGAAGATGCGCTGGTGGTCCAAAGATGTGGGTCTTGTCTTCAAAGGGCTCACAGTAGAATAAAAATCTGCTATTCTAACAAGGGTAACCATAGCCAAGTGAGACGATATAGTCAAACGAGACTTCAATGTGCGTTAACTTCACCCACTGCAACTCATTTTTTAGGAAGTACTTTATGGAGAGCTGTTAAACATGTCCTGAGAAACAACACAGGGCAGTGGTTAAAAGATCAGGCTCTTGCTCTCTTAATCTGTAAAGTGGGCATGAGAAGGGTGTCTGCCTCCTCCCTTCCTCGTCATCAGATCATGTAAAGTGCTTGACATATGCCTAGAACACAGCAATTGTCAATAAGTGTAGTTATAACTATTAATGCTGTTATTTTTTTTTGTTATTTTTTTTTTGCTATTTAGTCAGTAAGTTATGTCCGACTCTTTTGTGACCCCATGGACTGTAGCCTGCCAGGCTCCTCCGTCCATGGAATTCTCCAGGCAAGCATACTGGAGTGGTTTGCCTTTTCCTTCTCCAGGGGATCTTTCCAACCCCGAGACAGAACGCACGTCTTCTGCCTGGCAGGCGGAATCTTAACCACTGAGCCAAAACGCTGATCTAATACAGATTGTGTTGATCTGTTCGTTTTCTGAAACCTATTAAAGTCACTTGCTAATAATTTATTATTATTGCCTAATGTGAACAGGAGGGCACAAGGCTAACAATGTCACTTTAGCAATAGGATTACACATAGCCTCCACCCAAATCTTCAAGGTTCAAATATATGTATGGACTTGCTCAGAAGTCAACCTGTCTTAAGAGATGCTGTAAAGGACCCTTAAAGACTGGAAACAATGGGACTGAGTAATTATATTTATGGCTTTCCATAAAAATAGTGTATCGACTGATCTTAACCATGGCGGGGGTGGGGGGCAGCATCCAATGAAGGGGTATTTTAAAATGTGTGCATGACAGCGTTTTTGTCATGCTCTGGCATTTAGTGGCAACAAGAGAGCCCGCCCAATTAAGAACTGTCAACCCAAATGCCATTAGTACTCTGTTGAGAAACACTGGGTAACTAACAGTTTTTAGTTAAAAGCTATTCACAGAGAAAAAAAATAAAACACAACTGTTTGTGAAGACCCATTGTACTTTCTCAGTATCAGTTCAGTTCAGTCGCTCAGTCGTGTCTGACTCTGCGACCCCATGAATCGCAGCACGCCAGGCCTCCCTGTCCATCACCAACTCCTGGAGTTCACTCAGACTCACGTCCATCAAGTCATCTCATCCTCGGTCATCCCCTTCTCCTCCTGCCCCCAATCCCTCCCAGCATCAAAGTCTTTTCCAATGGGTCAACTCTTCGCATGAGGTGACTGAAGTACTGGAGTTTCAGCTTTAGCATCATTCCTTCCAAAGAAATCCCAGGGCTGATCTCCTTCAGAACAGACTGGTTGGATCTCCTTGCAGTCCAAGGGACTCTCAAGAGTCTTCTCCAACACCACAGTTCAAAAGCATCAATTCTTCGGCACTCAGCCGTCTTCACAGTCAAACTCTCACATCCATGCATGACCACAGGAAAAACCATAGCCTTGACTAGATGGACCTTAGTCGGCAAAATAACGTCTCTGCTTTTGAATATGCTATCTAGGTTGGTCATAACTTTTCTTCCAAGGAGTAAGCGTCTTTTAATTTCATGGCTGCAGTCACCATCTGCAGTGATTTTGGAGCCCAAAAAAATAAAGTCTGACACTGTTTCCACTGTTTCCCCATCTATTTCCCATGACATGATGGGACTGGATACCATGATCTTCTGAATGTTTTCTGAATGTAGAGTTTTAAAGCCAACTTTTTCACTCTCCACTTTCACTTTCATCAAGAGGCTTTTTAGTTCCTCTTCACTTTCTGCCACAAGGGTGGTGTCATCTGCATATCTGAGGTGATTGATATTTCTCCCAGCAACCTTGATTCCAGCTTGTGTTTCTTCCAGCCCAGCGTTTCTCATGATGTATTCTGCATAGAAGTTAAATAAGCAGGGTGACAATATACAGCGTTGACGTACTCCTTTTCCTGTTTGGAACTAGTCTGTTGTTCCATGTCCAGTTCTAACTGTTGCTTCCTGACCTGCATACAGATTTCTCAAGAGGCAGGTCAGGTGGTCTGGTATTCCCATCAATTCAATATATAAAAAACTACAGGATAAAATAGCTCCTTCTTATGAGGCCAGACACACTGATGCTAAAACACATATCCCAGATTCAAATAGTCTCTAAAATGAGGGCACTGTGAGGTAAAGAGAAGAGACAAAGATACCTATGTACACAAGAGAACATAGGTTGTAGGCTTTTTATTTAAATAGGACTGAATGATTAAGTGGTTCATATTGTGGGAAACGTAAATACTTCCAGCTAAGAAGTAGTGATGCCTTACAGATAGTTGTTATTATAAACAATGAATAGGAACACAAATATTTCGCTGACTTTATGAACTGAATTCAAATTAACTTCCCATGTTACCCTTAATCTTTTTCAAATGATCAGTTTACTTGTTCTCTTTTAAATCTTCATTGCTAAGAGAAGAATTATACTCAGCCAGTTCATGGACAATCAAGAAACCTAACCAACGACTAATAAACTCCTCTCCGCACTGAGAATCTTCTCTCAGAGCATGAGAACTGAAACAGACACTGTTTATACTTGAAGGCACTGCTTCGTAAACACATCAGGCAGTCTGCAAAGTTCACTGTTTTTTTTTTAAACAGTCATCAAGGGTTCTTGCTGCCTGTACCAGGATTCCCCCTCTATCCTCACTGCTATTGGCCAGCTACCCCTTCTCCAAGTCGGTAGATGTAGCCTTGGCTAGTCTAGCATGATTTTGCCAAGTGTCACTATTCTGTTTTAATCTTACACAGGCAGCAATCTCCTCCCCACCCCATTCCTAGTAATACATATCCTTTAGGTACTGAAAAATCAGCGTGCAAAAGTTAAATTCAGTTTCCACACACAACATGTCAGGAAGAGGCACTCTTCATTAGAAAATAAACTTGCCAGCTTTAAACAGCAGGTGCCACTCCTTATTGACCCTCCCTGCAATGCAGAGGTTTTCCCTCTCGAAAACATCTCATATAACAGGAACTTTCCAGAACTGCCAATTAGGCAGTCCCATGCCTCTGATGTAGGTACAGGGGGATTCCCCAGGGGACTAGTCAGAGGTCCCAAGGTCCCACCCTTGGAGGACGCTTCTTAAACTCTCAGCTTCCTTTTCTCAAGCTGTAAAATGGGAATAAAGAACCAGCCCGGTACGCGTTTATAACTGAGGCACAGGACCACTCTAACAGTGCAGAAGAGACGGTCAAATCTCCACGAAAACATTTTGCATTCTTGAAAGACAAGCACTAAACACCGCTCTTTGTGATGTCATCCGACCACTGCCTCAGGCTGTGTTCAAGGAAACAGAACCAAAACAAGTCACAACATCGGCCACGCCACACCCAGCATGTTATCAGGTACACGGAGAGGTCAGTTCACTCGCTCAGTCGTGTCCGACTCTTTGCGACCCCATGAATCGCAGCACGCCAGGCCTCCCTGTCCATCACCAGCTCCCGGAGAGGTTACACACAGTGAAGTCATTCTCTAAAACGGAGGTCACCACAGCGGAGAGGGCAGGGCGCGGGGAGAAGACCGGGTCTAATCCTAAAGATCACAGGGCCAAGCCGAGTCCACAGAGCCGCTGCTCTTTATTTTTTGTCTTTCAGCATTTTTTCCAGGTCACACAAATCCCTGGTTTTGGAACTCTACCCTGTACGATCACGAGATTCATTCCCAGTCCAGCAGCCAGCCACTGCGGCACCAACAGGGAGGAGGGGTCGGCAAGTAACGCAAGGGAGCTTAGAACCCACTGGAAGGAGATGGATCTTAAAGGTCAAGGGACTGGTCGGGGCGCCCGTCCAGGCGCTGGGAGCCCGCCGGCCTGGGAAGCCGCCGCAGCCTCGGGGACAAGCGGCCGAAATCAGTACTCACTCTGCGTCCGGCTTCGGGGCCCTGGAGACTTCAGCCGGGCTTGCGGGACGTCTGCATTCCCGATTGCGCTTGGCCCCCGCGGTTTCAGTTTGCAGCCGCAGCCGAGCGCTCGGAGAGGGACGCGGCGGGGCGGTCCCGAGACGCGCGACGCAGGCCGCTCCCCGCCCTCCTCTGCCCGCCCCGGGCAGCACCTCCCCCGGAGCCCCGCGCGGTTCGTGGAGGGGGCGATGCCCGCTCTGACTGCGGGGCTGGCATCCTCCGGGCTGGCTAACAAAACAACGCGAGGCAGGTCACCCGCTGATGGCATTGGTCTACGGCTCCAAGGCTGTCTCTGCGAACACACGCCCCCAAACGTCGCTTTTAAAACTACGGAGTAAATTAACATTTTACATCCCATAACAGATTTTGCTTTCTAAAGAGTGGTTTAACAGAACCAAAATTCTACTGAATTACTGTACATTATACATTATGACTAAACATTTCAAAATAAGAATGGATTTTAAGCCACTGAATAAAATAATGCTGAATTCATACTGCCATAAATAAATGTGTTTTTATGTATACTCAACCAATTCATGGGCAATCAAGAAACTTAACCGATCACTAATAAATTCCTCTCCGCCCCGAGAATCTTGTCTCAAAGCATGCGAGCTGAAACACAGGCAGCGTTAGCCACCTACTCCTTCTTCTGTTGGTCAGCTACCCTTCTCCATCAGCCGGCAGATGTAGCCTTGGCTAGTCTGGAATGATTTTGCTAAATGTCACTATTTCGTTTTAATCTTACACAGATAGTAATCCCTCCCCACCGCATTCCCACCAATAAATATCCTTTAGATACTGAGGAGAGATAAGAAAATGCTTTTCCTTATACAAGAATACTCTTGCACTTGAAGTTGCTCAGTCGTGTCCGACTTTTCACGACCCATAGACTGTAGCCTGCCAGGCTCCTCCATCCATGGGATTTTCCAAGCAAGAGTACTGGAGTGGGTTGCCATTTCCTTCTCCAGAGGATGTTCCCGACCCAGGGATCGAACCTGGGTCTTCCACATCGGAGGCAGATGCTTTCCTGTCTGAGCCACCTGGAAAGTCAATAGAAGAATTCTAACTAACAAATATAAAATAAGTGATTAGGGTTAGGGAAAACACTGACAAAATTTTAAAGAACTATGGGAAGCCAGTTTTCCCCAAAGCCATAAATTGGTTACAATAAAGGCTCTAGACAGGGAGCTGGGGGTGTGAGCGGAGGAGGTAGTGGCAGTGGGTAGTTAAGGACCAGAAATTCAGGCCTCACTAGTGACAGCTGAGCAGTGACTCACTCCGAGTCCAGCCAAGGCAGAGGTGACGGCCAGCAGGCATTCAGAAGAGTGTTCATCTGGGCAGGCTGGTACCCACATCCACCCAGCAATCAAAGCATGCGGGGTCCCACTGACTTCTCCTGCAAGATGTTCCCCACAGCCACCTTATTTATTATCATTTTTCATTTACTTCTGTTAAATAAAGTGAAAGAAAAGCCCTTCCAACACTAATATTCTATAATTCCCCGAGGAGAAGACCCCGCCCTCATAATTCTTCTAGATGAAAATGTAGCTTAAATTCCTTTTTGGCTCATGGTCACTATGTTCTCTGCTTTTTTGTTTCTTAACCTCAGCTTATCAGTGACATTTCAAACAACCAACACGACTTACTTGGGCAGCTTCTCAAGAGGGATGAGCCCTGAGTCCCACAGCTCCAGGGTTAAGCAGCATATCTCTCTCAGTGAGGGTGAGTATATTTGAGCTCTTCAAGGGTACAGATTACTAATTACATGGTTATGAAATAAAACTTCCAAAGATGCTTATCCTGCAGGACAGGTAGAAAGGGACTCTTTTCCTTGGAGATGAAGAAGGACGGTATTGCTCCCAGATAAGCTATGTCTATTCTAGTCCTTTCTTCCAGCGTGGCCCCCACATCACCCGCATCTAAAAAACTGGAGGGTATTTATCAAATAAAGAAAATCCTGGGCCTTACCCCCTTATGAGGAATCAGGTTTTTGTGGCTTGGAACCTGAGAATCTGCCTTTTAACCAGATTATCTCTGTTAGATAATCTCATTCCCTGATCAGTTTAGGTAATCTAAGATACAAGTAATCTAAATTACCCACAATCAGCACAATTCAGCATCTCTGCAGCTCAAAATGCAGTTGCCAAACCACCAGCAGCAACTGGGAGCTTGTTGGAAAAGCAGAAAGACTCTCAGTCTCACCACAGACTTCCTGAGTCAGAATCTGCATTTTAATAAAAAAACCTCACTGACTGAATATGCACATTAAAGTGATACTTCTCCATCCATGGGATTTTCTAGGCAAGAGTACTGGAGTGGGTTGCTGTTTCCTTCTCCAGGGAATCTTCCTGACCCAGGGATTGAACCCGGGTCTCCTGCATTGGAGGCAGACCCTTTACCCTCTGAGCCACCAGGGAAGTCCTAGAATGATACTGCTCTGAATCTTGTTTCCCAAACCTCGGTTATTTGTGTATGTGTGTTATCATCCTTCAATCATGTTCAGCTCATTGCAACCCCACGAATTGTAGCCCACCAGGTTTCTATATCCATGGGGTTCTCCAAGCAAGAACACTGGAGTGGGCTGCCATTCCCTTCTCCAAGGGATTTTCCCAACCCAGGGATTGAACCTGGGTCTCCTGCATTGCAGGCAGATTCTTTACCATCTAAACCACTATTTTTTTTAAAATCTGGCATAACTATATTTACTTAATATTTTAAAAACAGATTTACGTTTTAACCATATCTAGCTTTGGCTTCCCTGGTGGCTCAGCCGGTAAAGAATCTACCTGCAGTGCAGGAGACCCAGGTTTGATCCCTTCATTGGGAAGATCCCCTGGAGAAGGAAAAGGCAACCCATTCTACTGTTCCTGCCTGGAAAATCCCATGGATGGAGGAGGCTGGTAGGTTACAGTCCGTGGGGTCGCAGAGTCAGACACGACTGAGCGACTTCCCTTAGCCTTGTTCTAAGCAAAACTACCCAAGAGATCACAAGCTGGAATCAAGACTGTCGGAAGAAATATCAATAACCTCAGATATGCAGATGACACCACCCTTATGACAGAAAGTGAAGAGGAACCAAAAAGCCTCTTGATAAAAGTGAAAGAGGAGAGAGAAAAAGTTGGCTTAAAACTCAACATTCAGAAAACGAACATCATGGCATCTGGTCCCATCTCTTCCTGGGAAATAGATCGGGAAACAGTGGAAACAGTGTTAGACTTTATTTTGGGGGTCTCCAAAATCACTGCAGATGGTGATTGCAGCCATGAAACTGAAAGACACTTACTCCTTGGAAGGAAAGTTATGACCAACCTAGATAGCATATTGAAAAGCAGAGACATTACTTTGCTAACAAAGGTCCATCTTGCCAAGGCTATGGTTTTCCCAGTAGTCATGTATGGATGTGAGAGTTGGACTATAAAAAAGCTGAGTGCTGAAGCATTGATGCTTTTGAACTGTGGTGTTGGAGAAGACTCTTGAGAGTCCCTTGGACTGCAAGGAGATCCAACCAGTCCATCCTAAGGGAGATCAGTCCTGGGTGTTCATTGGAAGGACTGATGCTAAAGCTGAAACTCCAGTACTTTGGCCACCTCATGCAAAGAGTTGACTCATTGGAAAAGACCCTGATGCTGGGAGGGACTGGGGGCAGGAGGAGAAGGGGACGACAGAGGATGAGATGGCTGGATGGCATCACCGACTCGATGGACATGAGTTTGGGTGAACTCCGGGAGATGGTGATGGATAGGGAGGCCTGGCGTGCTGCGATTCATAAGGTCACAAAGAGTCGCACACGACTGAGCGACTGAACTGAACTGAACTGAACTGATCCAAGAGATCATGAGTTTGGAAGTTCTATTTTACTTTTTCTAGCACACTGAAACACATGCAGAACTATTGAAATAAAAAAGCTTGCTTACTTAACAACATACAGAATCATCTCACCTACCACATGTGGTCCAAAGGTTCTGCGGGTGAGGCTGACACTGAACGCTGGGATGCCTGAGCATTCAGTGTCAGCTGAACGTGAGTGTCCTGAGCAACCCACAGGATGCTCAGTTTATTCCCTGCCCCCTGCCCCCTGCCCCTTATTCACATTATGCATGAGGAAAGTAGGGCTGTGCTGCCAAGGTTAACAGGTATTTATGGCAGAATCAGGACCAAAAGCACAGAAGGAATTCTCTGGTGGGTGCTTATTCCTACAGATCTTCTCCCCTCCAACTGGGAGCAAAGCTGTATGTGCCCTCTTCTGCTTAAAGGGTGTAATGTTGCTACATAACCTGTTGTTGTTGTTTAGTCACTCAGTCATGTCTGACTCTTTTGTGACCCCATGGACAGTGGCCCAGCCAACCAGCTCCTCTGTCCGTGGGATTTTTCCTGGCAAGAATACTGGAGTGGTAACCAGCGATTTTCCCTCCAGTTCAATTAGGCAGTTCGCCTGTTTTCCTTTCCATAGTAAATAGCTGGCAGCTGGCAATACATCTGAAAATCCTCATTATTGAAAGTCACTCAGTCGTATCTGACTCTTTACGTGGAATTCTCCAGGCCAGAATACTGGAGTGGTTAGCCTTTCCCTTCTCCAGGGGACTTTCCCAACCCAGGGATCAAACCCAGGTTTCCTGCATTGCAGGCAGATTCTTTACCAGCTGAGCCACCAGGGAAGCTCAGTCAATACAGCGCGAGCCTTCCCAGCCCCAGATTCCTCTGCAGCAGGGTTAAGGCACGTGACCCACACTGGCCAATCAGCTGTGCCTCACACGAGGGAGCCTGGCAATGAGCCCAGTGGAGGCGCCACCCTCTGGTAGGTCTGAGATAGAAGGCCTTCCAGCCTTCAAGGTTGTCAGTGTCCAAGGTCCCAGCATCCAGGCCTAAACGTGATAGGTGCTGAGCTGCAGTGGCAGCGAGGAGGAGCTGCCACAGGGAGGCAGGGCATTGTTCCAGGCTGTGAAATAGATTCTTTCTGCTGGAGCCTTTTGGATTTCTCTAGGAACTACCTGCTAGCCCTTACGAATCCCTCTAGCGTGAAGTTATCAGAGTGGATTCCAATGGGAACTGATAACTTTACCCAGCACATCTTCTGCCACAGTCTTCTGCAGAGACGTTCTTAATGTAAGTTCAACCTTGCTTTCCTCACCAGAGTTAGTTGGTGGTTACAATGGAAGTTGCCTGAGACTTTCGGTAAAATACAACTGCATGACTGATTATGGATCCCAGCTATTTATTCAGTAAGAGTCTAATTTCTATAGCCTCATTAGACCTCATTATTAATTTATAAAAATTAAATTTTAAGCACTAAACACCTTAAAAAATGATTTTGAGTTAGAAATATCTATGCCACTTAACACAAGCTGGAATCAAGATTGCCAGAAGAAATATCAATAACCTCAGATATGAAGATGACACCACCCTTATGGCAGAAAGCGAAGAGGAACTTAAAAGCCTCTTGATGAAAGTGAAAGAGGAGAGTGAAAAAGTTGGCTTAAAGCTCAACATTCAGAAAACGAAGATCATGGCATCCGGTCCCATCACTTCATGGCAAATAGATGGGGAAACAGTGGAAACAGTGTCAGACTTTATTTTTTGGGGCTCCAAAATCACTGCAGATGGTGACTGCAGCCATGAAATTAAAAGACGCTTACTCCTTGGAAGAAAAGTTATGACCAACCTAGATAGCATATTCAAAAGCAGAAACATTACTTTACTGACTAAGGTCCATCTAGTCAAGGCTATGGTTTTTTCAGTAGTCATGTATGGATGTGAGAGTTGGACTGTGAAGATGGCTGAGCACTGAAGAATTGATGCTTTTGAACTGTGGTGTTGGAGAGTCCCTTGGACTGCAAGGAGATCCAACCAGTCCATTCTGAAGGAGATCAACCCTGGGATTTCTTTGGAAGGAATGATGCTAAAGCTGAAACTCCAGTACTTTGGCCATCTCATGCGAAGAGTTGACTCATTGGAAAAGACTCTGATGCTGGGAGGGATAGGGGGCAGGAGAAGAAGGGGACGACCAAGGATGAGATGGCTGGATGGCATCACTGACTCAATGGATGTGAGTCTGAGTGAACTCCGGGAGATGGTGATGGACAGGGAGGCCTGGCGTGCTGCGATTCACGGGGTCGCAAAGAGTCAGACACGACTGAGCGACTGAACTGAACTGAACTGATGCCACTTAAGTGTTTTGGATCCTCCAAACCCAGGACTGTATGGCAGAAATGATATTATTTGTACACATAATTACTGATTCTGTAAGAATTCTCATTCTGCAATACATGGTAACCAGTCTCTAATATACAGCTATATACAGCTTACATAAGCTTAAATACTAAATTTTTAATACAGACTGTTTTTCTTAATAATTATAAAATTGTCACTTACTTTAACTTTTGAGTTGAATGTGTCCAGAATCAAGAAAACCAGAACTAATTCTCACTACCAATTATATCTACTATTGTCATGTTATGTGTTGGGAGAATATCATTTGCCTGTGTGTTGTGATACTTTATTGTGTAATAAAAGACTTCAAGGGGTCACAAACGCTATTAAATGATGCATGGGAGTGGTCATTTTTAAGTGATGATGATACTGAGGACTTTCAATCTGGTATCAAAAGGCAAAGTTAAAAAACTAAGAAAGTGTGTATATATATATAATGTATATGTATGCACATATATAAGTATATATTTCTAATACTCTGTAAGAGTTAAAGATATAAAAAGGAAGGAAGGAAGAATTAAATCCTGGAAAAACCAATATTCAGGAAATTGGTGAAGGAACTCCAGTCAGGAAACCACAGTGATAAAGAACAACAGAAGAGTGGGATTGGAGAAGCCAAGGAGAGAATTACAAGTTTGCCAGTAAATACTAAATCAGTCACTGTGTGGCTAAATGTCTCTACCTCCCAGCTAAGCTCCCTCCCACAGCTTCCTGAGGCAGGGGCAAGGTTTGAGGAGCATTGCCAAATTCTTTACAAGAATTCTACCTAGAAATGAGTGGATGATACTCCTGGGTAGAAAAAAGATGTAAAAGAGACTGCTTCTTACCACTAAATTCGGGGCGGGGGGCAGTGGTGGGGGGGTGGATCGGGAAATAAGGGAAACAAAACAAAAATACCTAAGTGTGATTTTCCACAAGTACTGACCCTCCAAGAGTTTGAATGAGTGAAATGAGTAAAGGCCCTTCCCAGGCAGGAGATCTGGAGAGTTACTGACACTCCAAGAGTTTAGGTAACGACAACTCTGGAAACCATTTACAAACGATTCACTAAGAATCTCCTCAGACTGAGGTCTGGCTAATGAAGCTTTGGCCACCTGATGCAAAGAACCGGTCTTTACACTGGAAAAGACCCTGATGCTGGGAAAGATTGAAGGCGGGAGGAGAAGGGGACGACAGAGGAGATGTTTGGATGGCATCGCCAACTCGATGGACGTGGGTTTGGGTGAACTCCGGGAGTTGGTGATGGACAGGGAGGCCTGGCGTGCTGCAGTCCATGGGGTCACCAAGAGTCGGACACAATTGAGCGATGGAACTGATGAAGCTTCGAATTTTTAGAGGCATAATTTAAGTGCAAGTTAAATAAAAGTCATAATATTACAAAAGATAGGACATGTCCAGAAAATATATTTTAGTTGGAGACCTCCAAACAAGAGAGTTTGAGGACTAACAAGGGCAATGGCAGCAGAGATACCCTGGCAGCCTCTTCTCATGTCTCAGCTGGGTTTTAGTTTGGGTACTTATAAGGGGTTTGGACAGCAGCTGAGGCTCCAGGAGGCTCTAAAAATGAACCCTTCACCAAGCAAGCAACATACATGAATGAGGAAGTCCACAGCCCTCCACAGGAGAGCTACCAATTCCAATGGAAAAAAAAAAAAAAAAGCTTATTTTCAATAGTCATATAGGCAATCCTGAAACAGGTTAAGGTCTGGATAATCCTGGACATACTGGAAGATCACCAGCCAAAGTGGAAGGAGCATAGCTACTTTATATATTGAAAACTACTAGCTTAAATTGTAGTTACAGCTTATCTTGAAAGATGAAATTTCAGTGGTTTTGATAAGCTGCAAAATTTGGTAGTGTTATACTACCAAAGAAGGCTTGGTCAGACTCTAAAAGGTCCAGGATCTTTTGTGAACTGGAAGCCTGGGTTTGAACCCTACCTCCATCTCATTGGCTTTATGATCTTGTCAAGGTTACTTAACCTCTCTAACCCCAGGTTTCCTCGAGTATAAAGGAATAATAATTATAAGGTTGTGACGGATTACATAAGATAATTATACAGCACATTTAGCAGGAGCCTGCTATGCTTAATACTCATAAAGATAATTTGAATTATTTTCAGAAGAAGTGGAAAGATTATATTTCATAGTATGTGCAAAAATCAAATATTTATAAAGATTTAAAATAATGATTAATATTTTTGGACACTTTTAGATACCAGTAAGAATAAAAAACAAATGTCTTTATTAGGTCTTAAGTCATCAAGTCCTTACTAAGAAATGTCATGCCTGTTGCTTTGTACCTCCCCCACCAGCCCAGAAATGATTACTTTGTTCGATTTTCAGTGATATATTTGACAAGTTTGCTTTTCCTACAAGTCCCACCCACTAGTGATACATCTGTAAAGTAGGTGTCTTTTCACGTCCAGGAAATAACTGACCTTGGTGACCGGGGCTTTTTCACCAGCTTGACTTCTGGAGAGCTGACTGCTCCCAAGGTTTGTTGCTTTTTTCTGGAAAAAAAAAGAAAATATTAGCTTCAGTGGGGGGAGATAACTTAAAAATGCGGTCAAGCGCAAATTTTTCTATCAATACAAATATCTTTTCAAGCAAAATTCAGACTAATATACTCAATGCTAAGCACACAAAAAGTGAAACAAGTTTTTTATTTTTTATATCTTAGCCTGCTGCTAAGTCACTTCAGTCGTGTCCAACTCTGTGCGACCCCATAGACGGCAGCCCACCAAGCTTCCCCGTCCCTGGGATTCTCCAGGCAAGAACACTGGAGTGGGTTGCCTTTTCCTACTCCAATGCATGAAAGTGAAAAGTGAAAGTGAAGTCGCTCAGTCGTGTCTGACTCCTAGCGACCCCATGGACTACAGCCTACCAGGCTCCTCTGCCCATGGGATTCTCCAGCCAACAGTACTGGAGTGGGTTGCCATTGCCTTCTCCTATGTTAGCCTGAAGACTATATAAATATTAAAAAGAAAGAGTGCATTGAATAAATGGCAATTGTTCAATAGTCAATGGTTTTGGAAAACTGCCAAACTCCTCGCATGGGCAGGTGCCATTTTCCACCACCATGCATTCCCAGAACAGCATCACTCACTGGGACAGGGTGCGTTCTTTCTCTCTTACCCTGAGCGCTGCAGAGAAGGTGTTAGCACAGCCTGCAGAGGGTGACTCAGCAGCAAGGATCAAAGATTCAATCCTGTCTAAGAAACTTGTCTTAGGGAAATAATAGTATAAGAGCAAAAGCCTTTTTTTCTTCACAGATATTCATCACAGTATTCTGACTTCAAAAGGCAAAAACAATATGGGTAATAATGAATGTTTATTGAGTTCGTTATTACCTATAGTGTTTTTTGAAGTTAGAATATGATGATGAATAATAATAAATGTTTATTGAGTTATTGGGCTTCCCTGATAGCTCAGTTGGTAAAGAATCTGCCTGCAGTGCAGGAGACCCTGGTTCAATTCCTGGGTTGGGAAGATCTGCTGGAGAAGGGATAGGCTGCCCACTCCAGTATTCTTGGGGTTCCCTTGTGCCTCAGTCAATCTAATCACACTGACTGACTAACTGAGCCACAAGGGAAGCCCGAGACTCTGCACATGGACATCACCAGATGGTCAACACCGAAATCAGATTGATTATATTCTTTGCAGGCAAAGATGGAGAAGCTCTATACAGTGAACAAAAACAAGACCAGGAGCTGACTGTGGCTCAGATCATGAACTCTTTATTACCAAATTCAGACTCAAATTGAAGAAAGTAGGGAAAACCACTAGACCACTCAGGTATGACCTCAATCAAATCCCTTATGATTATACAGTGGAAATGAGAAATAGATTTAAGGGCCTAGATCTGATAGATAGAGTGCCTGATGAACTATGGAATGAGGTTCGTGACATTGTACAGGAGACAGGGATCAAGACCATCCCCATGGAAAAGAAATGCAAAAAAGCAAAATGGCTGTCTGAGGAGGTCTTACGAATAGCTGTGAAAAGAAGAGAAGCAAAAAGCAAAGGAGAAAAGGAAAGATACAAGTATCTGAATGCAGAGTTCCAAAGAATAGCAAGAAGAGATAAGAAAGCCTTCCTCAGCGATCAATGCAAAGAAATAGAGAAAAACAGCATAATTTTCTTCAAGAAAATTAGAGACACTAAGGGAACATTTCATGCAAAGATAGGCTTGATAAAGGACAGAAATGGTATGGACCTAACAGAAGCAGAAGATATTAAGAAGAGGTGGCAAGAATACACAGAAGAACTATACAAAAAAGATCTTCAAGACCAAGATAATCAGGATGGTGTGGTCACTCACCTAGAGCCAAACATCCTGGAATGTGAAGTCAAGTGGGCCTTAGAAAGCATCACTATGATCAAAGCTAGCGGAGGTGATGAAATTCCAGTTGAGCTATTTCAAATCCTGAAAGATGATGCTGTGAAAGTGCTGCACTCAATATGCCAGCAAATTTGGAAAACTCAGCAGTGGCCACAGGACTGGAAAAGGTCAGTTTTCATTCCAATCCCAAAGAAAGGCAATGCCAAAGAATGCTCAAACTACCACACAGTTGCACTCATCTCACACGCTAGTAAAGTAATGCTCAAAATTCTCCAAGCCAGGCTTCAGCAATACATGAACCATGAACTTCCAGATGTTCAAGTTGGTTTTAGAAAAGGCAGAGGAGCCAGAGATCAAATTGCCAACATCTGCTTGATCATCAAAAAAGCAAGAGAGTTCCAGAAAAACATCTATCTCTGCTTCATTGATTATGCCGAAACCTTTGACTGTGTGGATCACAATAAACTGTAGAAAATTCTGAAAGAGATGGGAATACCAGACCACCAGACCTGCCTCTTGAGAAAGCTATATGCAGGTCAGGAAGCAACAGTTAGAACTGGGCATGGAACAATACACTGGTTCCAAATAGGAAAAGGAGTATGTCAAGGCTGTATATTGTCACCCTGCTTATTTAACTTATATGCAGAGTACATCATGAGAAATGCTGGGCTAGAAGAAGCACAAGCTGGAATCAAGATTGCCGGGAGAAATATCAATAACCTCAGATATGCAGATGACACCACCCTTATGGCAGAAAGTGAAGAGGAACTAAAGAGGCTCTTGATGAAAGTGAAAGTGGAGAGTGAAAAAGTTGGCTTAAAGCTCAACATTCAGAAAATGAAGATCATGGCATCTGGTTCCCTAACTTCATGGGAAATAGATGGGGAAACAGTGGAAACAGTGTCAGACTTTATTTTTTTGGGCTCCAAAATCACTGCAGATGGTGATTGCAGCCATGAAATTAAAAGACGCTTACTCCTTGGAAGGAAAGTTATCACCAACCTAGACAGCATATTAAAAAGCAGAGACATTACTTTGCCGACTAAGGTCCTTCTAGTCAAGGCTATTGTTTTTCCTGTGGTCATGTATGGACGTGAGAGTTGGACTGTGAAGAAAGCTGAGTGCCAAAGAATTGATGCTTTTGAAGTGTGGTGTTGGAGAAGACTCTTGAGAGTCCCTTGGACTGCAAGGAGATCCAACCAGTCCATTCTGAAGGAGATCAGCCCTGGGATTTCTTCGGAGGGAATGATGCTAAAGCTTAAGCTCCAATACTTTGGCCACCTCATGTGAGGAGTTGACTCATTAGAAAAGACTCTGATGCTGGGAGGGATTGGGGGCAGGAGGAGAAGGGGACGACAGAGGATGAGATGGTTGGATGGCATCATGGACTCGATGGACGTGAGTTTGAGTGAACTCCGGGAGTTGGTGATGGACAGGGAGGCTTGGCATGCTGTGATTCATGGGGTCACAAAGAGTCGCACATGACTGAGCGACTGAACTGAACTGAACTGAACTGAACTGTGGCTCAGCTGGTAAAGAATCCGCATGCAATGTGGGAGACCTGGGTTCAGTTCCTGGGCTCGGAAGATCCCCTGGAGAAGGGAAAGGCTACCCACTCCATAAGGCCTTCCCTGATAGCTCAGCTGGTAAAGAATCTGCCTGCAGTGCAGGAGATCCCAGTTCAATTCCTGGGCTGGGAAGATCCCTGGAGAAGGGAAAGGCTACCCACTCCAGTATTCTGGCCTGGAGATTCCATGGACTGTATAGTCCATGGGGGTCTCAAAGAGTCAGACACAACCGAGCGACTTTCATTTCATTTTCACTGCACATTGAGTTCTTACCATGTATCAGGTAATCGTTCTATCAGAACAATTGAATTATAGATAATAATAAAATAATGCTCTAATGATACAATATATTACAGTACTATTGTAAGTGCTCTAAGCATCATCATGTGTAACGTGTATAACATCATACAACATGTATAACATGATATAATATGTAACGTATCATGTGTAACAAGTTAGTTAATCTTAAAATTACACAATATAAAGCTGTTACTATTGTTATCCCCATTTTATGGGTAAGGAGATGGAGGAATGGGGTGAGTATATAACTTGGCCGTGGTCATAGCTCGTAAAAAGCAAGATGTCTATTTCAGACCTTATTCTCTCACCTACCTACACTGCCTCCCACGTAAGAGGTCATGCTATGAACAGCTACAGGATGAAATGTCATGTGGTTGTTTAAAGATCACGTTTAGAAGAACACTGCCTTAAGTGAAAATATTGAACTTATCTTTTACATAAAGAAAAGCCACATTATAAAGTAACATGTAGTATGATCTCTGAAGTTCATATGGGGTTATTTTCTGATAGTGGGGTTAAGAGTGCTTCCTTGTGCTTTTTTCTTTTTTTTTTTTGTATTTTCTTATATAACTACTTGGAGAAGGCAATGACACTCCACTCCAGTACTCTTGCCTGGAAAATCCCATGGATGGAGGAGCCTGGTGGGCTGCTAAAAGTTGGACATGACTGAGCGACTTCACTTTCACTTTTTACTTTCATGCACTGGAGAAGGAAATGGCAACCCACTCCAGTGTTCTTGCCTGGAGAATCCCAGGGACCGTGGAGCCTCGTGGGCTGCCGTCTATGTGGTTGCACAGAGTTGGACATGACTGAAGCGACTTAGCAGCGGCAGTGGCTTATAACTACTGAAGTGACAAAGGATAATAAGGCGGGAAGATGAAACATACAGTTGCTTTCTCCACAAGGACTTGATATCTTGTATCTTTTGCTTATGAGTTTTACTTATGTATTTCAGAGAAGCAAGCATATAAAGTTTATAATGCAACATGGCAAGATTATGATCCAGTATCTATGAAACATGAAGCATGTACTATAAGCATTGAATACATAGGAGGGGTTATCATGCAGATTAGGTAATATATAACACCGTAAAGAGTTACATTTCCACTTACACACAACTTTGGACACTTTTTGAAAAATATATAATTGAGAAGAATTTGGTTGAATTCTTTAACATTTAGAAGATATTCAGCAAAATTTATATTGTTTAACTTTGTGAAATGGTCTGCCACAATTTGAGCTGAAGTTTGAGCTGAAGCCTTATTTCCCTTCAGGGCAAATACTGTCTTAGCAAGCGGAAAAGATGAAACTCAGCTTGCTGTCCTCAAAGTCCAGTGGTTATGTGTCCACTGGTTGGCCATTCTCAGAGCCCTGCAGGGGGCCCACTGAATCAACAGGGTGGACACGTTTTAATGGGTGTCTGAGGGTCTCCAGAAGCCTCTGTAGGGGCCCCAGGCTCCAAAGTATCACCTGTAAACTAAATAGTCTCTCCCAAGCATTCAAGCACTACCATCAACCAGAGGAAGAAAAAAATCCTAGATAAATGTGATAGAAATTAAAGAGGGCTTCCCTGGTGGCTCAGATGGTAAAGAATCTGCCTGCAATGCAGGAGACCTGGGTTTGATCCCTGGGTGGAGAAGATCCCCTGGAGAAGGGAATGGCTACCAACTCCAGTATTTTTGCCTGGCGAATACCAGGGACAGAGGAGCCAAGCAGGCTCCAGTCCATGGAGTTGCAAAGGGGCGGAAATGTCTGAGCGACTAACACTTTCACTAAAAAAATTAGTACTTTGGGTGTGATACGGGAGATGGTAAAAGGAGGGGATGGCCTAAGTTTTATCCATATCACAAGTCTCTTTTCTAAATATAAGCTAAACAAATAGCTTCTGATAATCATAGTGCACAACGTGGATTCTGTGTAAGGCATTGGATATAAGAAATGAAGACGAGCATGTCGCATTGGGGCTCTTCATTATTCTTTCATTTTCCATTTCAACCTCCTCATTTCCAGTGAGGAGACTGAAGCCTGGAAAAGGCCAATCACTGTCCACTGCTCCAGCTATTAACTTGTGGTCTCAGCTGTAATCAGGGAAGGTCACGTTGCAATCCTGCACTAACTGCAGCTCCAATTCTCACATGAGAATGCATATACCAGACCCAGATTTATCTGTAAATGACTTCTACTCCACCTGTTAGCTAAGATTTGCCCACAGAAATTAAAAACTTTTGGCTGAGTTATGAAACCACTAAGTTAAAAATAACTTAATACACATGCTGTTTTTTTTTTAATTTAACATACATAATGATTTTTATTTTACCTGTGTATAAACTTAACGTTTACTTTAAAGGGTAATTTCAAAATTATTATTAAATTCAGTATCTTTTAACTCAATGGAGGATGGATATCTCAGCTTTCCTGTGGGTATGACCTTGCTTTGTTCTTTGAGACAACTGAATTACCTAGTTTACAAAGGACCAATTTAGTTTAGCTCAAACAGGAGTAGAAGTTGTAAAAAAAAATGATCTTCCATTATGTAATATTTATAGAGCTCTTAATAATGTCAGGCACTTGAAACACAGGCCAAAAGCTTAGATATGCACACGTAAACCACAGCACACACAGACCCCTTATTCTCAGATTTATATTGTTACGCATTGTTTTTGCTGATACATGACATGGTTCTCTCTTCAGCTGTACTTGACTTCACGCATCCCTTTACTCCGGGCTTCCCTCGTAGCTCATTCGGTAAAGAATCTGTCTGCAATGCAGGAGACCCAGGTTCTATTCCTGGGTCAGGAAGACCCCCTGGAGAAGGAAATGGCAACCCACTCCACTATTCTTGCCTGGAGAATCCCACGGACAGAGGAGCCTGGCAGGCTACAGTCCATGGGGTCCCAAGCCTTGGATACAACTTAGCAACTAAACCACCCACTACCACCATCCCTTTACTCACTGGACGTTTACTGAACCCTGGCTAGAAGCCTGGTCCTATTCTAGGCAGTGGTGATATAATGACCAATGGAACAAAATCAGGTCTTACTCCTGTTCTGCTTACATTCCAGTAAGAGGACTCGGACTCTAAATAAGTCAATGAAAACCAAGATGGTTTCAGAGAGTGAAGAGTGTTGTAAAGATAATAAAACAGGGTCATGTAACAGAGAGTAGCTGGCTGAGGGTTCCTTCAGACAGGATAGACAAAGAAGTGATATTTGACTGAGATCTGACTATAAATAAATCAAGCATAAAGTGTGGCACGGGGGAAGGGAGGCACGGATAAAGGTCCTGGGCTGGGTTTAGCAAGCTGGAGGAACAGAAAGAAGTCACTGCTGCTGAAGCAAGGTGGGCACCGGCATACATGGAACACGGTGATACAGGATGCTGAATCAAGATGCTTAGTCCGAAGGGATGTGGGTTCATGACCGACCCACAGTCAGGTGGGCTGGGATCACCAGTTTCTTCCAGCCTCGGCTGGCTTCCTGCCTTCTCTGGGTACCTACCATCTAATCCTTGGGAGTCTTTCTTGTCTCCATGGGAAAAGTTCTAAAAGTCCCTTGGCTTCACATCACCGTGAACTTATCTTGGGCAGTCTTCCTCACCCTCACTCCCTCTACCCCCCTCACCATCAGCATCAGTCCTTAGAAATCCCACTCTGGCCTGGACACGTATCTCACCCAGCTAGGTCTGCACATTCACAGCTCTGACGGGGCTGGGTCTACCCTCAGAAAGAATGGAATTCATTTACTCACAGTAAGGGAAAACTCAGAACAAGCTCACTCCCATAGGATTCTGCCTTTGTCTTAACACACAGACACGCTCTGGTCTCTAAACAATTAAGCTGTTACATGAGAACACCAGTACCAGGATAATTCAAAGTTTGAGTTCAACTAATTTTTCTTCGAGGCCACTGAACAGATTTTTGCTTGCCATTCAACTTCATTCCTCCTAACATTTACGAGCATGTCTCTGTTTTACTTAAGTTTTATAGAAAGCAAATGGTCAGGAACGGTCTGCCCCTCGTCTGTGGCTGAGCCAATCTTCCTGGCAGGCCAGCCTGTCATAGGGCCTCAGTCTTAAAAACAGTTGACAGAAGTGTCACCATCCATACCAGATCTGCCTCTACTGGACTCTGACTCCAGGACATCAGGTCCGGTCCATTTACAGGGAATTTGTGTGATTTTTTCCTGCTCAGGTGCAGACTCCTGAGAAGACATAGGCCCTGTTTCCACGGACCATGAATCCACACCTCCTGCTAAAAGCTGCCTCTCCCATCTCAAAAAGAAGTTCAGAGTCTGCTGGCCAGGAGACCCATAAAACGGACACCTCATCTTGAGCAGACAGAATGGATAGAGAACGCATAGATTATATCCGTCCTATCCGCTGTTGCAGGAGGACATGAAAGGAATTAAGGGCATGCCTTTCTTGGATGTCTGTTGTGGTTCATAACAAAAGTTGAGTATTGAATGGGTTGGGTATTGAATGAATCGGAACTCAAGTCTCAAAGTAAGAATTCAGGTTTTCAAAGTAACAATGAAATTCCGAGAGGCAGGCAAAGCTGCTGCGTCACTATCTTCTAAAATCTCAGGAAAGGCCCCTTAAGTGAGGCCTCATGCCAGCCTGAGACCCGATGACTCTACATAGAAAAGTGCCAAATCCTCTAGAATAATGGTCCTGCTGTTTGATACATGTTGGCAGGAAAATCCTGGCTGCAACCAAATGCCAGCTGTGAGACCTCGGTCAAGTTTATGAGCACTTCTAATGGCCGGATGGCATCACTGACTCAATGGACGTGAGTCTGAGTGAATTCCGGGAGTTGGTGATGGACAGGGAGGCCTGGTGTGCTGCGATTCATGGGGCCGCAAAGAGTCGGACACGACTGAGCGACCGAACTGAACTGAACTGAAGCACTCACTTTCTCACCTGAGCAATGGAAATAAGCCTACTTGTATCTCAGAGAGAGACTGAGAGGACTGTATGAGATGAAGTGTGGCCTGAAGTCTGTGGCTCACAGGTTAGAAATCCCTGCTCTGGGGGAGAGAGAGGCCCAAGGCCTTGAACCAGTGGCAGTGGGACAGGCTCATCAACACAGGGCAACCGCTGTGCATCTAATTTTAAATCATAATGGGTCTTAGTGGCTGCTGAGAATTTTTTTTGAGCTTTGTTATTTATATAATACATGTGCTTAGTTACTCAGTCATGTCCCACCAGGCTCCTCTGTCCATGGAGATTCTCCAGGCAAGAATACTGGAGTGGGTTGCCATGCTCTCCTTCAAGGGATCTTCCCAACCCAGGGATCGAACTCAGGTCTCCCACACCGTAGGCGGATTTTCTATCATCTGAGCCACCAGGGAAGCCCATTTATATAATAGAAAAATAATTGTTTTTTCATTGAAAAGAAAGTGATTTTTTTTTTTTTTTTAGGACTGATCATGATTCTATTACCTGGAAACAATTTGATCCTTTTGAGGTTTGCTTTTAAGCTTTGTTAGGTTGAACAAGAGCAGCCTTCAGAGCAGAACTAATTTTTTTCAATACAGTGAGTACCGTACCCAGCGATTCTGACTGGTGAGAACATGTTCTGTGACTGGTCTTACAGGAACTCTGGAGATGATATTAAATTATATATGCAATGCATCTTAGCCCACACTCAGAGATACTGCGATTACTCAATAACTGCTGTGCACGGTAAGTCACTTCAGTCATGTCTGACTCTCTGCAACCCCATGGACTAGCCCACCAGGCCCCTCTGGCCATGGGATTCTCCGGGCCAAGAATACTGAAGTGGGTTCCATGCCCTCCTCCAGGGGATCTTCCCGACCCAGGGACTGAACTCATGTCTCTTAAGTCTCCAGCATTGTGGGTGGGTTCTTTACCACTAGCGCCACCTGGGAAGCCCGATAACTGCCAGCTGAGGGGAACCTGGGACCACTTCCGGGGTCAATGCTGGAAGGCTTCCCTGATGAGCGTGGCCTGCCAGAGCCAGAGCAGCAAGTCCTGGTGTTCGTGCATCAGTTGTCAAAGATGACGGCCCCTCTGGACCTGGCTCTCTTAGGCCTCCCAGGTGTTGACAGGGTCACACGGTGTGTGAGTGTGTGTGTGGGCGGGTGATCCAGGGTCATCAAGATCCGCAGGAATAAACATGACCTCAGTGTTTCTGGGAGTGGCAAGGCTCCTTCTGAGGTACTACAGGGTGTCAGGACAGGATATGGGATAGGCGATTTCAACAGCCTTTGTGGCACATTTCAATATTAGTAAAATACCTGCAGAACACTCAAGCTCATTGCTAAATGAACAAAGAAGCAAGTCAGTGACCAGGCATATAAATGAGAAAACTGTCACAACTCAAATCCCTTCACAGTAAAAGAAGGAACTTCGGTTTGTAAGCTGGGCCACAGCCTCCTGGCAAACACAGGTTTGTTTCCCTTTTACACTGGTGACAGTCTTATGTAAGCAAATTGAGATGAAAAAGGAAGGAGTGTTTCTGCCTTAAATAACTAAAGAAAACCCTAGACCACCATATGCTACAGCAGTTTCCAGATGCTGGATACCAGTCAGCGAGGACAGGGTCCCCCAGCAAGGGAAACAAACCAGGGACGTCCTGTGATTGCCACCGTCTACTGCCCGCAGAGTTTCCAGTGGTCGGATCATGCGGTGGCTGTCTGTCTGTCTGGGCTGAGGAGATGAAGTTGGGAGTTCAAAGGTCAAGGGAAGGGCACCAGAGAAGAGAGCTGCAAAAGTTAGCTCCAGAGATGTGCATGTGAGGAGAGCCCGAATGTGGGGAAAGAAGACCCAGAAGGAAGGAGCAGAGACAGAATCAAAGGGTTTCCCGCGGGCCAGGACCAGGACGTGTTGCCAGCAGTCAGAACCACTGGGTAGGGAATGAAGAAGAAAAAGTCTCCTCCTCTAAAAGCTGCTCTGGTCCAGCCAAACAAAGGTTAAAAGCAAACCCCAAAGTGTCAAAGTGATCAAAGTGTCTCCAGTAACTTAACTATGTTCCAGAACCAAGCTCCGGAAAACTTAAAGCAACAGTAACAAAAAGCACTCACACAATATAAAAATCACATCTGTTTGTCATCTAATAAAAAATTACAAGGCATACCTAGAAGCAGAAAAATGCAACTTTGGGCTTTTCCATACACAGGAAAACTATAATGTGCAAGAAGCTTAGTACCTTGATTGCAGGGCTGGCTACGTGAATCTACAGGTAATAAAATGGCATAGACTATATATAAGTTTCCTAGTCTTGATATCATATTATAGTTGTAGACCATGTAACCAGTGGGGAAACGGGGTGAATGGTATGTCACACCAGCTATATTATCTTTGCAATTTTCTGGCAGTCTATAATTATTTCAAAATAAATAGCTTTCTAAAAGTATGTTTAAGAGAAAAATAGCAAATATCTTAATAAAACCACCCAGGGACTTCCCTAGTGATTCAGTGGTTAAGACCCTCCACTTCCATTGCAGGGGACATAGGTTCAATTCCTGGTCAGAGAACTAAGATTTCACACGGCCAAAAAAAAAAGTGAGATGAAAAATACACTGCAATTAAGAGCTGATGAGACACTGCAGAAGAAAAGATTAGTGAACGTGGAGACATGGCAATAGAAACAACCCAAAATGAAACGGAGAATGAAGACGTAGAGGACAGACAACAGAGCATCGCTGGGCTGTGGGGCAATCCCACGCCGCTAATGCATGCACAGCCACAGCCTCCAAAGAAGACAGAGATGAGGAGACAAAACAAAATAGTTGAAGAAATAATGGTCAAACATTTCCGAACTGCATGAAAATATAAACTCACAAGAAGCTCAGTAAATACCTATTAAGAGTGATGAGTTGGGTATGAAGGAGCAAGCTGGGTTTTAGACTCCCATCCCCCAAAGATTCAAGAGATAATGGAGTCAACCCAAAGGTGAGAGGTTTTCTTCTGCCCCAGCTAAGTCATGGTGCCGTATGGTGCCGTCCACTGCTGTGAAGGTGTCACAGAGTTCCAGTGATTCTCCTCTCCACCCCAAAGGGTGAGAGGGAGCTTGTCTACCTTTCCCCCAAAGTTACAGCCCTCCAGAGGAAGCAGACTAGGGATTCTTCAGCTTGCAACAATCTCTTAAGTAACAGATCAGATGCTACATTTGATGGGATTTGTGAGCACACTATTACCCAAAAACTTTTGCATTAAATGAACACTGTAAGCCCTCAAAGGTGTTTAACTTGGTAGCTGGTGTGCTTGCATGCTCAGTTGCTAAGTCGTGTCTGACTCTTTACAACCCCATAGAATGTAGCTCACCAGGCTCCTCTGTCATGAGATTTCCCGTGCAAGAATACTGGAGTGGGTTACCATTTCCTTCTCCAGGGCATCTTCCTGATCCAGGGATCAAACATGCATCTCCTACATTGGCAGACAGATTTTTTTTTTTAATCACTGAGCCACCAGGGAAGCCCCTTGGTAGCTGGAATACTCAAATAATTGCTTAAGCTGTTTTAAAAATCCTGTATGTTGAATGGTCTGCAACACATTATCTGATTATCCTTAAAAGCAAAACAAATATTTATCCTCTGAATGTCAATTTTAAGTGTTTGAAACTACTGGAAGTTAATCAGATTCATATCTGATAAATATGGGAAGGCTATCAAAATGAAAAATTGTGATTTTAATGAAAAAAATATTGAAGGGGGATATGAAACAGTTTTGTGTCCTGAATGCAAAAGTGAAATTAGTTTCAGAATTATTTGAACAATGGACATTGTAAATACATAAGTTTTCAAGTTACTACTGAATTTTGTTTTATTGATTTTAAGTCACCATTTTCTTTCCTATTGCATACTGATGCATCTTAAAATCAATATAAAGTTTTGGTCAGAGATTAATTGATAGTTATCTTTCTTTCTTAGCATTTTCTAATCAGTGCATTTTTAGATCAGTGGTGTCTTAGGCTTGATGAAATGTAGTATTTTTCAGGATAAGGACTCTCATTAAAATGTTTTGACATATTTGTTGACAAGTCAGTTCCATTAGTTAAGTCATCCCATAAAATGAAAAGCAAATATTGTGTTTCCACATGAAAACACATGATTTATTGGAAAATAGTATCTAGAAAAAGATTCTTTCCAAGGAGAGACAGATTCCCCAATACTAGCAGTTATAAGGCTGTGACTTTTATTCACAAATGTTCTTTTACACCATGGTTGTAAGTAGTCTATGGACAAATACAAATTGCTTTCACTACAGAAACAGGTATAAATGGTGTTACCCCAAACGCAGTTCAGTAAATAGGCTATGTTAGTCCCCTGCGAAACACTGCTAAATAGGTCACAATGATAAACCCTAAGATTAGCTCACAACCTATTACACAGAAATTCACTCACTGAATGAATCATCCCGTCCACAGCAGTCTTAGTAACGCACATTATGGTGGCCACCATGGAGTTCCTTTCCCGATCCCTCAGCGCCATTCATGGTCTCCAGGCAGAAGGCCTTGGGGTGGCCTAGCTCAGGCCTTTCTATCTGAGGTGGCCGCACTGACAGGGGGGTGGGAGGATGCGTTCTTCCCCCACTCTACTTGGGCTGGGGCTCAGTTTCCCTGGGGCCCCACTTCCTACCCACCAGCAGGGCGCAGCTGTCCTTACACTCCCTTATATTTTAGAGCCAAGGGAATGGAATGATTTAACCTTCCTTAAAGATCTTTCGAGTAAAAAGAGGGCATGAGGAAGGAAGACGGCAATGAAGAGTCAGGGAAGTGAGTTACAAAAACTGACAAGAGCCTTAAGAAAGTCTATGGAGTTGGCATTAGGTAGAATTTTTTAAACAGATAACTTTATAAACAGTTTTGGATACTAGTTAAGAGTATAGACTCTGGAAAATGAGTTCCACCCTGGGGTCCACTATTATATAAATGTGTGACCTTGGACAGGTTATTTAATCACGTTGTGCCTCAATTTTCTCATTAGGAGAATGGGGGTTGTTGTAAGGAGTGTGTGTGTAACCCCTACATATGTTCAATATCGAATGATCACTAGTTCTCTACTACCATTATCAAATCTATAAAGATAGTGCTTACATAATTTGCTTTCTCTCTTATTAAACTACTTCTCACTGAGATGTTAATAATTAATATATTATCCCTCCTACAAATATCTACAACTTAAAAAAGGATGCACAGGAGGACAATCCTTAATTCAGAGGTTAAGGAAGTTGCTACTGGTGGAATTTCAGACATCAACACTAATCCACCTGGGAAAATATTAGATGATACCTCCCAAACATAGCTACTCAATAAGATTCCTCCCCCTGTCCCAGGTAGCGATGGTGTGTATCTCTGAACCTATGTAAGTTTTATGTCACTTTAAAAAAAATTCTTTTATTCCTAAAAATGTGTCATTTTCAGAGGAAACAATTAGTTTTCATTGGATTTCAAAAGGACCATAAACTAAAAATAATTAACAATCCCTGCCCTCTATGCAGCCTTAGTGCTTAAAGCCTGATGCTCTGTCCATATATAAGAAGTGCCCTCCTAGCCAAACACGTGTGTACACACATGCGCGCGTGCACACACACACACACACACACACACACACAAAGGGTGGCAGCAGAAGCTTTACTCTGGAAACATCTCTTGAAGGTTCCAAAGGAAAAAGGCACATAAAACATTTCTCCCTTTAAGGTCTAAGCAGATAGATTCACAGGTTTAGCTTTGATCATTGTTAAAACACTTTCTTCCACTATCCTTTTATTATCTATGCTGTTTATTATTCTTCTCCCGCTAATGAAAAAAAAAAAAGTTTAGAATAAAGAGAAAAGTATAAAGAAGAGAATATAAAGTACTCAAAATCTTGCCACTCAAGACAACCACATTCATTTTTCTATTTTTATGCAAATACAAAATGTACACAATTTGTTAAATATATGGAATTACTGGTCTCTCATCGTCGTTTTTTTACCTGTCATAAACATCTTCCTCCATTGTTAAATGTTCTTGAAAGCATGGTGTTAAAGATGCTTTACTCACTGTTTTTGTGCTGTTAACTTCACCAGTTCATTAAAGCTGTATGTTTGTTTCTCTAGTTTGTTATTACTATAAAGAAAGCGATGGTGAGTATTTTGGTACCCAGGCATCAAGCACACTTCTGATTATGTATTTGAAACAAATTTCTAGAAGTGGAATTTCTGGGTCAAAAAAATTTAATTGTTTTTCTTATTTATGACCCTAGGTTGCTTATTTCTCATTTCTTAATATTATTATGTCTTCATTAAAAGAAAAGTTTAATCATATTTCTAATATTTCTAACCTTATAATTTGTAAGTTTTCAAATACTTGAAGAAAATTCATATAAATGTCAAAACCAAGGCCCTTTCTTAAAGCGCACACATACAGCCAACATATGCTCATTCAGAAAGACAAAATCATCAATGTATCAATATTTTGACTGCTGAGACCAGAAATACTTATTCCAACTGAACACTGCACCTCAGGAGGAATTTCCTCCTTTTAACCACTGGGTGTCCCCTGAATCCTATTTTTAAAGTTAGGCAGGTATCACCAAATCCTATCTAACAAATAGTTCAGCAACCTCTCATCATATAGCTGGTAGAAGGAATCTTCATTAGTTTTTACATGCATTATTTTAAAAATTAGTCATTCAACTTTCTTGTCAGCTTTCATTTTTCAGGGAAATAGATGCATGGTTTCAGACTTTACTGAGTAAACTCAGTGTTTTAAGAAGGTAAGCAGAAAAAAAAAAAGTAACAAAATTGCATTCAGAGAAGTAATTTTTTCCCCAAGCACTAAGTGAAACCAAAATTGGAATGTGAACATGAGATCACTTTAGCTCTCTGTTTCCTGTAAGAAAAGTGTTTTCTTTGAAACTGTATTTTGCAGACTTCAGAGTGATATATTTCTGGAAGGTGCTGAAGTCCAAACATTACGTACCTTGAGCTCAAATTAGACCGCTTAGGAATCAGAGACTTGATTTGAAAAAGAAAGAGAACAGGGGTGCCCACCTTAATGTGAAAAACCAGCCACAAAGTCCACAGTCCTAATGATTAAGATAAACATATGTGCAGAATTCATTCCTGAGCTCTTCCCAAATAATGTCTTTCTTATTTGATATTGGTCAATTGATAAAAGAATCCATTTACCTATAAACACCTGGCAAGCAATCCAAGAAATCTGTACCATGTGATACGTGGCAACACTTATCTCTTTCTGTGTAAATAAACACTGATTTAAGCTTTTTGTTTTATCTGATGCTCACTATAAATGCACGTACACTGGAAGAGAAGAGTCATCGGTGCAGAATCTCCACTGACTCAGCAGCCTCTGGCTCGTAACAGAAACAGCTCTCAAATGAATGACGATATCCCAGTCTCCAAACAAGAAAGCTCCCTCAGCCCCCAGTCCCGGGTCTATCCCCGGCCTAGACGCTCCTTGCAGCCTTCCCACCCATGACCCGGCAACACCCAGGCTCCCCTACCCCTCTTGCTGCTTCTTTGCCTCGTTCACTGGTGTCTCCTTCCTACCTCCTTCAGGAAGCCATTTATTAACCTTTGCTTTTAGTTTCTCTCTTCTTTCTCCCCATTCTCTTCTTCAATAATTTCAACCAAGAATTTTGGCAGTGAGGGTTAAAAAGGAAGATGGAATGGGAGCTTGAGCAGCTTCAAAAGAAATATTTTAAAATAGTTCATGATGAGGAAGACTAAACTGAAACATCGTCTAAAGAGGAGTCATTAAATAAGGAGTAAAAAGAAAGAAAAGAATGGGTGACTCAACAACAACAAAAGGAATGAGGGAAGAGTTAAGGAACGAGGTCCTAGGAGAAGTAGGAAGAAATAGAGTTTGCATTTCTGCATTTCTCCCGGCAACCAAAGCCTCCTTTGTGGTTCAATGACTCCTTGAAACCAGTACCCTCAGTGTGCTTCAGGGCCACACTGTCCCCAGGACATGGAGACAGGAGATGGCTGAGGGATGGGGTGGGGTGGGCAGGCATTCTAAAAAGAAAAGGAAATGAGAAAGGAAAAAAAGGAAGAAAAGCTTATATTTTCCAGGAACTGCGTTATGAGCTCTGTAAGAATCATCTGTGTTACTCGAAATGTGCTCAGAAGACCACCATCGAAAGAGTCACCTGAGATGACTGGGAAAAATACTGAAAGCCTGATCGCACCCTGATCTGGGCCCCCGAGTCTCAATATTTCATAGTATCTCCAGGTGACTCATAGGCATGCTTAAACTTGAGAAATACTGCACAGTCTCATGTAATGTCCTAGGAGATGAGGAACAAAGTTTAAAATAAGTTTTTATGATACTAACAAATTGATGCTTTTGAACTGCAGTGTTGGAGAAGACTCTTGAGAGTCCCTTGGATTGCAAGGAGATCCAACCAGTCAATCCTAAAGGAAATCAGTCCTGAGTGTTCACTGGAAGGACTGATGCTGAAGCTGAAACTCCAATACTTTGGCCACCTGATGAGAAGAACTGACTCATTTGAAAAGGCCCTGATGCTGGGAAAGATTGAAGGCGGGAGGAGAAGGGGATGACAGAGGATGAGTTGGTTGGATGGCATCACCAACTCAATGGACATGAGTTTGGGTAAACTCCGGGACTTGGTGATGGACAGGGAGGCCTGGCGTGCTGCAGTCCATGGGGTCGCAAAGAGTCGGACACGACTGAGCGACTGAACTGAAAGGAACAGTGCTCTACACATTTACTAAACGTTCTGGAATAATGCCGATTGAAATAGACTAATTTATTATGTCAACTTACTAAGAGGTTTTGACTTCACAAATGAGCTGTTTTGGGAAGGTCTTAACAAGTTATTATGTACATTGGTATATGATAAAATATTACTGACTTTATGACAAGAATCATACATATTCAGTCCTTAAATGATAAAGGTTTATTGCTATGGGCACAATTTTAGGTCATCCTCCCTTCTGAATCAGTCATTCCATTATCTTTTAGAAGCTAATAAAGCTTAGAGAGAAGACTGAAAAAAATATAAATGTTAAAACAGGATATTTCAGGATTAATATTTAATTGATTTTGTCCCTTGGGTTTCCAGGACTTAAGATCTATTCTAAAGTCAAGAAATTTAACTTCTGTTCAATTCCTTTGATATTTTTTTAACTTTGATTCTAATTTCCTATGCTATAAGGTACAGTCTTCAGAGACAATTTTGCTGGGACCTAAGATCTTATGCAGTTAGGCTCATTACTCTGAAGTGCAATAATAATAATAACTATTTTTATTAGTCACTCCCTACTACTTATATAACATTTTGTATATCACAGATTCTTAATTTAACAGCAAATTATTTTCATGTTCTTGGTTACAGAGGGACTGTATTTTCTAGCAACTGGCATATATTTCTGGGTGTTACCAGAGTTGTTTCGAAACAAAAAAAGACTACTAGGCTTAATGAACTACCAAACTTCCTTCCTTTTTTAATGGGAAAGGCTTGGCAATATATAGTCAACAAGAGACTTTGAGTCCTGGCTCTAAAGCAATAAGGGGCTAACCTTTATCGCCAAACAAGTCCTCCTCATTGGCTAATAAAATTAATAACAGTAATAATAACAATAATAGCGGCTAACACCGTCACATGTCCCAGGCACTGTTCTAGACACTTCATTTGCTTGGTCTCATTGATCTTCACATTAACTCATGTAGAACCTATCACTGTCTCCATGGACACATGAGAAAGGTACCGTTAGGGAGGCGAAGTAACCTGCCTAAGAACACCCAGCTAGGAAGCTGCAGAGCTAGGGACAAGTCCACACGCTGGGACTCCAGGGCCTGCTCTCAGCAACTACAATGTGCTGCCTCTGTGGGCACCGTGGACTGGGGGCAGGCTAACTGGGTGGGGAGTGTGGCTTTTCAATGCTCCCATGGCATGTGAGAAAGCAGATGCTCTCACCGTGGTCTCAAGATGGCAAAGAGTTTTTGTCCTGAATTTGAGAAACTCCCTGCATTTTTCTCAGAATTCAACCTGAAAACGTCTTCAGATAAACAGGCTGTTTGAATGGCTACATAATGGCTGGTATTCTAACCGTATTTTGAACTTAAATCCATAGATGGCTCGTGAAGACCCATATGGCAGGCTCCACATAAGAAAATACAAACTCTTATTACCTGCGTAAACAAGTATCAGTCGCTGAAAGGCAAGCAGTACCTAGAGTACGTCATGATGACATACACACAGAACGAGGCACACGCACCGGAAACCACTCAGAGAAACTGCAGAAAAGAGGAGACACGGAATGCTCCCGAAATCCTAAACCTCAAGCCCTTCTGTTGAAACTCATGAGGAGCTACTCACGTTAATAAACAGAACACAGTCTGCAATGAAGGCCTACTTCACAGGTTATACCCAAAGGAGGCTGGAAAAGGGGAGACTGGATTCAAGACGTGAAAGAAAGTCATTAGGAGACCACCCCAGGAATTCTACTACAAAATAATCTCAACAGCAGGTTCTACTCATCTTCTCACAGAAGAGGCTGGAATTGACTCAACCACAAAGGAAGTCAGGGAATTGCCAAAACTGGAGTAAGATCTCTACCCTGACGGTCACTGCGCAGGACCCTGTGGAGGCTTCCCGGGAAAGACCACCTCCCACCCCCTCACCACGTCCTCCACCTGCCTCTGGTTTGCAGAAAAACTTTGGCCTCCTAGGCCTTGCCTAAGTTCCAAAAAAAGACATTGAATCAGATAAGTGAGATGAAAAACTAAAGGAAAACTGTCAAGAAAGACGCCATTTTCCTGACGACTGAGACGGTAAATCTCATAAAATGATTCACTACAAGAAAATTTCAGAAAAGAAGACTGTCTGCATAGGAAACGAGATGGCACTGCCCCCGTGAAACCTGGGTATAGAGCCACAGACGCAGAGAAGATGGAGATGGGAAAACGACAGGGTGAAACAGAGAGAGAGATGCCGGAAGATTGGATTGGAGAGGGGTACAATGCAACAGGGGAAAAGGCAAAATTTAAACCTGTATTGGAAGTTTCAAGGAGCAGAATTTAGACGGCAGAAATAAAAATATGGGGGATAAACTTCAGAAACTCTCGCAGAACACAAAGGTAAAGGTCAAAGAGAAAACTGAGGCAGGTGACTAATGAGTGTCTGATCTCACAACTATATGTATGTTTAAAAAGAAACTGAAATAACACCAATAATTGCATAATAGACATTCTAGAAAAAAATTAATAGAAAAACACACATGTAGGCACATCCTGGCAATTTTTTAAAACTGTAAGAATAAAAGAAAAAGAAATCACAAATACACCAAAGCAGGAAAAACAAGTCCTCTAAAAATAAATAACAATTAGGCTCCCTCAGACATCTTTTCTATAGCACAAAAAGTCAGAAAACTATGGAGCAACAGGTAGAAAATTTTAAGGGAACAGAACTGTTACCCCAAAACGTACAATTTTGTAGTAGCATCTTGTGTGAGGCCAGCAGAAAAGCATGCTTAGATCCACACAGATGCAGAAAATCACCATCCATGTGTCTTCACTGAAAAATAAATTATCTTAAAGACATTCTAGTTAATGGGAAAAAAATCAAAATTTAGAATTTAAAAAAAAATTGGAAACTGCAATTGCAAAGGATTTTGGAACTTCCTTTAGTGAGTTTGAAGTGAAGTGAAGTCACTCAGTCATGCCCGACTCTTTGCAACCCCATGGACAGTGGCCTGCACCAAGCTCCTCCATCCATGGGATTTTCCAGGCAAGAGTACTGCAGTGGGTTGCCATTTCCTTCTCCAGGGAATCTTCCTGACCCAGGGATCAAACCCAGGTTTCCCGCATTGTAGACAGACACTTTACCGTCTGAGCCACCAGAGAAGTCTAGTGAGTTTAGTGAGTTTAGCCTTTCAAATCGGACACCCAGCAGAGTTCTGGATCTCCAGGTAAGACAGACGGGGACTGCCCTTGGGGCACCTTTTCAGTGTTGCCTCCTTCTTGGCACTGGGACATGAACTTGTCCAGCACAATCAAGTCCCCACAGTTAAAGCGGACAAGAGATTGCAATGACTTAACACCCCTTAAAATAACATTTGCTGTGGCACTCTTCCAGAATTTGCTAAAGACAGCTTTATCACTTGCTGGCGGGAACACTGTCCCAGAAAACTTGTTAACAAGAAACATGTTTTCCTCTCTCAAACACACATCACAAAATAATAACCAGATTAAATACTATATGAAATGCCAAGGTACTTAAATACGATTTTCTACGTATTTAAAAGTGGAAGTGTTAGTCGCTCAGTTGTGTCCGACTCTGCGACCTCATGGGTTGTAGACCAGCCCACTCTGTGGGCTCTGTGTCCGTGGAATCCTCCAGGCAAGAACACTGAAGTGGGTTGCCATCCCTTCTCCAGGGATGGGACCATCCTGTACTCAGGGGTGGGACCAGCATCTCTTACAGCTCCTGCTTTGGCAGGCAGGTTCTTTACCACTAGCGCCACCTGGAAAACCCCATGTATTTAAAAGCCACACACAACGATGGCTCCTTTCAATTGCAAAGTACTTATCTATCACAAAGCACACTGTTTATCGTCTTTAGTCTAGGCCCTTTTAGTCTAGTAATGTTCCTTTGTTATTTCAGCTTAAACATAAAATATGGCTTCCCTGGTGCCTCAGATGGTAAAGAATCTGCCTGTAATGCAAGGACCCAGGTTAGATCCCTGGGTCGGGAAGATCCCCTGGAGAAGGGAATGGTTACCCATCCCGGTATTCCTGCCTGGAGAATTCAATGGACAGAGGAACCTGGTGGACTGTGGTCCACAGGATCGCAAAGAGCAGGACAAGACTAAGTGACTCACACTAACACACACAGAAAAAAGATGAAGGAAGGTACTCAAAGATGGAAAGAGTGGCCATCTCTCCAGAGGCTGGAATTCTAGATGACAGTGTTTTTTCTTTAAAATTGTTGACACTTTCCAAATTTTCTTTAGAAAAAACATATTGAAATGTTTCAATAATGATACATAAGAGCTGCATCATTATTAAACAGCTACAAAAATCAGTATATATAATAACTATGAACATATAATATTATCATGATGATTTGAGAGTACACACAAAATTTTGTAGCAGCACTTACAACTTAAGTGGTAAGACTGGGTAAATACTTTTGCTTTTCACAAGTACATATTGCTTTTGCAATGAAAAAAGACTAATCTCATCAAGAGAAAAAATATGTTAGAAAGAAATTTTAAAATGTTGGAGTAATTCATGGACTTTAGAAGGAAGAGAGGTAAACACACTGAGGGAAAGAATACCACGAAAGCTGTTATGGTAAACAGAATTTATCAAATACCTTTAAGGCACAATTTCGACTCTATACATCTCCCTTTCTTTACCCATAAAAAAATATCCATTGTTAAATCTAAAGTCCTTAAAACAGGCTCTGTGAGATCATGCGCATCACTTGTCTTAAATTCTATTTCTCAGGACGTCACGGAAATATACTGCTAAGATGCTCACACTCCCCCAGGGTGGTCAGATGTGTCAGTCAAACACTTTAAATAGATTTGATTGCAGGTTTGGAAAGACTGCTCTGTTCCACTGTATTTAAAGGTGCTGCCAAATGTTTTCATTTTTCTCTTTCCTACTCTGTAGTCATTTTATCTTTGGTTTTTTAAGTCCATTCAACTTTTGGTCTCACAGTTCCGCTACACCTGAGAAGGACTTAGGTTCTTAATGATTGCCACAAAAAACAAAACATACATTTTCAAAGAAACTTACTCAACTCCATCCTCAAGCATTTATATTGCAAATGCAACGTGACAAGTGATATTTTAGTTGCAAGAGTCTATTTAAATAACTGCAGACATCCTAGGATCACTTAGTGGGTGTATAGGGGTCATATTCAAGATAAGTAAAAACCATTTATGGTGGCAGGAGAGAAAGAACTCTGAAATTCACACAGCTGCCTTCATCCCCAGGTATTTTTACCTATGACAATATCATAATGGTTCTTGTCTAAATCTAATCATTTTCAATCCTGGTTAAATCTTCCCGAAGCCCTTCTCTTTCACCCTTTTTCTTGCATCTCCAAATGAAAGGCACTGAAGAAGTACCCCTGAGCAGAGAAAGCACATTTTCAAACTGACTTTGTTTCAAAGGCCTGGGTTAGTCCTTGGAAGCTTAATCAGTATGTTTGCATATGCTTGGGGACAACAAGCTATTTACCCTTTGGAGGTAGATGCTAGTTTGAAAATGGATAACCAAAACCCCCCAGTAAGCTTCTTAATCTTACTTCTTGTTCAACAGAACAGTAGATAAGAAAGCATTTGTGAGAAAGAATCAGTTTTAGGAAATCTTTCTCTAGTAATCTGAAGAGGATAGTAACTGGTTGTGGGTGGTAGGCAGGGCAGATGACAAGTCCAGACTGCATGTGGTTTTATAATCACAAACACAGAGTAAAAATAATGCCCAACAGATTTCCTTGAATTGTCTCCAGGGCCATAATATGTCATCCATGACATAAAGAATGAGAGACTCCTTGGAGACAGACCACACTGGAAATATAACTAGACCACTAGATGATTCCACCTACACATCCGTCCACCCTATCAAATAGATATGGGCAGAATTTGGCGAGATAATAAGCAGTCCTCAGTCTCAGGCTATCTGAACCTCTGCAGTGATTTATGTCACGGGAGCAGGGCAAAGCCTGGCTCTCCTCTCTGTCAGCCAGCTGGGGTGGAACAGAACAGACCCAGATGACCAGGTTCTGGCACAAACGCAAGAGCTGTGAATCTGAATTTCCCAGACGTGTTATGAAACAAAGTCAGACTTGCTTGAACTGCTGATTTTAAAAAAAAAGAAAAATTCTTTCTTTCTTCTCCTGAGATGGAAGCTTAGCTTTCACTTTCAAAGAACTGCAAGCACAGTCATCACACAGACACAGAAGTCTCGAATTCTCCTCTGGTTGTCCTGATAACAGGACTCCTTATCAATTTTCCCAAGCCCTTTATAAAAATGAAAATGAGGCATTTTATAGTCCAGATATCAGAAGAGATCTAACACTGGGTGAGCAGCTGCTGCCTTAACCAATGGTATCTGTACGCTCAAGACATAATATTTAAGCTTCCACATAAAAACGTAATTGTTGAGAATAATCCTCTAAGACCTAGGATTCTTAGAACTAGGTCACTATCCAGTCACTTGATTGAACTGGAAGATTTCCTTTCTTGTGCAAATGTTTTCAACTTGATTAATATTAACATAAAGAATAATATCTAAAAACATTATTTCCTGATCTGGACAATAAAGAGACACTATAGTTGTCTCTTTATTCAACAGGAAAACTATTTGGTAGATAACTTATCTGGGAATATATTTAAAGAGTAGGATTGATAGGGGAACTGAGTGATATTAGGTACATAGATCTTCGTGCTAGTAAAAGTTGGCTTATTCCCATGGAAAAAAAGTTTAAATAATTTAACTAAGAGCCAGGATAAAACCTTAATAAAAGTTTATTTTTACTTTGTAAAGAAAATTTTCTTCCATGGAAACAAAACAAAACTATTCACTGCAGGTTTGCATGGTAAGAAATAATCTAAATTATATTGACTTGGGTGTTGGTAACGGAAACAATAGTAGACAGCTGAGGACTATAAACCTTCGTGCAGAATTCATAGCAAGTTCTAGTCATAATGGCCTCCTTCATACTGAATATATGGAAATATATGGAATATTTCAAAACTGCAGAAAATAAGCAGAAAGAGAAGCTAGATTTCTGGAAGCATGTTAATAAGAGAGAACACCCCAAATGGTTACTTTATGCTTTTTAAATTTCCAGGTACCTTTCAGGACCTGGCTCTTTTACAAACTGGGGTGAATGATGGTAATTATTTCTACTGAATGAAGATGAATATTTCATTGAGATTTAAAATGTAAAAAGCAGCAAAAGGAAGCAAGCCTAGGAGCCTCTCAGAGGCTAGAACTTTCACATGACCCTTCCATGGAGACCAGACGATGCTGATGGTGAACATAATGGGGTATCATTCAGTGAAAGGAGAAATTCACGGACTCAAAGACAACCCATCTCAAAGTGAGGCTTGCTTTCACCAGTATTTCCACAGGATGGAACCAAATAAAAATAGTCCTTTTCTCTCCCTTTTATTTATGAACCTGAATGACTGGTTTAATCTAGGTTATCACTGTTCTCCTTTCACGATGACTCTCATAAAAAAAAGATTTCCTTTTCAACAGTAGCATTTGGCTTCCCTTCTGTATGTTTTTGTTCAAAAAAAAAAACAAAACAGTTAAGATTCACCAATTCCTATAAAGACAACACCCTAAATAACTGAGTTCTACTCCTAAATAAAAACTATTTCTGGAGGAAATAGTTCTTCTCTGAGGAACACTTTATTTATTTTTAATGATTTCCTCTTACAGCACTGAAGCAGCTCTTAGTTAAAACTAAATTTGCGAACATTTTAATAGGAGATATTTGCTACCTCATTATTTATTTCACGATAGAATTCACAATTTAAAAACAAGAGAAAATGAAAATTCAGTACTGTAGAAATTACCTCGTCTGATCCTTTCTTTTCTCCTGACTTGGAAGGCGATCTACTGGTTCTTCCACTGACATGCTGTAAAAATATTAAAAGAGATAACGTTTAATAGAGGGAGGTGATACAAGATAATATAATAGTGACTTTAATCCCAAAGGGCTAAATATACAGACTATAAAAAAGGACACCTTTAATCTTCCTCCTGAGAACTGTTAATAATTCTCCATCGACATAGGTGGCCTTCAAAAATAAAGGGAAGCTACAGACATTTATTTAGGATGCAGAAAGTAAGTCTGTAATTAACCAGACACAGATCTGATGGTGGTGCCAAGCCGGCATCTCGTCTCCTACAAAATGCCTCCTGGAATTTCAAAGCCCAAATTGCCAGCATAGGCTACATCTGGTTCCTCATGGAGATGAGATGTCTGAGGACCATATTGAGCCGAAGCCATTACTTAAGCCTCAGTTCAGCATGAACTCAAGGGAGGAAATTCTCTGGAGTTCTGTCTGTTTATTTACCAACACAGAAAGATAAAGCGTGCATTGGGAAGACCATACCTCCAACGCTCATTACCTATGGCTTTAGAATTTCATTATGTCCTGAATCAGAATTGTTTTTCTCACTAGGACACTGGTAATGAATGGAAGTATTTTTGCATGCATGTTAGGTTGCTTCAGTCATGTCTGACTCTTTGCAACCCCATGGACTGCAGCCTGCCAGGCTCCTCTGTCCATGGGATTCTCCAGGCAAGAACACTGGAGTGGGTTGCCATGCCCTCTTCCAGGGAATCTTCCCAACCCAGGGAGCCAATTCACATCTTTCTCTGACGTCTCCTGCACTGGCAAGGAAGTATTTTTATGTGGTATATAAAAGCTTCAAGTAGTTTACATGCTATTTGGTTTGATAAAAGAAGCCATGAAGATTATTGAATTTTTAAAAAAATATTTATTTTATTTATTTTTGGTGGCATTGGGTCTCAGGTGAGGCGTGTGGCCTCTCTAGTTGCTGGTGTGGGGCTTAGTTGCCCCATGGCATATGGGATCTTAGTGTCCCCATCAGGGATCAAACCCTCACCCCCTGCACTGGAAGACAGACTCCCAACCACGGGACGAACAGGGGAGTTCCCATTCTTGAATTTTTTTGATAAATGAAAATATTTCATGTTCCTGAAAATTAAGGACAAAGAATTGTTTTATTTCTTGTACAAGTGGGATATGCAAGAAAGTGGGAAAAGGAACCTAAATATAAGAAAATGAAAAGCTCACTATTGGGTCTTAGCCCAGTCATCTTTAGTTAAATTGAAACATAAAACCCGATCATGTTCCCTACAGTGGAATCAAACCTGGATATGCAGGTCACTTGTTATTCAAATGAAAAAGAATGACAATAATAGTAAAAATAATAATAATGTTTACCATTTTTTTTTTTACTTACAAGGCACTTTCATATACATTTTTATCTGAGACAAAAAAAGATGCTCACGTGATTTCATGGATTAAAATAATTAAGAATAAAAGTCATGTGATGTGCTTTTCACAAAGACATATACCTAGTAAATGAGAAAAGCTTGCAAAGCTGGTTTTCTGACTGTAAATCTATTGTCTCTATACTATGATAAGAGCTTCCCCTGTGGCTCAGTTGGTAAAGAATCTGCCTGCAGTGCAGTAGACCTGGGTTTGATCCCTGGGTTGGAAACATCCCCTGGAGAAAGAAATGGCAACCCACTCCAGTATCCTTGCTTGGAAAATCTCATGGACAGAGGAGCCTGGCAGGCTACACTCCATGGGATCACAAGAGTTGGACATGACTTAGCAACTACACCACACATACTATAATAAATGAAACAAGATAATGTTTCTTTAAATCATATCAACAGATATTTTTGTAAAATAAAAAGGCTAAGCAATATTAGACATGTGTGTGAAATCTTTCGGTAGTTCTTTGTATAAAAACTAGAAAGAAATCACTTTCACGAATGGAAAACTTTTCCCCAAACAGAAACCTCTCATGAATTTCTGCCCACAGAAAAGCAGGCAGACTGCAGTAGCTTGGTGAATGAAGCTCTCTACAGGGCTTGTTTCACCCAGACGACCTAGTCAAGAGTTTGCCCAACCCTGGAGAAGGAAATGGCAACCCACTCCAGTATTCGTGCCTGGGAAACTTCATGGACAGAGGAGGTGGTGGTGGCTTAGTCACTAAGGTGTGTCCTGCCCACGCGACCCCATGGACTGTAGCCCACCAGGCTCCTTTCTCCATGGGATTCTTCAGGCAAGAATACTGGAGTGGGTTGCCGTTTCCTCCTCCAGGGGATCTTCCCGACCCAGGGACTGAACCCGCATCTCTTGAGTTTTCTGCATTGGCAGGCGGATTCTTTGTACTAGCACCACGTGTGAAGTCCCATTTTAGAAACGAGAATACAGACCCACAACTCGCTCTTGTCTTGGGCAAGGCTCCAGGCTCTCCGCAAGGTCCCACTTTGCTTCTTGCTCAGGTGGCAAACATACAGTATGATTTACCCTATGGTAAACATGCAGACAGCCTTTTCTCTTTAAAATAAAGGTAGATAGATATCTTACTATAAAACGTTTATAAAGTTGATTCCCTGGTATTTCAAAATTGCAGTCCTCCAGATTAACCAACATCATCAGTTACTTGCTTCCACTGAAATGCTCAAAATCCCTCACAATTACATAGTTTCCAAATAATAGTTTGAGAGGGATATATATATAAAACAAATGCTGGTTTTTTTTGCTTAAAATGTCTATTATAAATATATGTTTTACAAAATGAGGTTTTAAAAACACAAATGCTTTTTAAAATGTTGAACTGTAATGACAAATTATAAAAACTATGTACTATAAAAATTGTCATTTTTTAACTTCAAAAGAAATATTTGCTCTCAATAGAGTAAATATAATAATATAAATAAAAGATCACATAGTGAAATGACAACATTTTTTAGTAACTATCAGGATTATACTTTTTCCAGTTTTTTTAACCTGGCTTTTTATTATAAAAATTTTCTAACATACAGAAAAGTTGAAAGAAAAATACAATGAATATCCATAGTCCCACCACTGAGAGTCAACAATTAACTACTGTTGCCATATACTGATATCTCATCATATATTATGGACAGACATATAATCTACATATATTTGCATATGTACCAGCATTTGAAAGTAAACTGTAGATATCCTGAGACTTTACCCCTAAACATTTTATCAAGCATGTCCTTAAACTGAGGACTTTTTCCTCTATAATTACAATACATCCTCACTCTAACAAAACTCTAACAGAATTAATAAGAATTACCTAATGCCATTCAATTTCCCGTAAATGGAAACTTTATAAGAGAATCGCTGCCCTCACCATTTCTTGGCGCTTATTCATATTCAGTAGCTGGTGCTGTGCTGTGCTTAGTTGCTAAGTCGTGTGCAGCTCTTTGCAATCCGAAGGACTGCAGCCCGCCAGGCTCCTCTGTCCATGGGATTCTCCAGGCCAGAATACTGGAGTGGGTTGCCATGCCCTCCTCCAGGGGATCTTCCCAACCCAGGGATCGAACCCAGGTCTCCCACCACTGCAGGTGGATTCTTTACCATCTGGGTCACCAGGGAAGTCCATTCAGTAGCTCATTAATGATACAACATCAGTTATATCCTTTCATTGAAAGAGATTCAAAGTGCCTGATTTCTACATTCATGGAATAACTGTGTACTTTCCACATTCTTTCCATTCTGCGGATGAAATAAATGTTTGGAAATTACACACTTCAGATTTGATTCAGCTTAGGAAACTGCAGCAAGCGTCTCAAAGAGTGAAGAAAGAAACCTTCGTCTGCTATCACTACATGTAGTTGACGGTTTGGGAAGAGCTGAGAGAAACATGGAAAAGGGAAGGAGTCAGGAACTGAACCACAAACCTGAAATATCCAGGAAGGACTTTTCTCTAAGAGTGGAAAGAAACTAACATGTTCTAAGCATCTACTTTGTGAGCCCAGCGCTGGGCATTTCCTCTCTGTGGTCTCCCTGACTGCCGTAGCAGTAAAAAAACTCTAGGGACAGAACTGGCAGCTTATTTTATTGATAAAGAAATAGGATGTGAAACGTGAGCTCCTCCTCAGTCACACTGCATGTCAGCTACATGCGTGGGTTACACTCTGGAGGCCAGAGACTGGGCTAGTTAGCAGCTAGCTGAAAACTTTCGATGCCCATCAAGAAAGTCTCAACCCAATGCTCTAAAAGGAAAACAACTCAAAAAAATCAACAAAACCCAATAAAACCTTCCTATTCTAAAACTGTTCTTTTTTTTTTAATGAAATTAATCAGACACACAATACCAAAGTGTCATCCTGTTTTAGGATGTTTTAGGAGCTGGACAGGAGCAAAGACAGGAAGTGCAGGGTGCCGGCCCTAAAGCAGGAGACATTTCACTAGGAGGATGAGCCCCCGGAAGCCAGGAGCTAAGATGAAAACACATGAGAGAACAAGAGAGACAGGAGTTTAGAGGCAGAGAAAATATCAGCTAAAGGGCTTTTTGGTTTTGCTTCAAAGAGAATTTTCCAACCTGTTTCCACTTCCTGGCATCGCTATATATTTGGTAAGCATAGCTGTCCTTTGTCCTCATTCTAGAAGACAGCATTAATATGCATCCAGTTTTCTGCCCTAGCAATCTCACAAACATGTCGGGAAATCAACAGGAGCAAGGAGCCATGAAGCTTGGCACTGTGCTCCCACCCAGCTAAGGACGTATGCCAGCGGCAGGCTTTGGCTCTGCAGCATTTGGGGCCGCCTCCCCAGTGCTACCCAGATACACCCTGACACACTCAGAAACAAGGGTATACGTCACAGGATGAGCTGAAGCTCAAACTTTTACACATATTAGAAGAGAAGGAAGACAGACAAAAACCTGAGCTTCTGCAAGCCTAAGCTCAGCTCTGAAAGAGCACCAAAACCTAGTGTGCTTCTGAAATGCCTCTATTAGATTTAAAACCCCCAAAAAAGGTACTGAGTTTCACTTAGGGGGTAACAAAAACATTGCAAAATGACCTTTAAGAGATGCTTGGACAACTCTGTACTCAGTACTAATAAAAATAATAACACTGAGTTAATAAAATGGGGCTTCCCTTGTGGCTCAGCTGGTAAAGAATCCGCCAGCAATGCAGGGGACCTAGGTTCAATCCCTGGGTGGGGAAGATCCCCTGGAGAAGGGAAAGGCTAAGCACTCCAGTATTTTGGCCTGGAGAATTCCATATAGCCCATGGGGTTGAAAAGAGTCGGACATGACTGAGCAACTTTCACTTTCAATAATAAATATTAAAATAATAAAATATTTAAAATACCAAATTGTATGTTTTAAAGGGTAAATTATGAATTATATCCAAATAAACCTGTTTAAGAAAATAATAAAGACTATGTGAAAACAGCTGGAAGGTCTTCCTTCTGCAATTTGGGGAATGCTGATGGAGATCAACGTTTGCATGTCCAGTGACAGCTGTGGCAAAATCAAGAAGTAATGAAACGTGATCCCAGAGCCCTCTGGAGCCTGGTGCACACCACTTAGCTCACTCCCTGCACCACTGCTGCATACAGAGACAAAGGCTTGCTGGGGAGGGTGGGGTAGGGGTGCTCCCTAAGGGTCAAAAAGCCTTCATTTAGCTGTGGGTTTCTCCATGGAAGAAAAGCTATGACAAACCTAGACAGCATATCAAAGAGATGGGAATACCAGACCATCTTACCTGCCCTCCAAGAAACATGTATGCAGGTCAAGAAGCAATGGTTAAAACTGGATATGGAACAATGGACTGGTTCAAAATTGGGAAAGGAGTACATCAAGGCTGTATATTGTCACCCTGCTTATTTAACTTATATGCAGAGTACATCATGTGAAATACCAGGCTGGATAAATCACAAGCTGAAATCGAGATTGTCGGGAGAAATATCAATAACCTGAGATATGCAGATGACACCACTAATGGTAGAAAGCAAAGAGAAACTAAAGAATCTTTTGATGAAGGTGAGAGGAGAGTGAAAAAGTTGGCTTAAAATTCTTCAACATTCAAAAAACTAAAATTCTGGCATCCAGTTCCATCACTTCATGGCAAACAGATGGGGGAAAATGGTAAGAGTGACAGATTTTATTTTGGGGGGCTCCAAAATCACTGCAGATGGTGACTGCAGCCATGAAATTAAAAGACATTTGCTCCTTGAAAGAAAAGCTATGATCAAACTAGACAACATATTAAAAAGCAGAGACATTACTTTTCTGACAAAGGTCTATATAGTCAAAGCAACGGTTTTTCCAGTAGTCATGTACAGATGTGAGAGTTGGACCATAAAGAAGGCTGTGCACCAAAAAATAGATGCCTTTGAACTGTGGTGTTGGAGAAGACTCTTGAGAGTCCCTTGGACTGCAAGGAGATCAAACCAGTCAATCCTAGAGGAAACCAACCCTGAATATTCATTGGAAGGGTTGATGCTAAAGCTGAAGCTCCAGTACTTTGGCCAACTCATTGGAAAAGACTCTGATGCTGGGAAAGACTGAGGGCAGGAGAAGAAGTGGGCGACAGAGGATGAGATGATTGGATGGCATCACTGACTCAACGGACATGAGCCTGAACAAACTCAGGGAGATGGCGAAGGACTGGGAAGCCTAGTGTGTGGCAGTATATGGTGTCGAAAAGAGTCAGACAAGGCTTAGTGACTGAACAACAACTCATCTTTCAGCGCAGGTCACAAGTGCCCAACCACTTTTGGAAACGCTTACGCTAGAGTCCGGGGATTCAGATTTAGCTTATACAGGGTGATGCTGGGGACAGATGTACATCCCTGAACTTCCCCAGCTGAAACGAACACCCAGCTAGGACTGAAACCACTGCTTGGAGAGGAGCTCTGTGGGCACCAGGTCAGGAAGTGGAGGTTTCTACTCCTCCAATCACCACACTGAGTCAGCACCCATGGGAGCTTCCCCAAGTCAGACAGGCCTGGGCAGCTCAGGGCTCCTGGGTAAACCGACTGCTCAAGGCAGAAACCCAGTGCCCTGTGTTCAACCCAGCATTTCCTGACTAGTTCTGAGCCTTGTCCTGCTAATGGCACATCAGATCTTCATGTTGCATGGAAGTCTCTATTTTCTTAGTAAAGCAAACGAATCAGCACTTATATATGTTCCTGCTTACTGATTACTTCATACATGTGTATTTTGCCTGCTCAACCAGATGGTAGATTAAATTCTTTTTTTCCTAGTCCTGTGGTAGCGGTCCGACAAACAATTCTTGACTGATGACTGCATTTCCACAAATCTCTAAACATTCCTTGAGAAATACTTTTGCTCTTTTCAGCTTAGTAGACTAGGTAAAAGACTTTTTTAAAAGCTGAAAAAAAAATAGCCTGAAAAATTAAGAGACTATATGCAAATTGGATTTCCTGCAAAGTCCCTTAAAAATCTATTTTTGCTTGTATCTGCTTTCTAAAACAAGACTGTTCAGCAAACAAACATAAGGCTCAAGATGGAAAGCTGGTTTTGCTTTAAAACAGGCTCCCTGGTGCAGACCGATGTAGACCTGCTTGCCCTAGGGTGGGCTCCATGCCCTGACCCCGGTCAGTTGGTGTAGCAGGAGTGTGTGATGGCTGCCTCCATGGGGGCCTCCTGCAGGACAGGCCAGCAGTGGTTTCAGCTTCTGCAGGGTGATCCTGCTTCCGCTCCAGTCTAGGAATGGTAGCAGCTTCCTAGATTTCTAGCCCCTGTGTTGCCTCATCTATCCCAGTTGGCTTCCTGGCCTCTTCTGTTACCTGGCAACCAGCTCCCTGCATTCCATTCCACTCCCCAAACTCCGATAAGACAGGAATGTGGGTCTGAAACGCTATGAGACTTTGAGCCAATAATTTAAACTTTCTGTTTTCTCCTTGTAAAATGCAGGTCATAATGCCTACTCCAGGGGCTGGCTTACTTATGAAACAAGTGAGGAGGAGCCTGGTCCACCGGCTCATTCATTTTAAGAACACAATAAAGGTCATTTCACTCCCTTCTTTTTCATTGGCATGGTGAATTATGAGACAATAAAATGAATATGAGAAGAAACAAAGGTTTAAGCTTTTATTTTCTAAGGCTATAAATAATATAGCAGGGAATTTAGATTTTAATTTGCCATAAGTACAAAGGAACAAGATTCATCTGATAAGTTTACGGTTTAGTACTTTGCCTACCTCAGGACACTGTATTACATTAGTCTCACATTTCCAGGTTACAAATGAGGAAACGAGGTACACAGCGAATAGAGAACTCATTTTCTCAAACAACAAACACCAAGCTGGTCACAGGGATAGCACTTATTGTGCAATTCCTAGGCTATAAAATACTTCAAGGGTGTGGGGTGTGGGTGTGTTGGTGGGGCTTCTAGTAAGATAGATAAGGCAGGATAGACACAATGTTACAATGTTGATAATTATAGAAGGTGACGGGTACAAGAGGAGGGTGTTATATTATTCTCTCTGCCTCTGCGCTAAAAAAAAAGTTTTAAAATTTTTTGACTCTTCTTAAGAGCTTGTATCTCCCTAAAGTTACACAAAGGGTTTCCCTGGAGGCTCAGTAGTAAAGAATCCATCTGCCAATGCAGGAGACATGGGTTCGATCCCTGGGAAGGGATGATTTCCCCTGGAGAAGAAAATGGCAATGCTTGGGAAATCCCATGGAGAGAGGAGCCTGGCAGGCTGCAATCCATGGGGCTGCAAGAGTTGGATACAACTTAGCAACTGAACAACAACAGAGTCACACAAAGGGAATATCCTAGCTATTTTTACTTGCTTTTAATACTGAAAACCCCAAAATAATGGAGAAAGCTAGTATGAGAGGAAGAATTCATTTGCTAAAAAAAAATCAGTGATGGGGGATAATTATTTAAATAAAGTAAATGAAAGGTATGATGCATGATATTTTTCTGCTTCTCTAAAAACATTTGATATCAAACTATAGAAATACAGGATAACCTTCTTTGGGGTTCTCATATAAAGGAAGACACAAATTAAGGTTTAACTGCATATGTATAATTCTGAAATCCTCATGTTTCCCTGAACTCCGTTTGCTTTTCTCTAACATTTTAACATTCTGGTGGGTACGCCCAGGTGGCAGTGCAAGGGCACACCTTCATTTTGCTCAGTTTTCAGAAGTAACACTGATTACCTTTCTGCCTTGTTTCGCTTAGGGGTTCCACTGTAGTAAGGCTTTTTAAATTTCCTCTGAGTCAAAGATGACGCCGTGAGAATTTCAATAGCTACTCTGCTACTTTTGTACTAGTCTTTAGGCTGTGCTTGTGATTTTTATCTATGAGAAATGCAAGAGAAGACCAAGAATGGACCATCAGCACAATTTCTGTGTCCAGGGCACCCTGTTCAAAACAGGACGCATAGTAGGTGGGCAATAAGCAACTGTGAACCTCTTCGGCCTTTACGAAAGCACTTTTATATTCTATAAGTTCTCCAGAGTCAGAAGGAATTCCATAAATTTTAGGAAAACTAACCATAGACACTTTTTTTTCTGGAGTTAAATGGCTCTCCCATCTGAGGAAGCAACTTACATAGATGGTACTCACTGGATCAAGTAATTTCACACTTCTCTTAAGTGAAAGACACTGGATATTTTTTCTTAATGGTAGCTGCAAAGCTTTCTGGGTCATTTTTTTATGAAAAGAAAATGAGACAACTTGAAGAACAGAGGTTTGCTACTGCTGCTGCTAAGTCACTTCAGTCGTGTCCGACTCTGTGCGACCCCATAGACGGCAGCCCACCAGGCTCCCCATCCCTGGGATTCTCCAGGCAAGAACACTGGAGTGGGTTGCCATTTCCTTCTCCAGTGCATGAAAGTGAAAAGTGAAAGTGAAGTCGCTCGGTCGTATCTGACTCTTAGTGACCCCATGGACTGCAGTCCACCAGGCTCCTCCATCCATGGGATTTTCCAGGCGAGAGTACTGGAGTGGGGTGCCATTGCCTTCTCTGAACAGAGGTTTAGAATCACATTAACAGGATTTCAATCCTTAAAGGGAAGATTCTGGGAAGAAGAAGTAAGAGGTACCAGGAATCCATCCCCCTACCTGGAACAAAATCTCCCTGGCAGAATCTGTTTGATGAAACTACTGTGAAGTTCTGGAGTCTATCAAAGACTTGCAACTTCCAGGGGAACATTTAAATGGTAAGTTTTGGTTAATTTGCATCCATTTCACCTCTGCTCAGCGGCAGTTGCCCATTCCTCATCCCCAGTTCTCAGCTCAGCTGGCTCAGGGGTAAAGAAGACTCAGGAGACGTGTTTGATCTCTGGGTTGGGAAGATGTCCTGGAGGAGGAAATGGCAACCCACTCAAGTATTCTTGCCTGGAAAATCCAGTTGTCAGAGGAGCTGGGCAGGCTATAATCCACGGGGTCGCAAAGAGTCAGACAGGACTGAGTGACTGAACACACACAACTCACAGCAAGCAAGTGTGCACTGGAGCATGCAAAAAGGACTCTGCCTTCCCAATACTGCGCATCTGTATTCTGATCACGGATTGCTCACGCCCAGGGAAAGGTGCAGAATCAGAAAAGTCCTGAGAAGCTCTTCAGTGTACGCTTTTGGCTGAACCTTGGCACAAAAAGAGCCCATCATTATCAAAAACAAAACAGCAAACCCTAGGGAAAGAGGAGAATTTGATTTCCAAAATTTTCAATGATTCAAATGTCCAGTTTTCAACCAAAAAAAAAAAAAAGAAAAGAAAAGAAATCACAAAGCATGCAAAGAAACAGATGTATTGCCCAATCAAGGGGAAAAAAATAAAAAAATAAAAACCAGAAACTGTCCCTAAGAGCTGATAGTAGATACACTACATAAAAACTTTAAAACAACTGCCTTAAAGATGCTCAAAGAACTAAAGCAAGTGTGGAGACAGTCAAGAAACCAATGCATAAACAAAATGGAAATACCAATAAAAAATAGATAATCTAAAAAGAAACCAAAAAAACAATTCTAGAGTGGAGACATATAATAACTGAAATGAAAAAAATCCCTAGAGGGATTCAAAGGCAGACTTGAGGAGGCTGAAGAAAGAATCATTGCAATCAAAAATAGGACAGCTGAAATTATAGAGTCTGAGGAAGAGAAAGGAAAATGATTAAAGCAAATAGAGCCCACAGGGTGTCCCTGGTGGCTCAGATGGTAAAGCATCTGCCTGATGCAGGAGATCTAGGTTTGATCCCTGGGTTGAGAAGATCCCCTGGAGGAGGGCATGGCAACCCACTCCAGGATTCTTGCCTGGAGAATCCCGTGGACAGAGGAGCCTGGCGGGCTACAGCCCATGAGGCTGCAAAGAGTCAAACACGACTGAGCGACTAACACAGCAACAAACAGAACCTACAGGACCTGAGAGGCGTTGTCAAGTACACTTGGGTTGCTTCCGTGGATGGCCGTGTTTTGAGAAACAACCTTACTGTTTGCCACAGTAGTTGTATGGATGAGCACAATAATGTGTGTGTGTGTGTGTATGCGTGTGTGTGTTTCAGCCTTAAAAGGAAGAAAATTTTGATATATGCTTTAACACGGATGAATCTTGAGGGGATTAGTGAAGTCGCTCAGTCATGTCTGACTCTTTGTGACCCCATGGACTGTAGCCTAACTGGCTCCTCCATCCACGGGATTTTTCAGGCAATAGTACTGGAGTAGGTTGCCATTTCCTCCTCCAGGGGATCTTCCCAACCCAGGGATAGAACTCGGGTCTCCCGCATTGTAGGCAGATGCTTTACCATCTGAGCCACCAGGGAAGTCCAGTGAAATAAGCCAGTCACAAAAAGGCAAATACTATAATACTCCACTGATGTGAGGTGCCTAGGATAGTCAAAATCATAGAGACAGAAAGGAGAATGATGGCTGGCAGGGACTGACGGGAGAGGAGAATTCAGAGTTACTGATCAACAGGCATTAAGTTTCGGTCAAGGGAAATGAACAAGCTCTAGAGATCTGCTGTACAATATTGTACCTCCAGTGAACAATAACACACTGTATACTTAAAAATCTGTTAAAAGGGTACATTTCAGGTTAAGTAAGTAAGTGTTAGTCGCTCAGTCGTGCCCACCTCTTTGCGACCCATTAAATGCTTTCATAATACAATAAAAGTGATAAGGAACACAGATAGTGGAATATAGTACCATGCGTTTAAATGTAGATATGAAAATTGAATGAGAATTTATTAATGGGTATAGAGTCCCAGTTCTGCAAGATAAAAATTGTTCTGAAGCTAGATTTTGTAGTGATAGTCGCACGAGAATTATGAATATTTACTTCCACTAAATTTTACAGCTATAAACGGTAAAGACGGCAAATTTTCTGTAATTTTTAAAAAACCTCAAGGAAAAAACAAAACAAAGATGGGTTGCTTAGAGGTTTTATACTCCATTGAGACAGTCTACTCAGAACTAATTACCCACTAGTTCACCTGGGAACCTCAAGTGGCCACCCACCATTTACACCACCAGCAGCAAGCTACCTCATTGTTTAAAAAGTATTTATAGAATACAATTAAATTTCTGGGAAGTATTAAAATGGATTAAAGAATATCATCAGGTGTATTCTTATCTGCAATGGGAAGCAAATCATTTCAGAGACTGTGGCGGGGGGGGGGGGGTGGGTTGGGGGCGAGGCAGAAGGTGGGGGTGCTGTGCCCTTTCTGCAGAATCTATAATTTACATTCCTTACTCTTAAAAGTCACTGCAGCCAAGTGGTCTGTCCTGCCAGGGAAGGTTTGTGACACTCTTCCCAGGCTGGTCACAATGACAGGGCCTCCCAAATGACTGCGCTCCTAGATGACTCCGCCATTGGACCAATAGGTCTAATTAGGCTAAGAAACATCTTTAATTAACACAGTCTAATAGAGTCAACTTATGACTCAGAAATATGATTACTGGTGTCAGCCAACCAAATTTATTCTCCTTCATGCTTCATCATTATGAAGGTCATCAGATGTCCTTCAAATCTAGCTTTGTAAATTTTCTGTTTGTTTTTTGTACTAAAGCCACATAGTTCTTCAAAAGATCAGATCCATAATACTGGTGGTATTCACTGGGAAAATATATACTGAAGCGTTTCTTTGATTGGCTTTATAGGTGGCAATCCCTTAAACAAAACACATCACAGATACACCCTTCAATTATTTTACCTTATTCTGCCCAAATTTTTAAAGTTAGCTCACTCACAATCTTTTTCAGTAATTAAAGGATCTCATAAAGACATTTTAATTACAGGACTTAGTGAAGCATGATATACATATATGCAGATATGCATTATACAGTGTTTTGTATAAAATTTTTGTATTAATAAACTGCATAAATGTTATATTTAATAGCATATAATATAAATCACATATATGTGTGTATACACATATATAAATTGGCTCCATGGGTCTTTAAGGGATTATAGATGGTCTTCTGTGTGCGCGTATGTTTTGTTGTGGGAAAGTGGTCCACGACCTTCGTATAATTCTCAAAATGGCTGTGGTCATCCCCTCACAGCCACCAAAGGAAAGTGGCTAGAAACCAATGTCTAGAGCTACACTGTCCAACACAGTAGCCATTAGCCACTCATGCCTATTAAGCACTTGAAATACGTACGTCGTGTTAACTGAGATGTGCTCTAACTATAAACACACACCAGATTTTGAAGAAAATTAAAAAGAAAATTTATAATATCCCAATGATTTGCACATTGATTCCATGTTGAAATAGTACCGTTTGGGATACAGTGGGCTAATTAAAATATGTTGTTAGTATTAATTTCCTGTCAGCTAATGAAACTACTAGAAAATTTAAAATCACATATATGGCTCACACTATATCTGAACAGCTCTGGTTGGGGAAAAGTTAGAGCTTCATCACTGGCAGGTTGCTGATTCTAGGAGGTTCCGACTAGCAGAAAAAGAAAATTTAGAATAGTTCCAACACTGAATTATAAGAGAGGTTTCAGCGAAGATGTCAGACTGTGCCTAAACATAATAGGGTTAAAAACATACCTTTAAACTATTCTCATCCCAATATTCCAACATAATCTCCTTTGAAGAATCATGAATTTGGAAGAAAAGTGATGTTAGCTCTGAACCACTGTTATTGATATTTGCAGATAATTCATGTGGTGCATTTTGATAAGAACCTTTAGGACCATAATGACTCCAAGTAAACTTTTGCTCTTAGCACATCAATAAGATGCTACATTTAAAAAAACACAGAAAATGTACAAGGAAATGGAAATTTTCAATCATTAACAATGTATGGGTATGGTACTTTTATTCAGGAATTAAGTCTTCAGCAACCCTTATGTGGTACCTATATCACCCACGTTTTATAGATGTGGAAACCGGTTGAAAAAAGAGAACAAGAATTCTGTCCCATTTTCCACTTTGAGGCTAATACTGAGTCTGACACATAGTAGACGCTCAGTGAATGGCCACTGGATGAAAAGGGACACGTTACTGATCCCAATACAAGGTTTCTCTCTAAAGAGTGTCTGATTACAACACTCTTGCTGTTCCCAATACCACATGATGAGAGAGAAGGGTGTACTTCACTATTTCTTTTTCCAATTCTCATCATAAATCAATGGGATATAAATATTTCTATCCTTTCTGTCAACAAGACTTACGTGTATTATTATTGTTTTGGAAAGCATCCTAATATTATATTAAAGCATGCTTCCTGGTTCAAAACACAAGTACCAGCTTGACTGGATATCACACTTACATGGTTGGACAACCATTCAGTGCATTAAATAAATGGAACATCCAAGCAATAAAGATAGAGTCTCCCTCCCTCTCTCATTCTCAACAAGGGTCTTGATCTCAGTTGTTTATGTTCCTTGGAGTTTTGGGGTTTTTCTCCTGCTCCACCCCACTATCTTTGTTACCTCTCTACTTCGCGCTGGCAAATGCACGCCCAAAAACACGCCTCTGAAAGTTTTGCGCTTTACTTATGAGTTAAAAACAAACTCTAGAGCTGAGCGCTTTCTGAGTCCACGTTCATCCAAGAATCCGCGTCCGAGGGCAGAATTCGTCCAGAAACAATCCCTATGCCATTCAACTTGTGAGCCTGAACTCACGCCGACTAGCACGTGTACGTATGTCTGAGCTGGCTCCCACATACCACAGCAGGGTGGGTCTCAGCCTCTCCCGGAGCCTCCCCTGAAGGTCTGAGAGGAGGTATCAACCTGCTCCCCAACCTTCGCCCGCAAAATCCTGAACAGTGACCTCGCCTACAGCCCAGGAAGGCAGAGCACATTCCCTTCCCAGTCCTGCCCAGGGACGATCGCTCCTATTTACCGTCTTGTACCACCAGCTTGCAAATGCCATGGCGACGATGGATGTGCTCCGAGAGACGCAGCGAGGGACCCGGCGAGGACACGGGTGCAGCACAGCAAGGGGCCGCCGGCTCGCACTCCACCTGCCACAGACCTGGCTGGGGCTGAGTTCTGGAAGTCCCACGGCTGTCAGGGGGTGAGCAAGGCAGCTAGGCGGGGCCTATCTAGACCCCGCCCCTCCTGTTGACCCCGCCCCAGCCCAGCCCCGCCCCACCCCGCCCCGCTGGTTTGGCTCAAAGCTGCTTAGGGAAGAAGTGTTATTGCTCCAGGCAGCCACGCCCTGCAGCCTGGACTGGACGCGGAAGACCCGACTTTTTTGCTTGTGCCCTACAGACTCCGGAATGCCGCGGGGTCCCAAATGAACTTCACTCTCCTTTTGCCCTTATCCGCTTCTCACCCACCCCTGTCTCATCCACCAACTTTTCCCAACGCATGAGTGAGAAGTGAGCAAAAGTCGCTCAGTCGTGTCCTGACTCTTTGCCACCCCACGAACTATCCAGTGCAGGGAATTCTCCAGACCAGGATACCGGAGTGGGCAGCCAATTCCCTTCTCCAGGGGATCTTCCCAACCCAGGGATCGAGCCCAGATCTCCCGCATTGCAGGCGGATTCTTCACCAGCTGAGCCGCCAGGGAAGCCCACTCCAATGTGGCTTGCGCCGCGCCCAGTGCACTTGGCCGGCCCCCAGGGCCATCCGCGGGCCCCTCCAGTCACCTGCCCAGAGGCAGGTTCTGAGTCCACACCCCCGTCTCTCCAGATGCTTCTCCGTGCCCGGGAGGGGTGGCGCCCAGGGACAGCAGGCCAGGCAGGCTAACCCCCCTCTGGAGGTGGACCCGAGGCTTCGAGGGGCCCCGAGATCCTCCCCGCGCTCAAGCCCGGCGGTAGGAGCGCCACTCACCTCCTGGGTGTGGCGGTCAGCGCGCCGGGGCCGCGGGGAGGCGGCGGGCTTCGGGGCCGGCTGGGACATGGCGAGGCCGGTGCGAGCGCTGCCTCCGGGCGGGCGCGGCGGAGCCTGGAAGGGAGGCCCGAGCCGGGGAGCGCTGGGAGGGAGCGAGGGCGCGGAGGGGCTGGCGGGCGCGCCTGTGAGGCAGCTTTTCCGACCCAGCCCCGACCCGCGGGAGCTCCCCTTCGCCGGGCAGGGCCCTCCCCTTCCTGCCTGCAGCTGGCTGCGCCCGGGCGGCAGCGGCCCGGGGCTCCCTGTTTGCAGCTCACACCCTGAGTCCCGTATCTTCTCCCAGGGACACCCCACCCGACCCGAGGTCTCCTTGGGTGCCCCAGTGGGTAGCAGAGAGGAGGGGCTGGAGATGGCGGGGTTCTCCCTCCGACTTGCCTAGACTTGGCTTGCAGTTGTGCAAGGAGAGCGGAACCGGGGCGTGGCCCCGTCTACACCTCAAGCCCCCTCCCTAAGAATCTCAAGAATTAGACAGCTTTTCTGCAATCTGCTCTGGGTTAACTAGGAGGAGAATTTACCAACTCAGATGGCCCGGGGCCTGAACACTCTGGATGAGGAAGCGGATTGTAGAAACAAATTGGTCTATGTGTGACTCCGTGTGTTGTGAGTGTGTGTGTGTGTGTGTACACACAGGGGCCTGGGTATGTTTTATGTGGCTTTACTTTGGGGTGCGGTGGGGAGTAGTTTTGAAAGTGCAATGATGTTTCATGTGGAAGAAGTCTTAGGTTCCAAACAAAACCTAAGAACAGTCCCAAGTTTAAACCCCATTGCCTTTCAGGAGGCTGTTGAATTTTGTTTGCGAGGAGGCCGGATTGCTTTTGTCTTTGGTTCATCTTAAACAGCACTTCCTGGTTTGGGCCTGTGAAATAGAACAAGCCTGAAGTGAAATGTTACAAGCCAGACTAGAAAAGGCTCCTCTGCAGTGAGTGCCTGCCTGTGGTTGCTGCCAGTTTGTGAAGATCTGACAGAAGAAAACCTGTTAACCCCACCATGGCATTGACAATGTGGGCCTCGGGGGTCACTGCCTTCTGCGGTGCTGTGTTTCAGACAGTTGGGGAGGGGGGGTGCAGGTTACAAGGAAAGGCTGGTCATGCTGAATGGACCTTGGCAGAATGGAAGCCTTGTTTCCTTCTCCCTTCTCATTTTGGGCATTCTGACTTCCCTTTATTCAAGGGACCGGCTAGCTTCATTCTTTCTGGGGGGGCGGGGGTGGGGGGAGGAGAGCAGGGAGGGATGATTTCAAAGCATTTCTTCTCTAAGGAAATACCTGTCTATCTGATATTTCCAAAAAACAGCATTAACAGGTTTACTTCTGTTGTACCGTCACAACCAGCAGCAACCAGGCAGGCAATCACTGCAGAGGAGCCTTTTCTAGTCTGGCTTGTAACATTTCACTTCAGGCTTGTTATAATCCACAGCCCCAAACCAGGAAATGCTGTTTAGGATGAACCTAAGACAACTTATACGTAATTTGAACCAACTTGGATATGGGGCCTATGATTGCCCGTTCAAGAAAAACTGATTGATGGCATCAGTTACATTCACAATTAAAGAAAATATGTCATAAACCTGAAAAATGCTTTTATGATTGTGATCAAACACCTGCAGTAATTTAAGCAAATGTAAAACGAAAGGGGTGATATAATGGCCCTACCTCCAGGCCCAGGAATTGGAACCACCTCTCCCAGGATCCTAAAGGGCCTAGATTCAATATCCCAGAGTACGTTATTCTGACTCTGGAAGAACAGTTCCCGTTAAAGTCTGTTATTTTTTAATGGAGTATTGAAATTGAACTTAGGACTTCCCTGGTGGTACAGTGGATAATAATCTGCCTGTCAATGCAGGGGACCTAGGTTTGATCCCTGGTCCAGGAAGATTTCACATGCCACACGGGGCAACTAAGCCATGACTACTACCATGTGCCATGACTACTGAGCCCACAGGCTGCAGCTACTGAAGCCCATGCACCTACAGCCTGCGCTTCACAGCAAGAGAAGCCTCAGCAATGAGAAGCCCATGTGCCACAACGAAGGGTAGTGCCCCTTGTCCAGCCAGAGAAAGCCTGTGCACAGCAATGAAGACCCAGCGCTACCAAAAGTAAAACTGAGCTTAAACTGGCTAGTTTCATATTTGAAAGGCTTCCATGTAAAGCACGATGAAAGGACTGTAGAGGGAGCAATATAAAGGTTAAAATACATATTTCCTGCCCTCCAGGGACTTCACAGTTTAGCCGAAGTCATATAGCATTTGTAACACATGATCATTCAGGTGGCATTGAAAGATACACAGTGGGTCAATAAATACAAATGCACTTTGGGAATTTGGGGTTCTGTGGGTTTGGGGAACTATAAGAAGGGAAAGCAGGCTTGAGCTGGCTGACTGGCTGGTGGAATGTGGTTAGAAGAAAGTGGGGATCAGTTCAGTTCAATTCAGTCTCTCAGTCATGTCCAACTCTTTGCAACCCTATGGACTGCAGCGTGCCAGGCTTCCCTGTCCATCACAAACTCCCGGAGTGGAAGTGAGAAATAGATTCAAGGGATTAGATTAGACAGACAGACTGACTGAAGAACTATGGATGGAGGTTCCTGACATTGTACAGGACACAGGGATCAAGACCATCCCTAAGACAAAGAAATGCAGCAAAGCAAAATGGTTGTCTGAAGAGGCCTTTCAAATAGCTTAGAAAAGAAGAGAAGTGAAAGGCAAAGGAGAAAAGGAAAGATATACCCATTTGAATGCAGAGTTCCAAAGAATAGCAAGGAGAGATAAGAAAACCTTCCTCAGTGATCAGTGCAAAGAAATAGAGGAAAACAATAGAATGGGAAAGACTAGAGATCTCTTCAAGAAAATCAGAGATACCAAGGGAACTTTTCATTCAAAGTGGGGATAGATCAGGAAATAAGAAGGAGCCCACCCACCTGGCTAGAGCCACTGGTTCAAATTCAGGAGTAATCAATCCATGTATGAGCTTATTATTAAACAGCCACACTGTGCTCATGATACAGTTGATACCAAAATCTGTAAGAGAATGAATTATTTCAGCCTTTAGGCTTTGCTCAAGAGTCAAAATTCACATAAACAGAAAAATACAAGCTAAACAGCACATTAATGACTACAAGTAAAGAAGAATTTCAAAAAAGGTGAAGAAGAAGATTGATGTTTTCACTTTCTCTCGTAATTGGTGAGGAATTAGGAACTTTGATACAGTGACCACCACTTGAGGATCTTGGGAAGCTCATTTAAAACATTTATGGCAACTTTTACTGTATTTTTATTAGGACATATTATAAGTAGAGGCATACCACTGACATATTGCAGGTTTGGTTCAAGATCACTGCAGTGAAGTGACTATCACAATAAACCAAGTCACATGAAAGTTTTGTTTCCCAGTGAAGATAAAGGTCATTCAGGTATGACCTAATCAAATACCTTACAACTGTACAGAGAAAGTGACAAATAGATTCAAAGGATGAGATCTGATAGACAGAGTGCCTGATCAACTATGGACAGAGGTTCATGACATTGTACAGGAGGCAGTGATCAAGACCATCCCCAAGAAAAAGAAATGCAAAAAGGCAAAATGTTTGTCTGAGGAGGACTTAAAATAGCTGAGAAAAGAAGAGAGCCAAAGGCAAAGGAGAAAAAGAAAGATATACACATTTGAATGCAGAGTTCCAAAGACTAGTAAGGAGAGATAAGAAAGCCTTCTTCAGTGACCAACGCAAAGAAATAGAGGAAAACAACAGAATGTGAAAGACTAGAGATCTCTTCAAGAAAATTAGAGATACCAGGGAACATTTCATGCAAAGATGGGTTCAATAAAGGACAGAAGTGGTATGGACCTAACAGAGGCAGAAGATATTAAGAGGTGGCAAGAATACACAGAAGAACTGTACAAAAAAGATCTTCATGACCCAGGTAAACATGATGGTGTGACCACTCATCTAGAGCCAGACATTCTGGAATGTGAAGTCAAGTGGGCCTTAGGAAGCATCATTATGAACAAAGCTAGTGGAGGTGATGGAATTCCAGCTGAGCTGTTTCAAATCCTAAAAGGTGATTGCTGTTAAAGGGCTGCACTCAACATGCCAGCGAATTTGGAAAACTCAGCAGTAGCCACAGGACTGGAAAAGGTCAGTTTTCATTCCAATCACAAAGAAAGGCTATGCCAAAGAATGTTCAAACTACCACACAATTGGACTCATCTCACACGCTAGTAAAGTAATGCTCAAAATCCTCCAAGCCAGGCTTCAACAGTACATGAACCATGAACTTCCAGATGTTCAAGCTGGATTTAGAAAAGGCAGAGGAACTAGAGATTAAATTGCCAACATCCACTGGATCGTTGAAAAAGCAAGAAACTCCCAGAAAACATCTACTTCTGCTTTTTTGACTATGCTAAAGCCTTTGACTGTGTGGATCAAAACAAACTGTGGAAAATTCTTAAAGGGATGGGAATACCAGAACACATGATCTGCCTCCTGAGAAATCTGTATGCAGGTCAGGAAGCAACAGTTAGAACTGGACATGGGACAACAGACTGGTTCCAAATAGGAAAAGGAGTACGTCAAGGCTGTATATTGTCACCCTGCTTATTCAACTTATATACAGAGAACATCATGAGAAATGCTAGGCTGGAAAAAGCACAAGCTGGAATCAAGACTGCTGGGAGAAATATCAATAACCTCAGATATGCAGATGACACCATCCTTATGGCAGAAAGTGAAGAGGAACTAAAGAGCCTCTTGGTGAAAGTGAAAAAGGAGAATGAAAAAGTTGGCTTAAAGCTCAACATTCAGAAAACCAAGATCACGGCATTCGGTCCCATCCCTTCACGGCAAATAGATGGGGAAACAATGGAAACAGTGACAGACTTTATTTTTTGGGGCTCCAAAATCACTGCAGATGGTGACTGCAGCCATGAAATTAAAAGACACTTGCTCCTTGGAAGAAAAGTTACGACCAACCTAGATAGCATATTCAAAAGCAGAGACATTACTTTGCCAATAAAGGTCCATCTAGTCAAAGCTATGGTTTTTCCAGTAGTCATGTATGGATGTTAGAGTTGTACTATAAAGAAAGCTGGAACTAACATCCATGGACCTAACATTCCAGGTTCCTAGGCAATGTTGCTTTTTACAGCATCGCACTTTACTTCCATCTTAAGTCACATCCACAACTGATTGATGATTTTGAAGAATGATGCTTTTGAACTGTGGTGTTGGAGAAGACTCTTGAGAATCCCTTGAACTGCAAGGATATCAACCACTCAATCCTAAAGGAAATCAGTCCTGAATATTCATTGGAAGGACTGATGTTGAAGCTGAAACTCCAATACTTTGGTTACCTGATGTGAAGAACTGACTCATTGGAAAAGACCCTGATGGTGGGAAAGATTGAAGGTGGGAGGAAAAGGGGACGACAGAGGATGAGGTGGCTGGATGGTATCACTGACTCAATGAACATGAGTTTGAGTAAACTCCAGAAGTTGGTGATGGACAGGGAAGCCTCGCGTCTATAGTCCATGGGGTCGCAAAGAGTTGGACGTGACTGAGTGACTGAACTGACTGAACTAAAGATGAAAGTTATGTTTACACCATATCCATTAAGTGTGCAATAAACAACATTTCTTAAAAAGTGATGTACATGTATTAATTTAAAAATATAAACCAAAATCAATTATCATGTTAACATCAAAGATCAATCATCATAGATCACCGTAACTATAATAATAATGAAAAAGTCTATAAATTTGGCGAATTTGCAAAAATATGAGATACGATATGAGCAAATGCTGCTAGAAAAATAGCATTGATAGACTTGACCCAAGGAAGGTTGCTGCAAACGTTCAATTTGTAAAAAAACAAGGTCTTTGTAATGCACAGTAAAGTGTGTTTGTTGCTCAGTCACGTCCAACTGTTTGTGATTCCATCGTCTATAGCCTCTTTTCACAAAGCTCTCCAGGCGAGAATACTGGAGTGCGTTGCCATTCCCTTCTCCAGGGGATCTTCCCAACCCAGGGATTGAACCTGGGTCTCCTGCATTGCAGGCAGATTCTTTACTGTCTAAGCTAACCAGTTCAGTTCAGTTCAGTCACTTAGTCTTGTCCAACTCTTTCCAACCCCATGGACTACAGCACACCAGGCTTCCCTGTCCATCACCAACTCCTGGAGTTCGCTCAGACTCATGTCCATCACATCAGTGATGCCATCCAACCATCCCATTCTCTGTCATCCCTTTCTCCTCCTGCCCTCAATCTTTCCCAGATTGAAAGGCTGGGAAAGCTAACGAGGGAAGCCCTTATGCACAGTAAAGCGAGGTTGCAATAAAGCCTGGATGCATGGCTCTGTTTTATTCCTTTATTTAGTCTGTAACAGGATGCCTGCTCTATGTCAGGCTCTGGGGAGGCAACAGGAGCTCAGGGACCTCACAGTCTAGTAGGGAAGACAGATGAATTAATCCACGATGACCGTGTGATGAGGGCAGCTGCCAGCAGAGACAGCCTATGAGCCTTGTTGGTTCCCTGGAGGGGCTTCTCTTTCTGACTGAGGGACGGGTGGGCTGGGGACAGGGGAGAGCTCAGGGCTGGGTCCTCCCCTTATCTCTGACTTGAGTTGAAACCTGCTCTGAACAATCTCCACACTGTATCTCCTCCGCAGCCTCACCACCCACCTCCTCCACCACCACTGTGCAGGAACTCATCACTTTTCATCAGGAAGTGTGTGAAGGAGAAAAAGAAAGGCAAGATGATGTCCGGAGAAGAAGCCAGGGCAACCTGAGAAGGTGCAGGCAAGGAGCAGAAGGAAGATGGTGGAGAAGTAAGCACTAAGGTTCTGGGAGGAGGGCCTTCTAAAAGGAAAGGCTGACCCCCGGTGTAAGTGAAGGGAAGGGAGGTGAAAGTCGCTCAGTCGTGTGCGACTCTTTGCGACCCCATGGTATACAGTCCATGGAATTCTCCAGGCCAGAACACTGGAGCGGGTAGCCTTTCCCTTCTCCAGGGGATCTTCCCAACCCAGGGATCGAACCCAGGTCTCCGCACTGCAGGTGGATTCTTAACCAGCTGAGCCACAAGGGAAGCCCAAGAATACTGGAGTGGGTAACCTATCCCTTCTCCAGTGGATCTTCCCCACCCAGGAATCGAACCAGGGTCTCCTATATTGCAGACAGATTCTTTACCAGCTGAGCTAACAGGGAAGCCCTGCCCCATGGTATAAAACCTCACTCAAAAGTTGGGTCAGACAAAGCAGGGAGTGTCCATTGGCTCTGACAGCTGAGAGCTTTTTGGTAACACAGCTAGTGGGTAAAAACTTAAAAGAAGGCAGAGCATTTTTCGAAGGGATCCACAGTCTGGACAGTGCCCTTCACTTTGGATGGATTTCTTTCTACACCCCCAGAGGGGAATTTACCCCCGAAAACCTGGATCTCCTGGCTGACATCCAAGTGCCCTCTGATGCTACTGAAATGTGCTTGTCCTGTTGGCCATTTCAACATTCTCAGCCAAGTTTGCTCCATTCCATAGTAATGTTTGCCTAAGTAAACCAGAAAATCAACAGTCGAGCAAACCAGCAAAGACGGAGTAGCGAAATATTCAGAGGCTCTCAGAGGCTCCTTTCCCTTTTAACAAACATGTCTCTGAGTAGGAGCTTCATGCTTCTGACTTGAATTATCTAGAAGAATGCCGACAGGGGTGAAAAAGTGAAAAGTGAAAGTTGCTCACTCGTGTCTGACTCTTTGTGACCTCATGGACTATACAGTCCATGGAATTCTCCAGGCCAGAATACTACAGTGGGTAGCCATTCCCTTCTTCAGGGGAATCTTCCCAATCCAGGGATCAAACCCAGGTCTCCTGCATTGCAGGCGAATTCTTTATCAGCTGAGCCACCAGGGAAGCCCTGAAGTTCTGTGCATAAAGGAAATGGAGTGCTGACCTGGAGGAGGTGATGTTTAGACCACAGGAGGCTTGCCATTGCCTGAATGTGTCCCCTCAAATTGCTAAGTTGGGATGCCAATGTCCAAGCGTTAGTAGGTGAGACCTTCCTAAGTGTTAGGTCCTGAGGACACAGCCCTCATGAATGAAATTCATGCCTTCATGCAATATCCCTGTGAGAGCTCCCTTGCCCTTTCTACCTTATGAAAATGCAACAAGAAGTCTGCCACTTGGAAGAGGCCCTCACCGAACCAGGCTGGCACTCTGATTTCGGACTTCTGGCCTCCAGAACTTTGAGAAAAAAACATTTCTGTTCTTTCTAAGCCCTGCAGTCTGTGGTGTTTTGTTATAGTTGCCTGAATGGACTAAGACACCTTGCTTCTCAGCTCACCCCAGGCTTGTGCGTGGATGGCATATGAGGAGGCGGAGGGAGAAAGAATGGAAGATTAGAGGGTCAGAGGAGGAAGACAGGAAAGAGAATCAAGAGGAGATTAAATAGCTTTTAGTTTTCACTACTAGCAAACAAGAACTTGAATCATACACACACCTATACAGGGGATCTCAGGTTTTACTTCTCAGCCTTTATGTCCCTCCAGGGAGTAAGACATTACTTTGCCAACAAAGGTTCATCTAGTCAAGGCTATGGTTTTTCCGGTAGTCATGTATGGATGTGAGAGCTGGACTATAAAGAAAGCTGAGCACCGAAGAACTGATGCTTTTGAACTGTGGTGTTGGAGAAGACTCTTGAGAGTCCCCTGGACTGGAAGGAGATCAAACCAGTCCATTCTAAAGGATCTCAGTCCTGGGTGTTCATTGGAAGGACTGATGCTGAAGCTGAAACTCCAATACTTTGGCCACCTGATGCGAAGAGCTGACTCATTTGAAAAAACCCTGATGCTGGGAAAGATTGAGGGCAGGAGGAGAAGGGGATGACAGAGGATGAGATGGTTGGATGGTATCACTGACTCAGTGCACATGAGTTTGAGTAAGCTCCAGGAGTTGATGATGGACAGGGAGGCCTGGCGTGCTGTGGTTCATGGGGTTGCAAAGAGTTGGACATGACTGAGCGACTGAAATGAACTGAACTGAAGGGAGTAAGACACCCGCATATACCTTCAGGCCTTGTTCTTGAGCTGGACACAATTTTCTGCTTCTTGTCTGGGTGGAACACTGAGGGCTGAGTTTCCAGGGCGATATTAAGGACTGCTCTTGGGCTCAGTACCTGGTTAAGGTAAGGAAAGATGGGCAAAGGAAGAAGTTGAGCTGGAGTGCAGACCTGGCAGAAGTCTCACATAATCCTGCAGGGAATGACGAAGATATGATGCCCTTTAGAGATGTCCAGGGTTGGCAAGAGAGAGCTGAGCCTTAATAAGCCTGCATCAACCAGTCCTTAGATGTAGTTGAAGGGGGAGGGAGCGTGACTTTAAGGAAGGGGGATGTCTCCGTTAAGTGGTGGGAACCTCCAAGGGGGCTGATGAGAGTTACCAGCTGGCAACACTCCAAGGAGCTGGGGTAGGAACCTGGATAGGGCTCTTTCATCCCTTGGCGGGATTCAGGTAGTTTATCACATCTGCTACACCCCTCAAGGCTATGTAACACCGTGCTAAGTCACTTCAGTCGTGTCCGACTCTGTGTGACCCCATAGACGGCAGCCCACCAGGCTCCCCGTCCCTGGGATTTTCCAGGCAAGAACATTGGAGTGGGTTGCCATTTCCTTCTCCAATGCATGAAAGTGAAAAGTGAAAATGAAGTCGCTCAGTCGTGTCCGACTCTTAGCGACCCCATGGACTGCAGCCTACCAGGCTCCTCTGTCCATGGGATTTTCCAGGCAAGAGTACTGGAATGGGGTGCCATTGCCTTCTCCGATGTAACACCATAGAACATTGCAAAAAGAATAGAGGAGAGAATAAATGTTGCAAATACGTGCTGTCAAACTGCTATATAACAGAACATTAGGCTTGAAAGCATAACCCGTTTAATTAAAATTTTCCTCCTTTTACAGCTGAGTTTGTCTTCAAGAAGGCAAAAGTGAAGAACCCCTTGCTTCACAGAGCAGCCATGCTGTCAATACTACTATCTAGATACACAGAAACAACAATTTTAAAACTCTTATTGCTAAGAATGGGTAGAAATAAAGAGAAAACAACCTTTTTTTTCCCTAGCTTTGTCTCGTAGTATTAAAACAAGCAAACAAACAAAAAGATTGCTCTGTAGGTCCGGCAGCAGATGAGGAGGTGGGTAGAAGACATCCTCTGCTTGCCCGGAAGCTCTAAGCCATCAGCTGCTTCTGCCTTCCTTGCTAATTTCCCAAAGTTTCCTTGCTAGTTTCCCCAAAAAGTAAGTTTGCAACTTTCCATCCTGAGAGTACCGGTTCCTAAAAAGGGCTCGGTTCCTAAAAAGGGCTCAGTTCGCAGTTAGTGTGCTATGCTCGCGGGCCAACAACTAACGAGCGATGTGCAGTCATCCCTCTTCTTATTTACGGTCCCTGCTGGTTCCTTGGTGCCAATGGAGGTGATCACTTAACATAGCCTCCCAGGACCTGCAGGATGGTCCTGTCCCGGGAAGCCCTCTCTGCAACCTTGTGCCTTCGGGCCACTGTGTTCCAGCCGTGCCTTCCTGCCTTTAGGTCCTGGGGGACACCCGCTCTTCCCAGTTGCTCCCTTCACTCACTTTCCTTCTGAAATACTCCTGCCTTCCCATCCCCAGGGCTCTAACCTTCCCCAGCACTGCATTACGCTGTAATGGTCTGAGCCCATAGAAAGCCCAGGACACGGCTCAATCCTAAATTTGGCTTATATTTAAAGAAATAGTGGCTCAATGATCCAAAAGGAACAAAAAGCATTTCAATCTTCACTGCAGTTGAAGGTGCCTGAGTGGGCACAGAATCTGAACACTCAGCAAAACATCTTTAAAATCCTTTCTCTCTGTATCTTACTTTAATTACGTTCCCCCAACCCCTTGCTCAGAAACTTCTTCTATAAAAACTTCAGAAATCAGCCAGATGTTCTCTTGTTCTAATCCTTCTTGTTTCCTTCTGCCATGACGCAATTCCTCCTAAAGGGTCCAATGGAGGTAAAATCATTGTGAATATTAATGTTCTCTGAGTCAACTTTTGCCTGCTTATCCGTATCCTCCACTAGACTCCATGATGAAACGGACCATTTCAATCTTATTCACAACACTTGAGACTCTCCCTGGCACAGATTGTCCTCAAAAAATATTTATGGAATGAGTAAGAACACATTGTTGAGTGTTTCCAGGCTAAACTTCTGTCTTCAAAAGATGAAAGGGTAGATTGGGTAATTTAAAAAGATGCTTATAACTGAAAAGGCCTCTGATCACATAAGATCAGGAGGTCAGCAGAGCTGTCTAAACACTTAGTGGCACTATTTGCATCTAATGGCTCTCCACGCTCAGTCATATTTGCTCGTTTCACCCTTATGACGTAGGGACCTTTACGTCCCCCATGCTACAGATGAGGAGACCAAAGCCCAGAGAAATTGAATAACTTGCCCTGGGTTGCTGAGCTGCTAAGTGACAGCCTTAGCATTTGAATCTGGAGGTCTCGCTCTCTGGAGTGGGTGCCTAACCACTATGCTAAGGTTATTCTTTGCTACTTACAAACACTGATAATGGCCTGGGGAGTGGAATGTGAATGGGCTACATACATCTTGTGGGTTGGGGATTGAGATTATATTTCAAAATGGGTCATTCAATATCTGTAATGATAACAGTGAATTTTCCAAGGTACCTTAACTATCTGTTCTTCAGAGTACATCTGGAGATTATAAAAGTAATATGTCTAGCCAGTTATCAAAGGTCATATATTATATGACTCCTTTTATATGAAATGCTCAGAATATGCAAATCTTTAGAGACAGAAAGTTGATTAGCAACTGTTCTGGGTTGGCTGCTGGGGTGAGAAGGTTGTAAGGACAGGAGAAAGTGGAAGTCGCTCAGTCGTGTCTGACTCTTTGTGACCCGGTGGACTATACAGTCAATGGAAATCTCCAGGCCAGCATACTGGTGTGGGTAGCCGTTCCCTTCTCCAGGGGATCTTCCCAACCCAGGGATCGAACCCAGGTCCTCCACTCCCACATTGCAGGTGGATTTTTCACCAGTTGAGCCACCAGGAAAGCTCAAGAACACTGGAGTGGGTAGTCTATCCCTTCTCCAGAGGATCTTCCCGACCCAGGAATCCAACCGGGGTCTCCTGCATTGCAGGTGGATTCTTTACCAGCTGAGCTACCAGGGAAGCCCTATGACAGGAGGGTGATAGCTAAAGGGTTTGGGGTTTCTTTTTGAGGTGATAACAAAATATCCTAGAATTGACTGGTGCTTTCCATGTTCGTGAATATACTAAAAACCACTGAATTGCATAGTTAAATTGAGTGAATTGTGTAGTATGTGAAAGCTATTTCAATAAAGCGGTTTTAAAAAAAAATACTTCTTTAAAAAAAATCTGTTTCATCACGATGGGCATCTATGAATTTCAAAAGAACACTTTAGGACCCTTCTGGAGTACAGGTCTTCCACTTAAACTTCTGTTTACCCACTTACATTTGCTGCT